>NC_091981.1:178248614-178906155 GCF_044704955.1 Pristiophorus japonicus
TTAATGACTGGAGATTGGATGTCATCACTGAAACCATTGTAACAGGATATATTACACAACACAACCAGTGCCTGTGTTTTCCAGTTTGCTTAACACTTTGGGGTGGGAATTCCTTCTGGTCTGTTTTCGTGACTTAAATGGGCATCACTTAAACCGATAGGCCCAAGGCCAGCCCACAATTGCACCTCATTCATTTTTTTTTTGGTTGAGCTGCTGGTGTCTGTCGCACCTCTGCAGACATCTTACCCATTTTATGATGAATATCGATCGAACCAGTTGCCTCACAGGCAGTGGCCCAAAGATAAGTCCAGCAGGGGGGGGTGTAAGGCAATTGGGGAAGGCGATTGGGAATATAGTGGAGACAAGGGAGCCCTCTTGCTCCACAGCAATGATTTCTGAATTAAAAATATAAATGTACCTTTTGTTGCCGGCTGATGCTTTGGCCTTTAGGGTCGCTGAAGTATCCTGAGCGGAGCAGACCTGGCTTCTGTAGCACTCATCAGCATTTCATTTCCCAGAGGGAGACGAAAACTGGTGTTAGGCCCCTTATTTATACATGTAAAATCTTAAAACCTATTTTAGATGGCCACCAGGAATGCCTGAAAAAAATGGCCTGACCTAATAGCAGGTCGTATGTCTTCCAGGCATAATTTGGGTGCAGGAAGTTGGCCCCCAAAATTAGCTCTCGTTGTGCCCGTAAAACGGATACAATGAGGTCCAGTTTCTCCCCCAGTAACATTAAAGGGATTATTAACAATATAGGGGCTGTGTGATTACAGGTACTAGTAATGAAACAAAGAGTAACAGGAAATATTTTAAATTATCAGAATAAAGCTTAAGAAAGATGTGAAAACTAAAGGACAGACAAAATAATTCAAGTAGCAAACAACAAATATGCCTTAAATTCAGAAATCTTCAGCAACATTTGTATGGTGTCTATCATCTGTAGTATAAAAACTGTGTGACTGGACTTCCAATCAGAGACTCAGAAAGGAATTAAAATAACCAATGCTTTTATTTGAGACCCTTCATCACTAACAGAGATTAATGTTAAAGAACATGGCTCTGAAGAGAATCATGACCTGATTTTTGCTTCAAGACATATCTTCAAATATTAAAATGAATCCTTGATTGTTAAACATATTTCAGACCACAAGAAGCTTAAAGATGAAAGATGTTAGTCCCTTACTTTGCTGCAGATGGTTATACAATCCTGCTAAAAGGAAAGCATATTTAAACCCAAATAAAAAAGCAATGCCACACTTACATCTCCGACTTATTCTCAATAATTTCTGTTTGCTGCGATAGAACAAAGTAGGAAAAGTACAGGACAAAAGACTGAGGTAATTCAAGTTTATCATCTTTTATTCCTTGATGTTATTCTTGTTCTCTGCAAACAGCATTTGTCAGTCAGTAACAGCTCAATTTGTACATTTGTTCACACTCCACTCCCACAGAAGGAAAACTGTGTACACAATCCCGGATATAGTACTGACTGGTACAAATCATCATACATATTTTATTATACATATTTGTCATTAAACCTGCTGACAAGGGTGGCGCTGTTGTTGTTTGGCAAACTGACCTCTACCTTGCAGAGGCTAATCGGCAACTCTCTGTCACCTCCACCTACCTTCCCCTGGACCATGACCCCACTACCGAACATCAAGCCATCATTTTCCAGACCGTTACAAACCTCATCTCCTCTGGAAATCTTCCCTCCACAGCCACCAACCTCAGATTCCCAACCCCACATAGCCCACTTTCTATCTCCTTCCCAAGATCCACAACCAGGACGGCCCTGGCAGACCCATCGTTTCAGCCTGTTCTTGCCCCATGAAACTTATTTCTTCCTATCGTGATTCTATTATTTCTCCCCTTGTCCTACATCCGCGACTCCTCCGATGCCCTCTGCCACTTTAACAGTTTCCAGTTTCCTGACCCCAACCATCTCCTTTTCACTATGGACGTTCAATCCCTCTACACTTCCATCCCTCACCAGGATGGCCTGAGGACGCTCCATTTCTTCCTCGAGCAGAGGCCCAACCAGTCCCCATCCACCACCACGCTCCCCCGCCTGGCTGAACTTGTTCTCACATTGAACAACTTCTCCTTTGGCTCCACTCACTTCCTCCAAATTAAAGATGATGCTATGGGAACCTGCATGGGTCGTAGCTATCCCTGCCTTTTCATGGAATACGAAGAACATTCTTTGTTCCAGTCACACGCGGGACCCCTCCTTCACCTCTTTTTCTGGTACATTGATGACTGTATCAGTGCCGTTTCCTGCTCTCGCCCTGAACTAGAAAATTTCATTCACTTTGCATCCAATTTCCACCCTTCCCTCACCTTCACATGCTCCATCTCTGACTCTTCCCTTCCCTTCCTCGACTTCTCTTTCTCCATTTCTGGGGATAAGGATAGTCTATTGACAAATATTCACTATAAGTCCACTGTCTCCCACAGCTACCTGGACTACACTTCCTCCCACCCCGCTTCCTGCAAGGACTCCATTCCATTCTCCCTGTTTCTCCATCTCCGTCGCATCGGCTTTGATGACACCACCTTCCACATTAGTGCCTCTGATATGTTTTCATTTTTCCTCAAACGAGGATTCCCCTCCACTGTGGTTAACATGGTCCTCATCAGTGTCCGTTCTATTTCCCGTACTTCCTCTCTCACCCCTTCTCCTCCCTCTCAGACCCATGACAGGGTTCCCCTTGTCCTCACCTTTCACCCCACCGGCCTCCATGTTCAACGGATCATCCTCTGCCATTTCCGCCACCTCCAGTGTGATCCCACCACCAATCACATCTTCCCCTCCCCTCCCCTCTCAGCGTTCTGAAGGGACTGCTCCCTCCGTGACACCCTGGTCCATTCCACAATCACCCCGAGCACCCCCTCCCCTTCCTACGGCACCTTCCCATGCAAGCGCAGGAGATGCAACACCTGCCCTTTTACCTCCTCCCTTCCCATTGTCCAGGGCCCCAAATACTCCTTCCAGGTGAAACAGTGATTTATTTGTACTTCTTTCAATTTAGTATACTGTATTTGCTGCTCACGATATGATCTCCTCTACACTGGGGAGACCAAACGCAGATTGGATGACCGCTTTGCAGAATACCTGCGTTCAGTCCATAAGCGTGACCTCGAGCTTCTGGTCGCCTGTCACTTTAATTCCCCACTCCACTCCCACTCTGATCTCTCTGTCCTCGGCCTTCTACACTGTTCCAATGAAGTTCAACGCAAGCTCGAGGAACAGCACCTCATCATTCGTTTATGCACTTTACAGCCTTCTGGACTCAACATCGAGTTCAACAATTTCAGACTATAACTCCTGCCCATATTTTTTTTCCCTTTCCTCCATTTTTTTTTAAACCCCTTCTTTTTTTCTTCTCTTTCCATGGCAGCTGGTGATGATTCTGTCATTAACACACCCCATCTAGACTCATCTTTTGTTTCCTAACTTGTGCCATCACCATCTCATTTTTGCCCATCATCCTTTTTGTCTCTTAAATCACTCCTGCCTTCTACCCTATCACAGACCTTTCCTTCTGTTTTTTCCTTCCCTCCCCCTTTCAGTGCCCCTGCACTTGCTTAAGGAGTTGTTACATCTCAAACTTTTCCGGTTCTGACGATGGATCACAGACCCGAAACGTTAATTCTGTTTCTCTCCATAGATGCTGCCTAACCTGTTTAAACTTCCAGCACTTTCTGTTTTTATTTCAGATTCCAGCATCTGCAATATTTTGCTTTTGTACACATATTTTATTATTGGATTGTGTTCGCAACCTTGGTGTCATATTTGACCTTGAAATGAGCTTCCGACCACATATCCACAGCATAACTAAGACCGCCTACTTCCACCTCCGTAACATCGCCCGACTCCACCCTTGCTTCAGTTCATCTGCTGCTGAAGCCCTTATCGATGCCTTTGTTACCTCTAGACTTGACTATTCCAACGCACTCCTGGCTGGCCTCCCACATTCTACCCTATGTAAACTAGAGGTGTTCCAAAACTTGGCTGCCCATGTCCTAACTCGCATCAAGTCCCGCTCTCCCATCACCCCTGTGATTACTGACCTCCATTGGCTTCCGGTTAAGCAACGCCTCGATTTCAAAATTCTTATCCTTATTTTCAAATCACTCCATGGCCTCGCCCCTCCCTATCTCTGTAATCTCCTCCATCCCCACAATCCCTCCCCCCCCCACCCCGAGATGTCTGCACTCCTCTAATTCTGCCCTCTTGAGCATCCCTGATTATAATCGCTCAACCATTGGTGGCCGTGCCTTCTGTTGCCTAGGCCCCAAGCTCTGGGACTCCATGCCTAAACCTCTCCACTTCTCTACCTCTTTTCTCCTTCAAGACGCTCCTTAAAGCATACCTCTTTGACCAAGCTTTTGCTCATCTGTGCTAATTTCTACTTATGCGGCTCGGTATCAAATTTTTCATCTCGTAATACTCCTGTGAAACACCTTGGGACGTTTCACTAAGTTAAAGGCACCATGAAATATAAGTTATTGTTGTTGTGTATTCTATTTTCCCACTATAACAAAATGTTTCTGAAGTAAAATTTATCAGGGATGATGATCTGAGCTGTCGATGTAACCATTACAGTAATGGGTAACAATTATCCCTAGAGCTGTAACAAATTTTTCTGAAAAATGCCAGCCTACATTATAACACACAATCAGTCCTCAATCTGATGTGGAAAACCTCTTACAATTGCCAGATCCTTCACAATCTCTACCACAAAACTTTGAGACATTCACAAGATGTGAGAGCATGTCAGGCATCAGAGGTGCTTTTCAGCCATTATGATTTCTTCCCTCCCCATCAGCGAATTCCAGAAATGTTACACAGCGAAGTCTCTGCCTGCTGAAGCAAGCTATGGACAATGCTTAGTCAAATGTGTGCTCAGTCAACAACTAGATGCTCACTGGAGTGATTCACTGTATAACATGCAATGATGCCGGTTGTAGTTCGCTGAGCAGATAAACTCTCTCCTGCCCCGGTATGAAACAACAATCCCTCTGCGAATTGTTCCAGGGTGTAGTTGGATGCAGAAAATCTCCAATTTGGCTACACAATCAGCCTGAAGAGGCATTCGATAAGGTACCATGTAAAAGATTGTTACGCAGGATAAGGGCTTACGGGGTTGGGGGTAATAATGGACACGATGGGCCGAAATGGCCTCCTTCCGTGCTGTAAACTTCTATGATTCTATGAATATATTAGAATGGATAGAGGATTGGTTAACGGGTCATTTTCAGGTTGGCAGGCTGTAACTAGTGGGGTGCTACAAGGATCAGTACTGGGGCCTCAGCTATTTACAATCTATATTAATGACTTAGATGAAGGAATCAAGTGTAATGTATTCAAGTTTGCTGATGATACAAAGCTAGGTGGGAAAGTAAGCTGTGAGGAGGACACTGCGGGGGACAAATTCACTCGCACCCTGTTTGGGGGTTAATTTTTTTAAGTTTGAAAGCTAAGTGCCAGGCTAAATCAAGCGCTCCACTTCCTTCTTGGTGCGCAATCGGCAACAGGCGGAGCGGCGACTTCAGCAGCGCTGCACACTGGGCCATGCAGCACTGCTGCATTCAAAGGTTCCTTCCCTCTCTTAAAGGGAAGGGCCATCGCTGCAGGCTCTGCAAAAAAAAAAATTATTTACCTGGACCACCGAGGCAGCCACGATCTCATGCAATCAGCCCGACACTCAATCCGAGGCGTTACTGCGACGATGTGCACGGCAATGATGTCACGATCTCCAGGCAAAGCAAATCAGTGCTCAATGCTGTAAACATAGAAACATAGAAAATAGGTGCAGGAGTAGGCCATTCAGCCCTTCTAGCCTGCACCGCCATTCAATGAGTTCATGGCTGAACATTCAACTTCAGTACCCCATTCCTGCTTTCTCGCCATACCCCTTGATCCCCCTAGCAGTAAGGACCTCATCTAACTCCTTTTTGAATATATTTAGTGAATTGGCCTCAACAACTTTCTGTGGTAGAGAATTCCACAGGTTCACCACTCTCTGGGTGAAGAAGTTCCTCCGCATCTCGGTCCTAAATGGCTTACCCCTTATCCTTAGACTGTGACCTCTGGTTCTGGACTTCCCCAACATTGGGAACATTCTTCCTGCATCTAACCTGTCTAACCCCGTCAGAATTTTATATGTTTCTATGAGGTCCCCTCTCATTCTTCTGAACTCCAGTGAATACAAGCCCAGTTGATCCAGTCTTTCTTGATAGGTCAGTCCCGCCATCCCGGGAATCAGTCTGGTGAACCTTCGCTGCACTCCCTCAATAGCAAGAATGTCCTTCCTCAGGTTAGGAGACCAAAACTGTACACAATACTCCAGGTGTGGCCTCACCAATGCCCTGTACAACTGTAGCAACACCTCCCTGCCCCTGTACTCAAATCCCCTTGCTATGAAGGCCAACATGCCATTTGCTTTCTCAACCGCCTGCTGCACCTGCATGCCAACCTTCAATGACTGATGTACCATGACACCCAGGTCTCTTTGCACCTCCCCTTTTCCTAATCTGTCACCATTCAGATAATAGTCTGTCTCTCTGTTTTTACCACCAAAGTGGATAACCTCACATTTATCCACATTATACTTCATCTGCCATGCATTTGCCCACTCACCTAACCTATCCAAGTCGCTCTGCAGCCTCACAGCATCCTCCTCGCAGCTCACACTGCCACCCAACTTAGTGTCATCCGCAAATTTGGAGATACTACATTTAATCCCCTCATCTAAATCATTAATGTACAGTGTAAACTGGGTTCCCACTGCCAGCACTGGCATGAAGCTCCCGCTGAATATGGCGCTAACGGGAGGAGCAAAGGCACCCAATTCCGCTTTCAAAGAGCCTGCAAAGGGATATGCTATGTTTTCAGATGCTCTGATAGTGACTCCACGAGACAATGTGTTGTGCTTGAACTGAAGTGACCTTAGTCCATTTAATGTAACTCCAGAGCAAGGATTACACCTGGTTGTCTGCCTTTTATACTCGGTCTGACACAACTGTACAGGTAACCTACAAGTCTCCCACAGCAGTGCCCTCTTGTGGCACACCTTGTAATAGTACAAGCAGTAACCATGTAGGTACATGACATCACTCTCCCCCAAGTCCTTAGTGCAAATCGCCTTTGCATTGACTGTGCTCTGGGCTTAGCTCTATCTGGTTGACCCTTGGAGGGTCATTTCCATCTTGGTGAGTAGGTGGTTTTTTGTTGGTAGTAGAGTTGCTGGTGGTTTCTATTTGTGTGTCCATGACCACTCCATTCTCTACCCCCCTCCCCCCTCCCCGACATACAGATTGTGCCGTTGGCTCATTACATTCATATACATTCAAGTCCAAAAAAAATCTGCATTTACAGTGTAGCATTCGTGGTACAGTTGTGAGATAAGTACATTTGAAGGTGAGGTACATACTTGGAATATACTTGGAGTCAGTGCTGGTGTCAGCACCGGTGCATGGGGACAAACTAGTGCCAGGACTGCTGGATGGTGTCCCAGTAGTCTGGTGGCAGCGCAGTGCCCAGTGCTGGCAGTGGGAACCCGGTTGGCTCAAGGGGCTTTGCCGTTGCTCCTAGCGTCGGGCTGGTTCACAGATGCCTGTGACCTCCCTGTCCTTTCCTTGTGCCCCGGGTCGCTGCTGCTCCCTGAGGAGCAGTCGTCTGGCAGTGCACAGGGAACTGCTGACTCACTTGCCTGGGCGTTATTTGGTTTGGGATCCTGGCTGGTCCCAGTCCCATTTGGGGGAACTGTCGCGGGTGACCCTTCATTCCCGAGTGAAGCCTTGGTGGCGATCGGGTCTGGGGGCTGCGCCTTATTGCGGTTTGCTCTTTCAGGCTCATGGCGGTTGGTGCCATCGGGTGCCTGAGAGGTGGAGCCGATTGGGGGAAGGTTATCGATACCGATACCGTTGCCATCCTGAGATCGCTTGCTCTGCAGCTTGTATATATTAGCTGCTTGTGGCCACACTCCGAGAGCATCACTCTGGTCCAAGGGACGCAGGCTACAGCATTGGGTAGCTCGTTGGACCTGTGTGCTCCCAATGGGTGTTTGCCCACAGCATTGACTGTATGCAGTTGAAATCCTACATCGCACCACATTTAATTACTTATTGTAAATAACTGTAGCTCCAATCGCAATTGCGTGACTTTTTTTTGCTTATTGCAGGTACACAACTCTGATCATCAATTACACATTGTACATGATCGCAATCGCGTGACTTTCCGTGACGGGACTGGACAGGTTAGATGCAGGAAGAATGTTCCCGATGTTGGGGAAGTCCAGAACCAGGGGACACAGTCTTAGGATAAGGGATAGACCATTTAGGACTGAGATGAGGAGAAACTTCTTCACTCAGAGAGTTGTTAACCTGTGGAATTTCCTACCGCAGAGAGTTGTTGATGCCAGTTCATTGGATATATTCAAGAGGGAGTTAGATATGGCCCTTACGGCTAAAGGGATCAAGGGGTATGGAGAGAAAGCAGGAAAGGGGTACTGAGGGAATGATCAGCCATGATCTTATTGAATGGTGGTGCAGGCTCGAAGGGCCGAATGGCCTACTCCTGCACCTATTTTCTATGTTTCTATATTTCTATGTTTCCTTGCTTATTGCATGTACACAACTCTGATCATCAATTACACATTTTACATCTAACTCACAGTTACTGTTACATTGATTGAGAGTGTGGAACTGTCCCTTTGAGTGTGGTGAGTTGTGGGCCTCCTTTAAGAGAGCCTTGCTATCTTTACCCCAATCCTCTTCTTTGATTGGTGCCAACGTGTTGCTCCATCAGCGCTGCACCTCGTGGTCTGGCCGCCACCATCTTTTTCTTCGGTGCATCACCTCGTGGTTCGGGCACTAACTTTCTTCCATCCATGATATCGACTGCTGTGATCCTCTTCTCCCCGGGTTCTGCCACCGAAGCTGGGAAGTCACCTCTGGGTCCGATTTTCTTCCTCCGGAGTCCTGCCACTGGAGCCCAGAAGGTGCGTTCGGGTCGTCTCAGCTGGATCATCTCCACACAGTCGTGCTGAGCAGTCTGTGTCTCAGGTGCTGTGCTGGCCTGCTCTCTGTGTGCCGGATCCAACCTCAGATGGGGGCTTGCTTTGCCTCTGAGCGCTGGGGACGTTGATCGCTGGAGGGGTGAAATCTTCCCATTTCCAATGGATCTTCTCCATCCACCTTCTTCCGAGTAGCGTTGGTCCATCACCTGCAACAATCCACAGAGGTAACCTTGTGCACCACGCCATCATGGAGTACCTTTACATCAGCACTACCAACGACTGGGATAAGTTAATTGGTGTAGGTGCGCAGCTTTGCCTGAACCAGGACCAACTTGGGTCGGTCAGCCTGATTGTCCCATAGTCTCATAAAGGCTTCTTGATTCATTACTGACTGGCTCGCCCCTGTGTCCACTTCCATGAAGACTGGAACGCCATTTATCTTGACTTCCATCCTCAATGGAGAACATTCGGTGGTGCAGGTGAACATGCCATATACCTCATCGTGGGGCTGAGCTGCCTCTCTGACTATCGCTTCATAGATTCATGGCCATCTGTAGACTCTTCATCAACACAGTGAGTCATATTTCTTTTACACATTCACTGGAGGTGGCCCCTTGTGCTGCAGCCTTCACATACTCTGGGCCCAATTTTGGCCATGACTTGCATCAATTTTTTTGGAGTAAGTTGTTTTTTCTGGCTTAAGTTAAAAAGTACCATTTTCCCCCAAAACCTTGCTCCAAAGTAAGTCAGTTAGGTACGATTTTTTTTTAGTTAAGTTTTTTTTCAAAAGGGGTCATTCCCAGACACTTATGCCAGTTTTGGCCATTTATGCCACTTTGGCCAGCAAAAACTTACTCCAAATTGACTTAGGTCAGCGTATGTGGCCAGTTCTGAAAAACATTGCGGGCAGTTAAGAATTCGGCACAGGTTAGTACACTTAAAGCACCAACACTTAAAAAGCACTAAACAAAGCACAAAAATAAGCATTCAATAACAAATAAAAAATACAAGGAAGCTGAGAGGACCTGCACCAAGACTTACAAAGCACTAAACAAAGGCCAAAAAGTAATAAGCAATTAATCAATAACAAATAAAAAATAGAAGTACTACCTTTATGCCAGAATCAAGTTTTTTTTAAAGTTCCCCCCCCCACCCTCATCAAAACACTCTTCCTCCCCACCTCCCACCTCAAACTCTCCTCCTCCCCCTCCCAATCAAAACTCTCAAGCACAACCATCAATAAATAAAAAATAAAACTGAAGTCCTACCTCGGCCCGGGAAGTCAGCGGACCGGCCGGCCGGTGCGGGAGGCCATTCGGCCAGGGATAGGGTGCGGCGAAGATCGGAGCGTCCCTTCGGCCAGGGATAGGGGCTGTGAGCATCGGGTCCTGCTCACAGCCCTCAGGACATGTTGGGAGGGCAGGAGCATGCGCGCAGCTGCCGGCAATGCGTTCCGCGCTGGCCTATTTCTCCGCCCCCCACTTCACTAGCTATGCCACGCTGGGACACTGGAGAGTCGGCAGAGCGGGCAGAATGGTGCCCCTTTTTTCGGCGCTGTTTCCAGCGCGCCAAGTTGGCGCATTTAAGGTAAGTGCGCCGAAAAAAGGGGTTGGGGAAAATTTAAAATGGCACTGGTGAGCCCTGTGATTCCCTCTGCAATGCCAGCATGGTGCTACTTGATTAGCCCCCCTCAGCGGACTCTTAAGGGACTCGGGGGTCTATTCTCTCTCCCCTGAGAAGATTCACGTTCTACAGTCCAGCCTCGAAAAGGTGCCATTCTGTGCACAGTACTTGCTGGGTTTGAGTCCTGAGGATGAGTCATCCACTTAGAGCCGCAGGTCGAGGTCATGAATGCCTGGCTCACGGAGATGGCCTTCTGCAATGTGACTGTGGTATCCTCAGATAGTAGCTTATGAAGAAGGCCCTCCTGGCTGATTCCGATGACAAAGATATCTGGCAGCGCTTTGGTGAGGTGGTCACCGAAATCACACAGTGCCGCCAGCCTCCTGAGGTCTGCAGCATATTTCGTGATCTCCTGGCCTTCGGGCCGTCGGTGTCTGGCTGTGAGGATGCTCTCTTTGGGCTTGAGTTGTTCTTGGATCAGCGTTACATGCTCCTCGTACATGGTCATTGTCCTCGCTGGTGCCAGCAAGTCCCTGATGAGGCCAGGGACAGTGGGTCCACAACTGGTTAACAGGATAGCTCTGCGCTTATCAGCCAGTGTGGCCAGATTGTTGCCTGCCAGGTTATTTGCTGTGAAGAAATGGTCGAGCCTCTCCACAAAGGCTTCCCAATCATCACCATCGGCGAATTGCTGCAACATACCAAAGTTAGCCATTTTCGCGTGAAGGTCCGTAATTTCGTCACCAATTATTATGTCCTCAGATGCTCTAATAATGACTCCACAAGACAATGTGTTGTGCTTGAACTGTAGTGATCTTAGTCCATTTAATGTAACTCCAGAGTGAGGATCACACGTGGTTGCCTGCCTTTTATACTAGGCCTGGCACACCTGTACAGGCAACCTACAAATCTCCCACAGCAATCCGCTCTGGCACACCTTGTTGTAGTACAAGCAGTAACCATTTAGGATACATGACAGGATATAGACAAGTTAACTGAGTGGGCAATAAAGTGGCTTGTGGAGTATAATTTGGGGAAATGTCAGGTTATTCACTTTGGGAGGAAGAATAGAGAAACAGAATACTTTTAAAATGGTGAGAAACTATTTAGTGTTGGTGTTGATTGCGATTTCGATGTCTTTGTACAGGAAACACTTGGGGGGAGAAATTCGGTCACAACTCATTTGGGGCGATAACTCAGGCGGAGCAGTACTTTTAGCGCCTTGAAAAAGTTTGCCACTCCCGCCCAGAAATTCGTCAGAATCAGTTGAAGAGCTGAGAGCTGACAGGGGGGATAAATCAGCCATTGCACACCAGAGCTGGGTGGGGGGCTGAGGCAGGGTGGGGGAGGGGGGCGGGGTGCGATAACGAAAGTTTGGTCGGTATATTTTGGTATGTATAGTCGGTATATTGCACATGTGCGGAATTTCAAATCAGATCCCAGGAAAAGCCGAGTCTTAAAGACACGGCATAATAATGCACCCATTAAAGTTTTCAAAGTCACTTGTTTTCAACCTGTACTGTTATGTCTGCCTGCTGCTGCAAACTCGGAGGCTCACGCACTGTACTCTGTGTAAACGTTGCACTGTCTGTGACCTCCGAGGGGAGTGCTTCCTTATTCTTTTAAGAAGCCACCAGTTAACGGTTCTGCAAGCCTGTACCGACTGTTTTTCCAAACGTTGTTATTGGCAGGCGCTCAATGAGGAGCATGTACTGAAATTAGCGACTGGGGCACAAGCGTGCGAGTTGCACCAGGAATACGTCAGGATCGGAGTGATCGTCATCAGCCAAGCACTAGCGCTTTACGCCCCCGGTGAGCCTCTCATGAATTTTCGGGCAGGGCACTAAAAGCTGCACACCCGGTCGGTAACCTCTTACGCTCCCATTAACGCCCCCTCTGACCGCTAACTGAGGAGTTGGACAACTGAAAATCCAGCCTAGAGAGTTAGCATGCAGATAAAGCAAGCAATTAGGAAGGTAAATGGCATGTTGGCCTTTATTGCAAGGGTGTTGGAGTACAAGAGTAAGGAAGTCTTGGTACAATTGTACGGGGCTTTGTTGAGAGCACACCTGGAGTACTGTGCACAGTTTTGGTCTCTCTATCTGAGGAAGGATATACTTGATTTAGAGGCGACACAACAAAGGTTGACTGGATTGAATTTCTGAGATGAGAGGGTTGCCCTATGAGGGCCTATATTTTCTGGAGTTTAGAAGAATGAGAGGTGATATCATTGAAACATACAAGAGTCTGAGGGCAATTGACAGGTAGATGCGAAGAAGTTATTTCCTAGAACATGGGGACACAGTCTCAGGATAAGGGGTCAGCCATTTAAGACTGAGATGAGGGGGAATTTCTTCTCTGAGAGTTGTGAATCTTTGGAATTCTCTACCCCAAAGGATTGTGGATGCTGAATCGTTGAATATATTTTTTGAGATAGATAGTTTAGGGAATCAAGGGTGATGGAGATTAAGCGGGAAAGACAAAGATCAGCCATGATCTTATTGAATGGCGGAGAGGGCCCAAGGAGCTGTATGGTCTACTCCTGCTCCTAATTCTTATGTTTTTATAAAAGTGATGCATCCGCCTCAGAACACTTACAAATTCAAATTCCTTTGCCCATTATTCTTAATTTGTAATGGTTAATGCATTCATGTTAAATTCCTTTGTGCTCTATTTTAGCAAGATTTTATGTCTTTGTTAAAATAGTGGTCACAGGCATTTGACACAAACACATTAACCAGTCTCTTAGAAATTAGGAATTTCAACTCCGTACTCTTCTCCCTCAGCAACATTGATGGTACTAAACTCAACCTTGTAATCTTGAAACACATTTAAAAATAAACTTGAATGTTTCAACTGTACTAAAAAAGGTTGCTGTTGATTTTGGTAAACTCGGGGAAAGTGTTTGCAGCAAACATTGTATCAGACAACAAAATCAATGTCTCCTGTGCTGTCCTGTTGTTGCCACAACTCTACAACTGGGAACATTCGTTGGTAACGTCTCCAAGAGTTTCACATGAGATTTTCATCAAATGCCAAAAAAAGTTCTGTAATACAGAGCAAAACAATTAAACAAATAATGAGTTTGCCAAGTAATTTTATTTACTCAACCATTCTATTATTTTATCTGTGTTAACTATTGTACCAAGTTTGGCAAGAAGCCCACAATGGAATACAAACTGGATTGCAATTATAGTATAGTAAAATGTTACCAAGTAGTTATGGATGATAAAAGTCTATCACAATTTATAGTGAAGCAACAACAACAGTATACATTTATATAGCATCTTTAATGGTGTAAAACCTCCAGAGACGTAATTTGACTTCAGCCACAAAAGGAGATATTGGAACAGATGATCAAAAGATGTAGATTTTAAGGAGCATCTTAAAAGGAGGAGAGAAAGATAGAGAGGCAGAGAGGTTAAGGGAGGGAATTCCAGAGCTTGGGGCCTAGGCAGCTGAAGGCACATCTGCCAATGATTGAGCGATTATAATCAGGGATGCTCAAGAGGGCAGAATTGGTGGAGTGTAGAGATCTTGGAGATTTGTAGGGCTGGAGGAGGTTACAGAGATAGGGAGGGGCGAGACCAATGAGGGATTTGAAAACAAGGATGATAATTTTAAAATGCAGGTGTTGCCGGACTGGGAGCCAATGCAGGTTAGCAACCACAGGGATGATGGGTGAGCAGGACTTGGTGCGACAACAATTTTTAAAAAAATTTATAAAAACAGATTAATCACAATACTCCACGGTATTTAACTGTTAATCATTTTTTAAAATTGAATTGATCAAGTAACATTTGCCTTTTAGCTAGAGACACCAGATGAACAGTGTCCTCTAGCTTGTTATAGCATCACAAAGCATTAGCACCCGATGAAACAGTTTTCCCATCGAAACAACAGCGCTTGGTCACACTGATTGTCAAAAGTGTTTGAATACTAGCACCTGGTCAGGCGAAAAGGAATCTGAATTGGTTACTTAGCAATTTTCACACCTTGACAAAAAGACTTGTAAAAAGGGTTTAACACATTAATTGTCAAAAATGGCATAACACTACGGGGCCAAAATTGTCCTTTTCCTTAAGGCCTGCTACCACCGCAAATTGGCGGCCACACTGCGGAATGGAGTGGCCATCGACTTTTAGTGGAATGGCCGCTGATAACCCAATTGCCCTTCCGATGTTTCCCTGTGGCGCCCTGAACCCCCCCATCCACCCCCACACCACTCCGCTGCTGCCGATCTGTGTTAAGTTTATCACCGTATTAAGTGAGCACAGCCGATCTACCCGCCCCCCCCTTCCCCCCGCCCACAATGGCAAAATTCCCCTCTGAAAATCTTCTGCCCGCATGGCGGCGCCAAAACAAGCTTTTCCCCGGTGGTCCAGTGAGGATGTGGCCTTCTGCCACTGCCACCATGTTATTTTGTCTGTCGGCCACAGCCTCTTGGGTGCCAGGCCACAGGCCCGGCCGAAACCCTCCCTGGTGGCCCAAAGTTTTAAAATCGCGAAGGCCCCCCCTTTAAGTGAAAGGGGGAGCCATGGTGACCCGGTGCCGTGATGACGTCATCGTGGTGGTCACTCCACAACCTCCAACTTCCGTCCCTCAGGTGTTGCCACCACCACCTATCCACCCCTCTAGTGTACTCACCACCCCCTTTAGGAGCGGCTTCCGGATCCAAATAAAAAAAAACAAAGAGCGGAATTTCGCTCAAGAGGCAACCTCAACCACCGCGGCGGTGAAAACACACAAAACGGGGTGGGAGCTCCCTATTTCGGGCGGAGGGCAATTTCGGCCCCTATAGCTTTAGTGAGGCAGTGCAATACTTAAAATGAATATGTCCAGATTTTTGCAATTCATTTAAATGTTTCATTCATTTAACAGGGGCAACTGTCATTGGAAAATATAGATAAAGGATTTGTGCATGAAGATTTTATTCTCTTAAAGCTTTATTCTTTTGTCAGCTATTTGTTTAAGTGTTCCTAACTGTATTGACTTGTCCAGAGTAGAAACAGCTGCAACTGAGGTCACGTTGGTGAAGGGACATCCGAGATTTCCTGAGGATGTAATGAGGTTGTCAGACAACACACTCCCCAAGGCTGTAGTGAGAACTGAAGGGAGGAAAACATTCCCATTGTGGCCAATTAAAGCAACTTGTACCTAAATGTTTTGCCAACATGATAGCTCTGAAAAAAACACACTGATGTTAGAGCATTCAGATAATTGCTGCTGATATACATGGGAGGATCTGTAGATGCAACTCAGTTTGATGAGCCACCAGTGTCATCACAGACCACAGACTAATGGCTAATCTTTTTTCTTACTGTCATTGTTTACATGATGTTACAACCAAAAAGATTTCCCCAAATGGCTGTCTGGTGTAATCAAGTCATAAGCTACGTATTGTTAACAATTGGATGTCTTGCCACCTGTTTACACTCCTATAGAATGTTAATTGTGTCCACTGACACCTGCCTGTCATATTTTAATGGGATTTTATAATTAACGTGACAGTCTGTGAGTCTAAAATCACCTTGTAATTGCACAATCTGGCTTTTGCTCACAAATTATTCTCATTGCTTTCCAATAATTTTTCAACAGAAGATTTTTGATCCTCCTTTTATCCTTCGCAACTTAAATTTCTAATTTAGAAAATGAGGGTTTAAATAAAATTAAAATATATTTTTGCAATAACATATCCATAGAATCATCTTTTGTCTTTTAATGCCTTAATAATGATCTTATTTGAAAGCCTCAACCTTTTACAGAAAAGCCTAGATTTTACCCAGACCTAGAACACTGAGCTGCATTTGGATTGGACAGGCTAAGGATGAGCAGTGTACATAATTTCCCAGGGTGCAGCAGTACCATTCAGTCAGCTGTACTGATGGAATACTTTAAGGGGGCTGCTAAACATTGCTGATTGCTTTCTCCTCTTCGGGAGACCAGGCCTGGATCATGACCTGAACCCCCAAGTGGATCCCAATTTCCGCAATTTGGTAAACAGTATGTCTGTTCTCAAGAGGCATACTGCCACTCAGGAAACACCATGTACTTTTGAGGGACAAATCACGGGAACTGTCAATGTAGGTATGATATATTCTTTACGACATCGCTAACAACGCACACTACAAGATGGCTCCAACACATCATGTGATCTTGTCACATGATCCTTTTATTGTAGTTACATCAGCAGTTGCATTACCACAGTAGTCCACTGGGTGGAGCAGTAGTCCACTAGGGGGAGCTCTATCACAGTAGGAAATCCCCATCACTCTGAGGCCGCCGGCCTTGTAAGGGATCGGCGTATGCTCGACCCCATGGAAACGCTGACATTAAGCCAGCACCCAGCAGATGGAGTTATGGCAAGACAGCACTTGAAGGGCATAAGAATTTTGGCCCCTATAAGTATTAGGCCTCATCAATATCACCAATACCCATGTATGAAAGATCAAATGACACATTGTGCATGTTATGTGTACCAGTGGCCTGGTGAGTCACCCAATCAAACCAAATCCTTGAGGATTGAAGTTTACAACCAGGATATAGCCAGAGCTAATGGTATATTCATTTCTACACAGCAAGGGTAATTGCCATTGAATTCCAATAATCAGGATAATTAACATTATCAATGAACCTTTCAATTTATTAGAGTAACTTGAAAAGAAAGGGAACTGGAACATTGTAGGGACAGTCAGTCTAATAATAATATCTGGTTGAGAGTAGAATCTGTGCTATGGCATGAGACAAATTCTAGGAGGAAGGAAAAGTTGAAGGTGGTAAAGAGATCCACAGTTTTGTGCTCCTGGGAAATGGTGAGTACAAGCAGACTGTGATGAGTGTTTATTTCAACATGTCGGAGATACTAGAAGAAAAGAATATAGCACGCATTACTTGGAGCTTAGAATGAATACAAGAGGGAGAGTTCCAAGCTAAATCAATCAATCCTAATTCAACTGAAGAAGTGCTTAGACACTAACGGAGTGAGGACAAAAGTGAAAATAAAGAACTTAGGAGAGAAGTTTAAAAAAAAAACATCAGGAAGGCAAAGAGAAATGACAAAATCAAATTATTAGGGAATATAAAATTAAAATAATAAAGTGTTCTACAGACACATAAATAAAAAAAAGGAAAATTAAAGTAGGATAGGGCAACTAGAGGATGAACAATGTAAACTCACAGGTAATGGCAAAGACATAGCAGAAGTACTGAATAATATTTCTGCAGCTTCCGATCTGTGAGCCACACACTTTCCTCCATCTTGGATGCTCTAGTCCCCATTAAAACCATTATTCTCTCTCTCCTTGGTCATTCCCCCTGATATGACCCTCATCTCCGCTCCCTTAATTCTAAGGGACACAGGCTTTAATGTATATGACGGCCATCTGGCTGAACCACATAGAGCACTATTGGGTCCTACTCTCCTCTCCCAAAACCATTCACTATTCCAGGATCATCCACCCTCACCTCCAACAACAAGTGCGAGGACCAGCAAGTGATCAGGAAGGCCAATGGAATCTTGGCCTTTATTGCAAAAGGGATGGAGTATAAAAGCGGGGAAGTCTTGTTACAGTTGTACAGGGTGTTGGTGAGGCCACACCTGGTATACTGCGTGCAGTTTTGGTTTCCATATTTAAGGAAGGATATACTTGCTTTGGAGACAGTTCAGAGAAGGTTCACAAGGTTGATTCCGGAGATGAGGGGGTTGACTTATGAGGAAAGGTTGAGTAGGTTGGGCCTCTACTCGTTGGAATTCAGAAGAACGAGAGGTGATCTTATTGAAACATATAAGATTATGAGGGGGCTTAACAAGGTGGATGCAGAGAGGATGTTTCCACTCATAGGGGGCATAATCTTAGAATAAGGGACTGCCCATTTAAAACTGAGATGAGGAGGAATTTCTTCTCTCAGAGGGTTGTAAATCTGTGGAATTTGCTGCTTCATAGAGCTGTGGAAACTGGGTTATTGAATAACTTTAAGACAGAGATAGACAGTTTCTTAACTGATAAGGGAATAAAGGGTTATGGGGAATGGGCAGGGAAATGAACCTGAGTCCATGATCGGAACAGCCATGATCGTATTAAATGGCGGAGCAGAATTGAGGGGCCGTATGGCCTATTCCTGATCCTATTTCTGATGACTTCTTTGTCACTAAGATTGAGACTATCTGTTCAGGTACCTCTGCCACTTCCTTAACTTCCCCAAGCCCACTTGGCCAAATGTCCTCTAATGTTCTCCCTTGCCATAGCCCTGAACTTGCATCTTTCTCCAGTTTCTCTCCGATCTCCCTTCATGCCCTCTCCAAGCTCATCTTGTCCATGAGACTCACTTTCTGCTCCCTCGACCCTATTCACACTAAACTGCCAACCACTTAACTTCCCTTCCTGGCCCCCATGTTAGCTGACAATGTTAATGATTTTGTCTCCTCAGGTACTGTTCACTCCCCTTGAAATCTGTCATCATCACCCCTCTCCTCAAAAAGACAACCCTTTCACCCCTCTGTCCTTGCAAAGTACCGCCCCATCTCCAAACTCCCTTTCCTCTCCAAAGTCCTTGAAAATGCTATCACTTCCCAAATTTGTGCCCATCTTTCTTGGAACTCCATGTTTGAATCCCCCCAATCAGGTTTCCACCCCTGCCATAGTACTGAAACGGCCTTTATCGAAAAGACATACTATGTGACTGTGACTGTGGTGAACTAACCCTCCTCGTCTTTCTCAACCTGTCTGCATCCTTTGACACAGTTGATTACATCTCTCAGTTGGCTCCAACGCCTCTCGTCCATCATCTAGCCAGGTAGCACTGCACCCACTTGATTCCATTCTTATCTATCCAGTCATAGCCAGAGAATCATGTGCAAAGGCTTCTCTTCCTGCTCCTACACCGTTACTTCTGGTGTCCCCCAAGGATCTAATCCTTGGCCCCCTCCTATTTCTTATCTACATACTGCCCCTTGGCAATATCATCCGAAAACACAGTCAGGTTCCGCATGTACACTGCCGACACCCAACTCTACCTCACCAGCACCTCTCTCAACCCATCCACGGTCTCTAAATTCTCAGACTGTTGATCCGGTATTGGATGAGCATAAACTTCTTGCAACTAAATATTAGGAAAACCAAAGCCATTGTCTTTGGTCCCCGTCACAAACTCCATTCCCTAGCCACCAACTCCATCCCTCTCCGTGGTAACTGTCTGAAGTTCAACCAGACTGTTCACAGATTTGGTGCCATATTTGAACCCGAGATGAGCTTCCACCCACATAGCCATGCCTTCACTAAAACCACCCCTACTTTCACGTCGGTAACATCACCCTACTCCGCCCCGCCTTAGCTCATCCGCTGCTGAAATCCTCATCCATGCCTATGCTACCTAGACTTGACTATTACAACGCACTCCTAGCTGGCTTCTTAGCTTCCACCCTCCGTAAATGTAATCTCATCCATAACTCTGCTGCCTGTGTTCTAACTCACACCACGTCCCGTTCACCCATCACTCCTGTGCTGCTGACCCGACATTGGCTCCCGGTTAAGCAACGTCGATGTCATGTTTGTAACCTTCACATAATTGTAACCTTTATATAACAACACTGTACACTGTGTACACCTGAGTAATGCACACCTTGATCACAGGGGGTGAACTTGTGGGAGACACTCCTCACCTGGTCATCCAGGTATATAAAGTGCGATCCCACGCAGGGTCAGCACTTCTTGGTCCTGGGAATAAACGTTCAGGTCACGTAGTGACCTTGTCTGCAGTACATGCCTCGTGTAATTCTATAGTAAGGTGTAAAGACACTACATTTGGCGACGAGAAACGGGAATCAACGACCCACGAGGATGGCCACAGGTAGCACAGAAGAACGGTACTGTGTTGGTGAGGACTGGGACGATTTCATTGAGAGGCTCCAGCAGAGCTTTGTCACAAAGGACTGGCTGAGAGAGGAAGCGGCTGGCAAACGGAGGGCGCATCTACTGACCAGCTGTGGATCCAAGACGTATGCGCTGATGAGACCTGCTCGCACCCGAGAAGCCGGCAGACAAGTTCTTTGAAGAGGCCAGCACTCTGATCGGTGAGCACCTCAAACCCGCGAGCAGTATACACATGGCCCGGCACCGGTTCTATACATACTGGCGTCGGGAGGGACAAAGCATATCGGACTTCGTTGCGGACCTTCGGCGTTTGGCCAGCTTCTATAAGTTCACAGACGCCTGCAGGGGGGAGATGTTAAGGGATTTCTTCATTGAGGGCATTGGTCTTGCCGGGATTTTCAGGAAGCTTATTGAGACCAAGGACTTGACTTCGGAAAGGGCAAAGGTGATAGCTCAGACTTTCATGGCAGGGGAAGAGGAGACCAAGATAATTTACGCGCGCAGCCCTGGTTCCAACGTGGCGATGGACCAGGGAGTTAACATTGTAAACGAGACACAGAACCCCGCAGGCAGGCAAGGGCAATTTGACACCGCCCAGGCAGCAACAGGCTCTAGCTAGGGTGGGCCAGCAACAGAGACAATGGCAGGGGGATTGGCAATTCACGCCATCACAAAGGGCAATGAGTCCTGGGATGGAACCATTGACACTCAGCAACAGAGTTCTCAGGAGTAATCAAAGAGACAATCAGAGAGGAATGCCTGTTAACAGTTCCTTTGTTCACAACAATCTCAGCTCCTGCTGGAGGTGTGGTGGCAGACATGCTGCGAAAACCTGTAGGTTTCAACAATTTATCTGTAGAAACTGTAACTTCAGTGGACATCTGACCAGAATGGGCAGAAATCCCGTAGCGAGGCTAGTTTATGAGGCAGAGGAACCAGATGAGGGGTCTGCAAGGCAGGGTGACGCTTGTGGCAAAGCTATGGACACTGAAGTCCAGCAGGTTCATGTGGCAGATGTCCACAGCTCGTACACCAAAACGTCACCTATGATGATGAAAGTTCTATTAAATGGCATCCCGGTACACATGGAGCTGGACACAGGAGCCAGCCAGTCACTTATGAGTGCCCAACAATTGGAAAAACTATGGCCACTCAAAGCTAACAGGCCCAAACTGGAATGCATTGACACACAGCTACGGACGTACACCAGAGAGATCATCCCAGTTCTAGGCAGTGCAAACTTGGTGGTCACACACAATGGATCGGAGAACCGGCTGCCACTCTGGATTGTCCCGGGGAATGGTCCCGCGCTCTTGTGGAGGAGCTGGCTAGCCGAGATGAACTGGAAATGGGGGGATGTGCACGCCATTTCATCTGTGGAGCGAAGGTCATGTGCACAGGTCCTACAGAAATTCGAACCACTTTTTCAACCAGGTGTCGGGACCTTTAAGGGCACCAAAGTAGTGATTCGCATCACCCCGGACGCCAGACCAGTGCACCACAAAGCCAGAGCCGTGCCGTATGTGATGCGTGAGAGAATTGAGGGTGAGTTGGACAGGCTGCTAAGAGAGGGCATAATTTCGTCTGTAGAATTCAGTGACTGGGCAAGCCCCATCGTTCCTGTCCTTAAAGCGGATGGCTTGATCAGGATTTGTGGCAACTACAAGGCCACCATCAACCGAGTGTCACTACAGGACCAATACCCACTTCCGAGAGTAGAAGATCTTTTTGCCACGCTGGCAGGTGGCAAGCTGTTCACCACGTTGGACCTCACTTCAGCCTACATGACTCAGGAACTGGCTGAAGAATCCAAGCTTCTGACCACAATCACTACGCACAAGGGGCTATTCGTTTACAACAGGTGTCCGTTTGGCATTCATTCAGCTGCCGCTATCTTCCAGAGGAACATGCTTAAATCCATCCCTGGAACAATCGTATTCCAAGATGACATCCTTATCACGGGTCGAGACACCGAGGAACACCTCCACAACCTGGAGGAGGTGCTACGCCGACTGGACCGGGTAGGCTTGCGACTAAAGAAGTCCAAGTGTGTGGTTTTGGCCCCAGAGGTTGAGTTTTTGGGCAGGAGGGTTGCCACAGACGGGATCCGGCCTACCGAATCCAAAACGGAGGCGATCCGTCGTGCGCGCAGGCCCGGCAACACATCGGAGTTGCGGTCATTTCTGGGACTATTGATCTACTTCGGGAACTTTCTGCCGAACTTAAGCACATTGTTGGAGCCGCTGCAAGTGCTCCTGCGTAAGGGTTGTGAATGTCAAGAACGGGCTTTCAATCGGGCGCGGAGTCTGTTTTGTTCTAACAAGCTGTTGACCTTGTACAACCCCTGTAAGAAACTGGTTTTAATGTGTGATGCATCATCCTATGGGGTTGGGTGCATGTTGCAGCAGAGTAATGATGAGGGCCAACTTCAACCTGTGGCTTATGCCTCCAGGTCGCTCTCCCAGGCAGAACGGGGATATGGGATGGTGGAAAAGGAAGCACTCGCATGTGTCTATGGGGTGAAAAAGATGCACCAGTACCTTTTCGGCAGAAGGTTTGAGTTAGAAACGGGCCACAAGCCGTAAACATCCCTGTTGTCCGACAGCAAGGCTGTCAATGCCAACGCGTCAGCTCGCATACAGCGGTGGGTCCTCACGCTGGCTTTGTATGACTACACCATACGGCACCGGCCTGGCACCCAAAATTGCGCTGACGCGCTCAGCAGGCTCCCACTGGTGACCACCGAGGGGGCGTCGGAACAAAGCGCGGAGATGGTCATGGCCGTTGAGGCTTTCGACACCGCAGGATCCCCCATCACAGCCCACCAGATCAAAATCTGGACCAACAGAGATCCCCTCCTATCCCTGATAAAGAAAGGTGTCCTGACTGGGGATTGGGTGCCCGCACACAGGGCGTGCCCTGAAGAGATCAGACCGTTTCACAGACGGATGGAGGAGCTCTCCATCCAAGCCGACTGCCTGTTATGGTGCAGCCGGGTAGTCATGCCCCAGAAGGGAAGGGAAGTATTCATCAGGGAACTCCACTGCGAGTAGCCAGGCATCGTGCTAATGAAGGCCATTGCCCGGTCACATATATGGTGGGCAGGAATTGACTCAGACCTGGAACACTTGGTTCGCAAGTGCACAACGTGTTCTCAGCTGGGAAATTCCCCCAGGGAGGCCCCACTCAGCCCGTGACCCTGGCCCACCAGGCCATGGTCACGTATTCACGTAGACTATGCGGGCCCATTCATGGGAAAAATGCTCCTGATTGTTGTCGATGCGTACTCGAAATGGATCGCGTGCATCATATTGAATTCGTGCACGACATCCACCACCATGGAAAGTCTGCGTACGGTCTTTGCGACCCATAGCTTGCCGGACATCCTGATTAGCGATAATGGCCCGTGCTTCACTAGCTATGAATTCCAGGAGTTTATGTCGGGTAATGGTATCAAACACGTCAGGACAGCACCGTTCAAGCCGGCTTCCAATGGCCAGGCGGAACGTGCGGTTCAAATCATAAAACAGGGTATGCTCCGGATTCAAGGACCCTCCCTTCAGTACCGCCTATTGCGCCTCCTGCTGGCCTATAGGTCCCGCCCGCATTCGCTCACGGGAGTCCCGCCCACGGAACTACTCATGAAATGCACGCTTAAAATGCGGCTGTCCCTCATTCACCCAGACCTGTCAGACATTGTTGAGGGCAAGCGCCAGTCCCAAATCGAGTGCCATGATCGCAACTCAGTGGAGAGATACATAGAAATTGATGACCCTGTATTTGTTCTCAATCATGCTTTGGAACCCAAGCGGCTTGAGGGTACTGTAATTGGCAAAGAGGGGAATAGGGTCATAGTGGTCAGACTTAACAATGGGCAGATATGCCGCAAACATCTGGACCAAGTAAAGAAAAGGTTCAGCATGGACACTGAGGAAGATCATGAGATGTCACCCACACCACTGCCAGTGAACGAGCAACAAGGACATTTACCAGCATGCACAGTCCCTGCAGCCAGCCCGGACAGGCCGGAATCACCTCAGGCGACAGAGACGCATGCCAAGGCCCAACCACCAGAGCCCCAACTGCGGCGCTCCACGAGAGAGCGTAAACCGCCTGAAAGACTCAATCTTTGACCCAAAGACGTTGGGGGGAGGTGATGTCATGTTTGTAACCTTCACATAACTGTAACCTTTATGTAACAACACTGTACACTGTATACACCTGAGTAATGCACACCTTGACCACAGGGGGTGAACTTATAGGAGACACTCCTCACCTGGTCATCCAGGTATAAAAAGGGAGGTCCCACGCAGGGTCAGCACTTCTTGGTCCTGGGAATAAAGGTTCAGGTCACGTAGTGACCTTGTCTGCAGTACATGCCTCGTGTGATTCTATAGTAAGGTGTAAAGACACTACAGTTTCAATTTTAAAATTCTCATCTGTTTTCAAATCCTTCCATGACCTCGCCCCTCCCTACCTCTGTAATGTCCTCCAGCCCTTCAACCCTCCGAGATATCTGCACTCCTCCAATTCTGGCCTCTTGCGCATCTCCGATTTTAAACGCTGCTCCATTGGGTGCTGTGATTTCAGCTGCCAAGGTCCTAAGCTCTGGTATTCCCTCCCTGAACATCTTCGCCTCTCTCTGTCACTTTCCTCCTTAAGACGCTCCTTAAAACCTATCTCTGTCCTAATATCCCCTTATGTGGCTTGGTGTCAAATTTTGTTTGATAAAGCTCCTGTGAAGCGCCTTGGGACATTTTGCTACATTAAATGCACTTTATAAATGGTAGTTGTTGTTGTACAAAACTTAATAACTGATTCTTCAAAACTGCTTTGGCATTCTCCTCCCTTCAAGCAGTGCCTCAAGCTGGGATACAATTCCACAGGCACTCAGCAGTTCTTGGTACCTCATCAAAGTCAGTATTCTTTCTATGTGAGCTCAGATAAGGAGAGAATTATTTGATTCCCTGGGCCATCACACACACAGCTTTGGAGGAAGAGGGAGGGTCACCGGATTCCTCATTATTATTTCCCTTTCCCAATCTGGGAATGCTGATCCTAACTGTTGCTCCATCCGCTGAGGTGTCTAATTCAGCACAGACCATAAACCATGAAACCCTCTGGTCTGTGTGGCTTAATTTGCCCATGGAATAATTGCAAAGCCTATATATTAGCTTTCAAATTCTTAGTGCTTAACCTACTGAAAGTTACTTAGGACCAGTCTAGAAGTAATCCAGCAGCCATTATTTAAATTCTTTATACAACTAGAATTGATACTGCCTATTTAAACAAGGTGGTTAGAATATTGTCATACAGATATTATGTATCCCTTTAAGAAGCAGATGTACAATAACATCAATATAATAAAAGCTTGTTGTCCTTTTAGCAAGCAGTTATACTGATCTGGATGATCACTGGACAGATATTCTGTATCTTTTAACATGTGGGCTGTATTGGTGCAGCATCCAACTCAGGCCAAAGCTCCAATTGAAATCTAAGCATCAGGAGGCAGTGAAACATTGGACAAATTTAATCAGCTCTCAGCTGGGCTACCAGGTATAGAGAAGCACTCCGTGTGGGGGGCTGAGAGATTGGCAGGACCCGTTTCATCCTATAGACATGTATCTCCCATTGTGTAATGTGATTTTTATATCCACTTGTGAGGCTTGATGAATAATTCATTGCCGGCCAAATCACTAATGAGTTATGATCATGGCCACTGGGATTTTGTGGCTGCTACTTTTTTTCCCATTTAGGACCACTCATTAAAGTTGCTATATGCTACATTCTTCAGTGAAACCAGACTGACTTTAAAAAGAGAAAAAAGGTGCATTGCAGATCCACTATGTACAACCACTCATCTAAAATTCATATATCTGTACATCAGTAAATAACTGTTTCTGTAATTCTTTGCAGAGTGGAGACAAGTTGATTTTACTCACCTTAGAGTAGAGGGATGAGGCCAATTATCAAACACTCCCACTGGCGTTACTAACTCAGCAAAGGTCAGGAACTGAACCGGGGATTTTCCTGTTCTGTGTAGCTGAGACCGATACCACACCATAAATTTACTCATTGAACAATTAGGGAACTCAGCAAAATTATTCAATGAAAATGAAATCAAATTGCTTTGTTATAGAGTAAAAAACGTACAATACAATTACATTGAAGGAGCATAGCTAAAAAAAACAGCAGGGTAGGTAGGTAGGTAGATAATCTTTACCTTGTAAAAGTAATGTTCTATCTTTCAACTAAAACATGAGTTTTAATGAGTAATTCTGTCATTTTGTTTATGCTGAGGAAGTCAAAGGTCATGAAATTGTGATTCTGATTTGCATTTCTATCAGTATTTTTTTCTTAGAAATGCTCTGTTCTAAAAAAAATATCTCTTTAACAACCCCAAGCTTGCCCCTTTAATTACTAGCTCGTTATCAAACACTGTGCAACACAGAAAAGTTTTGAGTGTTTATAGCATGGACTGCATTCTTCAGCCCACTGAGTCAGATTTACAAATACACATTTGGCTGCACTATTTTCAACCCATATATGGACATGATCTCTAAATTAAAATGATCTGAACCAAAATCAGAAAATGCTGAAAATGCACAGCTAAATATTCCTGGACAGAGAGGCAGCCAGCATAAAATTGTTCATTGGGCAATTGCCGAGCTGTCTCGTCGGCAGGGACCTTTAAGTAATTCCCGGGGGAAGAGAGAATGATTGGTGTACACAGCTCACCGACAATATGCTGTTAAGGCCCGAGAACAATTTCAGGTGAGCCTCAGGCCTCTGGCATCTGCCGTGCTCCACCAATTTTGCATCCGAAAAAGGGCCTAAACAAATTTACTTTCACTGCACTTTAACATTTTAAATATTGAAATGATTTGTTTTTTAAAAAATATATTGTTTATTGCAGCACTTATTGAATATGATGGCCACCAACAGACCAACGTGATATCAGTCACGTATGCATTAAGCTGTCTTGTTGGCCTACTGGATTCATATTCAATCCAATTGATGCCTGGTAGGCATTCCCTATGTAACTGAAAACTTGGATAGAGTTCAGTGGCAGCAATAATATGATGTCAATTGTTTCCCAATAAAGTCTTCGGTGTCACTGATAACAAGTGCAGTTTATGGTAATGGAGGGCCTGTTAGAGACAAGATAACAGAGTTACATTATGCATCAGCATCCAAATATGAAATTCAGTTCATCAAATAATCCTACATATAAGAATGCCCTTCTTAATCTTCTATACATTTAAACTATATCATGAATGATTTTCAGATCTATCATACCATAGCGCTTGTCTTAATGCCTACTCATAACAGTGACTAGCTGTTTGAGAGTAAACACGGCATTGATGTTGATTTCAAGGGACACTCGCCATTTCCTATTCACTTATTGCAAGAGTTGTGAAGAGGACCTCTGAAACACATCAGCAGACTTTCTGGGATACTTTGTCAACACTTCACCAACACTCGAGCAACATTTATTCTGCAAATTCTCTGAGGACTTCACCAAACAATGTAAGTGCTGTGCTACTCCACCTTAAGCAATCACTAGGAGAAAGGTGATTAATAAATCCCTAGGGCCTGATAGTCTGCATCCCAGAGTACTTAAGGAAGTGGCCCTAGAAATAGTGGATGTATTGGTGATCATTTTCCAACATTCTATAGACTCTGGATCAGTTCCTATGGATTGGAGGGTAGCTAATGTAACCCCACTTTTTAAAAATGGAGGGAGAGAGAAAACAGAGAATTATAGACTGGCTAGCCTGATATCGGTGGTGGGGAAAATGTTGGAATCAATTATTAAAGATGTAATAGCAGCGCATTTGGAAAGCAGTGACAGGATCGGTCCAAGTCAGCATGAATTTATGAAAGGAAAATCATGCTTGACAAATCTTCTAGAATTTTTTGAGTGGACAAGGGAGAACCAGTGGATGTGGTGTATTTGGACTATCAAAAGGCTTTTGACAAGGTCCTTCACAAGAGATTAGTGTGCAAAAGTAAAGCACATGGTTTTGGGGGTAATGTATTGATGTGGATAGAGAACTGGTTGGCAGACAGGAAGCAAAGAGTAGGAATAAATGGGGTCCTTTTCAGAATGGCAGGCAGTGTGGTACTGCAAGATTCAGTGCTGGGACCACAGCTATTTACAATATACATTAATGATTTAGACGAAGGAATTGAATGTAATATCTCCAAGTTTGCAGATGACACTAAGCTGGGTGGCAGTGTGAGCTGTGAGGAGGATGCTAAGAGGCTGTAGGGTGACTTGGACAGGTTAGGTGAGTGGGCAAAAGCATGGCAGATGCAGTATAATGTAGATAAATAGGAAGCTATCTACTTTGGTGGCAAAATCAAGAAAGCAGATTACTATCTGAGTGGTGACAGATTAGGAAAAGGGGAGTTGCAACGAGACCTGGGTGTCATGGTACATCAGTCATTGAAAGTTGGCATGCAGGTACAGCAGGCGGTGAAGGCGGCAAATGGCATGTTGGCCTTCATAGCTAGGGGATTTGAGTACAGGGGCAGGGAGGTGTTGCTACAGTTGTACAGGGCCTTGGTGAAACCACACTTTGAATATTGTGTACAGTTTTGGTCTCCTAATCTGAGGAAGGACATTCTTGCTATTGAGGGAGTGCAGCAAAGGTTCACCAGACTGATTCCCGGGATGGCAGGGCTGACATATGAAGAAAGACTGGGTCGACTAGGCTTATATTCACTGGAATTTAGAAGAATGAGAGGGGATCTCATAGAATCATATAAAATTCTAACGGGATTGGACAAATTAGATGCAGGAAGAATGTTCCTGATGTTGGGGAAGTCCAGAACCAGGGGTCGCAGTCTAAGGATAAGGGGTAAGCCATTTATGACCGAGATGAGGAGAAACTTATTCACTCAGAGAATTGTGAACCTGTGGAATTCTCTACCACAGAAAGTTGTTGAGGCCAGTTCATTAGATATATTCAAAAGGGAGTTAGATGTGGCCCTTACAGCTAAAGGGATCAAGGGGTATGGAGAGAAAGCAGGAATGGGGTACTGAAGTTGCATGATCAGCCTTCATCATTTCGAATGGTGGTGCAGGCTCGAAGGGCCGAATGGCCTACTCCTGCACCTATTTTCTATGTTTCTATGGTCAGGGGTATCTTGCTAGGAGTCCCCCTTGGTCTGGACAAAGAATAGGAGGAGATGAGGTCAGGCAGAACAGCACCAGCTGCAGCAGGGGAGAGGGACAGGAGGGCGAGGAGGGAAAGGTGTGTCTTTCTCCCCTGCGGGTACAGGATATCCCTCCTTCTCTAGACCTCCTCTGCCAGGGCCTCCAGAACCTGTGTGCCCTCTCCTTGGTCCCCGAGCCATCCTGCAACATGCTGTTGTGTGGCAACCAGCGCACTCCACACCTTCAGCAGAAGTGAGTGCGAGGAGCCCACATAAAATGCCCAACAAAAATTGCATCCAATCAGCACTTGATTCTGGTTTACACCTCCAGGCAAGTTCAAGTAATGGTAATCAGCAATTAGGAGCAAAATTGTGTGCTAAATCCAGACTTCAAACAGGCGAGTCTTATTAACACTGTACCCATTTAGTGCCTATTTTCACCCTTTTGCCAAAATAACCCCCTTCATCATCTCTGATTTATTTGATTGTTTTATGCCTATCCCAATTTACACATTTAGGGGGCGAATTTCGGTACCGCCCTGTCTGGGGCGGTAACTTTTAACTTTTAGAAAATGGCTTGCAAAATTGTGTGAAATTGGGCGTTTTCGCCCCAGGAGTGAAGGGGGATGGTAAATGAGGCGCTAATGGTCTCAGTTGGGCACTGCATGGGTGCTATTCACAGAAAGTTACCCAATTTCAGCTGACTTGCATTCAGCAATCAGCCTTCAATTCTTGCCGCCAGCTTGATCTAGCTCTTAAAGAGGAGCTAACTTCAACCTGCTGTTGCTCATTTTCAGCATTGCTGCACTTGAGTCAGTCATCTCTGCATCTCAACAACTGGGAGACCTTTTGTGCAATAGCTGGTGTGAATCCCGCTTCAGGGCCTTGTACAGGGCCTTGGTGAGGCCACACCTGGAGTATTGTGTACAGTTTTGGTCTCCTAACTTGAGGAAGGACATTCTTGCTATTGAGGGAGTGCAGCAAAGATTCACCAGACTGATTCCTGGGATGGTGGGACTGACCTATCAAGAAAGACTGGATCAACTGGGCTTGTATTCACTGGAGTTCAGAAGAATGAGAGGGGACCTCATGGAAACGTTTAAAATTCTGACGGGTTTAGACAGGTTAGATGCAGGAAGAATGTTCCCAATGTTGGGGAAGTCCAGAACCAGGGGTCACAGTCTGAGGATAAGGGGTAAGCCATTTAGGACCGAGATGAGGAGAAACTTCTTCACCCAGAGAGTGGTGAACCTGTGGAATTCTCTACCACAGAAAGTAGTTGAGGCCAATTCACTAAATATATTCAAAAGGGAGTTAGATGAAGTCCTTACTACTCGGGGGATCAAGGATTATGGCGAGAAAGCAGGAAGGGGGTACTGAAGTTTCATGTTCAGCCATGAACTCATTGAATGGCGGTGCAGGCTAGAAGGGCTGAATGGCCTGCTCCTGCACCTATTTTCTATGTTTCTATGTTTCTATGTTTCAAGTGAGAGGGCCACGTGGTTTAATAATGTGGCACTGGAATCATTGGTGGAGAGAATAAGGGAATTGCTGGTCCCTCCATCTGGAAGGATGCCATCACCGCAGGTATTCAGGGCCATGTGGCAAGACATGGCCCAGGGGGTGTCGGCCAGCAGTGGTAGACAGAACCCTCACACAGTGCAGAAAGAAATTCAATTACCTCAGTCGGGTGGTGAAGATGAGTACATACTGCTACACCTCCTACATACCAGCCTCTGAAATAAAAACAGAAAATGCTGGAAATGTCAGCGGGTCAGGCAGCATCTGTGGAGAGAAACAGAGTTAACGTTTCAGGTCGATGACCCTTCGTCAGAATTGGCAAAGGTTCGAAACTTTTGCCAGTTTTCAAATTTTTCCCCGTTGGGGGAAACAACGGTATCATTATCCCCTCTCCTTTCCTCATCCCACTTCCCCCTCACACCAGAAGGCTTTATCACTTTCCAGCTCCTGATACTGTCGAAATTCCTTGCTCCATTCCTGCCCCGCTGCCTTCAACTTAATGCGATTTATGCTTTCAGATAACTAGAAACATATAAAGTTCTGATGGGACTGGATGCAGGTTAGATACAGGAGGAATGTTCCCGACGTTGGGGAAGTCCAGAACCAGGGGTCACAGTCTAAGGATGAAGGGATAAGTCATTTAGGACCGAGATGAGGAGAAACTTCTTCACTCAGAGTGTTGTTAACCTGTGGAATTCTTTACTGCAGAGAGTTGTTGATGCCAGTTCATTAGATATATTCAAGAGGGAGTTAAAGGGATCAAGGGGTATGGAGAGAAAGCAGGAAAGGGGTACTGAGGTGAATGATCAGCCGTGATCTTATTGAATGGTGGTGCAGGCTCGAAGGGCCGAATGGCCTACTCCTGCACCTATTTTCTATGTTTCTATGTTTCTATGTGGAGCCTAAATCTGAGCCCCCCCAACACAGTCAGGAGGGAGAGGAAGAGGAGGAAGAGAAGAGAAATGGAAGTTGAGCACTGCATCATTACTTCTATCACCCGCAGGCACCAGCTCAGATACTGGCACTACGTGTTTGTTAGTAGAGGGGTCTGCAATGGGTGATGCACCGGGGCCTAGCGGGCTGCAGCAAGGTAAATGGGAAAAGGAACCTCAGGAGCCATCTCCCCAGAGGGTTCGTTCACGCGCGGGTTCTGCTTCACAGGACTCAGATGAGGACCTCGATGGGGAAGCATTCACACAAAGGATGATGGCCATGCACTCTGACATCATAGGCACAATGGCAAAGGTGCCCGAGAGCCTCTTGGCAATAGTAAGCAGCGTGGAGTCGTCCACCTCCAGCATTGCACATTGCATACAGCATGGAGCCCATCATTGCCATGCTTCAGACAATGATGGACTCCCAGAGAGACCGTGCGAATGCAGACTTCATGACGCGTGTCATGGATGACATGGCAGCTTCCATTGCAGCACAGGTGGAAGCAACGCAACATCTTAGTGCTATAATGCAGACAATGGTTGGTGGCATAGAAGTTCAGACTGCTCTCATGCAGTCTCAGCTTGATGCCACACAACATCTTGGTGCTATCATGCAGTCAGTTACAGACTGCTCTCACAGTCTCAGCTGGATGCCATGCGTGCTCTGACTGCTGCCATCGCTGCTGGGTCCACTACAGTCCACTGGGGATCTCACGGTGTTGCAGCAGGCCACCAATCTGTGCTCCAGCAGACTGGTGGGGGTGCTGAGGTGCTGCCCTGGGGAAGTGACACTGGGTCAATAGGGCAGGAACCCGCTGTCCTCTCTCAGGGTGACAGCATTTCTGAATTCACCACTGCCACTCCACCATTGCACTTGTCACTGCCTGTCACCCAGCCAGCCCAGACTGCCACTGCCCAGCCTGAGGTGGTGCAGTCTACAGCCAGGCCTTCCAGGCCCAGAGCTGGTCAAGGGCGTCCTGCATGGCCATCTGTAGTCTCTGGCCCTGACACTCAGCAGCCTTCCACCAGCCGTACTGCAGCCACTGGGGAGATACTGCAGAGGAGCACAAGAATAGTTAAAGCAAAGAAGGAATATAATGAAATGCAAAAGGGTGATTCTTAAATACATTATTATACCGTTTATTGTTATATCAATTTTGATTAAAATGTTTCATCTTTGCTGTTGTCTCTCATTTCAGTTTTGGGGCTGTGGTATGGAAAGGGAAATTGATGTGCAGATGGGGACCTGTAAAGCACCAGGAAGTGGGATGGAATTCACTGGAATCGCAGTCTGTTGAGACGGTCACGGACCGCCCTGGCAGAATCGCGATTGAGTGACTGCCTCCTCCGTCGCTGGTGTTGCTGCTCCTGCTCCTCCTCCTCCTCATACTCATTCTCCTCCTCAGGTGGAGCGGCTGTGGTTGGTGGCAATGGCTGCCCCTTCATGATGGCAAGGTTGTGCAGCATGCAGCAGACGACAAATAGGGACACCCACTCAGGCAAGTACTGGAGGACTCCTCCCAAGCGGTCAAGGAAGCGGAACCATTGCTTGAGCACTCCGATGGTTTGCTCAATGATATTTCTGGTGGTGGCATGGCTCTCATTGTATGAGAGTTGGGCAGGAGTGTTGGGGTTGTGGAAGAGAGTCATGAGCCAGGTGGAGAGCGGATAGCCCTTATCTCCGAGCAGCCAGCCACGAGCTTGATGTGATCACTAGAAGAGTGCTGGCACACTGGTCTGGCGCAGGATGAAGGCATCATGCTGCTGCCAGGATAGTGGTCATTGACAGTGTGGATTTTGTGTGTGTGATCCTGCACATTAAGTGAGTGGTAGTCTTTGCGATTACGGAATATCTCAAGATTGTGATGCGGTACCCGCAAAGCGACGTGGGTACAGTCAATGACACCCTGCACCATGGGGAATCATAGAATCATAGAAATTTACAGCACGGAAGAAGGTCATTTTGGCCCATTGTGTCCATGCCGGCCAACAAGAGGCTATCCAGCCTAATCCCACTTTCTAGCTCTAGGTCTGTAACCCTGCAGGTTATGGCACTTCAGGTGCACATCCAAGTACTTTTTAAATGTGATGAGGGTTTCTGCCTCTACCACCCTTTCAGGCAGTGAGTTCCAGACCACCACCACCCTCTGCGTGAAGAAATTTCCCCTCAAATCCCCTCTAAACCTTCTACCAATTACTTTAAATTTATACTCCATGGTTGTTGACTCCTCTGCTAAGGGAAATAGGCCCTTTCTATCCACTATATTTAGGCCCCTCATAATTTTATGCACCTCAATAAGGTCTCCCCTCAGCCTCCTCTGTTCCAAGGAAAACAAACCCAGCCTATATAATCTGTCCTCATAGCTAAGATTCTCCATTCCAGGTAGCATCCTAGTAAATCTCCTCTGTACCCTCTCAAGTGCAATCTCATCCTTCCTTTAACACGGTGACCAGAATTGCACACAGTACTCGAGCCCGCTATCCTGACGAAGCCACATGCACGCTTGTGCTGTTTCTCTCTGGTCATGAGGAATGATCTTATTGTATGGCGGAGCTGGCTCGAGGGGCCAAATGGCCTACACCTGCTCCAATTTCTTATGTTCTTCTTATGTTTTTTTGGGGAAGGAAATGTAGACACTTTTCCTTTTGTACAGAGCATCTGTGACCTCGCAGATGGAGCGATGGACAGCAAACTGGGAGATGTTGGCAATGCTTCTTAGTGAATACTTTGCATCTGTTTTCACAAAGAAAAGGGGCAATGTAGATACTGCTATCGAGGAGGAGTGTACGAAATAGACATAGTGAGAGAGGAGGTATTGGGGGGGTTTGGCAGCTTTGAAAGTGGATAAGTCCCCAGGCCCGGATGAAATGCATCCCAGGCTGCTGAGTGAAGCAAGAGAGTAAATAGCAGAGGCTTTGATCATCATTTTCAGTCCATTTTCAGGCATGGTGCCGGAGGACTGGTGATGTGGTACCCTTATTTAAGAAGGGAGAAAGGGATAGGCCGAGTAATTAAAGGCCTGTCAGCCTAACCTCAGTGGTGGAAAAATTATTGGAAATAATCCTGAAGGACAGGATAAATCTACATTTAGAAAGGCAAGGATTAATCAGCGACAGTCAGCACAGATTTGTTAAGGGAAGATCGTGTTTGACTAACCTGATTGAATTTTTCAAAGAGGTAACCAGGAGAGTGGATGAGGGTAGTGCGTACGATGATGTGTATATGAACTTTAGCAAAGCTTTCGATAACGTCCCACATGGCAAACTGGTCACGAAGGTAAAAGCCCATGGGATCCAGGGCAAAGTGGCAAGTTGGATCCAAAATTGGCTTAGAGGTAGGAAGCAAAGGGTAATGGATGATGGATGATGGATGTTTTTGTGACTGGAAGGATGTTTCCAGTTGGGTTCCGCAGGGCTCAGTACTGGGTCCCTTGCTTTTTGTGGGATACATCAATGATCTAGATTTGAATAAAGGGGGTATGATTACAAAGTTTGCAGATGACACTAAAATTGGCTGTGTGATTGATAATGAAGAGGAAAGCTATGGACTTTAGGAGGATATAGAAACATAGATGACTGGTCAGGTGGTCAGATTCATGAAGGGGAAATCATGTTTAACTAATTTACTGGAATTCTTTGAGGATATAACGAACATGGTGGATAGAGGTGTACCGATGGATATGGTATATTTAGATTTCCAAAAGGCATTCGATAAGGTGCCACACAAAAGGTTACTGCAGAAGATAAAGGTATGCGGAGTCAGAGGAAATGTATTAGCATGGATAGAGAATTGGCTGGCTAACAGAAAGCAGAGAGTCGGGATAAATGGGTCCTTTTCGGGTTGGAAATCGGTGGTTAGTGGTGTGCCACAGGGATCGGTGCTGGGACCACAACTGTTTACAATATACATAGATGACCTGGAAGAGGGGACAGAGTGTAGTACAAAATTTGCAGATGGCACAAAGATTAGTGGGAAAGCGGGTTGTGTAGAGGACACAGAGAGGCTGCAAAGAGATTTGGATAGGTTAAGCGAATGGGCTAGGGTTTGGCAGATGGAATACAATGTCGGAAAGTCTGAGGTCATCCACCTTGGAAAAAAAATAGTAAAAGGGAATATTATTTGAATGGGGAGAAATTACAACATGCTGCGGTGCAGAGGGACCTGGGGATCCTTGTGCATGAATCCCAAAAAGTTAGTTTGCAAATGCAGCAGGTAATCAGGAAGGCGAATGGAATGTTGGCCTTCATTGCGAGAGGGATGGAGTACAAAAGCAGGGAGGTCCTGCTGCAACTGTACAGGGTATTGGTGAGGCTGCACCTGGAGTACTGCGTGCAGTTTTGGTCACCTTACTTAAGGAAGGATATACTAGCTTTGGAGGGGGTACAGAGACGATTCACTAGGCTGATTCCAGAGATGAGGGGGTTACCTTATGATGATAGATTGAGTAGACTGGGTCTTTACTCGTTGGAGTTCAGAAGGATGAGGGGTGATCTTATAGAAACATTTAAAATAATGAAAAGGATAGACAAGATAGAGGCAGAGAGGTTGTTTCCACTGGTCGGGGAGACTAGAACTAGGAGGCACAGCCTCAAAATACGGGGGAGCCAATTTAAAACCGAGTTGAGAAGAAATTTCTTCTCCCAGAGGGTTGTGAATCTGTGAAATTTTCTGCCCAAGGAAGCAGTCGGAGCGACGGCTGCTCCGGTCCAAACACACTTCCGCCCCTCAGTCGGGAGTGCACCGCTCCGACCAAAACAGTATACAAACAGCTGAATGTCGCTCGACATTATTGGGGCGGAGAAAATCTACAAAACCAGTGAGTGCGCCACTTTTTTGTTGGGGGCAATTTCGGGCCCAAAGTCTCCCCAAGGTTCTGAACTCTGCTATTGTTCAGTTTGGCCCTTTGTACTTATTTTTCCTCACAAAGACAGTTTATGCCTACAATGACATGAGCTGTGCAAATGATTCCATAATTCTGCCACTGCTCTCATGCAGTGTTAGAAATGTATTATTTTTCATCTTGTGAAACCCCATTGTAAAAGTTACACCCGATATATCAACCTTTGCAGCACAAACTGCTCAACAGCTCATTTTGAAGGTGGCAGCAGCATTTTCAGAGCAAATTGCTCCTGGGATTTCACCTGCTGGAAACTTCCTAATGCACCTACACAAAGGCCCCTGTTTAGTATTATAACCCACTTAACATCATAATTCTGGCCATCACAACAAGAGGGTGCCAATTAACTATACGTTGCAGACGAGTGATATTGGAAAAATATTACATATTATCCATTTGAACACTGAAACAACATATCATGATTGCACCATGAATATCTATATTCACTCAAAAGTCTATTCCATTCTTCTTGAAGGTTCTGGGATATAAAAAGTTACCAGAAACAACTCAGATACTAACTGATAAACCTTCACCATTAAAACAGCAACTTAAAACACAGCCCAATTAACATTTAATGCCCCAAACAGGATTTTACCTTGAGACCTTTCCCTCTTAATTAAGTTGTTTCTTCTGAGGTTATTAAGTTTGTCAAAGTATGTGCAAGAACCTTAATTACACAATTGCCAATTAGCACAGGCTTCACTTAGAGCTGTGTGTCCGGTTTGGATAATTGGATAAGACAATTAAAAGTAGCCTATTAAACAGAGCATAGATGTGAAGTTAATTGGTGGTTACTGTAGCCAGTCCGCTGCTGATTATGATGATTAATGGCCTCGGTGGAGAAAGCGAGGACATCAAGAGGGAAGGAAAGGTCACCCACCGCCTGCTTACCTTGTCACTGCACTTCAAACATTTTCGAAGGTCTAATACTGGATATTGCCTCTGGGAAGCAGCAGTGTTATCAGTGATCAATTCCAATTGTAATGTGTCCCACTGAGCAGTGCCAGAGATGGGGCCTATTCCTTGTGTGGTGGAGCCACCTACAGGCAGATAGGAATACAAAAACTTGCACCATTTTGCAAAGAGCTCAATTTAAATTCTGTTAAAGAAGCAGAAGCTAGACGTGACCCTAAATAATTTGACAAAAGGAAAGAAAAATGCGATATGTCACAAGCTTTTTTGGCATCAACTAACGTGGCATTTTTTGTACATTCATTTTCTGCTAATTAGGTCACTTAGGACAAAAATAAAGTAATTATCCATATGGGCTTACCACCCTCAGTCAACCCATCCCCAACCAGCAGTAACTATTTCATGTCGACAGAAAGTATATATTGTAACCATCCATCCTGAGATCTCACCACTGATGTCAAAAAGAGGCAGAAAAATATGATACACAACTTACTTTTCAGTGGGTTTCTCCTAAATTTCTCCCACATTCTCTCCCCCTCTCCTGAAGGTACTGACTCATATTTGGGGACTGACCACCAATGTACCCTCTAATGCACGATCCCTTTAAATTGGCTGTATGACCGCACAGTAGCCCCATATGCGCTATACCATTCAGCGGCAGCAACTGGTGAGCGGCCTGCGTGGGACCATGCGATTGGTGTGCCGCCGCGCACCTTCGGAGCAACATTGTTGACCATCCCCCAGTACTTCATCCCAGTCAGTGGCCATTCTTCATGTGCAAGCATCATACCCAAGTCTGATTGTATACTCAAACGTTAGCCCTACCTTCCTCTCTCCACAGATGCTGCATGATCTACTGAGTGTTTTCAGCAGTTTCTGTTTATTTTTGATTTCCACCATCTGCCATATTGTGCTTTCTGAGGCTCCCCTGACTGTTCTTCACACACAAGCACTTTCTAACAGAGATCAATTGAGAGCAGAAACTGCAGCTGATTATCCCCCTTCTCCTCGGACCCCCAGGATAGTGAAAATAATTGCAGCGCTCCCACTACAGCTGAGATTCTCAAACTCAGCAGCGACCATGGATTGAACCTGGGATCTTCCAGTTCTCTTCCACATCACATGGTGGATTTAACAAATCAATTATTCAAAATAGTGACATTTCACAAATGTATGCACATAAATCGGTTATTTGACCTGTAAAAATGAGTTGATTTTAACTCTGCCCACTAAGCGGAAACCGGGCGGGTGGGCAATTAAAAACAAGAAGATGACTTACTTGCTCAGCTCCTGACCATTTCCCAATTTTAACCTGCAGGGCTTTGCAGGCAGATGAGGTGCCCACCTAAAGCAGGCTTTTGCCAGGTGGGAAAGTAACTTGCTGGAGCGGTTTTCCACCGGATACCCACTCCAAGGTAAAATGTGTCCCAATGAGCCACAAATATGTAAATAGCATCTGAAAATTAACATTGGATGCAACGCTTTAGCTAAATTTTATTTTGCTATTCTAGTGACGGAATTTAAATTCCATATGTGTCAAACAATTGGCACAGTTACATCAGGCCAGATAGAGAAGCTTATCTTGTACGGGCCAAATGCTGTCAGCTAAATCTCAATTATCATCCATGTAAGCATAGTGCGGTGAGCAGAATGCTATTCATTTACTTAATTGTCAAGAGTTGTGAAATCAAAACCTAGATGGAAGCGCACCATTCTTAACACTCTGCACTTGGCCTAAATCATTGTCGCAGGAAAACCAACCTGAGAGATCAGCATCCATTCACGTGAACAATTCAGTGTCAAACCTGGAGCACTGACAAGAGTCTTTCTCTTCTATTCATAATGATTTTTACGGTTCAGGCTTTTAAAACAGCTTTTAATGGCTGTATAATCACTTCCCATGTGCAGGCCTCACAAACTGCAAGCATCCGTTGTATGAGCTCCATCCATTTTTTTAGGAAGCATTAATTTACAACACCTCTGATTGGGCCCCCTTGATGACAAGGCCTGATTGCTGATTGGTCCCCTTGGAGGATAAGACACACCCAGCAGTCTCTCTTTGCAAAGTGTAATTCAAGCCATTCTGACTGCCGACTCCAGAGAGAACAGACCTTCTCCCACCCCTCAGTGAAATTCCTGCCCCCACGCCCCATCGCCCAAGTTCCTAACCTCCTCCCTCCAGCCCACGATTCTGACATTCTCCCTCTGCCCAGGTTCCTGACCTCCCCTGCCCAGGTTCCTGACCTCCCTCTGCCCAGGTTCCTGACCTCCCCCTGCCCAGGTTCCTGACCTCCCCCTGCCCAAGTTTCTCCTCACAGATTCCTGACCTTCTTCCCCAAACAAGTTCCTGATTTCCACCCCCCCCGCCCCCCGCCATAGAGGGGGCATTGTGTGTGGGTCACAGATTGTTAACAGGTTTATTGGGTATGAAGTGAATAGTGACAGTGTCGTGACTTCTGGATTTTGTCCAGTGCAATGATGTCACCGAGCTTTCTGAGAAATCAACCAGGTATAGGGGGGAGGAGAGGGAGATGATGGTGCGGGTGTAAAGGGGGTGGGGTTGGAAGAACGTGATCCGTCTTACCATCTGGATCATGTTCTCACTCTCAACCCCCTCACCCCACCTTTAGACCCGGATCACGTTCTTCTGCCATCCCCACTGTGCTCCCCGTGCTTTTACTGCCCCACTCCCACCGTTCCTGACCTCTCCCCTCCCCTCTCTCCCCTCTCTCCCCTCTGATCCCCTCTCCCTCTCCTCTCTCTTGCTGCCTCCTCCCAGTCTCTATCTGTCCCTCTCTCCCCCAGTCTCTTTCTCTCGCTCTCTCTCTCTCTCTCTCCCCCTGCCCCACTCTCTTTCTGCCCCACTTTCTCTCTGTCCCAGTCTCTCTCTCTCTCTCCCCAACTCTTTTTCTCTGCCCCACTCTCTCTCTCTGCCTCAGTCTCCCTCTCTCCCAGCTCCAATTTCCTCTCTCTCTCAGAAGACCACAATAACGTTCATGTAGATAATCACAGCGATATTCTAGGCAAAAGTCCTGGAGGCTCCTTTAGTAAGTGATTGATTTTCGAACGATAACCCAAAAGCCCCAGTAGCAGGCTTATGCTCAAGCAGCAGCTCCAGGCTCGGCAACGAGGTTCGGCCCCACTTCCGGCTTCCTCATATATCATACTGCGCATAGTCTTCAAAGGCTATCGCTGTGTCACACCAAAATCCCTGAAATCCGACATTTGTCAGCGACTTCATGCTGCTCACACTGGCGTCGAGAGCACTCTTCGATGTGCCAGAGAATCGGTTTACTATCCAGGACTGAACAGTGATATAAAAGGCTATGTTTCAAAGTATGAAACATGCAACACTTGGATAAAGAATTAATAAGACAGGAGTTTTGTTGTTTGTTAAACTTGTAGTTGTTGCATACATGTATTCATAAGACGTTAACTACCCATTTATATTGAAGCTAATTTTAATTCAATTTTGTTTCTTATGAAAGGAAAGGTGCAATGAGATCATGTATAGCGCCCTCTAGCTCGGAGGTATAGGGAGCTGTATTGAGAGAGAGGGTCTGTGAAGGAACATCATCTTAAGCTCCACATGGCTGTCTGAGATCTCCCAAATAAATAGAGTTAAGTTGAACTAAGAGTGTTCAAGTTCTTTTAACTGTTGATGTCAATAGGCATAATTAATCTGATTACAAACATCCTTCACAGTATTTGTTTGCATTTCCGAACAGTTCTCACACTTTCAATAGCTAAAACTTGATGAATTTACACTTATTCAGTTGACAAAGGTGTCAACCAAACATACAATAGGGGCATTTAATCTATTTAGCAGCAGCCATGGCTACTTACATTGAGGCAGATAACATGAATTAGTAAATCACAATCTAAGTTAAACATGGATCAAAGGAAACTTTGTAATGACATTCCAGCTGGACTCTGATATCTGATTCCATTTTAGGTTTAAGGACAGGAAAATGGAAACCATTTTAAAGAAAGAATAAACTTGCATTTATAGAGCATCTTTCAAGTCCCCAGGTTCTCTCAAAGTGCTTCATTGGCAAATCTGGGCTTCAATAGTATTAAAAATAAATACAAACATTATGGGGCAAAATTATCTTTATTTATCAGAGCTGTTACCAACAACATATAGCTCCACCTAGTGGACTACTGCTCCACCTAGTGGACTACTGTGGTGATACAACTGCTGATGTAAATACAATAAAAGGATCATGTGACAAGGTTACCTGATAAGTTCCTGTAGAGCCATCTTGCGTATGTGTGTGTTTGTGATGTGGTAAAGAATATATCACATTGGCGATGACGATAGGATAATCGGATTCCCTAGCTGAAATTTTTGTTGGTGGATGATCCAGCTAAACAACAGAGAGATTCTGAGAGGTTCTTTATTTTGCAGCACAGCTAAAAACCCAAGGTAAATTTCAAGCACACTGTTGACATTGCCAAAGTACAGATGGCTGCGCCTATGGGAATAATAGGATGCTTGGGTGAGTTCCATTGTGACTGAGAGACTTTCGGAGCAGATGTGGAGTTTGCCTCTCTAGTAGTGGCAGGAGAGAAGCCTGCCTTAATAGATAGAAATTGGTTGGGATCACTGAAGCTGGATTGGAATTAGATTTTTCGTGTTGAAATGAAATTTGCATCGAAGGATGATGTCATCAAACATTATCCAAAGGTGTTCTGTGAAACAGGCAGTCCGATCCAAGGTTTCAAGACGAGTGTCAGAGTGCAGAAGGATACTAGACCAGTTTACTGCAAGCCACGTCCCATACAATATGCACTCTAGGAGCAAGTTGAGCAAGAACTCAAAAGACTAGAAACTGAGAACATTATGTTGAAGGCAGTTCTAAGTAATTGGGCTACACCCATTGTTGTTGTACCTAAGTCAGATGGTAATGCTGATGCTATGTCCAGGTTGCTATCCCCATTACAATTTACACCCAATAGGGAAGAATGTTCTATTTTTCATACATTGATGAACTGCCAGTCACAGCTGAAGAGATTGGTAGAGCTACCAAACATGACCTAGTTATGTGAAAGGTGTATGATTACACAGCAAATGGCTGGCCAAACCAGGTATCAGAGAAAGATATTCATCCATACTTCGTTTGTACGAATGAATTGTCAGCGGATTAAGATTGCATCATATTGGGTGCAATAGTTATTCCAAATAAGTTCAGGTCCAAATTATTAGGAGATCTTCATGACCAGCACCTGAGTATGTGTTTAACTAAGAGTTTGCACGCAGTTACTTATAGTGGCCAGGACCAGGTTTAGATAAAGATATAAGTTGGCCAGGATTGCACCCATTTTAATGTCATTTTTTGGCGTTAAAAGTATTGTTTTGACGTTAACATTTTTTCCCGTCATTTTCCGATATTGGCCAGTGGTTTACTGTCAGCGTTAAAAAATAACGAGCGCCTTTTTTCAAAACCGTTTTTGTGATGTCACTCGGCATCAAATACTCCGATATCGGTGTTTTTGAAAAATTGGCCAATACCGCCATTTTTAAATACCGCGAAAAATATCGCCCAAAAGATGCGGGTCTTACCAGGTCAGATTCACAACAAAACCGGCGCTAACAGCGCCATCTTGAAAAACAGAGCTCCAGTTCAGTGAATGAAAGCATTTGGAGGGAAGGCTGCGTTTTACACTTTGAGGTTTTTGAGAGTTTATACTTTGTTTTTAAAGACATTTAAGGACATTAAAAAGAATGGGGCCTATGCTATCTCTGCCATTATTGCTGGCTGATTTTGCTATCAAGCAGAGACCTGGAAGAAGGCTTATTCGACAGATTTATCAGCATAATCAAAGAGGTCGCAGACTTATAGGGAGGAGGCCTTACCCCGAATGAGCTTTCAGGGAACAGCACTCATACCTGCACCTGTCTAAGGCACAGTGCATTAGAAGGCTGTGCTTTTGAAAAGAGCTGGTCACAGAGATATGCCAGATCATAAAGGCAGGTCTACAGCCTACCAGCGGCAACATGGCTGCACTGCCCGTCGAGGAGAAGGTGACTGCGGCACTTGCCTTCTGTGCCTCCGGCTCCTTTCAGTCATCAGCAGGAGACATATACTCCATCTTGCAGTACGCTACACATCGCTGCATTCGGCAGGTGACTGCTGCACTGTACGCACGTAGGAAGGACTTCATCAACTTACCAGTGACTAGGGAGGTACAGAATGAGAAGGCTGTAGGCTTTGCACGAATTGCTGGCTTCCCCAAGGTACAGACTGCCATTGACTCTACGCACATCGCCTTGCGAGCACTTTTTCAGGATTCAGAGGTTTACCGAACATGCAGTTTGTCTGCGACCATATTCAGCACATCATGGCAGTAAATGCAACAGTTCCAGGAAGCATCCATGATGCTTTCATCTTGTGTGAGAGCAGTATCTCACAGCTGTTTGAGCATCAGCCAGAAGGCCAGAGCTGAATGTTAGGGTCAAAGGTTACGGCCTCGCCACCTGGCTCATGAATCCCCTCTGCAACCTTTAGACAGAAGCCGAGCATCGCGACAATAACAGCCATATGCAACATGCAATATCATTGAAAAAACAATTGGAGTGCTGAAGCAGCGCTTCCGATGCTTGGACCACTCTGGAGGCTCCCTGCAGTACTCCCCTCAGCAGGTCGGTGAGTTCACTGTGGTGTGTTGCATGCTACACAACGTAGCCATCATGAGAGGACAGGATTTGCCACTGGGGATTGCAGGACCACCTCAGAAGAGAGGGGGGAAGAGGGAGGGAGGGAGGGAGGAGGGAGGAGGGGAGGAACAACCCATACCACCACCACCCCCAGGACGACAGGGTAGGAGACCTCATGGAGCTTTCGCCATTGCAAGAGCCTTGCGTCAGCAACTGATCATGCAAAGTGGTGAATTAAGGCTGAACGGCACATTTCATCATTGACTGCCCACTGTATCCCATCATGTTGACTATTTCCCCCTGTTATTTTGCAAATGAGACACTGCACAAGTTTGGTTTAGTTGAAAAAATAATTTGACATTTATTAAACATTTGTACTTTAATGCAACTTTCTAAACGTTCATTTTGTAACTTTAACATTTTTGATGAAACTTTTCAATTGTAAACATCACTTAAATAAAAACCAACCAACAACAAAAGAACAAAAGAACAGCAAAACAACAACTCCTGCAGCAAACATCCTTCAGTTGCAGCAAACTTTCCACCCGCCTAATTTGAACCCCCCCCACCCCCGTCCATTGTTGCCCTTGGCCCCACCTCGGCTCCTACCCCCGGTGGTCCCAAGATGTTTTTTAGCGGACAGGGCGCTGCTGTTGTTGGGGGACAGATGTAGGAGACGCCAATGGTAGCCCTGGAGAAGCTGGGGCTGCAGAAGGCCCGGTTTCTGAGTGTTGCTCAGCCTCACCACTCACTGGTGCTATCGGTCTGGGTGGTCTGACACTGGGGACTGGAGTGCCATGAGTCAAGGCCATCAATTTCCGCTGGGCATTGACCGCCTCGGTGGGCTCGCGTGTTGCAGCTACTAGCTGCGACATGCCCTCCCTAACGTCCGCAGATAGTGCTGCAATGTTTCCCGAGATCCCACCCATGACCTCAAGGAGCTGTCGGCTGAGTTGGATGCTCTCCCCAGACATTCCCACCAAATCAATTTCCCGGTTTGCCTGCATTTCGGCAGAGCGGCCTTGCCGACTCAGCCTCCGCACAGACTGCAGACGGCCTTTCTGCCCTGGGTGTGCTTTGCTGCAACCCACTGGGACCCGGGACCTCGGATGCTGGATAACCATGGAATGTTCCGGTTTCCTCCTCCGGTGGACTGCGGGCTGCAGCTGAAGCCGCTTGTGCCTGCGTGGCCTCCCCCACACCCACCAACACTGCCCACCCCTCCCCCACCCACCATGTGAAGTTCTTCCACCTCCTGTGCTGTTTCCTCAGCAGGGCTGAGGTCAGTGTCCTCGACTACAGCATCCATCGAGCTGGGGGCATTCTTTGCCATCTCCGATAAGTCTGAATCCACATCTGCAAAATATAAAACAACAGACGACTGGTTAGCAGCAGGGGAGAGGGCAGGGTGACATCAGTAGGCTCACATAGCGCAGGCTCATTTGAAGGACCACCACTACTGCATTACATGTCAACGACTGACAGTACATCGCATTAACTGAACCCTAGCCCAGTCACAGTACAGTACATCGCATAAACCAAAGCCTAGATCACAGACAGTACTTAACATTGAGCCAACCCAGATCGTGGATTTTGGAGGACTTACTCTCAGCGTTCGCACGGGTAGTCGATCTCTGCACCCATCAGACCTGGAGTAAATAAATAAAAATCTTACTTACTCTGACTACCCTGCAATGGTCACGCCATCTCTTCCTGCACTGGAGATAGGCCCTCTTGATGGAAGCTGTTCTGCCACACGTTTCCAACGTTGTTTCATAGCAAATGGGTGCAGTTTTCCACAACCAATCCTTGCAATCTCCTCCAGTCTGCTCTCTACAGCACTGATCAGGGCTTCACTGCATCCTGTGTAAATTTCCTGGCCCTCTTCCTTTCTGAATCACCCTGTATTTTTAGTATTTAGAACACCTGTGTTGAACTATGGTGAACTCTGAAAATGGATGATTCAGCCCTAGGTGTATTGTGCATGTGCAGGCACACCCAACGCATGATCTGGAAGGTACCAGAAAGATCGAAAGAAAAAAAAAACGGGGGGGGGGGGAATTTTTTTTTCTTGCACATGCGCAGAACGAGCGTTATTTTTAGCGCCAAAAAATTCAGTTTCGTCACAAAAATGGCACCATTTTAATCGCTTCGCCAAACATTACAAAACGTTTAGCCAACTTTTTGCGTTTATTTTTTGCCGTTAAAAAAAGTTGTTAAACACGAATAGCGCCAAAAAATGGTGCTTTCGCAATTTGGCCAATTTCTAGCCTTTTGAAGATATCGTTTGACATGTTGCACACTGACTATCGGTAAGCAAGAAACTACCATCAGTACCATTACAGCCATGGAAATGGTCTCCCAAGGTGTGGCAGAGGTTGTATATAGATTTTGCTGAGCTAGAAGGACAACAATTGTTCATGGTGATCGACAGCCATTTGAAGTGGGTAGATGTGGAAAACAAGTAAAAGACTAGACAATTTGCGAGATTATTTTCTTCATATAGCCTCCCAGAAGAAATTGTGTCTGATCATGGGCTGCAATTTTGTTCATACAAATTTGCACTGGTCATGAGCAGAAATGCTGTGAAACACATACCGAAGTTCCACTGTAGCACCCTGCTTCAAATGGTGCAGCAGAGCGCACAGTATAAATTGCAAAACATGACCTCAGCAAGATATTGTTGGATTCAAATCCAAGGAAACGACAGTTGTCGTTGGGTCACAAACTAACAAATTTTCTAATTACTTATCGTAATACTCCTCATACAACTATTGGTAGAACACCAACAGAGTTGTTTCTCAAAACAACAGCCACGAACCAGATTGTTAAAGCCAAACCTGGCACAGTCATTAGAAGAAAAACAATCAAGACAGAAAGTGAATCATGATAGAGGTAGAGTAAAAGAGAGAAGTGCGAAATTGAATCAGAAGGAGAGAGTAAAGAACCATCACCATAAATGGTTAAAGTGGTTTCCAGGAAGAGTAGTGAAGATATGTGGCCCTCGCACATATTTGGTCAAGATGTTTGATCATGGAAAGGTTAGGTTTGTTCACATTGATCATATTTTACCTACAGATGTGGAAGGAGTTGAAAGTTGGAATGATTCGATTATTTCTGATGAGTCAGATAGTCTTGTTACAAGTAGAGTACCAATAGCAAATCCTGCATCAGATGTACTAGAAACAAATCCAAGAGAAAGTCAGAATTTAAGTCTGAGTCTGGCAGACAAACAAACAGTCTGAAGTTGTAGAGAGTCCAAATGTAAATCAAGGGTTGCCCTTGGAGAAAAACTCTCCTCAGGCTCAACCTAGAATGAGTTTGACACCAGGTTTGGAAAGTTCTGTTCAAGAGCGAAGGTATCCTCTTCGAAACAGAAAACAAGTGGTTAAGTTTGATTTGTTAATATGGCAAAATAAGTCCATATCTTTTGTTGTGTATAACCATGCAAGTTATGTAAGATGATTATTTTGTTATGATTACGTCTTCATTAAGGAGAGAGAAGTGTAATATAGAGCTCCACCTAGTGGAATACTGTCATAATGCAACTGCTAATGTAAATACAATAAAAGGATCATGTGACAAGGTCACCTGACAAGTTCCTGTAGCACTATCTTGTGTATGTATGTGTTCATAACGTCGTAAAGATGATATCACATTACCATGAAAATTGAAGTCACTAAGCCTAATCAGTACTACTAAAATATTTTCATTAGCACTGAGTAAAATGAGGTCAAGCACAAACAGGTTATTTATGGGTGGTGCTTATCTTTCCATCGCTATATGACCTGAGATTAGAATCTATGTGGGCACTCCAACTACAATGTTATGCACCAGACAGAAATCATCAGTTTTGTGGCAATGAAAAATATTAAACCCATTGAACATCCTGTTTGTCTGATTACATCTAAATAACCTTATTTTTCGTGGGCAGAGTTTTCACAATACAGTCAAAAGCCTTACTGGTGTACAGTGGGTTTGAAATAATTCACAAATAAAATTTAATGCGCATAAAATATCTACCTTCTTTATAAGTTAACAATAGAGAAAGAACTCTGTTGTCATTAGCTGAGGTGGTTACTTCAGCATGTTTAGAAATGGTAAAAATGGAACCGGACAGTTTGGGTCCCTTAGATAGTAACATAAGGATAAAAGATAATGGAGTCCATTCAGTTTACCTGGCCATTTAGGTTCTTGTTCATGACCCAGACAGACTGATTTCATTTCCTAAAAGAAGAAAATAAGTCTTGGAGTGGGGGGAGGTGGGGGGGGGAGATTATTCACCGCTACCTACAGGATTATTTGATATGAGGAATAATTCAAATCATTCTGTAACTGCCAATGTATAACCTATTTTGCTAGCTTGGATATGCACTTGAAGTGCTGTAACCGACAAGGCTGGAAAGTGGGATTAGGCTGGATAGCTCTTTTCCTGCCGACACAGATACGATGGGCCGAATGATCTCCTTCTGTGGCGGAAATGTCGATGATTCTATAATAAGTTTTCAGTTTTGCATCATTTTCAAGGCATTGGACTGTACAAGCTGTAGATGCACCAGAGCAGCAGGCCTCCACCCATTGGCGATGTGTGCTGCCGATCTTACCAGAATTATAGAGGTCAGCTCATTCAACTGTTGTCATCATCATTGTCCCTCAAAATGAGGATGACTTGCTTCCACGTCAAAAAAAAAGGAAGAGTTCACAGGTGTTTCGAATGAAGAACCCGAACAACATCCTCAAGGGTGGAAGGTGCCGGTGCGTGGATTTTTTTTTTAAACGTGTGGTGGCCGTTGCACACCAGCCACTACATGGGCTTGACAGAGCTAGGTCTTGGTCCAGTGGCAACCCAAGACAACTGAAGACCAGCTCTGCTGCACGGACCTAGTGCGCACACGTATCGCAGTGTGAGCTGGCCCATGTTGCCCCTGGGCCCTAAACTCACATCTCCCCTGGGCCCCGATCACATCTCTCCACAGTTTCTCACCACTCCTTCGCCCCAATCTCGCCGCTCCTGCTGTATCTGCCCTCGCTCCAATCACCGATCTGGACCTTGCTGACGTCAACTGTTGTATGGCGAGTCTAGAGCCCCAACTCCTGTATAAATGGGAGTAAAGTGCAGGGGGTGGGGCAGGAAACTTGTTGCTGCAGTATTTAAGAGCTTGCAGCAACTTAAATTGTCAGCAGTTTCCTGGAGGGACAGTGGGACAGAAACTGGTGGTTTCTCCTCCAGCTTTTGTTACAATGTCCAATTGCACTGGTTTCTTATCAGGAGATTTCTGTGCTTGTTCGAATCTACAAAGATGGCATCAACGTCAGCGCTGGCTCAGGTGAGCCCAGAATTTCACCTATAGGTCCTCACTGGTGAATTGAGACTGAGGAGGGACCATTTGCTGCCACCTGTGAGATATCCTTCAGATACTTATCACTTAATGCTGTTAATATTGTTCCAGGAGAACGTGGCACACAATGCCTGAATGGGGAGGACCCCGGATATACACAAGCTGACAGTTTGAGAAGCAGGCATTGGATGTTCAATGATGACATCGGTAGATCATGTGACAGTTTCAATGCCCAACTAATAGTCTTTCAGGGGAAAAGATCAACCACAACCAAATGTGGGGTGGGGTTGGGGACTGAACTATTGCAGGCCCTCAGACCTGTTAAACCACTAATGTAATAGAGCATATTTTCAGCTGTTGAGTAGCAGCATAGAATCATAGAAATTTACAGCACAGAAGGAGACGTTTCGGCCCATCGTGTCTGCGCCGGCCAACTATGAGCTACCCAGCCTAATCCCACTTTCCAGCTCTTGGTCCGTAGCTAATATGTCCTTACTATACAGTACAAATGCACACGAGGCCCATACTTGAGAAAAGGTCACTCTGTGACCAGTAACCTTTATTAGCCAGCACTGAAGTGAAGAAGGTGGGTGGAGCTTCCCCTTTTATACCTGAAAGTCCAGGTTAGGAGTGTCTCCCACAAGTTCATCACCTAGTGGTCAGTGTTCTCATGGTGTACAACTTAGGTCAGTTTATACATGGGTTACAATGACAGTTGAATACATGACATCACCTCCCCCCTCAAAAGTCTTATTGGGATCACAGGTTAAGTCTATCTGGTGGTTTACGCTCTCTTGTAGAGCACCTGAATTGGGGCTCTGGTTGTTGGGCGCTGGCCTGTGTGTTTGCGGTGCCTCAGGCCTATCCAGACTACCCACAGTGACTGGGCTCTCCTCCACTTGGTTCCGGTGTTTGGTCACCTGTGGTGTAGTGAACTCGACATCGTGTTCTTCCTCTGCTTCTTCTATGTGGTTGCTGAACCTCCTTTTTGTTTGATCCACGTGTTTGTGGCAGATTTGTCCATTGGTAAGTTTAACTACCAAAACCCTATTCCCCTCTTTGGCAATCACAGTGCCTGAAGCCATTTGGGCCCTGCAGCGTAGTTGAGGACAAAGACAGGGTCATTGACATCAATACATCGCGCCCTAGCATTCCCATCATGGTAGTCACATTGTGACCGGCTCCTGCTCTCAACAATTTCTTTCATGGTGGGGTGTATAAGGGATAACCTGGTTTTGAGCTTCCTTTTCATTAGCAGCTCTGCGGGTGGAACCCCTGTGAGCGAGTGTGGTTGGGATCTATTGGCCAACAGGAGGCGTGATAAGCGGCTTTGTAGGGAACGCGCTTGAATTCTGAGTATCCCCTGTTTGATTATCTGCACTGCTCGTTCCGCTTGGCTGTTTGAGGCTGGCTTGAACGGTGCCGTTCTGACATGGTTGATTCCATTTCCTGCCATGAAGTCCTGGAATTCAACGCTTGTAAAGCACGGGCAATTGTCGCTGACCAAGATGTCCGGTAGACCATGGGCGGTGAACATTGCCCGTAGACTTTCTACCGTGGCAGAGAATGTGCTTGAGTTGAGAATGTCACACTCGATCCATTTGGAGTAGGCGTCTACTGCAACCAAAAACATTTTTCCCATGAAAGGACTTGCGTAGTCCACATGGATGCATGACCATGGCTTGGCGGGCCAGGACCAGGGGCTAAGGGGGGCTTCCCTGGGCGCATTGCCAAGCTGGGCACTCGTGTTACACCTGTGAGCACAAAGTTCCAGGTCTACATCTATCCCTGGCCACCAAACGTGTGACCTGGCAATTGCCTTCATCATGACAATGCCTGGGTGCTCATGGTGGAGTTCTCAGATGAACACCTCTCTGCCCATCTGGGGCATGACTACTCGGCTTCCCCATAGTACGCAATTGGCCTGAATCGAGAGTTCATCCTTGCGCCTGTGAAATGGTTCAAATTACTCAGGGCATGCCCTGTACATGGCTGCCCAGTCCCCATTCAGGACACATTTCTTCGCTAAAGACAGTAGCGGGTCTCTATTTGTCCAGACTTTGATCTGACGGGCTGTCACGGGTGAGCCTTCGCTTTCGAAAGCTTCAACAGCCATGGCCATCTCAGCAGCATACTCGGTTTCTCCCTCGGTGGTGGCTAGTGGGAGCCTGCTGAGTGCATTGGCGCAGTTTTCAGTGCCCAGTCTGTGCCGAATTGTATAGTCATAGGCGGCTAACGTGAGTGCCCACCTCTGTATGCGGGCTGACGCATTTGCATTTATGGCCTTGTTGTCGGCCAGAATGGACGTTAGGGGTTTGTGATCTGTCTCCAGCTCAAATTTCCTGCCAAACAGATACTGGTGCATTTTTTTTTACTGCATAGAAACATGCAAGCGCTTCCTTTTCTACCATCCCGTAGTCCCTTTCTGCCTGGGACAGACTTCTGGAGGCATAAGCTACTGGCTGTAACAGACCTTTGGCATTAACATGCTGCAACACACACCCGACACCATAGGACGGCGCATCGCATGTTAAAACAAGTTTCTTACATGGGTCATATATCATTAACAGATTGTTGGAGCATAACAAATTGCGTGCCCTATCAAAAGCCCTTTCCTGGCTGTCCCCCCAGACCCATTCGCGACCTTTGTGCAGGAGCATGTGTAGCGGCTCTAACAGCGTGCTCAATTTGGGAAGAAAGTTACCAAAATAGTTCAGGATCCCCAGGAACGAACGCAGCTCTGTCGTGTTGCGGGATCTGGGTGCTCTCTGAATCGCTTCCGCTTTGGACGCAGTAGGTCTGATCCCATCTGCTGCTACCCTCATCCCCAGGAATTCTACCTCTGGAGCTAGGAAGACGCACTTCGCCTTTTTCAGTCGCAGACCTACCATGTCCAGTCTGCGTAGCACCTCCTCCAGGTTGTGAAGGTGTTCTTCAGTATCGCGACCAGTGATGAGGATGTCGTCTTGAAAAACCACCGTCCTTGGAATCGACTTGAGGAGGGTTTCCATGTTTCGTTGAAAGATTGCGGCGGCCGAGCGAATCCCGAACGGACATCTGTTGTACTCAAACAACCCCTTGTGTGCCGTGATGGTGGTCAGCTTCTTCGACTCACTCGCCAGCTCCTGGGTCATGTAAGCTGAGGTCAGGTCGCAAAGAAGTCCTCCGCTCTTGGTAGCGGGTACTGGTCTTAGAGTGACACCCGATTGATGGTGGCCTTGTAATCACCACATATCCTGACCGACCCATCCGCCTTGAGCACCGGCACAATCGGGCTCGCCCAGTCACTGAATTCGACTGGAGAGATGATGCCTTCCCTCAGCAGGTGGTCCAATTCGCCTTCTATCTTTTCCCGCATCACGTACGGCACCGCTCTGGCCTTGTGGTGTACTGGCCTGGCGTCCGGGTTTATGTGAATCACTATCTTGGTCCCCATGAAAGTGCCAATGCCGGGTTGAAATAGTGAGTCAAATTTGTCCAGGACCTGTAAGCATGATATTCGCTCCACAGAAGAAATTGCATTGACATCACCCCATTTCCAGTTCATGACAGCAAGCCAACTCCTCCCCAGCAGTGCGGGACCATCCCCCGGGACAATCCAGAATGGCAACCTGATCTCCGAATCTTTGTGGGTCACGACTACCGTGGCGCTGCCTAGCACCGGAATGATCTCCTTTGTATATGTCCGTAGCTGTGCATCAATCGGCACTAATATTGGCCTCCTGGTTTTGGACGCCCACAACTTGTCAAACTGTTTGATACTCATCAGGGACTGGCTGGCCCCTGTGTCTAGCTCCATTGATACTGGGATGCCATTGAGGAGCACTTTCATTATTATCGGTGGTGTCCTGGTGTATGAACTGTATATGTGCTCCACATGCACTCGCTGAACTTCAGCTTCCAGCGATTTCCCTCAGTGTCCATTTGGCCTCGTAGGGCTTACATCAGGCCCATCCTCCTCGTACATCAACCTGGCTGCAGGCTTCCTGCGCATATGTGCCAAGTGACCGCTGACGTTGCATTTTCTGCAGGTATATTGCTGATTATTGCAAGCTCTAGCTGTGTGTTTGCCTCCACACTTCAAGATGAGCCGTTGTTGGAAACAAAAGATGCATTACCAGTCGATCGTCTGACTGTCTCTGTAACTGTCCTTAAGCGCACCATTGACAGGGTTGATGGCTCCATTACTGGCCGCATTGTCCCTTGCGATGGCATGAATCGCCGTTCAGCTAGCCATTGTCTCTGTTGAATTCCCCCTTTGGGTTCGACTACATGCTCGGGCATGTCCGATTGCCCCTGTCTGCCTGGAGAACTGTGTGCCGCATTAACAATGTTGACTCCCTGTCCATTTGCTGCATTTAAAGCAAGATTTTTGTCAAACATCATCCTGGTCTCTTCCTCCCCGGAGATAAATGTCTGGGCCATCAAAGCCACCGTTTCCAGGGTCAAGTCTTTGGTCTCAGTTTCCTGAAAACCCCAGCGTGCCCGATGCCCCCAATAAAAAAGTCTCGCAGCATCTCCGCTCTGCATGCATCTGGGAACTTACATAGGCTCGCTAGTCACCGGAGGTCTGCCATGAAGTCGGGAACGCTTTTCCCTTCTCGCCGCCGGTGCATGTAAAACCGGTGTCTCGCCATGTGCATGCTGCTTGCCGATTTAAAGTGTTCTCCGATCAACTTACTGAGTTCTTCAAAAGTCTTGTCCACCGGCTTCTCTGGCGCTAGAAGGTCCTTCATCAGGGAGTACGTCCTGGATCCACAAATTGTCAGGAGATGAGCCCTGCGTTTGTCGGCCGAATCCCATCCCAGCCATTCCTTAGTGACAAAACTTTGCTGTAGTCTCTCAATAAAATTGTCCCAATCATCACCAACACAGTATCTCTCGTCTATGCTGCTAGTGGCCATGCTCGCGTGGTTTAAATCCCAGTTTCTCGTCGCCAATAATATGTCCTTACGATACAGTATAAATGCACACGAAGCCCATACTTGAGAGAAGGTCACTCTGTGACCAGTAACCTTTATTAGCCAGCACTGAAGTGAAGGTGGGTGGAGCTTCCCCTTTTATACCTGAAAGTCCAGGTTAGGAGTGTCTCCCACAAGTTCACCACTTAGTGGTCAGTGTTCTCAAGGTATACAACTTAGGTCAGTTTATACATGGGTTACAATGACAGTAGTCATGTATGGCACTTTAAGTGCACATCGAATTAATTTTTAAATGTGGTGAGGGTTTCTGCCTCTACCACAGGCAGTGAGTTCCAGACTCCCACCACCCTCTGGGTTTAATGCCCAACAGCAGAGTTGGGCATTAAACTTGGAGGAAAACCAAGAGATCAACTGAAACTTGTCTTTTTTCCCCCTTTTCTGCATTATTGTTTTCCCATCCTAAACAAAATGATTCAAATTGCTATTGATTTTTTTTTAGATCAGTTGTTCCTTGTTAAGGTCTTTGTTAAATATGAGCTTTCAGAAAAAGATATAGCAAGTTCCCAAAGGAAGAAATAAAAATGACCAGATAGGAATTGGCTCAGCCACTCACCTGGGACTAACTCAGCAACGGAGAAGCTAAACGCTTTGGAAGAGTCTCTGTCCAATTTAGTTAAAAGAAAGAACAAACTTACATTTACATTAACATAAGTGTCTGTCATGATCTTGGGACGTCCCAAAATGTTTTACAACCAATTATATATTTTTGAAGTCTGATCACTGTTGTAATGTAGGAAATGCGACAGCCAATTTTGTGCCCAGCAAGGTCCCACAATGTTATTTAATATTGCTTGCTCAGCAGTACCCTTTTTTCCTGTTAATAGAATTAATGAAAGCAAAGTTTATATTAATAATGCTCATTCGACTTGCTGTATGTAAACATTCAAAATAAATATTGATTTTCATTCATGCTTATCATGGGAAGCAAAATAAAATAATTCCGCAGAGTCAAAGATGATGGGCAAAAAATGCGAGTGGTTTGTACCACCTGTTAACGCCATGAAATGTCGGAAAAACAGCGACCGGCGCACTTCCGCCAGCTGGTGGCAGGTCCCACAGCAGGCACCATTTTTCAAAGGCCGGTAGCACTGCCAATAAACACGGTCAGTGTAGGGATTTAAATCAACGAGATCATGATGTCATTGAGTGTGCAACACTCACTTGACACCCGATCTGCAGCATTGGATTTCGCTGTTCAACTTACCGGCATGGCTAAACAACTTTAGAGAAAGCAGGCGTTCAACAGCAGGAAGGAGGCTCCAGCAATGATATTTAAAGGGATCATCAACAATCAGTTGCACCTGTCATGCTTATGCAGTTTGAGTGATTGCTACTTTCTGCTACTCCAACAGCTTTCTTTACTTATTTCAAGGTTCTAAGGAAACAGAGTGTTGCTGCAAATGCAGAACGCCTTCATTAATTTTTGTTCACATTTGTTCACAGGCATGGGAGCGGTACTGGCAGTCGCCCTCGCCCTCCAGGATCTACGATGGAAGGAGCGGAGACAGTGAGGAAGATGGGAACATGCGCGCAGAGGAAGTAGTAGGTGGGCCATGAGGGCTCTCAACAGGAAGCCTAGGGTTTTCCGACAACACTTTTCCTATCTCCAATTAAGCAAGGAGCAGTGTATTAGAAGGCTCCGCTTCACCAGGGAGGTGGTCACAGAATTCTGCCACCTCCTGCAACCAGACCTCAGATCAGGGCGACCACAGCTCTCTCAGTGGCAGTCAAGGTCATCGTGACCCTCAATTTCTTCACCAGCGAATCCTTCCTGTCTGCAACAGGAGATACAGCTAACATTTCGCAGTCTGCCGTCCATCGCTGCATCTGGAAGGTCACAGAGGCTCTCTACAGTAGGAGAAGGGACTACATTTCCTTCACCACCACCAGAGAGAAGCAGGACGAGCGTGCATGTGGCTTTTCCAGGATAGCGCAATACCCCATGGTGCAGGGCGCCATTGTCTGCATCCACGTGGTTTTGCGGGCACCGCATAACAATCCAGAGATCTTCTGCAACCACAAACGCTACCACACACTTAATGCAGTTGGTGTGTGACCACAGACAGCGAATCCTCAATGTTAATGCCCGCTATCCAGACAGCAGCCACGTTGCCTCCATCCTGCACCAGACTGGAGTGCCAGCACTCTTCCAGCCACCATGTCAAGCTCGCAGTCCAAGACAAGGGCTATCGGCTCTCCACCTGGCTCATGACTACCCTCCACGACCCAAACACTCCTGCCCAGCACTCGTAATAAGAGCTATGCTACCACCAGGAACATCATCAAGCAGACCATCGGCCTGCTGAAGCAAAGCTTCTGCTGCTTTGGCCGCTCAGTTGGAGCCTCAAGTACTCGGCTGAGCGGGTGTTCCATTTTGTGGTGGTCTGCTACATGCTCCACAACTTGGCCATCATGAAGGCCCAGCCCTTGCCACCAGAGATTGCAGGACCACCTCAGGAGGAGGGAGAGAGAGAGGAAGAGGAAGTGGAAGATGAGGAGGAGGACAAGGAGAAACAGGAGCGAGGAAGGAGGCAGCTGCTCAATTAGCCTTTCAGAAGGGCGGTCGCCTCGTCAGAATGCAGTTCGAATGAATTAAACCCCAGATCCCTGTTGCCCACCACATCCCCATCATTTCATCCCTGTTGAAGGCCATATCACAGCGCAAAGCTGAAATGCAAGACACCACAAAATAATCCAAAGTGAATGAATAAATGTAATAATATCAACACATATTTACAGCAAAAATATTAACTATTCATCCTTGTGCAATCCCTTAGTGCTTCTCGTTACTGTGACTTTGCCTACTTTAATGCTCCTACGAAGTGTTGGCCCTGTGGCTGCAGCAGGGCTGGTGGGAGACTGCTGAATGTCTGTGTGGGAGACTTCAGTTGGCCTGGCAGGATGCCCTCGACCAGCTCTAAGCAGCATCAGGTCTGGGTGGCCACGATCTCTCTGGGAGTCTACCATCCTTTGCAGACTATAAATGATGGGCTCGATGGTGCGCGCAGAGCCTTGTGCAATGTTGAAGGTTCTCGGGCACCTTGCTATTGCACCGATCATCTCTTTGTGCGTGCCCATCACCCTTTTTCTAAAAGCCTCCCCAGCAAGGTCTTCATTTGAGTCCTGTGCAGCAGAACTTGTGCGTGAACTTGCCCTCTGGGGAGCTGACCCCCGAGCTACCCTTTCCCTGGCTTTGCTGCAGTCTACTCGTCCCCGGTGCCTCACACTGTGCAGATCCCGCTACTATACTAACTTCTAAAGAAAGCATTGTGCCAGTATCTGAGCTGGTACCTGCGGGTGAGACATGCAGTGACGTGGTGTGTTCTTCCTCCTCCTCTTCTCCCACCTTGCTCTCTACGGTGCCCTCGGACAGGCTGCTGAGGTACTTGCTTATTATCTGAAAACATTAAGGCACAAGAGTCGGGTTAAGGTGAGGGGAGTGGGGCAGGAAGGGAGAAATGCTGCATACAGCATGATTAGCTGGAAAGTGCAAAATGCTGGTGGGGTGAGGGGGAATTGGGATGTGAGAAGAAGGAATAGTGATGAACATACCATTGTTGTCCCCAAGGGGGTCAATGTTGCCGGTTGCCATGGCACCCACCACCTGGCGCCCAATAATCTGCAGCACTCTATTCTCCAGCGCAGACAGTGGTTGATTGTCGGCTTGTCCCCCACCTGTGCATTCCTGCTCCCTCCTTTTGTGAGCCACCTTGGCCTGCAAGAGAAAGGAAAGTGTATGAGTGAGTGTGGAGCTATGTGTTTGGTGTTGTGCCTGCCTTAGTTTAATAGCTGTCATTGTGTGCAGGGTGTGAGATGTGGGTATGAGTGTTGGTAGGTAGAGTTTGTTGGTGGGAGAGTGCTGGGGGCTTTGGGCAGTGTGTGAAGACTGCGGTTCAGATGGTGATATGTAGCACTTGTTGAAGCATTCACTCATCTTGACCGCCCGAGTGAGGTCGTTAAATTTCTTCCTGCACTGTGCATTGGTCCCGGAGACCACAGTGCTACCCTCGACATGCCGCACTACCTCCCTCCACATGGTGCAGAATATATGCAGCGAGGGCCTCTTGCCATTTGTCGGGTAGAGCACCTCCCTCCATCTCTCCACAGTGAACACCAACAATGCTTGATCATAGAATCTATGGGCTCTCTCCCTGGGGCGTGGATCAGCCATGAGTACAACTGGACCAATATCAGGTGCAGTCTAATCGCAAGTCATAATTGCCATAGGCTTTTTCCTGCTCTTGCTCATGCTCATGCTCATGCTCATGCTCATGCTCATGCACATGCTCATGCTCATGCTCATGCTCATTCTGGCTGAGACAGCTGCACAGCCAGCAATGCTGAGAATGAGGTTCTGCAGCATCAATTAACCTCCCCTTTAAGAACTGAAAAAAGCCTATGGCAATTATGACTTGTGATTAGACTGCACCTGATATTGGTCCACCCTTTGAGTGTAATGCCAAGGAGCTTGGATTTGAATACTTGAATAACCACTCCAATCATTTCTTTGAGCAATGAGCATGAATTTTGTGTGCCTGCTAAAGCATTAGTGCTTGGCGCTAATTCCAACTTTTCAAATTATACCGTCCATTCCTGGACTTTAATGAATTTCTAGCCCAGTTATGTTTATAATAAGAATATCTAGAGACTAGAAGGGTTATGCTTACCACAGCAAAGACATGGCATCTCACGTGCAAGGTTGCTGATGTATGTTGATAGATTTGTGTCTCTGTACTATGCAGTCGCCAGAGACTACCATATAAGGCAATGCCAGTTTCAGTTTGAATAGAAAACAGTGTATAAATATAAGCTATTTCTTTGTTCAAGCAGCACGAGGAGACACGCTTGCCTACATTCCCATGCTCTGTGATTATACTCTTGAAAATTGCTTTTTATGCAGAAGTTAAAGAATAAAATGATTATAACCATAAGACTGAATTTGTTATACTCAAGTGAACAACAGAGGTGGTTTTAAAACAACACCACCTCAGGAGGAGGATGAGGGAGAGGAGAACGAGGAGGAAGAGGAGGAGGAGGGAGGGAGGAGGTAAGCAGCCAATTGTCCATCTGGTTGGGCTTTCCATGAACAGCTAATCACACTCTGATTCGAATAAATGAAACCCCAGATCCCCGTTGCTCACCACATCCCCATCATACCATCCCTGTCTCACAGAATATCACAACGTCCTCCTGGGCACAAAGGTGAAATGAGAGACACCACAAAAGATTCCAAACAAAATTACTAAATTTATCAATAATCAAATCACACATCTTTACATCAATACTATTAACTAATCACCTCTGTGCAATCCCTTAGTGTCTGTCTTTCGTATGGCTTTTCCTAACCTTGTGCTCTCCCAATGGCTGCAGCATGGCTGGTTGAAGTCTGCTGAGTTTCCATGGGGGAGCCTTCAAATGGCCTTGCAGGATGACCTCAAGCAGCTCTGGATCTGGAAGGCCCAGTTGCAGACTGCACCACCTCAGCACAGGCGGCAGTCTGGGTTGGCTGGCTCAGCGGCAAGGGCAATGATGCAGTGGCAGTGGTGGGATCAGGAATACTATCATCTTGCTCCACTGCCACTCTCCCAGGGCGGCACCTCAGCATTCTTAGCAATCTTTTGGAACACAGATTGCTGGCCTGCCGCGACACCCTGCAAGCCCCGGTGGACAGTGGCAAACCCAGCTAGGATGGCAGCGGTCTGAGTTTGGGTGGCATCAAGCAAAGACTACATGAGAGCGTCCAAGCTTCCACTGCAGCACTAAGACGTTGAGTCGCTTCTCCCTACGCTGCAATGGAAGCTGCAACACCACACATCATGTGCACCATCGTGTCTGGGTCGCCACGGTCTCTGTGGGAACTGTCCAATCATTTCCAGGGTGGAAGTCTTCAGCTCCAGGTTCTGCGCAGAGCCCCGAGCTGTTGGAGTCGGACACCTCCACATTCCTTGACATTGCCGAGAGGCTCAATAGCAGGCTTACCGTTCCACCTATCATCTCCAAGTGCATGCCCATCACCCTTGTTCTGAAGGCCGCCCCATCGAGGTCCTCATCTGAGCCGTGTGCAGCAGAACTGGCTCGCAAACTCACCCTCCGGGGAGCTGGCCCCCGAGCTACCCTTTCCCCCGGCCTTGCTGCAGCCCACTCATGCCTGGTGCCTCACCCTGTGCAGATCCCGCTTCTACACTGGCCTCTAACGTTTGGATAGTGCCAGTTTCTGAGCTGGTGTCTGTGAGTGAGAGACGCTGTGACACGGTGTCTTATTCCCCCTCTTTCCCCCCTCGCTCTCTACGGTGCCCTCGGGCATTTGCTGCTCAGGTGCTTGCTGATTATCTGAAAGCAGAAAGCCACAAGAGTCGGGTTATGGTGAGGGCAGGGGCGGTGGCGGGGGAAGCCAGAAATACATGCATACAGCTTGAAAGTTAGAAAAGATTGTGGGCTGAGGGGTAGTGGGATGTGAAAAGAAGGATTAGGAATGAACATACCATTGTTGTCTTCAAGAGGTTCAACCTCGCCGGTTGTCATGGCATCGACAATGTGGCATCCAATGATCTGATGTACTTACCCCTTGAGCTGGCTTAGTTCTTGCTTGTAGGCCTATCCCCTGCCTGCCTACTCCTGCTCACGATGATTATGTGCCAGCTTGGCCTGCAAGAGAAGGCGAAATGTTGAGTGAGTTTAGTGCAATGTATTTAGATAATGTGCCAGCCATAATTTAATAGCTGTCAGTGTGTGCAATGTGTGAAATGTGGGTGTGAGTGTTGCAGCCATGACAAGGTTGTAGACTGAAGTGAAACTCTGTTTGTGAGGTATGAGTAGATAGGTAGAGATTGTTGCTTTGTGAGTGCTGGGGTGTGTGAGGCTTGTGGTGCAAATGGTGGGATGTGGAATTTGCCTTCACTCACCTTGACCATCCATATGAGGTCATTAAACTCCTTCCTGCACTGGCTGGGGATCCTGAGGACCACAGTGCTGGCCGTGACATGGTCCGCAATCTCACACCACATGGTTTGGGATGTGTAGTGTGAGGTCTTCCTGTCAGTTTGTGGGTATAGGATAGCCTGCCTCCTCTCCACCGCGAATACCAACACCTGTAGAGCTTCACCCGAGAACTTCTGGGCTCTCTACCTTGGTCGAGCATCTGTCATCACGAGTGGTGGTGGCGGCGGCGACAGTGGTGGTGGCGGTGGTGGTGATGGTGGCTGCGGTGGTGGTGGTGGCGGTGGTGGTGGTGGTGGCTGCGGTGGTGGTGGTGGCGGTGGTGGTGGTGGTAGTGGCGACAGTGGTGGTGGCGGCGGCAGCGTCGGCGGTGGTGGTGGCGGTGGTGGTGGTGGTGGCGCCGGCGACGGTGGTGGCGGTGGTAGTGGTGGTGGCGGCAGCAGCGGCAGTGGTGGCGGTGGTGGTGATAGTGGCTGCGGTGGTGATGGTGGCTGCGGTGGTGGTGGTGGCTGCGGTGGTGGTGGTGGCGGTGGTGGTGGTGGTGGTGGCGACAGTGGTGGTGGTGGCGGCAGCGTCGGCGGTGGTGGTGGCGGTGGTGGTGGTGGTGGCGCCGGCGACGGTGGTGGCGGTGGTAGTGGTGGTGGCGGCAGCAGCGGCAGTGGTGGCGGTGGTGGTGATGGTGGCTGCGGTGGTGATGGTGGCTGCGGTGGTGGTGGTGGCTGCGGTGGTGGTGGTGGCGGTGGTGGTGGTGGTGGTGGCGACAGTGGTGGTGGTGGCGGCAGCGTCGGCTGTGGTGGTGGCGGTGGTGGTGGTGGTGGTGGCGCCGGCGACGGTGGTGGCGGTGGTGGCGACAGTGGTGGTGGCGGCAGTGGTGGCGGTGGTGGCGGCAGTGGTGGTGGTGGCGCCGGCGGCGGCGGTGGTGGTGGTGGTGGCGCCGGCGGCGGCGGCGGTGGTGGTGGTGGCGCCGGTGGCAGCGGTGGTGGTGGTGGTGGCGCCGGCAGCGGCGGTGGTGGTGGTGGTGGCGCCGGCGGCGGCGGCGGTGATGGTGGTGGCGCTGGCGGCAGCGGTGGTGGTAGTGGTGGCGCCGGCGGCGGCGGTGGTGGTGGTGGTGGCGCCGGCGGCGGCGGTGGTGGTGGTGGTGGCGACAGTGGTGGTGACGGCAGCAGCGGCAGTGGTGGCGGTGGTGGCGGCAGTGGTGGTGGCGGCGGCGGCGGTGGTGGTGGTGGCAGCACCGGCGGCGGTGGTGGTGGCGGCGGCGGCGGCGGCGGCGGTGGTGGTGGTGGTGGTGGTGGTGGTGGTGGTGGCGAATGATGTTTCAACTACCCTAACAATAAGGTGCTACAGCATTAATGTACCTCACCTTTAAGTAGTGGAAAAAGCCTGTGGCAAACATGACTGTGAATTAGACTGGCCCTGGTATTGGTCCACCTCTTGAGCGTTAAGCCAATGAGCAGCAGTTTTTGCACTGTCGTTAATGAAGAGTGAACACGAATTTTGCGTGCTACCTAGACTACTTTCAGGTGGCATAGCTTAACCTCGTTTGGTCGTAACACTGCCCATTTGATGGCTATATTCAATTTTTAGCCCAAAAAGTCTAGATGCAATAGATGTTTGCAGTTTGCAACAGACTTTTGTTTGATGATCAAATATCAATAAGAATGATATTCAGTGAAATTGTTCACATTTCAATCTTGTGTGTACAATTATACCGACACATTCTTTATTTTAACTGCTTTTTCCTGTAAATCTCAGTTTTAAAAAAACTTATGACTTTGACAATCTACAAAGCAGTTACAACTTTTATTTTCAACTTGCCTTGGTTTCCAGCACTCTCACCTCTCGACTTATAAGTTGTTGGTTCAAGCCATATACCAGGACTTTTGGTTGGGGCTGCTCTTTCAATGAGACTTTAAAGATCCCTCAACACTTGTGGAAGAGATGCGAGGAGTTCTTCTTCAACGAATACATCTTAAAGCAGATCATCTCACGGCGCAGAAAAATGGCTGGGGCATTTACCTATATAACAACCGTCACTACACTTCAAAATAATTAATTGTAAGTGAAGCACTTTGAGATACTTCTGAGAGACTTGATGATATGAATACAAATCTTTCTGTCAATACTTAAGAGTAAGGCAATTTTAATGCAAGAATATTAAAGTTCACGGAGCAAACACCAGGTGGAGCTAGTATTGCTCATAAAGACATCTCAAAGTGTTCAACAGGGCAGAGGAAAGACCAGTTCATTCTAAGCAGGAGGAAAAATAGAAATGGAAAAGTTACAGATGGAACCAAAGGCACAGTGAAAGAAAAGTGTTCCTTGGAGGCGTTTGAAATCAGAGAGGGAGGGAGGAGGCACGATAGAGGGATTTGCAGAGGGAGCTGCATAGGGCAGGAACATAATGGCTGAAAGAACACCTGCTGATGGTGGAATGGAAGGAATGAGGGATGAGAAAAAACCTACATTACAACAATGACTACACTTCAAAAGGTACTTTATTGGATGTAAAATGCTTTGAGACCTTTGGTGATCGTGAAATGCGCTATATAAATGCAAGTTTTTCTTTCAGTGTCAGCAGTATTGCCAACTCACGCGATTCCATCGTGAGAGGCACGATTTCGGAGTAAAATAAAGCTTCATTTGTGATCTTGTGGCAGAACACCTCAATCTTAAGATTTTTTTTTAAATACTTTGATTTTCACGTGTGCATATCGCGTAATTTTTCACGCATGCACAAATCGGTGTTTATCCCAAGATGTAGGTGTTTCTAAAAGTTGTTTGACTCTAATTGTTAGCAGCAGTGTTGAAGTACAACATGGTCAGATTGTTACATAGAAACACTGGTACTTCACCACATTGATGCAGTGCTTGTCCTGTTCCTCAGTGTAACTGACTGTACAATAGAGTTCAATTTTGCGAGGGGATAATGCAGAGAATGTGTTGTGTTTTTGACGTGGAGAGCTGATAAGGAGGAGAAGTGGTGGGTGTATTAAGTAATTGTATATTAGATTGTGCTCCATTACAGTGAGATTTAACAGAAGTGCTGTGTTTCTGGTTGAGGCCTTCATCAAAAAGGAATTAAACGGAGCGTATACTCTTTGTGAAGTTCATTACTAATTTACATAGAATGAATGGAAAGCTTTGACCATTTGTGATGCATGTCTTTACTACTATAACCTAAACCTATTTTTAGAAAACACAGCCTACTGACAGTGACTAGAGGCTTATCGTGTGTTTCAGGCATGGAGTCATATCCAATGGGAGCCCTGTGACATTGCTAAGAAATATATCCTGCTAAGAAAGCCCTATTCAGCCAATGCCTCGCTACCATCCTGACAACTCCAAGTGACCCAGAGATGCAGAGTGTCCACAGTGTCTGGTCTGCCCTCAAGGCTTCCATAATTACCACCTGCAAAGAGACGCTTGGTCACTCGACTAGGAAACACCAAGACTGGTTCGACAATGTTAAGTCCTGACTCTAATCTACTGACTTACACGAGACACATGCTGAAGTCAAGGTCACTCAGGACCTGCCTCTTTAATTCCAGCTCTCCAGTGCTGCACTTGCCTGAGACCTCCCTTTATATACCTCAGTGGGACAGGTATGGAGTGTCTCCTGCAAGTGCATCCCTGGTGGTAAGGTATGCTTATTGTTACAGGTCATATCCAGTTACAGTCATGTATAGCATGGTAAGATACAGTTATATACAGTAATGTGAGATACATGACATCACCCTCCCCCAAGGTCTTATTGCCTTTATAGATTCAGTCTCTCAGGTGGTCTGCGCTCTCGCATGGAGCGTCTTAGTTGTGGTTCAGTTGTTTGCCTTGGTGTCTGTTTTTCATTCAGTGTGATTGCTGGTATCTCGCCTGGGCTGTCTGTTGAGACTGCCCTTTCCTCAGGTTGTTCCACCTGTCTGTCCACCAGGTGTGGTGTGAGTTCCACATTGTAGTCTGCCTCTGGTTCTTCAGTGTTATCAGTGAATCTACTTTTTACTTGGTCTACATGCCTCCGGCAGGTTTGGCCATTGTCCATTTGTACAACCAGTAGCCTGTTTCCCTCTTTGTCTGTTACTGTCCCTGCAAGCCATTTGGGATCCCAACCATAGTTTAGCACAAACACTTTGTCTCCTATCTCATTCCACCTCCCCCTCGAATTTTGGTCAGCTTTTGATGCTTAGCCTCAACAATTTCATGCATGTCTGGGAGGATTAACGAGAGCCTAGTCTTTAAGGTTCATTTCATCAATAGTTGCGCGAGGGAAACCCCAGTCAACGAATGCAGACGAGATCTGTATGCCAGCAGCAGTCGCGACAGACGGCTCTGCAGCGTGGGACCTTGGATTCTGAGCATGCCTTGTTTAATGATCTGCACTGCTCGCTCTGCCTGGCCATTGGAGGCTGGCTTGAAAGGTGCCGTCTTAACGTGATTTATACCGTGGTCAACTATCATGAAATTCTGCGCTGGTGAAGCATGGACCATTATCACTGACAAATATGTCAGGAATGCCGTGCATTGCAAACATGGTTCTCCACAGTGGTGGATGTGGTGTTAGAGTTTAAAATGGTGCACTCGATCCATTTTGAAAATGCATCAACGACTACGAGGAACATTTTGCCCATGAATGGGCCCGCATAGTCTACATGTACTCACGATCATGGTTTGGTGGGCCTGGGCCAGGGGCTTAGGGGGGCCTCCCTGGGGGCATTACTGAGTTGGGCACAAATGGTGCACCGACGGACGCAGAGCTTCAAGTCCGCGTCAATGCCAGGCCACCAGACATGAGATCTGGCTATGACCTTCATAAGGGCGATCCCCGGGTGCTCGCGATGGAGCTCCTGGACAAACGCCTTCCTGCCTCGTAAGGGCATAACTACTCGGCTGCCCCACATCAGGCAGTCTGCCTGTAGTGAGAGTTCATGCATGCGCCTATGGAAGGGTTTGACCTCCTTGGGGCAGGCATCGCGAGCCTCTGCCCAGTCACCGGTTAAAACTCATCTTTTAACTAGAGATAACGTGGGGTCGCTGGTGATCCAGGCTCTGATTTGGCGAGCCGTCATGGGCGAACCTGTGGATTCAAAGGCATTGATTGCCATGACCATCTCACAGTCCTGTTCGTTGGACCCTTCTGTGGTCGCCAGGGGTAGCCTGCTAAGCACGTCGGCACAGTTGTCTGTGCCTGGTCTGTGCCTTATCGTGTAGTCGTAAGCCGCCAGCATGAGTGCCCACCGCTGAATGCGCACCAAGGCGTTGGCGTTGATTGCCTTGCACTCGGATAGTAGGGATGTGAGGGGTTTGTGGTCGGTTTCTAACGCAAACTTGGCCCCGAAAAGGTCTTTTTGACATCATACACGCACGCGAGCGCCTCCTTCTCAACCATACCGTACCCGCGCTCCGCCCGTGAAAGTGACCTGGAGGCATAAGCAACGGCTGCAATTTACCCACATCATTGATGTGATGTAAAACGCACCCGACCCCATACGCTGACGCATCACACGTAAGGACTAACTTTTTACCTGGGTCAAAAAAGGCTAACACTCTTGGAACACAGAAGGTTGCGTGCCTTGTTGAAGGCGCGTTCTTGGGCGAGCCCCCAAAACCAATCGCACCCCTTTCTGAGTAGCACATGGAGAGGCTCCAGCAGCGTGCTCAAGTTCTGCATAAAGTTCTCAAAGTAATTGAGTAGCCCGAGAAAGGCGCACATTTCCGAGACATTCCGGGGCCTTGGTGCCAGGCGAATCGCTTCGGTTTTGGATTCGGTTGGGCGGATTCCATCAGCGACAATCCTTCTGCCCAAAATTTCTGTGTGATGTAGATTCTAACTTTAGCCCCTTTGAAGGTGCCCACACCTGGCTAAAAGAGATGTTCAAAACGGCTTAGAACTGTTGAGCAGGAGGTCCGTTTCTCTGACGACATGGCGTGAACATCATCCCATTTCCAATTAAGTTCTGCTAGCCAGCTTCTCCCCAACAGGGCTGGGAGATCCCCGGGGACAATCCACAGGGAAAGTCGGTGCACCATCCCTTTGTGTGTGACTGAGAGCATGGCGCTGCCAAGGACTGGGATGATTTCTTTAGTATAGGTCCTTAGTTTGGTGTCGATCTTTGTGAGTTTTGGTCTATTGCTTTTGTGCGGCCACAGCTGTTCAAATTGTTGAACGCTCATGAGGGATTGACTGGCCCCCGTGTCCAGTTTCATGTTGACAGGTGTCCCGTTGAGTAGAACCCTCATCATAAGTGTAAGAACAGTGGACATTGATCATGTTAACCCGCTGTACCTCGGCGTCCCGTGCACTGTTTCAACCGTCTTCTGGTCCGCTTTCCGACCCTTCTGATTCTTATACCAGCCGAGCTGCTGTTTTTTTGCACATGGGAGCCAGATGCTCTGTGTAGTTGCAGTTTCTGCAAACGGCATGCTGAAATCGACACACCCTGGTTGAGTGCCTTCCCCCACATCTCCAACACAGACTGTTTCCATTGTTTTTGAAGGATGAGCTGTGTCTGGCTGATCTCCCTTGAGCTTCTCTCAATCTGTCGTTGATTGCTCGCATTGTGGGTTAATGAGGTGTGATCGGCCGTTCATGTGATCCTTGATTTTGATGGCTTCTGGCGCCACTGTCTGCTGTTGAAGGCCTGCTCTCCTGCTTTTGTCTGTGTGTGGGGGTAGCGGTTTGTTTCACAATGTGAACCCTTTGTTCCGATGCCTCGTTGGTTGTCATACCCGAAGTATAGATCAGCCTCGTTTCTTCTTCGCCTGCCAAGAACGTCTATGCGACCAGTGCTGCTGCTTCTAGAGTCAAGTTCTTAGTCTCTATAAGCTTTCGGAATATGCCTGCGTGGCCTATTCCTTCAATAAAAAAATCTCTCAGTACTTCGCTCCTTAATTCATCGGGGAACTCACATGAACTAGCCAGCCTCCGAAGTTCCGCCACGAAGTCGGGTATGCTTTGGCCCACACAGCGTCTGTAGTTGTAGAACCTGTGTCTGGCCATGTGTAGGCTGCTCGCTGGCTTCAGGTGGTCTCTCACCAGTGTGCTCAACTCCTCAAATGACTTGCTTGTTGGTTTCTCGGGTACCAGCAGGTCTTTCATTAAAGCGTATGTTTTCGAGCCACAGCTGGTCAAGAGATGGGCTCTTCTCTTTTCTGCCTTATCGTTGCCCAGCCAGTCTTTGGTCACAAAGCTTTGCTGGAGCCTTTCTATAAAGTCACCCCAATTGTCTCCAGCATTGTATTTCTCATCTGAGCTGTTGGTAGTCATTCTGTGGATTCTGTAATCCCGTAACTCGTCGCAACTGTTAAGTCCTGACTCTAATGTACTGACTTACACGAGACACATGCTGAAGTCAAGGTCACTCAGGACATGCACCTTTAATTCCAGCTCTCCAGTGCTGCACTTGCCTGAGACCTCCCTTTATATACCACAGTGGGACAGGTATGGAGTGTCTCCTGCAAGTGCACCCCTGGTGGTAAGGTATGCTTATTGTTACAGGTCATATCCAGTTACAGTCATGCGTAGCATGGTAAGATACAGTTATATACAGTAATGTGAGATACATTACAGACAAGAACGACCAGGAGATCCAGGAGCTAATCTGCTGCGAGTGCAAGGCATTCTTGAACTGAAAACAGCAACACAACTCGAGGGCAAGAAAGCAGCTCTACAGATGTCTGAAGGCCAAGGTCCAACAGAAAACCCATAACCTAAAGAACAGATGATGGGTGGAAAAAGCACAAGAAATCCAGCAGCTAGCCGACAACCACAATGTGCGAGGATTCTTTAGCGCAGTCAAAACGACCTACGGCCCAAGCACCCAAGGCCCTACCCCACCACTGGCCAAGAATGGAGAGGTGCTCATCAAGGACAGAGAGGCAGTTGGTGCCCACTGGAAGGAGCACTTCAAGGATCTCCTTAACTCTCTTCGACCTGAGTGTCCTCAACTCCATCCCACAGCATGCTATCCACCACCATCTCAGCACAACCCCAGCCCGGCACAAGGTTGAAAAGGCTATCTGACAACTGAAGAACAACAAGGCATCAGGAGCAGATGGAATCCCCGCCGAAGCAATAAAACATAGTGGAGAAGAACTACTGGCGCGGATTCATAACCTCATCTTTCTTACCTAGAAGGAGGAGATCATGCCAGGAGATCTCAGAGACGCTGCAATCGTGACCATATTCAAGAAAGGTGTCAAGTCCGACTGTGGTAACTACTGGGAAAGTCATCGCAAGAATCCTCCTCAATCGTCTTCTCCCTGTGGCTGAGTCGCAATGCGGATTCTGCCCACTAAGGGGCACAACGGGCATGATCTTCACCATGCGGCAGATACAAGAGAAATGCAGGGAACAGCACCAACTCTTATACATGGCCTTCCTTGACCTCACAAAAGCCTTTGGCGGTGTCAACTGTGAGGGATTATGGAGCGTCCTCCTCAGATTCGGCTGCCCTCAAAAATTTGTCAACATTCTCCGCCTGCTCTATGATGACATTCAAGCCGTGATCCTGACCAATGAATCCACCACAGACCCATTTCACGTTCAGACCAGAGTCAAGCAAGGCTGTGTCATTGCACCAACGCTCTTCTCGATCGTCCTTGCTGCAATGCTCCATCTCACCCTCTGCAAGCTCCCCGCTGGAGTGGAGCTAAATTACAGGACAAGCGGGAATCTGTTCAACCTCCGCCACCTCCAGGCCAGATCCAAGGTCGTCCCATCTTCCGTCATCAAATTATAGTATGCAGACGACGTTTACGTCTGCGCACACTCAGAGGGTGAACTCCAAGCCATCGTCAACACCTTCACTGAAGAGTACGAGAGCACAGGCCTTACGCTAAACATCCGTAAGACACAGGTCCTCTACCAACCTGACCCCGCCACACAGCACTGCCAACCCGGTTATCAAAATCCACAACGAGGCCTTGGACAATGTGACCCATTTTCCATATCTCGGGAGCCTACCGTCAACAAGGGCAGATATCGACGACAAAGTCCAACACTGACTTCAGTATGCCAGTGTAGCCTTCGGTTGCCTGAGGAAGAGAGTGTTTCAAGACCAGGACCTCAAATCTGGAAACAAGCTCATGGTCTACAGAGCAGTGGTGATACTCACCCTCCTATATGGCTCAGAGACATGGACTATGTACAGCAGGCAACTCAAAACACTGGAGAAGTACCACCAATGTTGCCTCCACAAGATCCTGCAAATCCATTGGAAGGATAGGCACACCAGCGTCAGTGTTCTCGCTCAGGCCAACATCCCCAGCATCGAAGCATTGACCACGCTCGATCAGCTCTGCTGGACGGGCCACATCATCCGCATGCCTGACGCAAGACTCCCAAAACATGTGCTTTACTCGGAGCTCCAACACAGCAAGTGAGCCCCAGGTGGACAGAGGAAATGCTTCAAAGACACTCTCAACGCCTTCTTGAAAAAGTGCAACATCCCCACCGACAGCTGGGAATTCCTGGCCCAAGATCACCCAAAGTGGAGGAAAAGCATCCGGGAAGGTGCTGAACACCTCGAGTCTCTTCGCCGAGAGCAAGCTGAAGCCAAGCATAGACAGCGGACGGAGCGCGCGGCAACCCAGGCCCCCCCACCCACCCGTTCCTTTAACCACTGTCTGCTCCACCTGTGGCAGAGAACTTAGGTTCCGCATTGGACTCTTCAGTCACCTGAGGACTCACTTTTAGTGTGGAAGCAAGTCATCCTCGACTCCGAGGGACTGCCTAAGAAGAAGAGAAGGTGCCCAATGGGAGCCCTGTGATATTGTAAACTTTTCCTAGCCTTACATGAGGTGATCGTAAAGTGGCAAATTTCCTGTCAAATAGAGCAGAAAAGACGTGGTGGAAAGATATGGCAAAAATGAATGAAATTTGGGTCTTCAGGGTTAAAGCTTTTTCCAAATTTCTAATTATAACACTTCTTTAAAAAAGGCAAGAAAAGCCACATAAGTGTAAAAAGTATTTGGATATACACTTTTAGTGCCGTAACCTACAAGGCTACGGACCGAGCTGGAAAGTGGGAATAGGCTGGATAGCTGTTTTGGCACAGACACGATAGGCCGAATGGTCTGCTTCCGTGCCATAAATTTCTATAATTCTATGGTTCTATAATTTTGTCTCACATCCCCTCCAAACCCAAGCAAAACTAGGTATCTTCCAGCAGTGCATAAAATCACGATTTCAAAGTATTAAATTTACCAAAATATAATTGAGTTAAGTATTAAATACCCTTGCTGTTGCATAAGTGTTTTGCTGAATCAATTGTTGAGAAAGACAAGTTTATGTAATAATGGAATCGTCCTTTTCTTTAAAGCTTAGTAAATTTTGTTGGAAAAATATGTAATTATTGCATTTCACAGTGAAAGATTTTTTCCCTAAATTATGTAATTAATCAGCTATGTTTCAGAAAGCGTAATGGTCAAAAGCAAAGTGAGGCCAGCCTACAAGTGACTTGACAGAGGGGCTACTGATCCACCTACTCCTGCTCCTATTTCTTATGTCTTATGTCTTATGTCAGTAATCGGTTAATGGCAGCCAAATGCGCTTCCTGTCTGGGAACAAAGGTCGCAGAATGCGCTTCCTGTCTGGGAGCAAAGGTTGTGGAATGTGCTTCCTTTCTGGGAGCAAAGGTCAGCAACAGGTCAGATCTGAGATTTTCTATACCAAATCTCAGGATTTTAAAGATTTTATCTCCTGATTTATGCGTTGGGGTTGGAAATACTGTGTCAGAGGAATGGAGGAATTGAGAGTCCACGTAGGGGCTGCAGGGGATCAGTGAGGTTGGGATGAGGCCATAGAATGATTTGAAGGTGAGGACAAGAACTTTGAAGTCAATTGAGGCACAGGGAGCCAATGCCGCTTGAAGAAGATAGGAAAGATGGGTGGAAGTTAGCTGGGAAAACACCCGAGCTGTAAGACCTGGAGGTGATAAAGGTGTTAATAAGTTAATGGCTACAAGGCCCAGCATCCAGGAGGGATACAAATAAAGAAAGTGTTGTGTATGCATGCCTGTTTACTGTGTGATGTCTGTAACACTGTTATGCAACACTGAATGTACCCTTACACTGTACACACCTTGCCTGTACACCAGAGAGTGCTGCTGCTGGAGACCTAAGGGTTACCTGCACACTGCAGGTAACCCAGTATAAAAAGGAACACACAGCTTGTTGTCTGCACTCAGGAACTGCAAATAAAGGACTACAGGTCTACACAGTTTAAGTATCATACTCTGCCTCATTACTAAAGGTGCCTACATATACTACAATTGGCGACGGGAATACGAGGTCACGAAACACACGCTCAGCATATCGAATCTCAGCAACTTTCAGCAATTTACCAATGGGGAAGATTGGGACGCTTTTGTAGAAAGATTGGAACACTTAAGGAGACTAGCTGCACCGTGCGACTTTGGCGACCACTTAAATGAAGCACTAAGGGACTCTAAACCGATGAGAGCAGTGCACCGCATTGATACTTCTAAGGGCAGAAATGCTGCCCTGAGTCCCGCAACCCTGAGTCCGCCACATAGGGTAAACCGGCTAGCCCCGTGCTGGCGCTGTGGAGGAAACCACAGGGCCCACCAGTGCCGCTACAAAGACTATACATGCAAAGAGAAAAGGCACCTTCAAAGGATTTGTAGAAAAAGCTATACTCACCATGTCTCTGATGAGTTGGCTGATCACCGGGGCTCCGACACAGAGGAAGGTGAAGTTGCTCAACCCCTGGAAGAAAAGTATGGAACTCATACCTGCTCCACCGAAAGTTCTCCATGGACAATGAAAGTAGACGTCGACGGGGTCCCAGTTTCTATGGAGAGCGACACAGGGGCGAGCCAGTCTGTGATGAGCCAAGCGACCTTTGAAGAACTTTAGATGAATCCCGCCAATCGACCACAACGGCAGCTTTTCCAAGCGAAACTGCTCCCAGGCCTCCGGGCTCTGGCAATCGACCTCGAACATGGATCCATCGCAGCATCCGGAGATTCCACTGTCCAGCTCAACTGCCCACAGCACCCCGGCAAAATCTCCGAGACCGAGGATCCAAACTCCACTTTCCGGGCGGGGGCAGCACTCCAAGAGGAACATCGACGAAAGAAATGGATTCCCAACATCCAGGATCGAACCTGTGGAAGAAAGGAGCACCACAGCCTACCTGCAGCAAGACCGGAAAATGGCTGCAGCACCACAAGCAGCAGAACCTGCAATCAAAATGGCCTCCTCCATGCCACGAGTGAACATGGAGGAGCATCATGTGACATCGAGTGGCCAATCGGATTTGAAGGCTCCCTTAAAGGAGACCGGTAACCAAAAAAATTTAAAGGGGGAGTTTCAACTATTTGAGTACACGGACTTTAAAGCTAAACATAGAAAAATAGAAACATAGAAACTAGGTGCAGGAGTAGACCATTTGGCCCTTCGAGCCTGCACCGCCATTCAACAAGATCATGGCTGATCATTCCCTCAGCACCCCTTTCCCGTACTCTCTCCACACCCCTCGATCCCCCCAGCTTCAAGGGCCACATCCAACTCCCTCCCGAACACATCCAATGAACTGGCATCAACAACTCTCTGCGGCAGGGAATTCCACAGGCCAACAGCTCTCTGAGTGAAGAAGTCCCTCCCCATCTCAGTCCTAAATGGCCCACCCCCCATCCCAAGACCATGTCCCCTGGCTCTGGACTTCCCCAACACCGGGAACATTCCTTCCGCACCCATCCCATCCAGTCCCGTCAGAATCCCACACGTTTCCATGAGATCCCCTCTCATCCCGCGACCGAGACTCCAGGATGGTATGTTGCCTCCCTGGTGCAAGGGTCAAGGATGTCTCGGAGCGGGTGCAGGACATTCTGAAATGGGAGGGAGAACAGCCAGTTGTCGTGGTGCACATTGGTACCAACGACATAGGTAAAAAAAGTGATGAGGTCCTACGAAACGAATTTAAGGAGCTAGGAGCTAAATTAAAAAGTAGGACCTCAAAAGTAGTAATCTCGGGATTGCTACCAGTGCCATGTGATAGTCAGAGTAGGAATCGCAGGATAGCGCAGATGAATACGTGGCTTGAGCAGTGGTGCAGGGAGGGATTCAAATTCCTGGGGCATTGGGACCGGTTCTGGGGGAGGTGGGACCAGTACAAACCGGACGGTCTGCACCTGGGCAGGACCGGAACCAATGTCCTAGGGGGAGTATTTGCTAGTGCTGTTGGGGAGGATTTAAATTAATATGGCAGGGGGATGGGAACCAATGCAGGGAGACAGAGGGAAACAAAAAGGAGGCAAAAGCAAAAGACAGAAAGGAGATGAGGAAAAGTGGAGGGCGGAGAAACCCAAGGCAAAGAACAAAAAGGGCCACTGTACAGCAAAATTCTAAAAGGACAAAGGGTGTTAAAAAAACAAGCCTGAAGGCTTTGTGTCTTAATGCAAGGAGTATCCGCAATAAGGTGGATGAATTAATTGTGCAAATAGATGTTAATAAATATGATGTGATTGGGATTACGGAGATGTGGCTCCAGGATGATCAGGGCTGGGAACTCAACATTCAGGGGTATTCAACATTCAGGAAGGATAGAATAAAAGGAAAAGGAGATGGGGTAGCATTGTTGGTTAAAGAGGAGATTAATGCAATAGTTAGGAAAGACAATAGCTTGGATGATGTGGAATCTATATGGGTAGAGCTGCAGAACAAGCAAAGGCCAAAAAACGTTAGTAGGAGTTGTGTACAGACCTCCAAACAGTAATAGGGATGTTGGGGAGGGCATCAAACAGGAAATTAGGGGTGCATGCAATAAAGGTGTAGCAGTTATAATGGGTGACTTTAAAATGCACATAGATTGGGCTAGCCAAACTGGAAGCAATACGGTGGAGGAGGATTTCCTGGAGTGCATAAGGGATGGTTTTCTAGATCAATATGTTGAGGAACCAACTAGGGGGGAGGCCATCTTAGACTGGGTGTTGTGTAATGAGAGAGGATTAATTAGCAATCTCATTGTGCGAGGCCCCTTGGGGAAGAGTGACCATAATATGGTGGATTTCTGCATTAGGATGGAGAATGAAACAGTAAATTCAGAGACCATGGTCCAGAACTTAAAGAAGGGTAACTTTGAAGTTTTGAGGCATGAATTGGCTAGGATAGATTGGCGAATGATACTTAGGGGGTTGACTGTGGATGGGCAATGGCAGACATTTAGAGACCGCATGGATGAATTACAACAATTGTACATTCCTGTCTGGCGTAAAAATAAAAAAGGGAAGGTGGCTCAACCGTGGCTATCTAGGGAAATCAGGGATAGTATTAAAGCCAAGGAAGTGGCATACAAATTGGCCAGAAATAGCAGCGAACCTGGGGACTGGGAGAAATTTAGAACTCAGCAGAGGAGGACAAAGGGTTTGATTAGGGCAGGGAAAATGGAGTACGAGAAGAAGCTTGCAGGGAACATTAAGGTGGATTGCAAAAGTTTCTATAGGTATGTAAAGAGAAAAAGGTTAGTAAAGACAAACGTAGGTCCCCTGCAGTCAGAATCAGGGGAAGTCATAACGGGGAACAAAGAAATGGCAGACCAATTGAACAAGTACTTTGGTTCGGTATTCACTAAGGAGGATACAAACAACCTTCCGGATATAAAAGGGGTCAGAGGGTCTAGTAAGGAGGGGGAACTGAGGGAAATCTTTATTAGTCGGGAAATTGTGTTGGGGAAATTGATTGGATTGAAGGCCGATAAATCCCCAGGGCCTGATGGACTGCATCCCAGAGTACTTAAGGAGGTGGCCTTGGAAATAACGGATGCATTGACAGTCATTTTCCAACATTCCATTGACTCTGGATCAGTTCCTATGGAGTGGAGGGTAGCCAATGTAACCCCACTTTTTAAAAAAGGAGGGAGAGAGAAAACAGGGAATTATAGACCGGTCAGTCTGACCTCAGTAGTGGGTAAAATGATGGAATCAATTATTAAGGATGTCATAGCAGTGCATCTGGAAAATGGTGACATGATAGGTCCAAGTCAGCATGGATTTGTGAAAGGGAAATCATGCTTGACAAATCTTCTGGAATTTTTTGAGGATGTTTCCAGTAAAGTGGACAAAGGAGAACCAGTTGATGTGGTATATTTGGACTTTCAGAAGGCTTTCGACAAGGTCCCACACAAGAGATTAATGTGCAAAGTTAAAGCACATGAGATTGGGGGTAGTGTGCTGACGTGGATTGAGAACTGGTTGTCAGACAGGAAGCAAAGAGTAGGAGTAAATGGGTACTTTTCAGAATGGCAGGCAGTGACTAGTGGGGTGCCGCAAGGTTCTGTGCTGGGGCCCCAGCTGTTTACATTGTACATTAATGATTTAGACGAGGGGATTAAATGCAGTATCTCCAAATTTGCGGATGACACTAAGTTGGGTGGCAGTGTGAGCTGCGAGGAGGATGCTATTAGGCTGCAGAGTGACTTGGATAGGTTAGGTGAGTGGGCAAATGCATGGCAGATGAAGTATAATGTGGATAAATGTGAGGTTATCCACTTTGGTGGTAAAAACAGAGAGACAGACTATTATCTGAATGGTGGCAGATTAGGAAAAGGGAAGGTGCAACGAGACTTGGGTGTCATGGTACATCAGTCATTAAAGGTTAGCATGCAGGTACAGCAGGCGGTTAAGAAAGCAAATGGCATGTTGGCCTTCATAGCGAGGGGATTTGAATACAGGGGCAGGGAGGTGTTGCTACAGTTGTACAGGGCCTTGGTGAGGCCACACCTGGAGTATTGTGTACAGTTTTGGTCTCCTAACTTGAGGAAGGACATTCTTGCTATTGAGGGAGTGCAGCGAAGATTCACCAGACTGATTCCCGGGATGGCGGGACTGACCTATCAAGAAAGACTGGATCAACTGGGCTTGTATTCACTGGAGTTCAGAAGAATGAGAGGGGACCTCATAGAAACGTTTTAAATTCTGACGGGTTTAGACAGGTTAGATGCAGGAAGAATGTTCCCAATGTTGGGAAAGTCCAGAACCAGAGGTCACAGTCTGAGGATAAGGGGTAGGCCATTTAGGACCGAGATGAGGAGAAACTTCTTCACCCAGAGAGTGGTGAACCTGTGGAATTCTCTACCACAGAAAGTAGTTGAGGCCAATTCACTAAATATATTCAAAAGGGAGTTAGATGAAGTCCTTACTACTCGGGGGATCAAGGGTTATGGCGAGAAAGCAGGAATGGGGTACTGAAGTTTCATGTTCAGCCATGAACTCATTGAATGGCGGTGCAGGCTAGAAGGGCTGAATGGCCTGCTCCTGCACCTATTTTCTATGTTTCTATGTTTCTATCCCTCCAAACTCCAGTGAACAAAGGCCCAGTTGATCCAGTCTCTCCTCATATGACAGCCCAGCCATCCCTGGAATCAGTCTGGTGAACCTTCGCTGCACTCCCTCAATAGCAAGAACGTCCTTCCCCAGACTAGGAAACCAAAACTGAACTCAATATTCCAGGTGAGGCCTCACCAAGGCCCTGCACAACTGCAGTAAGACCTCCCTGCTCCTATACTCAAATCCCCTAGCTATGAAGGCCAACATACCATTTTCCTTCTTCACCGCCTGCTATACCCGCATGCCCACTTTCAGTGACTGATGAACCATGACACCCAGGCCTCGCCGCACCTCTGCCCCTCCAAATCCGCCACCATCAGACAATACTCTGCCTTCGTGTTTTTGCCCCCAAAATGGATAACCTCACATCCATCCACATTATACTGCATCTGCCATGTATTTGCCCACTCACCCAACCCATCCAAGTCACCCTGCAGCCCCCCAGCGTCCCCCTCACAGCCCACACCACCACCCAGTTTAGTGTCATCTGCAAACTTGGAGACACTGCACTCAATTCCCCCATCTAAATCGTTAATGTATATTGTAAAGAGCTGGGGTCCCAGCACTGAGCCCTGCAGCACCCCACCAGCCACCGCCTGCCACTCTGAAAAGGACCCGTTTATCCTGACTCTCTGCCTCCCGTCCGCCAACCAGTTTTCTATCCACGTCAGTACATTACCCCCAATACCATGCACTTTGATTTTGCACACCAACCCCTTGTGCGGGACCTTGTCAAAAGCCTTTTGAAAGTCCAAATACACCACATCCACTGGTTCTCCTTTGTCCACTCCGCTAGCCACACCCCCAAAATATTCTAGAAGATTCGTCAAGCATGACCTCCCTTTCATAAATCCATGCTGACTTGGTCCAATGCTGTCACAGCTTTCCAAATGTGCGCTACTTCATCCCTAATGATTGATTCCAACATTTTCCCCACTACCGATGTCAGGCTAACCAGTCTATAATTACTCGTTTTCTCTCTCCCTCCTTTTTTAAAAGGTGGTGTTACATTAGCTACCCTCCAGTCCATAGGAACCGATCCAGAGTCAATAGACTGTTGGAAAATGATCACCAATGCATCCACTATTTCTAGAGCCACTTCCTTAAGTACTCTGGGATACAGACTATAAGGCCCCGGGGATCCACCGGTCCTCAATCCCATCAATCCCCCTAACACAATTTCCCGACTGATAAGGATATCCTTCAGTTCCTCCTTCTCACTAGACCTACTGTCCTCCCTCGTGAAGACAGAACCGAAGCATTTGCTCAATTGGTCTGCCACCTCTTCGCTCCCCACTATAAATTCACCTGAATCCGACAGCAAGGGACCCACGCCTGTCCTCACCAATCTTTTTCTTTTCACATATTTATAGAAGCTTTTGCAGTCAGTTTTTATGTTCCCTGCAAGCTTCCTTTCGTACTCTACTTTCCCCCTCCCAATCAAACCCTTAGTCTTCCTCTGTTGAATTCTAAATGACTCCCAGTCCTCAGGCCCGCTGCCCCTTCTAGCCAAATTATATGCCTCTTCCTTGGCTTTAACACCATCCTTAATTTCCCTTGTTAGCTATGGTTGAGCCACCTTCCCCATTCCATTCTTACTCCAGACAGGGATGCAAAACTGCCGAAGTTCATCCATACGATCTTTAAATGTCTGCCATTGCCCATCCACCGTCAACCCCCCCCAAGTATCCTTTGCCAGTCTATTCTAGCCAATTTACGCCTCATACCGTCAAAGTTACCTTTCCTTAAGTTCAGGACCCCAGTTTCCGAATTAACTGTGTCACTCTCCATCCTAACAAAGAATTCTACCATATTATGATCACTCCTCCCCAAGGGACCCCGCACAACCAGACCGCTAACTAATCCCTTCCCATTACACATCACCCAGTCTAGGATGGCCAGTCCCCTAGTTGGTTCCTCGACATATTGGTCTAGAAAACCATCCCCAATACACTCCAGGAAATCCTCCCCCACCGCATCGCCACCAGCCCGGTCAGCCCAATGTAGATTAAAGTCGCCCATGGTAACTGCCGTACCTCTACTGCACACATCCCCCACCTCCTGCCCAATGCTGTCCCCAACCCCACCACCACTGCCCGGTGCAATTAAAGATGCATTTAAAGGGTGCAAGTATAAAAATGTATGCAATGTAACCATGAATTGTGATGCTGGTTTAACTAATGTGACTAATAAGATGAATTCAGGTGTCAGTAAGGTTAAGAACATGTTTATTACGCTTAACAATTATGATAGAGTTTGTGAAATGCCTAATGTAACCATGTCTGTTGAAACCAGGACACCCAAAAGTGATGCAAATGCTAGAATGTATAATGCAGGCTCAACTATGTGTGATCAGAGCCAAGGTGTCATGTATACCGGTCGGACACTGCCAAAGGACATTGGGTCCTACAGGGACCATGCTGATGCCAATGGACTTCCCCTGTAGGAGACCCCCAGGTCCATCAGGCTATCTGGCCATGTAGCCTGGACCTTTGGAACGAATGTGATGCCCCTTGCAGGATACACACAGCCAGTGGGAGCAGACCCACTACAGGGACAGTGGTCAATGGGCAGCCCAGTCACCACCAATGGCAACCTGCACCAGATCAGCCCTACAACCCCTGGCCACCAGGGCCAACACCAGGAGCATGAGGCCAATACCCTCCAGCTTCCCTGGCAAACCCTGGGATGACCTGACCCTCATCCCCATTGGTGGACAAGGAGCCCACCCAGTCTTGTGGCCCTGCCCACCACCCCACAACAACAGTGGACAAGGAGCCCACCAAGTCTTGTGCCCCTGCCCACAACTACCCACATCATAGTGTATACACACCACCCACTGCTGCCGTGGCTACCCCCCCCCCGAGGGATCCCACAACAGTAACACCCACATGGTCTGTATGTAAGCGAGGGGAAACGTACGAGGCCAGTCTCAAGCACAGGGGTCACACCTGGCAACCACACAACCCTCACCACAGTCTCCCATAGCCCACCACTGATCACCTCCCCTGGGCATGACAGTAAGGATATGAAAAATGCTCAGGGGGGAAGTATTGTTGTGTATGCATGCCTGTTTACTGTGTGATGTCTGTAACACTGTTATGCAACACTGAATGTACCCTTACACTGTACACACCTTGCCTGTACACCAGAGGGTACTGCTGATGGAGACCTAAGGGTTACCTGCACACTGCAGGTAACCCAGTATAAAAAGGAACACACAGCTTGTTGTCTGCAGTCAGGAGCTGCAAATAAAGGACTACAGATCTCCACAGTTTAAGTATCATACCCTGCCTCATGGAGTCATTACTAAAGGTGTCTACATACACTACAGAAAGAAAGAAAGACTTGGATTTACATAGTGCCTTTCATGACCACCGGATGTCTCAAAACGCTTTACAGCCAATTATGTACTTTTGGAGTGTAGTCACTGCTGTAACATAGGAAATGCAGTTGTAAGATTCCAAAATTCGTGGAAACCCCCCAGTGTTTGGACTCACTGAAAAGGAAATTCAATTTGGCCTATTAAACAGAAAGTTTGGGATCCTAAAATGCATATGGAAGAAATCTACGAGTTTTAACTAAGTTTGGGATTTTAAAAGGCATGTTTGGGCCTGTGGGGAAAAGCTGCAGTGACAGAGGTGTGGGATTTAGAAGTTGGACATTGTAGCTAATCTGTTTGTCTGGGGGAGCTGTTTAATCATAGTCAAGCTCCCAGAAAACATTAGCCTTTAAACAATCGACCACGGAAGAAACATTATCCACCCCACCCACAGGACCCAAATATCACATACATATTCCAACACTTTTTCAACATGCATAGAAATATCTGGCTCAGCCCAGACTTCCCGAAGCCAAAGCAGTGCTAGTACAATGGACAAGAGTTCATCAGCTCATAAATAAGGAGTATCACGATCCCAAAGTCTATTAACACCAGATTAAAACATTTAATCAAGTTTCAGTTAGCTAGCCCGCCAAAATATATATAAAGAAAACCACTTAAAATCAATGGGCAGCAAAACTTAAACAAAAGAAACGTTAGATTTGGCGCAAAGATTAAACAGCCTCTCAGAGTATAATTGAGGGTCTATCGTATCAAGAGAATTATTCTGACCATCACAGGAAAACTTTTCTGACCATCACTTCAGAACAACAAGATCAAGATCGAGAGCACACGGCGAGAAAACACAGGAAGAAACATCGTGACATCGGAGAAAAGAACTTCAAAAACCAATCAGTGGAACATCAATACCAACTGACTTGGTAACAGCCATCAACCAGACCACCGCGACCGACGAAACCAACCAGGAAAATCAACCATCAAAAAAACCGGGGTCCACGTAAGTTTTCCACTCTACAATTTGTGCCTAGACTATCCAGCAGGTAAAAATTACTTCAAGAACTTAAAACCTTATTGCTAACAAAGGAAATTGGCTACTCACCAGAGATAAATCCAAAATGCGTCTGACCGCATCAGCGGACTCACCCCAACTGGCTTCAATACGCAGCAGAGGTCTTCTACCACATCCAGGGTATGGCAAGGCAAACTGACTATAACCAAAGAACCCCGAAACCGCGAAACAGCCCTAGCTGTCAAAGGAAGGATCTGGTGAGCATGAATCCCTGGAGCCCTAGAGTTTGACCTAGTTAAAGAGTAAGTGGGAAGTGGGAGATATTTCCGATGTGTTTATTACCTGTAATAAAGTATTCCCCATTGTTTTGAACCTTTTTGTACAATTTTACAGTTTTATTGGAGTGTATTTGTGTTATTTGCTTTCTTGAGTAAAACCCAAACCTTCTTTGTACAAAACAGTTGTTTGCTGCACTTTATCACACCCTGATTAATAAATCCAAAGTCAAGAACCAGGGAGTGGGAGCGACTCGCAAACACTCTGGTCAGGAAGGCAAGCTGACAGACCCACCACCCCCTACACTGTCAATTTGCACACAAGCAAGCTGCCACAAACAGCAATGTGATAATGACCAGATTACCTGTTTTTTTGTTATGTTGATTGAGGGATAAATATTGGCCAGGACACAAAAGTGAAGTAACTATATAAAGAAAAAAACTGGAGGGCATGCCAATAATTTTATAGGAAGTATTTTAATGCAATGGTCTTTTCTACTTGGTGCAGGATTTGGGTTCATAGCATCACAAGGGTCGTCGACCCGAAACGTTAACTCTGCTTCCTCTCCACAGATGCTGCCTGACCTGCTGAGATTTCCAGCATTTCCTGTTTTCATCACAATATACCTCTTCATAGGCAGTCCCTCGGAATCGAGGAAGACTTGCTTCCACTCTTAACATGAGTTCTTAGGTGGCTGTACAGTCCAATACGGGAACCACAGTCTGTCACAGGTGGGGCTGATGGTCGTTGAGGGAAGGGTGGGTGGGACTGGTTTGTCGCACAATATACATACAGATGAGGAAGGCCATTCAGCCCATTAGCTTATCTATTCTCCATCACAATATCCAACTGTTTCTTAAATGATTCAGGATTTTCACCTTCACCACCTACAAAACATTAAAAAATAAATCAGTTACTGCAAAGCACTTTGGGGTGTCGTAATGCAAGTTCTATCTGCGTTCTTAACCAATCCAGAAGTTAATTCTTTATGTTGACCATTCTTTGTGTGAAGAAAAATTTCCTGACATCAATTTTAAATGTCTTTTACTAATTTAAATCTTTGTCCCCTTATTGTGGCAGTTCAGTGTGAAATACTGTTCCAGGTCTATCTTTACTACATCATTTACCGTCTTACTTACCTCTATAACGTCACCCCTCTGTCTTTTTTCAGAGCTGAAAAAGCCAAGTTCCTCCAATCTTTCCTCATACCTCAGTTCTCTGAGCGCCTCACACTTCCCAATCTCAATGGTGGGCATCACATCAGACAGAAGCAGGGAGGACACCTTCTCCTAGGAAGGAAGGAAACTTCAATCTGTGCCCTCCTACTACCTGCTTGCAGACTGATCTTGGGAAGGAAGGGTGCCGTGATTGGTCCCTCCATCACTGACAGAGAATGCTATGTAAGTCTGGGCAACCTAAAGGAATTAAACTGGAAGTTGAGGGAGAGCTGGGGTTTTCAAGATACCAACTAGCTCATGCAGTTGAAACTTCTATGTCATAATCCTAAATATTTTCATTGTGAAAATAAAAATAAAATCATATTTTTCTCGTACCCCACTTAATCAATTATTCTTCACGTTTAGTTTCTTTCTGCAGACGAACATTTCTGGCTTGCAGGCCACAAACTTAAAACAGCACAAATATTTGAACATATTTCAGTAGTAAATAGCCATCACATGTGATGTCGTAGCGTCAAAGGACATCACACTCAAAATGATTGGCAAGAAACTGTGAACAAAGTAATTTTTTGATTGTCATAGGGAACTGAGGGGCCTGCCAGTAATAATTCTTTTACACATTACATTGCACATCAGTTGCTCAATGCCAATGTTTTCATTTTTTTTAAACAGACCTTTTCATCAACCGAACCGGCTATTTACATATCCTCAACATCTCCCTCCTCTGCCCTTACCTGCATAACTCTGTATATAGCTATTTCCAGAAAGTCCAACTTGTCTAGAACTCTGCCGTTCATGTTCTGTTTGCCCATCACTCCTGTCCTTGCCGACCTTCACTGCCCCCAAAGCTTTAAATTTGAAATCACTTCACTCTATCTCCACAAGCCCCGTAATGCCTCTGAAATGCTCTGTTCCACTGATTCCGTACTTATGTTCATTCCCCCTTTGTCACTACTGATAGCACTTCGTGGATCTGTAGCCATCCCAATGCCTGCCACAGCCAGGAGCTAACATCTGGAAGAGGGAAGCATTACCTCAAATCGGATCTCTCACCATCCCCCCGAAAGGCGCTGCTCAGAGCCGAGCTTACGGCTCACAACTCAACATAGGCCCATACAGCAGTGTCTGGTCTCCAGTCATCTTGGACCCCCTTGCCACTGGACCGACCTTGCTCTGCTAAGCCCGTGTGGTAGCCGGTGTGCAATGGCCACCCCACGTTAAAAGAACTCACGCACTGGCATCTTCCACCCTTCAAAATTAAGTTCTGCACCTGGAACATCAGGACCTGTTTATCTGAATGGCAACAGATTCGGAAAAGGGGAGGTGCAATGAGACCTGGGTGTCATGGTTCATCAGTCATTGAAAGTTGGCATGCAAGTACAGCAGGCAGTGAAGAAGGCAAATGGTATGTTGGCCTTCATAGCTAGGGGATTTGAATATAGGAGCAGGGAGGTCTTACTGCAGTTGTACAGGGCCTTGGTGAGGCCTCACCTGGAATATTGTGTTCAGTTTTGGTCTCCTAATCTGAGGAAGGACGTTCTTGCTATTGAGGGAGTGCAGCGAAGGTTCACCAGACTGATTCCCGGGATGGCTGGACTGACATATGAGGAGAGACTGGATCAACTGGGCCTTTATACACTGGAGTTTAGAAGGATGGGCGGGGATCGCATAGAAACGTATAAAATTCTGGCGGGACGGGACAGGTTAGATGCAGGAAGAATGTTCCCGATGTTGGGGAAGTCCAGAACCAGGGGACACAGTCTTAGGATAAGGGGTCGGCCATTTAGGACTGAGATGAGGAGAAAATTCTTCACTCAGAGAGTTGTTAACCTGTGGAATTCCCTGCCGCAGAGAGTTGTTGATGCCAGTTCATTGGATATATTCAAGAGGGAGTTACATATGGCCCTTATGGCTAGGGGGATCAAGGGGTATGGAGAGAAAACAGGAAAGGGGTACTGAGGGAATGATCAGCCATGATCTTATTGAATGGCGGTGCAGGCTCGAAGGGCCGAATGGCCTACTCCTGCACCTATTTTCTGTGTTCCTGTGTTTCTGTGACTCTCATGGACAACCCCAACAGCGAAGGACTGGAACGTCTATCATTGCCCGGGAACTCAGACGCTTCGACGTCGACATCGCCGCCCTAAGCGAGACCCGGTGGGCAGGGGAAGGCCAGCTCAAAGAACAAGGTGATGGTCACACCTTCTTCTGGAAAGGCAAACCAGAAGAAGAACGGCGTCTCCATGGAGTTGGCTTCATCATCAAGAATGAGCTGATGGGCCATCTCAGAGACTCCCCCTGCGGGATTAGCGAATGTCTCATGACCCTACGGTTCACCCTATCCCGGAACCAGTGCGCCAGAGTTATCAGCGCATATGCTCAAACAGTCGACGCAACAGATGAGACCAAAGAGGAATTCTACTCCAGCCTCGAACAATCCCTATCCCACGTCCCTACGGACAACAAACTGATCCTCCTCGGCGACCTCAATGCCAGAGTCAGTAAGGACACAGACCTCTGGGGAGGCGTAATCGGCAGAGAGGGGGTTAGGGAAAATCAACTCCTAACAAAATGCCTAGAACATGACCTTGTCATCACTAACACCTTGTTCCATCAGAGGGACAAGTACAAGGCATTATGGCAACACCCTCGCTCCAAGCATTGGCACCTGCTTGACTACGTCACCGCCTGTGTGAGGGACCGCAAGGATGTGCACATCACCCACGCCATGACAGGAGCTGATGACTGCTGGACGGACCACCGCCTAATCCGCTCCATCATTAACATCAATATAGCCCCAAAGCAACAACAGCAACAGAAACAATGCCGCAGAAAAATCAATGCCGGGACACTCAACGACCCAGTTAAGAAAGCCCTACACAGCCAGCGCCTCACTGTCAACCTGGCGACCCTCGATAACCCCGAGACGCAGAGTGCCCACAGCGCCTGGTCTGCTCTCAAGGCCACTATAACCAGCATCTGCGAAGAGACGCTCGGTCACTCAACCAGGAAACACCAAGACAGGTTTGACGAGAACGACCAGAAGATCCAGGAGCTAATAAGGCACAAGCGCAAGGCATTTCTGAACTTAAAACAGCAACCCAATTTGGGAGCAGCAAACCAGCTCTACAGGTGGCTGAAGGCTGAGATTCAACAAAAAATCCGCGACCTAAAGAATAGATGGTGGGTGGAGAAAGTACAGGAGATCCAGCAGCTGGCCAACAACCATGACGTGCGAGGATTCTTCAGCGCAGTCAAGACCACATACGGCCCAAGCACCCAAGGCTCCACCCCACAGCTGGCCAAGAAGCACTCATTAAGGACACCCGAGGCAGTCAGGGCCCGCTGAAAGAAGCACTTCGAAGATCTCCTTAACCGAGGCTCTGCCTTCGACATGAGTGTCCTCGACTGCTTCCCACAGCATGCTGCCCGCCATCTCAGCAAAACCCAAGCCCTGCATGAGGTAGAAAAGGCCATCCATCAGCTCAAGAACAAGGCATCAGAAGCAGATGGGATCACCGCTGAGGCACTGAAGTATGGCAGAGAAGCACTATTGGCACTAATGCATGAGCTCATCTCTCTTATCTGGAAGGAGGAGCATATGCCGGGAGATCTCAGAGATGCTGTAATCGTGACCATCTTCAAAAAAGAGGACAAATCTGACTGCGGCAACTACAGAGGAATCTCCCTGTTGTCGGCCACTGGGAAAGTCATCGCAAAAATCCTCCTCAACCATGTTCTCTCTATGGCTGAAGAACTCCTCCCAGAGTCACAATGCAGATTCCGTCCACTACGTGGTACAACGGACATGATCTTCACCGCGCAACACCTACAAGAGAAATGCAGGGAACAGCACCAACCCTGTACATGGCCTTCTTTGACGAAAGGCCTTTGACACTGTCAACCGTGAGGGACTATGGAGCGTCCTCCTCCGTTTCGGCTGCCCCCAAAAGTTTGTCACTATCCTCCGCTTGCTCCACGATGACATGCAAGTCATGATCCTGACCAACGAATCCACCACAGACCCAATCCACGTCCGGATCGGGGTCAAGCAGGGCTGCGTCATCACACCAACGCCCTTATAGATCTTCCTTGCTGCAATGCTCCATCTCACTATCAACAAGCTAGTGTGGAACTAAACTATAGAACCAATGGGAACCTGTTCAACCTACATCGCCTCCAGGCTAGATCCAAGGTCGTCCCATCCTCTGTCATCGAACTACAGTACGCGGATGACACTTGTGTCTGCGCACACTCAGAGGCCGAACTCCAAACCATCATCAACACCTTCACCGAGGCATACGAAAACATGGGCCTTACGCTAAACATCCGTAAGACAAAGGTCCTCCACCAACCTGACCCCACCACACAGCACTGCCCCCCGGTCATCAAATTCCACAGCTCGGCCTTGGACAACGTGGACCATTTTCCATACCTCGAGAGCCTACTATCAGCAAGGGCAGGCATCGATAATGAGGTCCAACACTGCCTCCAGTGTGCCAGTGCAGCCTTCGGTCACCTGAAGAAGAGAGTGTTTGAAGACCAGGACCTCAAATCTGGTACCAAGCTTATGGTCTACAGAGCAGTAGTGATTGCCCCCTCTATGGCTCAGAGACTTGGACCATATACAGCAGACAACTCAAAGCGTTGGAGAAGTACCACCAGCGCGGACTCCACAAGATCCTGCAAATCCACTGGGAGGATAGACACACCAATGTTCTCGCTCAGGCCAACATCCCCAGCATCGAAGCACTGACCACACTCGACCAGCTCCGTTGGGTGGGCCACAGCGTCCGCATGCCCGACACAAGACTCCCTAAGCAAATGCTCTACTCGGAACTCCAACAAGGCAAGCGAGCCCCAGGTGGTCAGAGGACACCCACAAAGCCTCCTTGATAAAGTGTAACATCCCCACCAGTACCTGGGAATCCCTGACCCAAGACCGCCCAAAGTAGAGAAAGAGCATCCAGGAGGGCACTGAGCACCTCGAGTCTCGTCGCCGAGAGCATGCAGAAACCAAGCGCAGACAGCGGAAAGAGCGTGCGGCAAACTAGGCTCCCCATCCACCATTTCCTTCAATCACTGTCAGCCCCATCGGTTACAGTGATTTTAATTCCCGCATTGGACTCCTCAGTCACCTGAGAACTCAGTTTTAGAGTGGAAGCAAGTCTTCCTCGATTTCGAGGGACTGCCTATGATGATGACTGATAGCATCAATCCTATTCTCTGAAATTCAATCCTAATCCTACCTTCACTTTTAAAAACTTCCAACCCTCTTGGTTGCTCTCTTCCTGGCTCAGTATCCATACCTTACACCCATCTGTGAAGTGCCTTGCCCTGTGAAGTACTTTAGAGGTGTTATATAATTCAAGTAGTTGTTGTTGATACAATGAGTGTGTGGGTACAGAAGGACAATCAGACTATCTGTTTCGGTGCTAGCTTCAAATTCCCGCTATTTACTCTAATCCCATTTCCATGCTCTTTCCCCAGACTCTGTCATTTTTTTTGAAGTGGTTATCTAATCCCCCCCTTAAATATTGTGATCCACTTTGTTTCAACAGGCGATTGCCATGATGTGTGATGTGTGAGAAGGCCTTATAGCTTCCCCTTTTATGGTTTAAGTACAAATAATTTAGCTGGGTTAGTAAGACTTTCAACACTAAGTCAGAAAGTCGTGGGGTCAGACCCAGTCCAGGACTTGACCACTTAATCTAGGCTGACACTTCTGTGCTATGCTGAGGGAGTGCTGCACTGTTGGAAGTGTCGTATTCAGGATAAAATGTTATTCCAAGTCTCATTGCCTATTTAAGTATAAATCAAAAAAATCCCATGGCACTATTTGTCGAAAGCAGTGAGTTCTCCCTGTATCCTAACATTCCTCCCTCAACCAACACCACTAAAACAGATCATGCATCTCATTTGCTGTTTGTGGGATCTTGCTGTGTGCAAACTGGCTACTGTGTTTGCCCACACGACAGTGACTACACTTTCAGCTATTCACTGGTTGTGAAACACTCAGGGACTTCCTGAGGACGTGATATAAACTCATAAAATGATACAGCACAGAAGGTAGCCATTCAGTCCATCGTGCCTGTGCCAGCTCTTTGCAAGAGCTATCCAATTAGTCCCACTCCCTTGCTCTTTCCTCATATCCCTGCAAATTTTTCCTTTTCAAGCACATATCGAATTCCCTTTTGAAAGTTACTACTGTTGCATTTGCTTCCACTACACTCTCAGACAGTGCATTCCAGATCATAACAACATACTGCGTAAAAATTAATTCTCCTCATCTACCCACCCACCCCCAGTTCTTGCCAATTATCTTAAACCTTCTTAATTCTGACTGTATGCTCCCCCTGTTACTAAGCACATGTGCAATCTATATCTAAGTCACCATTACACAGAACATCACCAGCTCAATTCCCTGAGTGGGTGGGGCCCATGTGGGGCTAGGACGTAACCACATTTAGAGTTTCAGTTTGAACTGAGTCAGAGACTAAGTTTCACGAGAATGAAACATCAAGTTTCACGAGAATGAAACATCCTTTGACAAACCAGTCAACATCAGACTGTTAACAAAATACCGTACTGAAAAGATTATTCTTTTTAAACTACCAAATATAAGGTATTTTAAATTTTGCTAGCCATTACACTAACTTCAAGCCACTGAAACACTGTAACAAGAAAATAAATATCTCTTAAAAAAAACAATGAAAGTTTCAGCTGATCTTAGCACCAGCACTAGAAGGATGACAGTCGAGGCCTCAAGGCAGGAGCTGGGCTATGGAGAGTAAATCAGCTACACTCCTGATTGTTATCCAGCAGCCTGAGGAGAGAAAGGGGGGAAATGTCAGAGCACAGAAAAACTCCGCCCTCCCTACCCCCAAGTTTCCTCAAGAAACTAACTCGGTAATTCCAACATTCTGTAACTGGTTTCTTGAGCCTACAAATAGGGAATGTTTCTGAAAGTCATACATTTATGGACCATTGACTACTGCACTTTGCTTTATGAATTGTTAGAATCTGTTCCAGTACTTACTGAGGGTTGGGAATCTTAATTTAATTGGGGAGATGGCTTCGCCCAGGTCACAGTGACGTCACGAGGATTTAAAATCTGGAATGGGAGGGAGCAATAGGAATGGTCCTCAGCCCTTACTGATTATATTTTCTTATATACAACAAATAATATTAAGTTTGAACACATTCTTCATAGTTCAGCTGGTTAAGGTGCCGGGTAGCTGAGGCAAACAGACCAAGAAGGTCTTTAGTACAATCTCCAATCTCTGCTGAATTAGCTGATGTCAGCCTAGGCAACTGTAGGGAGTTATAATTAGCCTAAGTTCTGTAACCATCGGGTCCCCAAGAATTGTTGGACATTATCTGGACATTGCGTTTTAATATTTGCTCACTGCAGAAAAAACTGGAATCCTGTTTGTGGGAGGGGCCCAGGTACTTTTCCATGTTGGACTTGAAATGATGGGCAAGGGTGGTCTGGGAAGACAATGGCCAGGATAAGACAACTCACCACAGGTAATGGGCAAATGGAGGGTCCATTGTTAGTTCATTGTTAGTTCAGAGAAGGGTCACTAGGTTGATTCCGGAGATGAGGAGGTTGACTTATGAGGAAAGGTTGAGTAGGTTGCGTCTCTACTCATTGGAATTCAGAAGAATGAGAGGTGATCTTATCGAAACGTATAAGATTATGAAGGGGCTTGACAAGGTGGATGCAGAGAGGATGTTTCCACTGATAGGGGAGACTAGAGTTAGAGGACATAATCTTAGAATAAGGGTCCGCCTATTTAAAACTGAGATGAGGAGAAATTTCTTCTCTGAGGGTTGTAAATCTGTGGAATTCGCTGCTTCAGAGAGCTGTGACAGCTAGGACATTGAATAAATTTAAGACAGGAATAGACAGTTTCTTAAACGATAAGGGGATAAGGAGTTATGGGGAGCGGGCATGGAAGTGGAGCTGAGTCCATGATCAGATCAGCCATAATCTTATTGAATGGCGGAGCAGGCTCGAGGGGCCGTATGGCCTGCTCCTGCTCCGATTTCTTATGTTCATATGTTCTTAAGCAATGTGAACTCGTCAGAGTTAGATCAGATGAACTGATCAGTCAGCAAGCCATTACCTGAATGAGATAACCCCAAGAGGTGGGAATACCAGAACAATAGAAAGCCATTAAGTCCCAGACCGGTTGGAGACGAAACCCCACACCAGCCATCAGTGGAATACCCAGAAGCCACATAAACAGGAAACTTCAAAATAAGAACAAACTTTATTCGGCCTGAAAAGGCAAATGAACTGGAGATATAAAAGAGGCCATGTGGCCACAGCTCTCTCTCTCTTGCTCTCGTTGCTTCGCCTCTACAAGAACCGAGCACTCCGTGTGGGACGGAGAGAAGAAACCAGAAGAGACATGTTTTCACCAGGAGAAGCAGCTAGCAAGCCAATGAATCGATGAGCATCATCTCTGCCCATGCAATTTTAAGATCACAGCCACGGTGTGAGGGGGTATCGTGTGTTCTCCCAACCAAATCATAGTAAGGGTTTTAAGGGGGAGGTTTTAGACGTTGGGTACTTCGTGATAGGGGCCTGTCTAGATAGGCCAGTCTGTGTGTTGTACTGTGTTTGTTTGTATTACACTACCAGGGTGTGTTCTTACTGGTTGCAGGTGTGTTTTAACTTGAATAAAAGCATTGCTGGTTGAGGCCGAGCTATTTGTCCGTGACTCATTCATCTGTTCAGTACAGTAATCACTCCCAAGTCTAGAACTATTTTAATGTGGGGGTGCGTCGAAAACACCTAAGGGAAACCACTTACAGTTCCCAGATTTGGGAGCAGCGAGGTTGAGGTGGGAGGGGGAGGCAATTCGACCAGGGTTCCCACTCCGATTGCTATCTAGCAACCACTGCTGGACCTGCACATGTATGAATGTTGGGTGTGAGCAAATTCAGGCTTAACTGTAATGCCTGCTATGGTTAAATAGCTTGCCAACACTCACAAATAAAGAAATAGGTACTGGAGGGTGAATGGCAGCAGAGGTGGATGTGATGGGAGAAAAATGGTCGGAAGCATCATTGGGGCGAATTTTCACTTCAGCAACTGCCCGGCTAAGTATTCAAAATATTATTTAAAAACTTGCATTGGTCAAATCTTGTCCACTGACCATACTCTCTGTTTGCATGAGTTTTGGTCACACTTTTATGTCAGCATTTGACATTGTAAAATAATAGGGACATAGGAACAGAAGGAGGCCATTCAGTCCCTCAAGTCTGTTCCACTATTCAATTAGATCATAGCGGATCTGCATCTGAACCCCATTTACTTGTCTTTGTTGCATATCCCTTGATACCCTGACCTAACAAAAATCTATCGATCTCAGTCTTGAAAATTTCAATTGACCCAGCATCTGCAGCCTTTTATGGGAGAGAATTCCTGATTTGCTGCTAAAAACCTCGAGCATCCTGTTTGGTTGATCTAAGGAATCTGATCAAATGGAGAGAGTTATCGCTGCCATTGAACAAATCCCACTGAGTCACACCCAGCACCACTAGTGTTGCAGAGAAACTTATTCTGCTGAGGCAGTCCCTCGGAGTCGAGGATGACTTGCTTCCACATTAATATGAGGTGGCTGATGAGTCCAATACGGGATCTACAGTCTCTGTCACGGGGGGGGGGGGGCAGATGGTGGTTGAAGGGACATATGCGTGGGGTCCTTGGTTTGTCGTGTGCTCCTTCCGCTGTTTGTGCTTGACTACCGCATGCTCCCGACAAAGAGACTCAAAGTGTTCGACGCCTTCCCAAGTGCTTCTTCTCCACTTTGAGCGGTTATGAGCCAGGGATTCCCAAGAATCGTTGGGTGAAGTGGAGATTAAATAATTAACCTCGACACAGTCTGTTAGGAATCAAACACAAGTTTATTTTACTTGCAATGGAGAAAACAGGCCATCGTCAGTCCCTACTGAACTCTCCGCACCTGTTTCTCTACGAACAAAGAACACATAGGGTTTTTATACATTTAATTGACCTATAATGGCCGGACATTCAATACATGAGACATACATTGATTTGAATGGACACAGCCCCTTGTCACTCAAGGTGAAGATGGTTTCCATCCCGCCTACCCCTGGGACCTTTCTGCCAACATGTTTCTGGGTTGTTTATGCAGCTTTGGAATGTTATGTTATCTGTCCATGCTCTTGCTCTGCTTTGACCTTTGGTCTACTGGGTACCAGTTTTGCTGATGTGTCGGTTTGAAATCAACTATCCCTGAGTTATCTCTTCTGTAAAGACATCAAGGATCTGACGAGGCCCTGAGACAGTGCAGATGTACATTTTGTTTCTTGGCTTAGGTTTTGCAAAGACTGCTTCTATCGAACACACTTTAACCCTCTATTCCATATCTAATTTGTCCAGTGTGACTTATTGCCCACTTCAGTGAGGATCTTACATTTTTGCAGAGAAACACAGGCGGACAGGTTACTTTAAAAAAAATGTTGTCGATTTTTGATTTGTTAGGTTTTATCAGTGTTACCAAAATAATCAGTTATGGGAATCCTGACACAAAGTCATTGACTGTAATCAGAAGGAATCCTCCCCTGGGGCTCAGTATATCTGTTGGCCCATGTTGCCTCAATAGTAACACAACCAAAATTATAGGAATATTAGGAATTCACATTATTTTCCACATGTATGAATCAGAAAGATGTTTTTGGACAGATTTGTAGGAACAGGCTAAAGTTCAATTTCCATATGGACTCTCTTTGTGTTTAGTTGACAGATGTTGTGTGTCTGAAACAAAACACTCACATTCTGGGATTTTGCAAAGGAGAATATTTTCCCAGTTCACTGTTTTTAAAAGTTATAACATCCTGGAAAATCCTGGACTGGGACGGCCAACCAAATTTCAGCAATTGTTTTTATTTCTCCTTAGAATATTTCTGTGTATGAACCAACGAAAGCATACATTTAAAAAAATTTCCCCAAGGAAAAAAAATCCAGGAGAATGAATTTTAAAATCTTATTCACCATGGGAAGAACATAAGAACATAAGAATTAGGAGAAGGAGTAGGCCATTCGGCCCCTCAAGCCTGCTCCGCCATTCAATGAGATCATGGCTGATATTCTACCGGAATTCCACTTTCCTGCACTATCCCCATATCTCTTGATTCCCTTAATATCCAAAAATCTATCAATCTCTGTCTTGAATATACTCACAGACTGAGCCACCACAGCCCTCTGGGGCAGAGAATTCCAAAGATGCACCACCCTCTGAGTGAAGATGTTTCTCCTCATCTCAGTCCTAAATGGCCAACCTCTTATTCTGAGACTGTGACCCCTGGTTATAGACTCCTCAGCCAGAGGAAACACCCTCCCTGCATCCACCCTGTCAAACACTGTAAGAATTTTGTATTTTTCAATGAGATCACCTCTCATTCTTCTAAACTCTAGAGAATATAGGCTTAGTCTACTCAATCTCTCCTCATAGGACAATCCCCCTATCCCAGGAATCAGTCTGGTGAACCTTTATTGCACTCCCTCAATGGCATGTATATCCTTCCTTACGTAAGAAGACCAAAACTGTACACAATCCTCCAGGTACAGTCTCACCAGGGCCCTATATAATTGCAATAAGACATCTTTACTCTTATACTCAAATCCTCTTATAATAAAGGCCAACATATCATTTGCTTTCTTAATTGCTTGCTGTACCTGCATGTTAACTTTCAGTGATTTGTGTGCAAGGACACCCAGGTCCCTCTGAACACCAACATTTCCTTAAAGAAAGGTAACTTCGACAGTATGAGACGTGAATTGACTAGAATAGACTGGCGAATGATACTTGAAGGGTTAACGGTGGATAGTCAATGACAAACATTTAAAGATCACATGGATGAACTTCAACAATTGTACATCCCTGTCTGGAGTAAAAATAAAACGGGGAAGGTAGCTAACAAGGGAAATTAGGGATAGCGTTAAATCCAAGGAAGAGGCATATAAATTGGCCAGAAAAAGCAGCAAACCTGAGGACTGGGAGAAATTTAAATTTAGCAGAGGAGGACAAAGGGTTTAATTAGGAGAGGGAAAATAGAGTATGAGAGGAAGCTTGCTGGGAACATAAAAACTGACTGCTAAAGCTTCTATAGATATGTGAAGAGAAAAAGATTAGTGAAGACAAATGTAGGTCCCTTGCAGTCAGAATCAGGTGAATTTATAATGGGGAACAAAGAAATGGCAGACCAATTGAACAAATACTTTGGTTCTGTCTTCACGAAGGAAGACACATATAACCTTCCGGAAATACTAGGAGACCGAGAAAGAGGGTCTAATGAGAGGGGATCTCATAGAAACTTACAAGGTTCTGACAGGACTGGACAGGTTAGATGCGGGAAGAATGTTCCCGATGATGGGGAAGTCCAGAACCTTATCCTTAGTCTTAGGATAAGGTGTAGGCCATTTAGGACTGAGATGAGGAGAAACTTCTTCACTCAGAGAATTGTTAACCTGTGGAATTCCCTATCGCAGAGAGTTGTTGATGCCAGTTCATTGGATATATTCAAGAGGGAGTTAGATATGGCCCTTATGGCTAAAGGGATCAAGGGGTATAGAGAGAAAGCAGAAAAGCGGTTTGAGGGAATGATCAGCCATGATCTTATTGAATGGTGGTGCAGGCTCGAAGGGTCGAATGGCCTACTCCTGCACCTATTTTCTATGTTTCCATGTTTAGGAACTGAATGAAATCCTTATTAATCAGAAAATTGTGTTCGGGAAATTGATGGGATTGAAGGCCGATAAATCCCCAGGGCCTGGTAGTCTGCACCCCAGAGTACTTAAGGAAGTGGCCCTAGAAATAGTGGATACATTGGTGATCATTTTACAACAGTCTATAGACTCTGATCAGTTCCTATGGACTGGAGGGTAGCTAATGTAACACCACTTTTTTAAAAAGGAGGGAAAGAGAAAACAGGGAATTATCGACGGGTTAGCCTGACATCAGTAGTGGGGAAAATGTTGGAATCAATTATTAAAGATGAAATAGCAGCGCATTTGGAAAGCAGTGACAGGATCAGTCCAAGTCAGCATGGATTTAAAAAAGGGAAATCATGCTTGACAAATCTTCTAGAATGTTTTGAAGATGTAACTAGTAGAGTGGACAAGGGAGAACCAGTGGATGTAGTGTATTTGGATTTTCACACAAGAGATTGATGTGCAAAATTAAAGCACATGGTTTTGGGGGTAGTGGATAGAGAACTGGTTGGCAGACAGGAAGCAGAGAGTAGGGATAAACGGGTCCTTCTCAGAATGGCAGGCAGTGACTAGTGGGGACCGCAGGGCTCAGTGCTGGGACCCCAGCTATTTACAATATACATCAATGATTTAAATGAAGGAATTGAGTGTAATATCTCCAAGTTTGCAGATGACACTAAGCTGGGTAGCGGTGTGAGCTGTGAGAAGGACGCTAACAGGCTGCAGGGTGACTTGGACAGGTTAGGTGAGTAGGCAAATGCATGGCAGATGCAGTACAATGTGGATAAATGTGAGGTTATCCACTTTGATGGCAAAAACATGAAAGCAGAATATTATCTGAATGGCGACAGATTAGGAAAAGGGGAGGTGCAACGAGACCTGGGTGTCATGGTACATCAGTTATTGAAAGTTGGCATACAGGTACAGCAGGCAGTGAAGAAGACAAAAGGTATGTTGGCCTTCATAGCTAGGGGATTTGAGTACAGGAGCAGGGAGGTCTTACTATAGTTGTACAGGGCCTTGGTGAGGCCTCACCTGGAATATTGTGTTCAGTTTTGGTCTCCTAATCTGAAGAAGGACGTTCTTGCTATTGAGGGAGTGCAGCGAAGGTTCACCAGACTGATTCCCGGGATGGCAGGACTGACATATGAGGAGAGAAAGATCGACTGGGCCTGTATTCACTGTAGTTTAGAAGAATGAGAGGGGATCTCATAGAGACATATAGAATTCTGACAGGATTAGACAGGTTAGATGCAGGAAGACTGTTCCCGATGTTGGGGAAGTCCAGAACTAGGGGTCACAGTCTAAGGATAAGGGGTAAGCCATTTAGGACTGAGATGAGGAGAAACCTCTTCACTCAGAGAGTTGTTAACCTGTGGAATTCTCTACCGCAGAATGTTGTTGAGGCCAGTTCATTAGATATATTCAAGAGGAAGTTAGATATGGCCCTTACGGTTAAAAGGATCAAGAGGTATGGAGAGAAAGCAGGAAAGGGCTACTGAGGCAAATGATCGGCCATGATCTTATTGAATGGTGGTGCAGGCTCGAAGGGCCAAATGGCCTGCTCCTGCACCTATTTTCTATGTTTCTATGTTTCCCGACCTCTCACCATTTAAAAAATATTCTACTTTTCTATTTTTGTCCTACCTAAGTGGATAACTTCACATTTCTCCACATTATGGGCTCAATTTTCCCCAAGCCCGTTTTCTGACGTATTGCCAGAGTTACACCCATTTTTCTAGGCCAGAAATACACCGGAAATTATTTGCCAAACTTTCCCCAATGCATAATTCGAATTTGGCGCCACGCAGCGTGTCCAGTCATCTTGGGGGGTGGAGCCTGCTGTCTGAGCCGGAAAACAATGCTGCACCTTCTGCACATGCGCGGAAATTTTTTTTACATTTTTGACGTCGTTCCAATGGACGCGTATGCTCAGTACAGCTCGGATTTGGCAATTGGCCTTTTTAAAGAGCCAGTTGTGTGTATGAGAACATTGAGTGCTGTGTGAGAGCATTGTAAAAATCGCAGCTGCAGCAATACAAGATGCACCGTGGTGCAAGGACCAAAACTTTCTTACAGGAAGAAGTGGAGGCACTAGTTACTGTGACTGAGAACAGATGGCAGGAGCTGGACACCAGCAGAGGTCACATAAAAGTTACACCCAAAGAAATGAAGAAACGCTGGAACCAACTTGCAGAAGATTACAGTGCAATGGTGACCACCAGGAGATCTGGAGGCCAGTGTAAAAAGAAATGGCAGGACCTTGGTCAAGTAGTTAGTGTAAGCAATATTTTTATTTATTCAATGCAATTGCAATTGCAAATATGACCAGCTGTTTTTGTCCCACCCAGCAGAAAGATACCCTCTCTAAAAAGTTAGGTTTTCATCTTTGCAGAGGAAGGTGCCACATAATAAAAGGGAAAAAACTCGAACAGGAGGAGGCCTGGCAAATCTGCACCCACTGACACCATTGGCAGAGAGGGTCGCTGCTTTGATGGGTCCTGCCTGAAAAAAAGCAATCAGTACTGCACAAGCCGGGCCCACACTCAAGGGAGAGAGTAGGTCCTGCAAATTCATTGTGGTCCTTCAAATCAACCCGCTGCCTGGCCTGCGATGTGTGAGCCTACTCATGTCACCCACCTTGCCCCCTCCTCTGCTGCTAACCATTTGACTGTTCTATTATATTTTGCAGAACTTGAGATCAACCCTGACGATGCAGAAGAAGATTCAGACGCTGACGAGCCTGAAGAGGAGAACATCTTCAAATCCAACCCTCCAGACCAACATGGGGGTGAGGGGGAGGGGATGGAGCTGGATAAAGCTCCCATTGTTGTACTGAATTTAGAGGAGGTGCAACTCATGGAGGTGCCAGCCACTCCCGTGACTAGTGGTTTGAGTGTTGGTAGGACATTCCATGGTTTCACGCCTTCTGAGGTTGCGGGTCCCAGTGGTGGGGTGCAGCAAGGCACACCCATGGCCCCACCGTCCCAGGCTGTGGGTCTCAGTGTTGGGGTGCGAGCCACACCCGTGGGGAGGAGGGGAAGGAGAGCTCGACCGCGCTCTCTAGGTGCAGGATCTCACAGATGTGGTTCAGATTATGTCATTGAGTGCAGAGAGCAATGACCTTACCCGATCACTCCTGGATGCCATCAGTGGGGTGAGTGATGAGGTAGCGGGACTGTCATGAGAAGTAACAGCAATGACACGAGAAATGGGAACGATATCCGGGACCATCAGTGAGGGAATAGTGGCCATGAGGGAGGGAATGTCAGAGGTAGTGCAAACCACGTCACTGACCATGAGGGAGGGAATGTTGCAGGTCGTTGAGGCTGTCAGGGTGCATGAGGGACGGCATGTTGGAGTTAGCTGCTGCAATAAAGGAACACGCCCAGACCCCGAACACATTGACCGAATCAATTGTCATACCCACTCCAATCCCGACATCAGCCTCTGAAGAGCCCAAAGCCGGGCCCACCAATTTGCCGCCTGGGCCCTCCAACTTGCCGCCTGACGCCGATACCCACCCTCACCCCTCCCGCCCCTCAAGAGGTGCGCAGTACCCGAGATGTTAGAAAGAATAAGTTTGGGACCAAACCCAGAATCACTGCACCACCGCCTGTGGGCAGGAGTGGTGGTGTGTACAAGACCAACCGCAGGGGGCGGTCCTAGAATAAGGGGGAGGAGAGATGGGTGGGTGCAGCCTTTATTTGCAGCTGTTGTTGTTGTTGTTATTATTATTATTGTTACTGCTGTAACTGTTCTCAAATTAAGTTTTTTGTAAGTTATGTAAAGTTACAAGTTTATAAGTGATCTTAAAGTTTTTAAGTGATTTTGAAGAGTGATATTAAAGTAAATTTTGATACAAGAATAATGTTATTAAAGTTAAGTACATTGTAAACTTTTGAATAAAATATATTTTACATTAAAACTGAATCATGTTCCATTAACATAATACAACATTACGGAACAGCTCCAAACAATAAACATGTCCATGTGGAATAGTTGTCGCTGAGCCCTCAGGCATCAGTAAAGCGTTCACAGATGAGCTGCTGGCGCAAGGCTCGAGAAATCGTTAAAGGAGCACAATGGCCCGCCCTCCTCTGCCGTCGTGCTCCGGCCTCAGGCACTTGCATGGCTTCCTCATCCTCGTCATCTTCCTCCTCCTCCTCCTGCTCGTCACCTGCATCTTCCACATCATTATCATCAGCCACTCTCACCGCAGGTGGGTCTTCCACTACCAGGTGCTGCTGCCTCGTGATGGCTAAACTATGCAGCACACAACAGTGAACTGACCGACAATCTCAGGGGAGTACAGCAAGTAGCCTGCAGAATGGTCCAGGCATCGGAAACGCTGTTTCAATATGACAATGGTCCTCTCAATGATGCTGCGCATCGTAATGTGCGACATGTTGTATTCACTGTTAGCTTCCGTCCGGGTTATCTGTAGGGGTGTCATGAGCCAGGTGGCGAGGACCCTTTGTCTCCCAGTAGCTAGCTCTGTCCTTCTGGCTGCTGCTGCTGAAACATGGCAGATATAATGCTGTCATGCACGATTAATGCATCATGGGTGCTCCCAGGGTATCTTGCATCGACTGACATGATATGATGCATGTCGTCACACACGAGCTGCACATTAATGGAGTGGAAGCCTTTTCTGTTTCTGCACATCTCTGAATCCTCCAAAGTGCTCGCAAGGCGATGTGGGTATAATCAATGCAGCCCTGTACCTTGGGGAAGCCAGCAATCCTGGAGAAGCCCACAGCCCAGTCATGCATTGCTTGGGCGGTCATGGGGAACTTTATGAAGTCATTCCTACACGCATACAGCGCAGCTGTCACCTGGCAAATGCAGACATGTGTTGCATGTTGAGAGATGGTGCATACATCCCCAGTTGTAGCTTGAAATGATCCGGAGGCATAGAATGAAAGTGCAGCTGTACCCTGCACTTCAACTGACAAAGCAGTCCTCCTGACGCTTCCAGGTTGCAGGTCTGCTTTTACTAACTCACAGATCTCAGTTACAACTTCTTTGCGAATACGCGCTTTCTGACACAGTCTACATCACTCAGGTGCGGGTACGAACACCTGTCTCGATATACCCGAGGTAGGTAAGGCCTCCTGCCCAGCACCCTATGGGCTCTGATGTTCCTGATGTAATGAAGTCAAATCAATTGTCTCCTATATAGCACCATGATGCAGAAGATTCACACAAGGTATGGCATTGTCAGTATTGCCCCCATACTTAAATTTAACCTCTGAAAGTAGCTCAAAACGGCACGAAAACAGGCAGCACAGGTTCGCAGTTCTCTCTCGCTCCAAGGTTTGTATGGATGGACCACACCCCGCCGAGCCCCGAGCCCCTGTGTCTGGGCGCGGGGCCGATTCTGCTGGCCAAACCAATGACGCTCCAGCCCTGCTTCAAGACATTCGGTGGTTGCATGTGAGTGAGTAAACAAATGAGAAAACTCCTGAAATCCAACAAATTTACACTTCTACGTTGACAGGTTAAAAAAAAGATGAGAAGTCTTGTGATTTCTCCTCTCTTCCCCCCCCCCCCCCCCCGGCCACTTAACTAATTGGAGTCTTGTGACCTCCCCTTCTCTCTCTCCCACCGCCCCTGCCCCCCCCCCCCCCCCCCATTCATTGTAGTCTTCAGTGCAGAAGCCTTCCGATTGGCACCTCGCTCTCTCTATCCTCCCTCCTCCACACCCGCCCCCCCCCCCCCCCCCACCCCACCACGGTTTGTTTTGTAGCTGAGCCCCGAGCCGCTGTGTCCAGGCGCAGAGCCGGTACTGCCAGCCGAACCTATGATGCTCCAACCCTGCTTCAAGATGGTGGCGTGTGAGTGAGTAAAAAAGTGAGAAAACCTCTGAAGTCCAACAAATTTACACTTCTAACTTGACAGGTAAAAAAACATTGAACTTTATTACTGATTTTGACAGTGTTCTTGACTCCCTCCAAAATCTTCGATTTTAAAACAATGGCCTCTTTCAGCACCGATTTGTCAATGTGCGCTGGTTTTCTTAGTGCCCAGAAGGTTTTTCGGGAGTGGCCAGATACGCCGACCCAGGAGGTAAAAATGTTGGCCAAACTGCAAACAATTGAAAAAACCGGCGCAGACATGAGGGAACATAAAAAAAAACTGGCCTAGAAAAATTGTAACTAAGTCAGTTATGCCGACGCAGATCGCAGGGGGAAACTTGGAAAAAAAAAATACTCCAAAAAAAACGGCGCATGCCAAAAAAACGGTGCAAATGACCGGGTAAAATTGAGCCCAATATTCCATTTGCCATGTTCTTGCCCACTCACTTAACCTGTCTATATCCCCTTGAAATCTCTTTGCATTCTCCTCACAACTTACATTCCCACCTAGCTTTTATCATCAGCAAACTTGGATATATTACAGTTGGCCCCCTCATCTAAATCACTGATATAGATTGTGAATAGCTGGGGCCCAAACACCGATCCTTGCAGCATCCCACTAGTTACAGCCTGTCAACCTGAAAATGACCCGTTTATTCCTACTCTTTGTTTCTGTCTGTTAACCAATCCTAAATCCATGCTAGTATATTACCCCCAATCCCATAATTTTGTTCAATAACCTCTTGTGTGGCATCTTATTGAATGCTTTCTGAAAATCCAAATACACCACATCCACTGTTCATTCTTATCTGTTCTGCTAGTTACAACACTCTAACAGATTTGTCAAACATGATTTCCCTTTCATAAATCCATAAATCCTAGTATTATTTTCTAAGTGCCCTGTTACCACGTTCTTAATAATAGATTCTAGAATTTTCCCTACTACTGATGTCAGGCTAACTGGTCTGTAATTCCCTGTTTTCTCTCTCCCTCCTTTCTTAAATAGCAGGCTTACATTAGCTACCTTCCAATCTGTGGGAACCATTCTAGAATCTATGGAATTTTGGAAGATGACAACCAATGCATCCATTATCTCTATATTGGCCAGGACACCAGGGATAACTCCCCTGCTCTTTCAAAACTCTGGGGTATGGCCATCAGGTCCAGGGGATTTATCGGCTTTCAATCCCATTAATTTCTCCAGTACTACTTTTTACTAATACTAATTTCTTTCAGTTCCTCATTCTCGCTAGACACTTTGTTCTCCACTATTTCCGGAATGTTTTTTGTGTCTTCTTCCATGAAGACAGACACACAGTATTTGTTTAATTTATCTGCCATTTCCTTATTCCCCATTATAATTTCTCCTGTCTCAGCCTGTAGGGGACCCACATTTACTTTTGCTAATCTTTTCCTTTTTACATACCTATAGAAGTTTTTACAGTCTGTTTTTATGTCTCTCGCTAGTTTACTCTCATATTCTATTTTCCCTTTATCAATTTCTTGGTCCTCCTTTGCTGAATTCTAAAATCCTCCCAATCCTCAGGCCTACTGCTCTTTTTGGCAACATTATAAGCCTTTTCCTTGATAGAATACTATTTAACTTCTCTTGTTAGCCACAGTTGGACCACTTTTCCGGTGGGGTTTTTGTGCCTTAAAGGAATGAATGTTTGTTGTAAATTATGTATTAATTCTTTAAATGCTAGCCATTGCTTGTATACCATAATACCATTTAATGTAGTTTCCCAATCCACCTTAGCCAACATCCCCCTCATACATACGTAGTTTGCTTTGTTTAGATTTTAAGACGCTAGTTTTGGATTTAATTAAATCCCTTTCAAAATTAATGTAAAATTCTATCATATTATGGTCACTCTTTCCGAAGGGCCCCTTTACTGCTAGGTTATTAATTAACCCTTCCTCATTGCACAATACTAGATCTAGTTGGTTCCTCAACATACTGATCTAGAAAATCATCTTGTATACAGTCCATGAATTCGTCCTCCACACTATGGGCCCAAGTTTCGGCCTCAGTTGCTCCTGATTTTTTGGAGCAACTGGTGTAGAACGGAGTATCTTAGAAATTCAAATTCTCGGCATTTAGTTTGCTCTAGTTCTAGTCAGTTAGAACAGTTTCACTTTGGAACAGAATTTTTTTTCAAAAGGGGGCGTGTCCGGCCACTTACGCCTGTTTTCAAAGTTTAGGCAGTGAAAACTTACTCCAAACTAACTTAGAATGGAGTAAGTGAAGATTTTTGTATGCTCGAAAAAACCTTGTCTACACTTTAGAAAATCAGGCGTCGGTTACAAATCAGGCGTAGGGAATGGGGGGGTGGGGTTTAAAGGGAAGTTTACAAACATTAAACACTTCAGTTTTACAAATAAAGAGCCATCATCAATAATAAATGATAAAAACATCAATAAATCAACTAATAAATCAATCAAAAAAAATTAATAAGAAATAATTTTTTTTAAAAAAATCAATAAATAAAACATTTTCTACTTACCAACTGCAGCACCGGGAGCCCTCCAACAGCGTGCTGGGATGCCCCCCCCCCCCCCCCCCCACAGTGTGTCTCTGTCAGTGTTTCTATCTCTCTGTCTGTCTGTCTGTGTGTGTCGCTCACTCTCTGTCAGTGTCTGTGTTTCTGACAGTGAGGGGAGGGGGAGAAGGGGGGTAGAGGGAGAGAGGGGGGGGCAGGGGGAGGGGAGGGAGGGAGGCAGAGGGGGGGAGGGATGGGGGAGAAGGGGGAGGGAAGGGGGGGAAGGGGGGAGGAGAAGGGGGAGAGGAGAAGGGGGGAGGAGAGGGGGGGGGAGAAGGAGAAGGGGGGAAAGGGAGGGGGGGAGGAGGGGGGGGTAAAGGAGAGGGGGGAAGGAGAGGGCAGGGGAAGGAGAGGGGAGGGGAAGGAGAGGGGGGAGGGGGAAAGGAGAGGGAGGCTGAATGGGCCGGGCCCGGCTGGGCCCAAGACTTCGGGCAGGGCCCATCCCCAGCACCAGATTTACAGGTAGGTGGCATTGGGTCGGGTCAGGAGTGCGGGTCCGTTCGGGGGGAACATAGGTCGGGGAGAGCGCGGGTCGGGGTCGGGAGCGCGGAGCGACGTCGGGTAGGGTCGGGTCGGGTCGGGGGTGGGGGGGCAGTCGGGAGCACGGGTCGGGTCGGGGGGCGGGGGGAGGAGGGAGGTCGGGTTGGTTCGGGTAGGGAGGGTGCGCGGGTCAGGTCGGGTCGGTTCGGTTCGGTTCGGGTCGTGGGGGTGGGGGCAGAGGGAGGTCGGGTCGGGTCGGGGGGGGCTGGAGACAGAGGGAGGTCGGGTCGGGTCGGTTCGTGTCGGTTCGTGTCGGGGGCGGGGGAAGGGAGGTCAGGTTGGTCGGGTCCGGTCCAGGTGGGGAGGAGGGGGGTCAGGAGCGCGGGTCGGGTCGGGGGGGGCTGGTGGGTGGGAGGTCGGTTCGGTTCGGGTCGGGGGGGGTGAGGGAGGTCAGGTCGGGTCGGGGGGGGGTCCGGTCCGGGGGTCGGGTCGGGTCCAGGGGCGGTGGGGGGGGGAAGCGGGAGTCGGGTCGGTGTCGGGGTCGGGTCCGGTCCGGGGGCGGGTGGGGGGGGTCGGGTCCAGTCCAGGGGCGGGGGGTGGGGGGGAAGCGGGAGTTGAGTCGGGTCGGGAGGAAGCAGGAGCTGGACGTGGGAGACAGCCTTATTCACGCAGCCCCAGTGAGGCCATTCGGCCAGGGCTAGGGGCTGCGTGCTTCGGGCCCCTCTCATACAGTTTTGGGCACCTGGAGCTACTGCACATGCGCGCCCACTGTAGCGCGCATATGCAGAAGTCCCGGCACTGTTTTCAGTGCAGGGACCTAGCTCCGCCCCCCACAGCTCGTGCTGCGCCGCGCCGAGAGCCAGAGGACCAGCAGGGAGCCGGAGAATCTGTAACTTTTTTTTAGGCGCACTTTGTGGCACGAAAAACGGGCGTCCAGGTCAGGGCTGTGTCGTTCTAGGCGCGGCCCGAAACTTGGGCCCTATTAGTGCAAATTTGGTTTGCCCAGTCCATATGTAGATTAAAGTCCCCCATGATTATTGTATTACCTTTGTTACACGCATCTCTAATTTCCTGATTTATGCTCTGCCCTACATTACCACAACTGTTTGGGGGTCTATAAACAACTCCCACCAATGTTTTCTTCCCCTTGCGGTTTCTTACCTCCACCCAAACTGATTCCACTTCTTGATTTTCGAGCCAAGATCCTTTCTCTCTATTTCTTTATCCCATCTTTTATTATCAGGCCTGCCCCTCATCCTTTTCCATTTTGCCTATCTCTTCTAAAAGTTAAGTATTCTGCAATTTTAATTCCCAACCTTGGTCACTTTGCAACTGCTTAAGTTTCTGTTCTTCTGCACAGCCCCCTATATGGAATTAGAAAGATAACAGCTTCATTTTGAAAAATCACAGGGCAGCTCTTACAGCTTTGCTCAGGCAGATACAAGCAAAAATGTAGCACAATATTAAAATACCATTTCATTTATTTATTCTTTAAATAAAGTCACAAACATAATTGTGATTTGATAATGTAAGATTAGGGGGTCAAAATTGGCCTATTGTGCGCCTCTCGTTAGCGCCTCCGGGGTGGGGGGGGGGAAACAGAGGGGGTGCGCTTGCGGCTCCCACGAAATTGTGCAGGAGTTAGTGGAGGCACTAAACCAGTAGCGCAGCGCCCCTGCTGGTAGTGCCCCTGGCTGCTGCACCTCCGGCAATGATGTCATCAGAATGCGCGCCGACCCCTTTTCGCTCCGTAGCAGAAATTGGGCAGAACCCCGCGTGGCTGCCGTGGGCAATGTCAGCGCCAGATTTACGTATCGCGAACCAGGCCACACTCCGCTTGCAGGGTGAAACCTAAAGGGGAGGTGCTCGCTGCCATTTATTTTTGCCGATTTACCGGTCGGGCCTTTCTCTGCCAACTTTGCGGCGTCCGTGCTGTGATCGTGCAGCTCGGCATTCCGTTTCGATGCCGGGCTATGGCCATGGCACCCCGCATCCCTGGTAGCCTAGTGGAGGCCCATCAAGAGTAGTACAGAGCTCGCAGCGTCCCTCCCGTTTAATAGAAGGGGAGGGCCTGTGAAACACATCAGCGCGTCGTGTTGCGCACGCTTAGCACCCTCGAGCCCACCCTGGAGCACCTGACATTGCGCTCCACTTCCTCTCAGGGGCAGTTACCCCAATTTAGGTCACGGGGCGGGACTTCTGAGCCGGGCGCAGGAAGTCCCGCCGCACGAGGGTCACTGCCCCCCAGTGGGGTGCTCCGGAATTTCACGGCCAGGATGTTTTAATATATTTCTTCTCGGGATGTAAGCCCGCATTTATTGCCCATCCCTAGTTATCCTGAGAAGGTGATGGTGTTGGCCCTTCTCCTTGAACCGTTACAATCCTTGTAGTCATGTTGCTTCCACATAGATGTTAGGTTGGAGAATTCCAGGATTTTGACCCAGTGACAATAAAGGAACATCAACATATGTCCAACTCAGTATGGTGCATGACTTTGAGGGAAACTTGCAATTGATGATGTTCCAAAGACATCAGTATGCTTGTCCTTCTAGATGGTAATGGTCATGGATAGGGAGGTGCTGTAGATGTAACCGTGGTGAGTTGCTGCAGTGTATGCTGTTGATCATACATTCTGCAGCTAATCATCATCATCATCATGGGCAGTCCCTCGAAATCGAGGAAGTCTTGCTTCCACTCTAAAAGTGAGTTCTCAGGTGACTGTACAGTCCAATATGGGAATTACAGTCTCTGTCACAGGTGGGAGACACAGTTGGAGGAAAGGGTGGGTGGGGAGTCTGGTTTGCCGCACGCTCTTTCCGCTGTCTATGCTTGGTTTCTGCATGCTCTCAGCGACGAGACTCAAGGTACTCAGCGCCCTCCCGGATGCTCTTCCTCCACTTAGAGTGGTCTTGGGCCAGGGATTCCCAGGTGTCGGTGGGGATGTTGCACTTTATCAAGGAGGCTTTGAGGGTGTTCTTGAAACGTTTCCTCTGCCTACCTGGGCCTCGCTTGCTGTGTAGGAGTTCCGAGTCGAGTGCTTGCTTTGGGAGTCTTGTGTCAGGTATGCGGACGATGTGGCCCGCCCAACGGAGCTGGTGGAGTGTGGTCAGTGCTTCGATGCTGGGGATGTTGGTCTGATCGAGAACACTGACGTTGGTGCGTCTATCCTCCCAGGGGATTTGCAGGATCTTGCTGAGACATCGTTGGTGGTATTTCTCTAGCGATTTGAGGTGTCTGCTGTATATGATCCACGTGCCAGTGATGGAGCAATGGATATTGATTACAGTGGCAGGGACACCAATCAAGTGGCCTGCTCTTTCTTGTGTGGTTGTTGAGTGTTGTTGCAGCTGTACCCATCCATGCAAAGTTACGAAGAAAATAACTGACATCCAACACTGAAATATTGGGGTCAAATTCTAATTGCTGTTTAGCCAGCCTCCTGCTGTAACTCTTGCCTTGTCCCTCAGAATAACTCAGGTAAATAAACTGAGGCTGAGGCTTGACCTTAGTTTGGAATTCCCGCTTGGCCATGGAGGAGGCGGATCCTCTGCCTGTCCCTTGCAAGGCCATATACAGAGGAGGTGGGCCACAGGAAGTTGTTCATGCTTCCTCTGCCCATAACACTGGAGAACGACAGATCCAGTGACATGAGGCGTATAAGAAAAAATTAAAATATGCTTGCAGAAAGGCATAAGCGGACCTCACCGGTGGGTCCCGGCCAGAGAATTAGCCTGAACCCCCGAAGAATAGATTAAAATAATGATTAGCTCCCTTACAAGTGGGACTGAGGTGGGAGCAAAGCATGGGATCTCTAGGTGAGGGGGTCCCTCAATAGAAAGCATGGCCGGAGTTTCCGTACCGTGGGGCAGACAGACACTGGTGATGTCTCTGTGGCATGGACACTCACTAGCCCCATGAAAATTAGCTGCCCTCCCACTGACCTCACCAGCTTGGATGGGGTCCGCACTGGAGAGCAGCAGTGAGCGCAGTGCTGGTATAACTGCCAGGGTCATGATCCGCGGATTTCCCGCTCCCTCGTGTTTTCAACAGTGAACCTTCTCAGTCCTTCCCAGTTTGTTTTTCAGGTTTAATGTGTGTAACTAGTGATGACATTACTCTAAGTCATGGCAATTTGTCACATTTTTTTCAGCTTATCCAAGTTCCATTTAGAACACCACCAGATTGATTGCATATAAGTCAGAGAATGTCAACAGCAGCAATCACTCTGACTTCAAAATTCTGACCCTCATCAAGGATGGAGAACAGCTAGATCAGCTGCCTGCAGCTGGAGTTTGGGGAAGAGCCAATTCTGCCGGGACTCTACGCCACTTTTTCACTCCAACCATTGTTCTAGTAATTTGGCAGAACAGCCTCTGTGCAATTTCAGATTCAGGTTACTATTGTGTTTTATTCAAGGAGACACATAATGTTTCTTTCTCTCTCTCCTCTCCTGAAAGTGCTGACTTGCATTGGAGCACAGGTCCATGGGAACTGCCTAAAACAGTGCCAGCAGGTTATTCAACTGGTGGAGCAGCACAGGTGAGCAGTGCCCGCCCCCCCCCCCCCCACTCATGCAGTGTCCCCCTATTGGAGCTTTCCAGTAGAAATTGCTGAATGAAAAAAAGGAGTGGCAACCATGCCTGGTTTCATATCCTCTGCAGCCCAGGGGAACTAAGGCCAATTGTTGTGTCACGTCAGCTGAAATCAGCTAACTCTGCACTAACAAAGATCGACCCTTAGATCTTCCTGATTTTCACATTTTAGTATCACTCTAGGCAGTGCACTCACTATTTGAACTAGTTATCGGAATGCATAGTTTCCCATCTGTCGTGATCGCTACCATTATTTTTCTTTTGATCAAATAGGATTTTATATGATCTGTATTGATTTGAAATGGCCTATGGTATTCATGTTTTATATATGGTAAGTGGATCATATTCATGAAATGTAGTTGTGTAAGCTTCTGTATAATATCTGGGATTTGCACCTACTCTTGTTCTTGTTGGTCAGTCAGTGGAATGTTGCAATGATTCCTGACCTTCTGCTTCACTGCAAAGTGTGATGTCTCCTATTTCATTTAATACTGCCTTGTAATTCCTCTGGCTTACATCTATGTTGCTGTAACATAGATACATCTATGTTGCTGTAACATAGATGTAAACCAGAGGTGTAGCAGATCATAAAGTTATCAATATTTTGTGACAGTTCTTCTGCAGCATATGATTATTTTTTTTTCCTGATTTTTTTCAAGATATGTTTTTTTTCAAATGTTATCATTTATAACACTGGGTGATTGTTTAGCTTTGGATTTCCACCTTTACTCAATCAAGCTTGGCCACCTCGGGCAATACCAGTGCTCCCTCTACAGACAAATCTTCCTTTTATACCAAGGTCATGTGAAGGAAGAACTCCGAAAACCTCCCTTTCACCAAACCTCCTCCCCTACACCCTCCCTCCTTCCTCACTTTTGCACAGAAAGTAGCTGCTCCCACAAAGAATTTCTCGAGGTGTCAGCTGTGGCTCAGTGGGTAGCACTCTTGCTTTTGAACCAGAAGGTTGTGGGTCCACATCCCAATCCAGAGACTTGAGCGCACAATGGAGGCTGGCACTCCCTATGCTCACTGCGTCTCGGCTGCAGTTTGATAACTGGACTTGCTGACTGTACTCGAGATGTTGTGTCCAGAATTTGTTCTGTGCTCAGCCTCTGTATCATAAATATAGATTTCAGGCTGCAATCCTTTGCTCCAGGTTTACATCCATGTAAAACACAAGCCGTTCCTCCCTTTACTTTCACCCCCACATGGTAGATCACTAAACTTTAGAAATGGGCCTCTTTAATGCTATATTGTACATTCAAATACTGTATATAGAAAGAGAAGGCAAAAAGAAACACGTTCAGAACATTAAAATCTTAGAAAATTCATTAAATTGTAAATTGTATGGTATTGAGCGATCAAGTGGTCAATAGAAAAAGTCCAAAATAGGAAATCATGCAATACAACTGTGAGCTGGCAATAACAGCTGGAGTCATTACACTGTCCCAGAGCCCACACCCACTCTACAGAAACATAGAAACATAGAAACATAGAAAATAGGTGCAGGAGTAGGCCATTCGGACCTTCGAGCCTGCACCGCCATTCAATAAGATCATGGCTGATCATTCCCTCAGTACCCCTTTCCTGCTTTCTCTCCATACCCCTTGATCCCTTTAGCCATAAGGGCCATATCTAACTCTCTCTTCAATATATCCAATGAACTGGCATCAACAACTCTCTGCGGCAGGGAATTCAACAGGCTAACAACTCTCTGAGTGAAGAAGTTTCTCCTCATCTCAGTCCTAAATGGCCTACCCCTTACCCCTACCACTGTGTCCCCTGGTTCTGGACTTCCCCAACATCGGGAACATTCTACCCACATCTAACCTGTCCCGTTCCGTCAGAATCTTAGAAGTTTCTATGAGATCCCCTCTCATCCTTCTAAACTCCAATGTATAAAGGCCCAATTGATCCAGTCTCTCTTCATAGGTCAGTCCTGCCATCCCGGGAATCAGTCTGGTGAATCTTTGCTGCACTCCCTCAATAGCAAGAACATCCTTCCTCAGATTAGGAGACCAAAACTGAACACAATATTCCAGACGAGGCCTCACCAAGGCCCTGTACAACTGCAGTAAGACCTCCCTGGTCCTATACTCAAATCCCCTAGCTATGAAGGCCAACATACCATTTGCCTTCTTCACTGCCTGCTGTACCTGTATGCCAACTTTCAATGACTGATGAACCATGACACCCAGGTCTCGTTGCACCTCCCCTTTTCCTAACTTGCCTCCATTCAGATAATATTCTGTCTTTGTGTTTTTGCCCCCAAAATGGATAACCTCACATTTATCCACATTATACTGCATCTTCCATGCATTTGCCCACTCACCTAACCTGTCCAAGTCACCCTGCAGCCTCCTAGCGTCCCCCTCACAGCTCACACCGCCACCCAGTTTAGTGTCATCTGCAAACTTGGAGATATTACACTCAATTCCTCATCCAAATCATTGATGAATAATTGCAAAGAACTGGGGTTCCAGCACTGAGCCCTGCGGCACTCCACTAGTCACTGCCTTCCATTCTGAAAAGGACCCATTGATCCAGATTCTCTGCTTCCTGTCTGCCAACCAGTTCTCTATCCACGTCAGTATATTACTCCCAATACCATGTGCTTTGATTTTGCACACCAATCTCTCGTGTGGGACCTTGTCAAAAGCCTTTTGAAAGTCCAAATACACCACATCCACTGGTTCTCTCTTGTCCACTCTACTAGATACATCCTCAAAAAATTCCAGAAGATTTGTCAAGCATGATTTCCCCTTCATAAATCCATGCTGACTTGGACCGATCCTGTCACTGCTTTCCAAATGAGCTGCTATATCATCCTTAATAATTGATTCCAACATTTTCCCCACTACTGATGTCAGGCTAACCGGTCTATAATTACCCACTTTCTCTCTCCCTCCCTTTTTAAAAAGTGGTGTTACAGTAGCTACCCTCCAGTCCATAGGAACTGATCCAGAGTTGATGGACTGTTGGAAAATGATCACCAATGCATCCACTATTTCTAGGGCCACTTCCTTAAGTACTCTGGGATGCAGACAATCAGGCCCCGGGGATTTATCGGCCTTCAATCCCATCAATTTCCCTAAAACAATTTCCCGCCTAATAAGGATATCCTTCAGTTCCTCCTTCTCACTAGACCCTCTGTCCCCTAATACTTCCGGAAGGTTATTTGTATCTTCCTTCGTGAAGACAGAACCAAAGTATTTGTTCAATTGGTCTGCCATTTCTTTGTTCCCCATTATAAATTCACCTGAATCCGACTGCAAGGGACCTACGTTTTGTCTTCACTAATCTTTTTCTCTTCACATATCTATAGAAGCTTTTGCAGTCAGATTTTATGTTCCCGGCAAGCTTCTTCTCGTATGCTATTTTCCCCCTCTTAATTAAACCCCTTTTCCTCCTCTGCTGAATTCTAAATTTCTCCCAGTCCTCAGGTTTCTTGCTTTTTCTAGCCAATTTATATGTCTCTTCCTTGGATTTAACACTATCCTTAATTTCCCTTGTTAGTCACGGTTGAGCCACCTTCCCCGTTTTATTTTTACTCCAAACCAGGATTTACAATTGTTGAAGTTCATCCATGTGATCTTTAAATGTTTGCCATTGCCTATCCACTGACAACCCTTTAAGTATCATTTGCCAGTCTATTCTAGCCAATTCACGTCTCAAACCATCGAAGTTACCTTTCCTTAAGTTCAGGACCCTAGTTTCTGAATTAACTGTGTCACTCTCCATCTTAATAAAGAATTCTACCATGCTATGGTCATTCTTCCCCAAGGGGCCTCACACAACAAGATTGCTAATTAGTCCTTTCTCATTACACATCACCCAGTCTAGGATGGCCAGCTCCCTAGTTGGTTCCTCGACATATTGGTCTAGAAAACCATCCCTAATACACTCCAGAAAATCCTCCTCCACCACATTGCTACCAGTTTGGTTAGCCCAATCAATATGTAGATTAAAGTCACCCATGATAACTGCTGTACCTTTATTGCACACATCCCTAATTTCTTGTTTGATGCTGTCCCCAACCTTACTTCTACTGTTTGTTGATCTGTACACAACTCCCACTAGCATTTTCTGCCCCTTGGTATTCCGTAGCTTTAACCATACCGATTCCACATCATCCACATTTCTTACCAATGCATTAATTTCCTCTTTAACGAGCAATGCCACCCTGCCTCCTTTTCCTTTCTGTCTATCCTTCCTAAATGTTGAATACCCCTGGATGTTGAGTTCCCAGTCTTGGTCACCCTGGAGCCATGTCTCTGTGATGCCAATTACATCATACCCATTAACTGCTATCTGCGCAGTTAATTCGTCCATCTTATTCCAAATACTCCTCGCATTGAGGCACAGAGCCTTCAGGCTTGTCTTTCTAACACACTTTGCCCCTTTAGAATTTTGCTATAATGTTGCCGTTTTTGCTTCTTGCCTTAGGTTTCTCTGCCCTCCACTTTTACTTTTCTTCTTTCTATCTTTTGCTTCTACCCCCATTCTACTTCCCCTGTCTCCCTGCATAGGTTCCCATCCACCTGCCATATTAGTTTAACTCCTCCCCAACAGCACTCGCAAACATTCCCCCTAGGACATTGGGTCCGGTCTTGCCCAGGTGCAGACCGTCCGGTTTGTACTGGTCCCACCTTCTCCAGAACCGGTTCCAATGTCCCAAGAATTTGAATCCCTCCCTTCTGCACCACTGCTCAAGCCACGTATTCATCTGAGCTATCCTGTGATTCCTACTCTGACTAGCACGTAGCATTGGGAGCAATCCTGAGATTACTACTTTTGAGGTCCTACTTTTTAATTTAGCTACTAGCTCCCTAAATTCATCTTGTAGGACCTCATCCCGTTTTTTTACCTATATTGTTGGTACCTATGTGCACCATGACAACTGGCTATTCACCCTCCCTTTCAGAATGCCCTGCACCCGCTCTGAGACATCCTTGACCCTTGCACCAGGGAGGTAACATACCATCCTGGAGTCTCGGTTGCGGCCGCAGAAACATCTATCTATTCCCCTTGCAATTGAATCCCCTATCACTATAGCTCTCCCACTCTTTTTCCTGCCCTCCTGTACAGCAGAGCCACCCACGGTGCCATGAACTTGGCTGCTGCTGCCCTCCCCTGATGAGTCATCCCCCTCAACAGTATCCAAAGCAGTCTATCTGTTTTGCAGGGGGATGACCGCAGGGGACCCCTGCACTAGCTTCCTTGCACTGCTCTTCCTGTTGGTCATCCATTCCCTATCTGGCTGTGTACCCTTTACCTGCAGTAAAACCAACTCACTAAACGTGCTATTCACGTCATTCTCAGCATCGTGGATGCTCCAGAGTTCATCCACCCGCAGCTCCAGTGCCGCAATGCGGTCCGTCAGGAGCTGCAGGCAGATGCACTTCCCGCACACGTAGTCGTCAGGGACACTGGAAGCGTCCCTGACTTCCCACATAGTACAGGAGGAGCATAACACATGTCCGAGCTGTCCTACATGAAAGTAATGTACAGAATAAATACAAAGTCTTGAGATTGTTTTTAGGTATGTTTAGTTAGAATAAATTTAAAACACAAGCAGAATGAGGCTCAATTACAACTACTGATGAGCAAAGGACCAAGTTCAGGATTTAAAAAAAAATATGCAGACATCACATTTTACCTCAGTGAGCTTCTTCAGGTATCCAGGCATTTAAAAAAAATGATTTTGCTTTTTGTAAGACTAGTCTCCTAAGCCGTTGCTGACAGATAGTCTGGGGCTTGGAGCACAGCAATGTTCAGCTGTTGAAGGTACAAAGGCCACTACTTAGTAAGTCCCTGTGAGTTTAACTACTCTACAGTGAGGGAACTTTGCAGCGTGAAAAAAGAAATCAGCATGAAAAGTCTTTCTTTTTAAAAAATATGTACACATACACTTTTTACACATATTTGTTGCCAAGGTCACAAAGTTTAACTCAAGTTATTCAGGGTTTATTGTTGTTCAGGCCGCAAGTCAGAACTCAGGACGAAATGTCTTAAATTGAATTTTCTTTTAAAAAGTCATAGGCTACAGACATCTGACTCCTGTGTTAATAGATGTCTTTTTTTGATGACGGACATTCCGAATTATACATTCTGAATAATTGTCTCTTGCCTTCCTTTAAAAAAAATTGCGAGCCTCAGTTGCAAAGACTTTGGGCACAATTTTCCCCAATGCCGTTTTTTGGCGTATTGCCAGAGTTACGACTTTTTTTTGGCCACAACTACTCCAAAAAAGTAGCAAGTTTCCCCGTTCTATTATTTTTAACTTGGCGCTGCGCAGCCTGTCCTTTAGCTTCGGGGTGGGGGGGGGCGATTGCGGGGGGCCGGGGGGAGCCTAATGTCTGCGCCGAAAAAACAATGCCCCCCCCATTCTATGCATGCGTGAAAAAAAAGGATGCTTTTGAAGTGATTGTTATGGGCGCGCATGCATAGTACAGCTCCCGGTCTGCATTCAGCCATTTTTAAAGAGCCAGCTGTGTGTGAGAACTTTAATTGTCATTGGAAAAATCGGAGCTGCAATACAAGATGCAATGCAGCGCAAGGACCAAGAATTTCTTACAGGATGAAGTGGAGGCACTAGTTACTGTGATTGAGTACAATTGAGTACGGCACAAGCTGGACACCAGCAGAGGTCACATAAAAGTTTCACCAAAAGAAATGAAGAAACGCTGGAACCAACTTGCAGAAGATTACTGTGCAAGGTGACCACCCCGAGGTCTGGAGGCCAGTGTAGGCCAAGTATCTTGGTCAAGTAGTTAGTGTAGGTAATATTTTTATTTATTCAATGGAATTGCAATTATAAATGTGACCATCTGTATATGTCCCACCCAGCAGAAAGACACCCTCTCTAAAAAGATATATGTTCAGCTTTGCAGAGGAAGGTGGCACACAAAAAAAGGGAAAGAACTCGAACAGGAGGAGGCCCGGCAAATCTGCACCCACTGACACACTTGGAAGACAGGGTTGTTGCTTTGATGGGTCCTGCCTGGAGAAAAGCAACCACCACTGCACAAGTTGGGCCCACACTCGAGGCAGAGGGTAAGCCCTGGAAAATTCCAGTTTGGCTTTCCTAAATGTTAAGGACTTCGCGGGCTAGCCATGCTTCAGTTCATGGGGATGTTTCCATCAGCTACACTTCGGTTGATGCAATGTGCTATCATTCATCATGGTCCTTCAAATGAGCCTGCTGCCTGCGCTGTGTGAGCCTACTCATGCCACCCACCCTGCCCCCTCCTCTGCTGCTAACCATTTGTCTGTTCTGTTATATTTTGCAGAACATGAGGCCAACCCTGATGAGGCTGAAACCAATGCAGAAGATTACTCAGACACGGACGAGCCTGAAGAGGAGAATATCTTCCAATCCCACCTTCCAGACCAAGAGCATGGGGGTGAGGGAGAGGGGGAGGTGATGGATGAAGTCCCCACTGTTGTACTCACTCTGGAGGAGGTGCAGATGACGCCCATTGAGGTGCCAGCCCCTTTCCTGAGTGGTACAAGATTGCTGGGACATTCCATTGTTTTCCCAGTCCGAGGCTGGGGATTGCAGTGGGGTCCAGCGAGGCACACCCAGGGCCCCACTGTCCCAGGCTGCGGGGCCCAGTGGGATGCAGCGAGCCACACCCAGAGTGAGGAGGGGAAGGAGAGTTCAACAGATGTGGTTCAGGTGATGGCAATGAGTGCGGAGGGCATTGACCTTACACGAACACTCCTGGACACCATCAGTGGGGTGGGTGATGAGGTATCGGGACTGTCGGGAGAAGTAACAACACTCTCACAAGAAATGGGAACACTGACCAGGGAGGGAATGTCTCAGGCAGCGGAAACAATGTCGCAAGTAGCTGATGTGCTGCCAGTGAACCTGAGGGAGGAAATGTTGCAGGTAGCTGCTGTTGTTGTTATTATTATTGTTGTTACTGTTGTAACATGTTCTCAAATTCAAAGTTTTTTGTAAATTATGTAAATTTACAAGTTTAAAAGTTCGTAAGTGATCTTAAAGTTTTTAAGTCATCTTAGAGTTTGTAAGTGATTGTAACTGAAAACTTTAATAAAAATATTCTTGTATCAAACTTTAAAGTTAAGTACAAACAAGTGTTTGTTAAACTTTTGAATAAAATATTTGAAATTATAACTGAATCATTTCCATTATTTACACAACTTTTTGACGTAAAGAAGAATCATTTCCATTATTTGTTCCATTAACACAGCACAACATTACGGAACAGGTCCAAACAGTAAACATGATCCATTTGGAATAGTTGCCGCTGGGCCTTCAGGCAGCAAAGCGTTCACGGATGAGCTTTTGGCGCAAGGCTCGAGCAACCGTTAAAGGGGCACGATGGCCCGCCCTCCTCCACCATCGTGCTCCGGGTTCAGGTAGTTGCATGGCTTCCTCATCCTCCTCGTCATCTGCATCTTCCTTATCATCAACATCAGCCACTCTCACCTCAGGTGGGTCTTCTACTGCCAGCTGCTGTTGCCTCATGATGGCTAAGTTATGCAGCATATAACAGGGGAGTATTGCAAGTAGCCTCCGGTATGGTCCAGGCATCAGAAACGCTGTTTCAAGATGCCAATGGTCCTCTCTATTATGCTGCGCGTCGCAATGTGTGGCATTTTGTATTGCTGGTCAGCTTCCGTCTGGGTTACGTGTAGGGGCGTCATGAGCCAGGTGGCGAGGCCGTTCCCTTTGTCATCCAGTAGCCAGCTCTGCCCTTCTGGCTGCTGTGTAGGATAAATGCATCAAGGTACTCCCAGAGTATCTTGTATCAACTGCCATGATATGATGCATGTCATCACACACGAGCTGCACATTAACGGAGTGGAAGCATTTTCTGTTCCTATACATCTCGGAATCCACCAAAGGTGCTCACAAGCTGATGTGGGTACAATCAATGCAGCCCTGTAACTTGGGGAAGCCAGTAATCCTGGAGACACCCACAGCTCTTTTACACATTGCCTGGGCGGTCATGGGGAACTTTATGTTGTCATTCCTCCCGTCATATAGTGCAACAATCACCTGCCGAATGCAGATATGTGTTGCATGTTGAGAAATGGCGCACATATCCCCAGTTGTGGCCTTCAACGATCCAGATGCATAAAATGAAAGTGCAGCTGTAACCTTCACTTCAACTGACAAAGCAGTCCTCCTGAAGCTTCTAAGTTGCAGGTCTGCTTTTCCTAACTCACAGATCTCACTTACAACTTCTTTGCGGAAACGCAGCCTTGTTTCAGTCTGCATCACTCAGGTTCAGGTACGAATGCCTGTCTCGATATACCCGATGTGGGTAAGGCCTCCTGCCCATCACCCTACATGCTCTGAGGTTCCTCATGCAATGACGTTGAATCAATTGTCTCCTCCACAGTACCTTCATGCAGAAGGCGTGCACGAGGTATGGCATTGTCAGTATTGCCTCCATGATTAAATTGTACCCGTGCAAGAAGCTCAAAACAGCAGGCAGGACAAGCTTCTTTGTTGTCTCTCTCCCCAAGGTCGACACCCTTGGTCTGAGCATGCACAATAGGCTTGCTTAGATCGGGAATCACCCTCCCCCCTCCCCCGGGCTTCAATTGATGCTGCTTACTGCATAGTGTAAGACTTCTTATGCTTTCAGTTCAGCTTCCACCCCTGGGCTTCATTTGAAGCCGAGATCCAAGCCCTTATGTCTGGGCGAGGGATTGTTTCTGCCGGCCAAAGTTCCAATCCTCGAGCCCGGTTTGGAGACGTTCGGTGGTGGCATGCCACTTTTTTAAAAATCCAAAATTAAAGATTTGCATGAAACTTCCATTATCTGCATTTTCAGTTGGAAAAGATTAAGCTTCATGAAGCATATATTAAGCATATATATGTGTTCTTGACTCCTTCCAAACATTCGCCTAAAAACATGGCGTCTTTCTGCACCGATTTTTTAACGTGCGCTGGTTTTTCTCAAGTGCCCAGAAGGGTTTTTGGGAGTGGTCACATACGCCGTTGTAGGAAAAATGTAAACCGGCCAAACTTGCATAAATGTGGAAAAACTGACGCAGACATCAGGTTACGCAAAAAAAAAACTAACCTAAAAAAATCATAACTGAGTTACGCTAGCACACAATCTTTGGGGAAACTTGGATTTCTAAATTTAGGCCAAAAAAATGCACAAATCACTGGAGAAAATTGAGCCCTTTGCCCTTTCAGTATGACACAGGACAATATGGCCAGCAAAGGTGCATATGTGTAGCATTGTTTTATATTAACTAGTTGTTCTCACATGGTGCTGTACATGGGGAGTCAAGACCAAGTGCCATCTTCAGGTGAAACGGCTTTGGAAGGCCGTGTATAATGGGAGCATGCAGGCATAATTCAGCCTCCATTTTAATGTTATACATTCTGTCCTTATTTTTATATACTTTGATTTCATTATGATCATCTATAGTTAAATAGCAGAACTTGAGTTTGGGAAGCAGGTAGAGTTGGTTGGAGCATTGGAGGTTTCTCCAGATTACAGGAGTTTCTCTGCAATACTGGCACAGGAGCTGGAAAATGTAAAACGAATACATAATAGTGCCACCACTGAAAGGAGTATGTAACTACTGTAGTATGTAAAGTGACTTTACATCGGCAGTTTCATTCATATATGTGGACAGAGGAATTTATAATAGGAAAGGTTAATAACAGGAGTAACATTTTGCACCCAGGAATTATGTACAGACATAAGATTTTTAATATAGACTTATCCACCTTATATATAAAGAAATCAATAAGGGGGAACCAGTGGATGTGGTGTATTTGGATTTCCAGAAGGCATTCGATAAAGTGTCACATAAGAGGTTCTGCACAAGATAAAAGTTCACGGACTTGGGGGTAATATATTAGCATGGATAAAGGATTGGCTAACTAACAGAAAACAGAGAGTCGGGATAAATGGTTCATTTTCCAATTGGCAAACAGTGACTAGTGGGGTGCCGCATGGAGCGGTCTGGGTCTTCAACTATTTACAATCTATATTAATGACTTGGATGAAGGGACTGAGTGTAATGTAGCAAAGTTTGCTGATGATACAAAGATAGGTGGGAAAGCAAATTGTGAGGAGGACACAAAAAATCTGCAAAGAAGACAGGCTAAGTGAGTGGGCAGATGGAGTATAATGTGGGAAAATGCGAGATTATCCACTTTGGCAGAAAAAAATAGAAAAGCAAATTATAATTTAAATGGAAAAAAATTGCGAAGTGCTGCAGTAGAGAAGGACCTGGGGGTCTTTGTGCATGAAACACAAAAGTTAGTATGCAGGTACAGCAAGTATTCATGAAGGAAAATGGAATGTTGGCCTTTATTGCAAGGTGGAATAGAGTATAAAAGTAGAGAAGTTCTGCTACAACTGTATAGAGTATTGATGAGGCCACACCTGGAGTACTGCGTACAGTTTTGGTCTCCGTATTTAAGGAAGGATATACTTGCATTGGAGGCTATTCAGAGAAGGTTCACTAGGTTGATTTCGGATATGAGTGGGTTGACTTATGAAGATAGGTTGAGTAGGTTGGGCTAAAACTCAATGGAGTTCAGAAGAATGAGAGGTGATCTTATCGAAACATATAAGTTAATGAGGGGGCGCGACAAGGTGAATGCAGAGAGGATATTTTCACTCATCGGGGAAAATAAAACTAGGGGACATATTCTCAGAATAAGGGGCCACCCATTTAAAACTGATATGAGGAGGAATTTCTTCTCTCAGAGGGTTGTAAATCTATGGAATTTTCTGCCCTAGAGAGCTGTTAAGGCTGGGTCATTAAATATCTTTATTGCTCAAAATTCTGTCTATCTCCGCCTTAAAGGAGTAAAGGGTTATGGGAAACAGGCAGGAAAGTGGAGCTGAGTCCATGATCAGATCAGCCAAGATCCTATTGAATGGCAGAGCAGGCTCGAGGAGCCAAATGGCCTACTCCTGCTCCTATTTCTTATGTAAATGTCACACTGTGCGCAAGTTATGCAAAGCTGTGGTAACAAGTATTCAGGTAACGAGCAAGTCATAAGAACATAAGAATTGGGAGCAGGAGTAGGCCTTACAGCCCCTCAAGCCTGCTCTGCCATTCAATGAGATCATGGCTAATCTTCTACATCAACTCCACTTTCCTGCCCTACCTGTATAATCCCATGATTCCCTTAATGCCCAAAAATCTATCAATCTTAGTCTTGAATATACTGTTCCGCATTTGCAAACCAGATTGGATAGTGTTAATTTGCCCCTTTATAGAAAAGTTATGGTTTTGGTGTTAAAAGACAATGTGGAACCATTGATACCAATACCATTTCTTTCTTCCTCAATCCTATTGTAAGATAAAGCCCAAGAGGTAGAAAAACATAAACTAGAGACCTAACACTTAAAGAAGTACCAAGTGATGCAGCAGCAATCAACAAACCAGAAGGAAAAGAAATTTGGACAACACATCAAACCCAAACCTTTGGCCCATGAACATTTTCAAAATAATCTGTACAACATTTTAACTGCAAATACAACTTAAAAATTGAACTGAATATTTTGTGACAGATGTATCCAATTAATTTTCATTCCTTGATCTGTTTATCCATCATCGATTGTTTGCAGTAAGATCAGTGATGTTTAGTCCTAATCTTGACTGAGTCAAAGTAGTTTTATAAATTGGCTTCTCTCCCAACCTCTTTCTTGCCTTCCAGTGAGGAAACCACCACAGACTATGAATTGCTTTGTATCAAGAAATCAAGCCCCAGTGGCTCAAGCAATTGAGTGCTATACTCCTAACCACAAGACGGTGAGTTTCAGGTCCCATGCCTACCAATCAAACTTCCTTATCCTGGTTGAGTGAGTTTTGTTGTTTGTTAACTGGAACAATGGAGTGCCGCATGAAATAAATCCTTCTGTAGGTAGGTTGCAGTAGAAGAAAGAAACCAAATAATGCACCTTTAAGATGACCACAGTTCAGATTAATTCCACTGCATACTGACCAATTTTGAAGCACATTGTTGCTGGTCGCTAAGTAGCTTATGTCCAGGACAACCCTGCTCTCTTGGCTGGAGAACACCAATGGCCAGCCAGAAAACACAATGGGGATCAAAAATATAAACATAAAAATATATGCATGTGCCTTTACTCCAACAAAAATAAGGAAATAGTGGGAGTGTTATCAATGATCATTCTGTCACTTTACCTATCTGAAGGCTAAGAACACATGTTGAATATTTTAAAACAAGTTCTAAAACTCTGCTGGTCCTGCCCCCATCCCCATTTCATGAGCCGACAACACAACCATCTGCACTTTCCCACTGAAAACAGAAAATTATTTTTCACCTCTCCTTCTTTGCAATGGGAGAAGCTGTCAGCACCATTCTGATTCAGCCAATTTACATTATAGAATCAACAAGGCCATATCTAGATTTTGAAAATATTTTAATGACATTAAAAACTTAACTTGCTCCTCCATGGCTCAACTGCTAAGAGCAGCAAGTCGCTGCAGCCTATAGGCCATGAAGACCCAGGTTTGTTACCCTATGTGGGAGCAGGAAAAGAGTGGCAGCAAAGATGGTACATTTAGCCTCAGCACCTACGGGTTAAGAAGGGAAAGAATCAGCCATTCCTCATCACTAACCTGTGATCCCAGATGGAGGGGAGCAAGTGTTGATGTCAGCTGAGGACAGGCTTGGTCTAAGGTGGATGAATTAACTGCACAGATAGCTGTTAACGGATATGATGTAATTGGGATTACAGAGACATGGCTCTAGGGTGACCAAGGCTGGGAACTCAACATCCAGGGATATTCAATATTCAGAAATGATACACAAAAAGGAAAAGAAGGTGGGGTAGCATTGCTGGTTAAAGAGGAGATTAACGCAATAGTAAGGAAGGTCATTAGCTTGGATGATGTGGAATCTGTATGGTGTTCCGCAGCTCTACCGAAATGGCAGAAAACGCTAATGGGAGATGTGTACAGACCACCAAACAGTAGTAGTGAGGTTGGGGTTGGCATCAAACAGGAAATTAGGATGCGTGCAATAAAGCAGTTATCATGGGTGACTTTAATCTACATATAGATTGGGCTACATATAGATTGGGCTAACGAAACTGGTAGCAATACGGTGGAGGATTTCCTGGAGTGTATAAGAGATGGTTTTCTAGACCAATATGTCGAGGAACCAACTAGAGAGCTGGCCATCCTAGACTGGGTGTTGTGTAATGAGAGAGAATTAATTAGCAATCTTGTTGTGCGAGGCCCTTTGGGGAAGAGTGACCATAGTATGGTAGAATTCTTCATTAAGATGGAGAATGACGCAGTTAATTCAGAGACTAGGGTCCTGAACTTAAAGAAAGGTAACTTCGATGGTATGAGACGTGAATTGGCTAGGATAGACTGGCGAATGATACTTAAAGGGTTTATGGTGGATAAGCAATGGCAGACATTTAAAGATCACATGGATGAATTTGAACAAGTGTACATCCCTATCTGGTGTAAAAATATAATGGGGAAGGTGGCTCAACCGTGGCTAACAAGGGAAATTAAGGATAGTGTTAAATCCAAGGAAGAAGCATATAAATTGGTCAGAAAAAGCAGCAAACCTGAGGACCGGGAGAAATTTAGAATTCAGCAGAGGAGGACAAAATGTTTAATTAGGAGGGGGAAAATAGAGTGTATGGGCCCAAGTTTCGACAAGAAAAAAAACGGGCGCCCAATGGCGCCTAAAAAAATCCTCGGTATTCTCCACCTACTTACAGGTCCTCTGGCTCTCGGCGCAGTGCAGCACGAGCTGTGGGGGTGGCGGAGCCAGGTCCCTGTGCTGAAAACAGTGCCGGGACCTCTGCACATGCGTGCTACAGTCGGCACGCAAGTGCAGTAGCTCCAGGTGCCGAACTGTGTGGGAGGGGCCCGAAGCACGCAGCCCCTAGCCCTGGCTGAATGGCCTCACTGGGGCTCCTCCCACGGCCAGCTCCTGCTCCCCGCCGCCGACAAGACCCGACCCGACACCCGCTTCCCCGCCGCCGACCAAACACCCGCTCCCCCCCGCCCCGACCTGACACCCGCTCTCCCCCCACCCCCCCCGACTGACCCGACCCGCGCTCCTGTTCCCCGACCCGACTCCCGGACTGGATCCGATCCGACCTGACCTCTCCCTTTCCCCCCCCCCTCTCTCTCCCTCCCCCTCTCTCTCTCTCTCCCTCCCTCTCTCTCCCCCTCCCTCTCTCTCCCTCCCTCTCTCTCCCTCCCTCTCTCTCTCCCTCCCTCTCGCCCTCCCTCCTCCCCTCTCTCTCCCTCCCTCTCGCCCTCCCTCCTCCCCTCTCTCTCCCTCCCTCCCCTCTCTCTCCCTCCCTCCCTCCCCCCTCTCTCTCCCTCCCTCCCCCCCTCTCTCCCTCCCTCCCCCCCTCTCTCTCCCTCCCTCCCTCCCCCCCTCTCTCCCTCCCTCCCTCCCCCCCTCTCTCCCTCCCTCCCTCCCCCCCTCTCTCTCTCCCCCCCTCTCTCTCTCCCCCCCCCCTCTCTCTCTCCCCCCCCCCCCCCTCTCTCTCTCTCTCTCTCTCTCTCCCTCCCACTCAGCGACACGAATGGCTGCAGCATTCTCCCTGGCTGAAGCACTTTCACACAGGTAGGAAGATGGTTTATTTAATCTTTTCTTGGCTTATAAATGTTTATTCAGGTTGGATTTATTTGTATAATATTTGTAGAAGTATAAATAAGGATTTATTGTCGAATTTAATGAGTTCCCTCCCCCCCCCCACCTCGTTCTGGACGCCTAATTTGTAACCTGCGCCTAATTTTTTAATGTGTAGAACAGGTTTTTTCAGTTCTACAAAAATCTTCACTGGCTCCATTCTACTTTAGTTTGGAGTACATTTTCACTGTGGAAACTTTCAAATCAGGCGTCAGTGGCCGGACACACCCCCTTTTGAAGAAAAAATTCTGTTCTAAACTAGAACTGTTCTACCTGACTAGAACTGCAGAAAAAAAAATGTGGAGAATTGCGATTTCTAAAATAGTCCGTTCTCCACCAGTTGCTCCTAAAAATCAGGTGCGAATCATGTGGAAACTTGGGCCCTATGAGAGTAAGCTTGCAGGGAACATAAAAATTGACTGCAAAAGCTTCTACAGATATGTGAAGAGAAAAAGATTAGTGAAGACAAATGTAGGTCCCTTGCAGTCAGAATCAGGTGAATTTATAATGGGGAACAAAGAAATGGCAGGCCCATTGAACAAATACTTCGGTTCTGTCTTCACTAAGGAATGCAGACCACCTTCCGGAAATACTAGGAATTGAAGGAAATTAATGGGATTGAAGGCTGATAAATCCCCAGGGCCTGATAGTCTGCATCCCAGAGTACTTAAGGAAGTGGCCCTAGAAATAGTGGATGCATTGGTGGTCATTTTCCAACATTCTCTGGATCAGTTCCTATGGATTGGAGGGTAGCTAATGTAACCCCACTTTTAAAAAAAGGAGGGAGAGAGAAAACAGGGAATTATAGACCGGTTAGGTTGACATCGGTAGTGGGGAAAATGTTGAAATCAATTATTAAAGATGTAATAGCAGCACATTTGGAAAGCAGTGACAGGATCAGTCCAAGTCAGCATGGATTTATGAAAGGGAAATCATGCTTGACAAATCTTCTAGAATTTTTTGAGGATGTAACTAGTGGAGTGGACAAGGGCGAACCAGTGGATGTGGTGTATTTGGACTTTCAAAAGGCTTTTGACAAGGTCCCACACAAGGGATTAGTGCGCAAAATTAAAGCACATGGTATTGGAGATAATGTATTGACATGGATAGAGAACTGACAAGAAGCAAACAGTAGGAATAAACAGGTCCTTTTCAGAATAGCAGTCAGTGACTAGTGGGGTACCGCAAGGTTCAGTGCTGGGACCCCAGCTATTTATAATATACATTAATGATTTAGACAAAGGAATTGAATGTAATATTTCCAAGTTTGCAGATGACACTAAGCTGGGTGGCAGTGTAAGCTGTGAGGAGGATGCTAAGAGGCTCCAGGGTGACTTGGACAGGTTAGGTGAGTGGGCAAATGCATGGCAGATGCAGTATAATGCAGATAAATGTGAAGTTATCCACTTTGGTGGCAAAAACAGGAAGGCAGAATATTATCTGAATGGTGACAGATTAGGAAAAGGGGAGGTGCAACGAGACCTGGGTGTCATGGTACATCAGTCATTGAAAGTTGGCATGCAGGTACAGCAGGCGGTGAAGGCCGCAAATGGCATGTTGGCCTTCATAGCGAGAGGATTTGAGTATAGGAGCAGAGAGATCTTATTGCAGTTGTACAGGGCCTTGGTGAGGCCACACCTTGAATATTGTGTACAGTTTTGGTCGTTTAATCTGAGGAAGGACATTCTTGCTATTGAGGGAGTGCAGCAAAGGTTCACCAGACTGATTCCCGGGATGGGCAGGACTGACATATGAAGACTAGATCGACTAGGTTTATATTCACTAGAATTTAGAAGAATGAGAGGGGATCTCATAGAAACATAACATTCTGACGGGATTGGACAGGTTAGATGCAAGAAATATGTTCCCGCTGTTGGAGGAGTCCAGAACCAGAGGTCACAGTCTAAGGATAAGGGGTAAGCCATTAAGGACTGAGATGAGAAGAAACTTCTTCGCTCAGAAAATTGTGAACCTGTGGAATTCTCTACCACAGAAAGTTGTTGAGGCCAGTTCGTTAGATATATTCAAAAGGGAGTTAGATGTGGCCCTTAAAGCTAAGGGGATCAAGGGGTATGGAAAGAAAGCAGGAATGGGGTACTGAAGTTGCATGATCGGCCATGATCATACTGAATAGCAGTGCAGGCTCAAAGGGTGGAATTGCCTACTCCTGCACCTATTTTCTATGTTTAAGTAGTGATGCCTCTCCCCTCCTCCATGGTCGACTAGCCCCATTAATAAATCATCATCATAGGCAGTCCCTCAAACGAGGATGACTTGCTTCCAGGAGAGTTCACAGATGTTTCAATAAAGGACCCGATGTTCCAGTCCTGAACTCCAGTTGAGGGGTGGAAGATGCCTGTGCATGAATTTCTTTTTTTTTTTTAAAAACGTGTGGTAACCGTTGCACATCAGCCACCACACGGGCTTGACAGAGCTAGGCCTTTAGCCAGTGGCAAGGATTAACCAGGACGACTGGAGACCTGCTCTGGTGCATGGACCTAGTGCGCACACATATCGCATTATACATAGAGAAATACCCAGAGGGCAAGTGGTGTCTATGTAGCCATACAATAACTAAAAAGCAACCCAGTGAGAGAAGAATAAATGACTTGCTGAACAATAAAGGGAACAAAATTAATTATTAAAAAAAGTAACCTACAAGTTATGACAATGTGGTAACTTGGACAGCTTGCAGAAGGATATTGTTGCGCTCAGTGAAACAAGGCATTCCATGCAAAGCCCTAAACACGGCAGTAAGTTATTATTACACAGAGCATCTATAGCAGAGTGGCTAGTCTTGTGGACGAAGTACTTATGGAGCAGCATGGAGTGTCATACATCAGACTGTTTATTTAGTGTCCATATTCATGTGGTTGATTGGTTTGGTACTTTCTGAACAAAGGCACAACAGAGGCATCAGCAGCAGGTCTTTTGAGCACTATATGAGGAAGTGTAACATTAATACATTTCAGAGCCAGATCACTGGATGACAAATCCTATAGGTGAATGTTCAAACCCTTCATTTTTCACCATTGGTGACATTCACGGTCTGTGTCAAATGTTACAAATTTACTTCTTCAGAGGCAGAACATTTTCTTCAAAATATCCCCGGTTCATGATGTTGCCAGCTGGAAAATATCTGGCCACTACGAACGTGGAGCCATCCGGGGCAGAGGCCTTCCCAACCCCCAACTTCTTGCTGTTTTTCCATATCATTGCTGTAAAGTGACCTAGGGAAGAGATAAGACCAGATGTTAATGGACAGGTGATCCACTGGGGACATTACTCCCAACGTGTGGGGTGTACCGTGCTTCTCCCTCACACCCCAATTACTCATCAGCTGGATGCTTTGCAACCAATTTACCAAATGTAGACACAATCCCTCATGTTGACACAGTCTAATCAGATTCCAATGCAACGCAATTGTATCAAACTGCAAGTGAGCACTGGTCATAAAAATACCAGCCTCCACCGTAAAGAAAGAAAAATCATTCATAAACGATCTGAACTGCAGTGAGGCAAGAGCACAGAGAGGTGGAAAACTAATTTAGAAAACAAGCTTTTCATTCAAAATGCCCTCAAAAGCTGTAACAGTTTTGACTTTTAGAATGTACACTGCAGAAGAAAAGTCGGTTAAGCTTTGAAAACAACACTTGATTTCAGAGAGTGTGAAGTTCTAAAAGTGCCGCAGTAAGTACATATCAAAGCCTCTTTCTCGCTTTCACTCCGTGCTGTAATGTAGATTAACATCTTTGGTGGTCTCCCACCAACTTCCAGTGGATGTTAACCCAGCTGGAGTGGTTAAAAAGGCAAATTAGGGAATATTTGTATTTGTGCAACAGTTTAAGGATTTAGTTGCTCAACAGTTGAGTTTGTGACTTTTGTGTTTCCAGCTACAGACTGTTCCCGAGATCAACAATACACTAAAAAAACAAACACTTTGTTGGCCTGTGTGCCTGTGGCCAGAAGAAATTGTGGCACGTGATGTCCAGTGCTTGGGCAGCCAATTTATGATGAGAGTCTCAATGCCATTGCTGGGATTACCATTTCTAGATTGGGAAGGCCTCAGCTACTGATAGCTCCAGATAGTTTGCAGCTGGCAACATCTTGCGATATTTTGAGGAAAATGTTCTGCCTCCCAAGAAGTAAATCTGTATGGTAGCATTTCCTCTGAAGCCAGGGCTCCCTGAGGAGCTAGCTTTACAATATAAATTGTACAGCACTGAAGATCACTGGTTTCTTTGTAAAATGTATTACTTTACCCTACCAGAAACCATTAATGGCAACAGTGCACTTCAGCACCAGTATGACTCATCTAATCATTCTGGTTCAGTGCCAGTGAACAATCCATAGACCTGACCATTTTCTCCAAAACAAAACAAAAGCAAAATACTGCGGATGAAGGAATCTGAAAAAAAAAGATTGTGTGTCTGGAGCAGACCTTCCCTTTTGCTCTTTCCTCCCCTCCCCTCTTTCCCTGCCTCTGTACTTGCTTAAAACCTATTACATCTCGAACTTTTTCCAATTTTGATGAAAAGTCAATGAGCTGAAACGTTAACTCTGTTTCTCTCTCCACAGATGCTGCCAGACCTGCTGAGTGTTCCCAGTGTTTTCTGTTTTTATTTCAGATTTCCAGCATCCGCAGTATTTTGTGTTTGACTTAGCCATCCATTGGCTTGACCACATCAAAAATTAAGAGATTTGATAGAGGTGTTCAAAATCATGAATGTTTTGATAAGAGTAAATAAGGACAAACTGTTTCCAATTGCAGAAGGGTCAGTTACCAGAGGACATAGATTTAACGTAATTGGCAAAAGAACCAGAGGCTTCATGAGGAAACACTTTTTTTTTTAAACACAGCAATTTGTTGAAATGCTCTGCATGAAAGGGTGGTGGAAGCAGATTCAATAGTAACATTCAAAAGAGAATTGAATAAATCCCATCTCAAAGCACTTTACAGCCAATGAAGTACTTTTGGAGTGTAGTCACTGTTGTAATGTGGGAAACAAATCTGCACATAAGCAAGCTCCCACAATGTTTTATTGTTACCAAAGATGTGCTGAATGTCTACCTTCTGTGCCAGATCATTCTATGATTCTTTGAGAACACTTAGTCCATGTGAATTCCTGGACTGATTTTGATCGCCCGCAGGGATCAGCGAGGAAATTTCCAGACTATTTTGCCCTGATTGACCCTGGGTTTTTCTCTGCTTTTTTTGCATCTCCCAGGAATGCGGGGGGTAGGTGGGAGGTGGGAGTGGGAAGAAGTATTTAGCCATGGTGGCCTGGCCATCATGGTGTGGGACAGGCTTGTTGGACCAGCTGATCTTTTCCTAGCCGTCAACATTCTATGTTTGTAAGTGAGAATGACCCTCAATCTGCCCCGGCCTTCTTCCTTCTTCCAAAGTTACTGTGCGAAATTCAGTTGACCATCTACCCCAGCTTTCCTCAGGTATCTGCACCCGTATAGGGCTTTTCACATCCTCGGGATGCCTTAAAGCACTAAGACAAAAGCAAAATACTGCAGATACTGGAAATATGACACAAGAAGCATAAAATGCTGGAAATACTCAGCAGGTCAGGCAGCATCAGTGGAGAGAGAAACAGAGTTAATGTTTCAGGTCAATGATCTTTCGTCAGAACTGGAAAAAGTTAGAGATGCAATAGGTTTTAAACAAGTACAGAGGCAGGGAAAGGGGAGTAAAGAACAAAAGAGAAGGTATGTGATAGGATGGAAGGCAGGAGAGAGTAAATCACAGAAGGGATAATGGTGCAAAGCAAAAGGAGATGGTAATGAGACAAGTAAAGAAACAAGAGATGGGTCTAGAAGAGGTGTAAATGGGAATTGCAGAAACATCCCCAACAACTGCTGTCTGGAAAAAATGGGAGCAGAGGTTCATCATCATCATAGGCAGTCCCTCGGAATCGAGGAAGACTTGCTTCCACTCTTAAAATTAGCCCTTAAGTGGCTGAACAGTCCAATACGAGAGCCACAGTCCCTGTCACAGGTGGGACAGATAGTCATTGCGGGAAGGGGTGGGTGGGACAGGTTTGCCACACGCTCTTTCCGCTGCCTGCGCTTAATTTCTGCATGCTCTCGACCATGAGACTCGAGGTGCTCAGCGCCCTCCCGGATGCACTTCCTCCACTTTGGGCGGTCTTTGGCCAGGGACTCCCAGGTGTCGGTGGGGATGTTGCACTTTATCAGGGAGGCTTTGAGGGTCTCCTTGTAACGTTTCCTCTGCCCACCTTTGGCTTGTTTCCTGTGAAGGAGTTCAGAGTAGAGCATTTGCTTTGGGAGTCTCGTGTCTGGTATGTGAACTATGTGGCCTGCCCAGCGGAGCTGATCAAGTGTGGTCAGTGCTTCAATGCTGAGGATGTTGGCCTGCACGAGGCACTAATGTTGGTGCGTCTGTCCTCCCAGGGGATTTGTAGGATCTTGTGGAGACATCGTTGGTGGTATTTCTCCAGCGACTTGAGGTGTCTGCTGTACATGGTCCATGTCTCTGAGCCATACAGGAGGGCGGGTATTACTACAGCCCTGTGGACCATGAGCTTGGTGGCAATGTTGAGGGCCTGGTCTTCGAACACTCTTTTCCTCAGATGGCCGAAGACTGCAGTGGCGCACTGGAGGCGGTGTTGGATCTCATTGTCAATGCCTGCTCTTGTTGATAGGAGGCTCCCGAGACATGGAAAGTGGTCCACATTGTTCAAGGCTGCGCCGTGGATCTTGATGACTGGGGGGCAGTGCTATGCAGCGAAGACAGAGGTTATGAAATTGCTGAACTCAATGTTGAGCCTGGAAGGCTGTAAAGTGCTAATCGAAAGATGAGATGCTGTTTCTTGAGCTTACGTTGAGCTTCATTGGAACAGTGTAGGAGGCCAAGGTCAGAGAGGTCCAAGTGGGAGTGGTCCGGAGAATTAAAGTGACAGGCAACCGGAAGCTCGGGGTCACGCTTGTGGACTGAATGGAGGTGTTCCGCAAAGCGGCCACCCAATCTACGTTTTGTCTCCCTAATAAATGGGAGACGGCATCGTGAGCAGCGAATTCAGTATACTAAATTGAAAGTACAAGAAGTAAATCAGTTTTACCTGGAAGGAGTATTTGGGGCCTTGGATTGTGGGAAATGAGGAGGTAAAAAGGGAAGGTGTTGCATCTCCTGCACTTGCATGGTGAGATGTCATGGAAAGGGGAGGAGTGTTGGGGGTGTTTGAGGAGTGGACCCGGGTGTCGTGAAGGGAATGGTCCCTTTGGAATGCTGAATGGGGGAAGGGAAAGGAAAATTATGCTGGAGCCGGTGGAAATGGCAGAAGGTGATCCGTTGAATTTTGAAATAACAATCTTAGGTTAAAAACTCTGACCTCAGCCTCGTACACTGTTCCAATGAAGCTCAAAATAAGAGTGAAGAACAGCACCTCACCTTTCGATTAGGCACTTTACAGGTTTCCAGACTCAACACGGAGTTCAACAATTTCAGACCATAACTTCTGCCCCAATTTTTCGGATGGCAGCTGTTGCTGATGATTCTGATATTCTTATTTCATCTCCTCTGGACCCATTTTTTGTAACAAATAATGGGACAATTAATGTAAGGTCATTGACCTGGAACATTTACTCTGTTTCTCTCTCCACAGGTACTGCCTGACCTGCTGAGTATTCCAAGCATTTTCTGTTTTTATGCCTTAAAGCTCTACAAAGCCAATTAAATTACTTAGCTGTAACGAACATCCTGAGGACATGAAATGTGCTTTATAAATTAAGTTTGTTCTTCTTTCAATAGGTTTCAATTAATTGTGGAGACTGTCTACGCTGGTCTGTGAACTACATAATAATTTGGGGCTTAGAGCATCTGCATAATGGTAACAACATTCCAGTTTTGACTTGTGGTGGTGGTGGACAAAAACATATAATTTCTTGTGCCAAATAACAACCTTAGGTTAAAAACTCTAATGCAGTCTAAAGAATTCAGCCCTATCAGAATGTCTAATGAAATACAGCTGAACTACAATAAGAGCTTGCAGTTCACCAACGTGACAGTCAAAACTAACAGTGCATGCTAAGTAATCAGGCTCTTAGGGTGTTGAAAGATGTCAGAGGAGATAACGGAGGCTGTGGCCACAAATTTTCAATTCCCATAAATATGTAAATTGTGCTGAGAGGCTGGAGAGTAGTTTGTTCAAGAAGGGAAAAAAGGTAAATTTGGTAACTATAGATCAGTTACTCTAACATCTGTTGAGGGCAAACTCTTATAGAATTTATAATTGGAGATAAAGTTAGTGAGCATTTAGCAATGCATAAGTTAATCAAGGACAGCCTGCTTGCCTTAGTAGAAAGCAATTGTGTTTGACAAACTTAAAAGTTTCCTGAAGAAGTGGCCAATTAGCAAATGGATGCGCTAATTTGTAATACTTAAAAGCTCTGATTGGGTCCCCTTGATCACATGACTGATTGCTGATTGATTCTCCATGGAGAATCAGACACACCCAGCAGTTTCTCTGGAAACTCTTTTGAGTTAACCTGCAAAACATAAAACATGTATCCGTGCCACCCGACCTGGATGACACACACAAGACATTTACAAGGCCCTTTTTTTTTTTTTTTTTTGGGTTTTTTTGTGGTTTTTTTTTTGGGGCACTAAAATCAAATTTTTCCTTTTTCCAGTGCCCCCTATAAAAGGAGAGGGGGACACTAAAAGCACCGGCAATTAAAAACAAATTAAACTTTAAAACGTAAAATCAAATTAAAATTTGGTTGCCGGGCGTGATGATGCACTCCAGTCCCTCCGGTGCCCACCTCTCGCGGAAGGCCGCGAGCGTACCGGTGGACACCGCGTGCTCCATCTCCAAGGACACCCTGGACCGGATGTAAGAGCGGAAGAGAGGCAGGCAGTCAGGTTGTAGTTTCTCTGGAAACTCTTTTAGAGTCTACCTGCAAAACATAAACATTAAACTGTGCCACCCGACCTGGGTGACACACCAGACATTTACAAGGCCCTTTTTTCCTTTTTTTGGTTTTTTTTTTGTGTTTTTTGTTTTTTTTTTGCTTTTTTTTTTGGGCACTAAAATCACAATTTCTCCGGTGCCCCCTATAAAAGGGAAGGGGACACTAAAAGCACCGGCAATTAAAACAAATTAAACTTTAAAACGTAAAATCAAATTAAAATTTGGTTGCCGGGCGTGATGATGCACTCCAGTCCCTCCGGTGCCCACCTCTCACGGAAGGCCGCGAGCGTACCGGTGGACACCGCGTGCTCCATCTCCAAGGACACCCTGGACCGGATGTAAGAGCGGAAGAGAGGCAGGCAGTCAGGTTGTAGTTTCTCTGGAATGTGTAATTAGAACCGCCCTGCCTATGTAATCAGTGACTTCGCAAAGTGTAATTCGAGCCATTCTGACTGCTGACTCCAGACAGATTAGAGCTCACTCGTATAGGTTAAGACCTTCTCCCACCCTGCAAACAAGTTCCTGCCCCAATCCCCCTCCGCCCAAGTTCATGGCCTAATCCCACCCAAAGTTGCTGAACTAATCCTCCCCCAGCCTAGAGTTCCTGACCTAGTAATACTCCTCAGCCCAAGTTCCTGACCCAATTCCCACAAGCCAAAGTTCCTGACCTAATCCCCCCCGCCACCCCAAGTTCCTGACCTAATCTCCCCCCGTCCAAGTTCCTGGCCTAATTCCCCCCCCCCCGCCCAAGTTCCTGACCGAATTCCCCCCCCGCCCAAGTTCCTGAACTAATCCCTCCCCCCAGTCCAAGTTCCTGACCTAATCCCTCCCGCCAGCCCAAGTTCCTGACCTAATCCCCACCCCCTCCCCCCCCAATGAGTTCCTGACCTCTTTTCTCTCCCCCCGAATCACCCCCCCCTCTCCAATCCCCCTCTCCTCTCAGTGTGAATGCGCAAAAAGGGGCGGGGCCCACCGTGCACATGTGGAGAAGGACACAAAAATGTTGTTGCCGATAATCACTCCGTTGGCAAATACAGTTCATGTGGTCTGTGGGGTGAAGTTGTTTGCGACTTCTCAGTCTGGCACCCTAACTTCGACAGAAACCCCCTTCATGCACTGGGCATCTGACGCTTACTCCTTCTCCACGGGACCACCTGGGAAAACAAACTACAAACCCACACGTTTTCTTTAAACCACCGGTCTTTGCAGCTGCTGTCAGTCACTCTGAGGTAATTTGACGTACACTTAATAACTAAAGGCTATGGCTGAAAAAAATACATTTTGCAAAAAGGAAGGGGCCGAAATTGCCCTCCGCCTGAAACGGGGCACACCGACCGTTTTTTTAGGTGCTCTGTCCATCCAATGCATGGGGCAGACATTCCGGCTATTTTAAGCTCTTTCGTTTATGTTTCCGGCTTGAGCGGTATTGGTGTGGGGAGAGGGGCGGAAGTGCGGTCGGGTCGGAATGACAGACGTTCCAAGTCACCAGCGCCATGCTGATGACGTCATTACGCTATCATTTCACAATGTCCCTCCCCTTCAGTTAAAGGGGAGGGCCGCTGCAGCCACTTGTGTGGCAAACACTGGGCCACCAGGGAGGGTTTCGGCCAAGCCAGCGGCCTGGCACCCAAGAGAGGGTGCCAGGCTGCCTGTTGTTCGGCCGGGCTGGCAAGTGGGGCCAATAAAAAATAAAATGGAGTCGCCGGCAGCGTGACCTCCCCTTTAATGGCGGCCACGCCGACTAGCCAGAAAAAGGCTACCAACAGAAAATGGTGTCAGTGGCACCGACCGGCGGCAGCGCTGCTCCCGTGGGGCAATTTCTGAAAGGCAGTCGCCACCGGTCGGTGCGTGCTCGACGTGGCGGGTAAACAGGCGGCACAGCCCCATACACTGCTTCAAAAGTAGAGGGCAATATACAAAATGGCGCCCTCCACGCCGACCAAGCGGTGATCGTTTACCAACCCATGGCCGCCTCTGAGGTTTAACGCTCTCTAAATATACTGTGGTATCAGATTTCATATACAGTACATATTTGTACTAACTTCATGCACAGCATGGTGTTCATGAACAGGAATATCCACAAACTCCCAGCAATGGACCTATTTAGATTCCTTTAGAGCTTGGATATAACGTAAACATATAGTATTAGCCTTGGGGGTGTGGCATCATTTATGTACTGTGTGCGCCTACACCCGAAGGGACCTCCTTCCCCACACCCCGAAAAGAACAAACTGTGCTGAACACAACTGCTTCATCGGCACTAAAATCCATGTTTAACACGAAGACCATCAACACTCATGGAATAGTTCTAGCTACACACTAGAAAGTTTCCAGCTACAGTGTCTGCAACAGGTCATTTCAGCCACAGTCCTGTTTATGCACTTTAACCTTTGATACAAGAGGTACATAAGCATCTTGAAATTACCACCGACAATTAACTATACTTGCTTCAAGATGTAAGATCAGAACCCAAAAACTGGCCTCACCAATGAGAGCGAGTTTAAAAAAAACGTTTCCTGACTTCTCCCTCCTTCCATTCCGCTCTCGTGACGTAAGGCCACTATTCCAATTTGGAAGTTGAGGAGAGGATTCAAAGTTTGCTTTAAAGAAAGAACTTGAAAGAAAAAAAAGTGCCGTTCTCACCCCCATAGTGTTTCAAAGCACTTTCCAGCCAATTAGTTAATTTTGTTAGTCAGTAGTGTTCAGAAGTAAATGAACTGAACCAGAACTATTTATTCAACCAAATCCTCCTAGATTGCGACAGTGATACAGGTGCATAAAATTCAGCCTGTATCAAATTCACAACAGTTCACCACTCCGCTTGAGTTTCTATTTTGCATGTGCAGGTGATGGGGGCTGGGGGGCAGTGGGAGGATTGATCAGCCATAATTTTATCTTGGAGATGGGCAAGAAGTGAGGGTGGAGGTGAATCGGGGGAGGGCTGGAATGTGGACGGGAAGCCCAGGAGAATGGGTTTCCCTCAGACCCCTGTCGAATTTAATCTATTTCCCACCTGCAGCCAGCAGATTGAGAAGAAAGGAGGAAGGCCAGGATTGTCGGAGGCCAGGGATCCTTGGAAGGGGCTGGAAATTGGTCTGAGGGGAGGGAAGGATGGGGGAGGGGGTTGATGGAGGGGAAACAGGGGGTGAAGAAAGATCAGAGGCCTGGGGGGTGTGGATCGTGGAGGGTTAGCGAGGAAGGAACGCTGAATCCAGCAGGTAAGTGGAAAGGCACTTACCTCCTGGATCCAGCAGTCATAGAAACATAGAAAATAGGTGCAGGAGTAGGCCATTCAGCCCTTCTAGCCTGCACCGCCATTCAATGAGTTCATGGCTGAACATGCACTTCAGTACCCCCTTCCTGCTTTCTCGCCATACCCCTTGATCCCCCGAGTAGTAAGGACTTCATCTAACTCCCTTTTGAATATATTTAGTGAATTGGCCTCAACTACTTTCTGTGGCAGAGAATTCCATAGGTTCACCACTCTCTGGGTGAAGAAGTTTCTCCTCATCTCGGTCCTAAATGGCTTACCCCTTATCCTGAGACTGTGACCCCTGGTTCTGGACTTCCCCAACATTGGGAACATTCTTCCTGCATCTAACCTGTCTAAACCTGTCAGAATTTAAAACGTTTCTATGAGGTCCCCTCTCATTCTTCTGAACTCCAGTGAATACAAGCCCAGTTGATCCAGTCTTTCTTGATAGGTCAGTCCCGCCATCCCGGGAATCAGTCTGGTGAATCTTCGCTGCACTCCCTCAATAGCAAGAATGTCCTTCCTCAAGTTAGGAGACCAAAACTGTACACAATACTCCAGGTGTGGCCTCACCAAGGCCCTGTACAACTGTAGCAACACCTCCCTGCCCCTGTACTCAAATCCCCTCGCTATGAAGGCTAACATGCCATTTGCTTTCTTAACCGCCTGCTGTACCTGCATGCCAACCTTCAATGACTGATGTACCATGACACCCAGGTCTCGTTGCACCTCCCCTTTTCCTAATCTGTCACCATTCAGATAATAGTCTGTCTCTCTGTTTTTACCACCAAAGTGGATAACCTCACATTTATCCACATTATACTTCATCTGCCATGCATTTGCCCACTCACCTAACCTATCCAAGTCACTCTGCAGCCTCATAGCATCCTCCTCGCAGCTCACACTGCCACCCAACTTAGTGTCATCCGCAAATTTGGAGATACTACATTTAATCCCCTCATCTAAATCATTAATGTACAATGTAAACAGCTGGGGCCCCAGCACAGAACCTTGCGGTACCCCACTAGTCACTGCCTGCCATTCTGAAAAGTACCCATTTACTCCTACTCTTTGCTTCCTGTCTGACAACCAGTCCTCACCCTCCTTTAGCTGCCAGGTTCCCGGAGGCCTGGGAAACCCGGCCGCCCACAGTTAAATTTAAAATGGAGCTTCAAAATGAGCCACGCAACCTCATTATAATATTTAAAGTGCCAACCCACCTCCTACGAGCGGGATGGCTGTCCACTTCCATCAGGTTGTGGGTCGGAATTTAGACTTTTAACACTTTAACCTCCCACCCAACCCCAAACCACCCATTTTTTAGGGTTAAAATCACCCCCAATATGTCACATCAGCAAGGGCAGACCTGCAGTTAATTCCTACAAATATTTTCTGCTGATGTTTTACATTTTGGATATTTCACTTTCAAGATTTAACTTGGAGTATTTTTTTTTCAAATATTGAATTTTAATTCTACTTTCCAGACTGAATTTTGATGCTTACCAGCAGCTCGAGAACATTAAGTGACCTCAAAATGACCCATTCAGCTCATCCATCTGGAAGTTACAGACATTTAACTGCGATGGTCGATAGTGAAGAGGGTACGGCCCATAGCATTTATGAATGTGCACTTTTTACAGCAAAAGAAAACACAGACAAATTGATGCAGGAAATGCAACAAAATAAATGGAAACATTTATAAATTTGGTGATAAAGCTATAGGTCAGGATTAAATATTTTCCTCTAAAGATCATTGTTACACTGAAGTAGCTGAAGCTTTTGGCTTTGACTGCTCAACTGTATCTGACTCCGTTCCAATTTGTCTCCCCCATGAGTCACTTTTAGGAGAGGTTGTGAAACAGGCAGCCTCGTGAAATGACAGTGCAGTTTGGCAGCAGGCCCAGGTGGATGAACCAGCATTTCCATTACAGTAATTCTGGAGACTTAGTTTAAAATGATCATTGTACTACTACATTGAAATTGTAATCTCTATACAGACCCTGTGTCAATGCTATCAAACATCAGGCAGCACAACAATACGGAGATCATCCCAGTTATATTCAGGGAAGCAGAAAGCTTACACTCTTAGCTCTCACTCCCTCCTCTCTTTAAGGCTCCCACTCATGCTGAAGTACAGTTCCATGTGCCCAGCAACCTTCTACTACCTCACCCAAACAACCATTTCTCTTATGTGAACCCAGACCATGAATATGGGCAGGCTATTCCAACTGCAACAGGCATCATAATCAAGCTCATTCTTGTTCGCAACAGACATCCATTCGCACGTGTTTCCAGAAAGGGTCAAAGGGACCCTGGTTGATTCCCCCCCCCCCCACAATCACACCTCCTTAAATTGGCAAGATTGAGGCCAACTATAGCACTGCAACAACCACCTCCATTCCTGGCTGAGATTAAAAGGATCAGCAGACAGACATCGTTCCACACCAGACGATGCATTTACCCACCGAGCCCTCGCTGGTCTGCTTTTCACAAATATAATTGGTGGAGAGGAGTGGACAGGATTATCTTTTACTCTTAATTTAGAAACATACAAATATTGGTATCCACGTTATCCAAAATTTCCATAGCTCAACATCTGCAGGAAATATAGCATGTGTAAATACACCAAAGATTACAAGTCACAGCCAAATCCTAATCTATTCAGACCACTCACTTACAGGATATGGGAAGCCTATGATTCAGTGGAGAACCTGTGCACTCACAGGATGCGAACTAAAAGCCAAGAATTATTCTAAATTATTTTAACTATTTGCTACACCGGCCAAGTTTCTTTAAGGGATATTCTTTTATCCAGTAACAGAGCAAGTTAAGTTTTATACATTGAAAATTCTTCAAACCCAGAACTGGCAAATAGAACCCTGAAAAATATGCAGAATTAAGTGGAAGGGGGAAGAAGTCTGCAAACATATTTTTTTAATTCATTCCGGGATGTGGGCGTCGCTGGCAAGGTTAGCATTTATTGCCCATCCCTAAAGCTTTCTCTTATTGGTGAGATTAGTTTTCAGATACTGGTCCTGTTTTTAGGTCAGTACAGTGAATTGTTGGTGTGGTGTTTACAGAAGCTAATGTGTAGACTCGCTGCTAAACCAATTCCATAAAGGCACTGGCGCATCTCGTGCCCATGTTGCCTCAAGCCTTAAAACAGTTGCAGTCTAGGAATTATATTCATGTTTTTGTTCCTTAATATTGCTAAAAGTTGTCCACTTCTTCTGCATCTACTTATCGGAGTGTCCTATTTTATATAGGCACTAGTTTAGTCCCTCCGCTTGGTGCCAAGTCAGTCAATAAAAGGGCAACAGCTTTATTTTGATAATTTAGCAGAGGCAGAAGATAGGATTCACCGTTAAATTTAGATTGTCCTGTAATAAATAAATGCAATCAATCACAATAATGTAATAAACAAGTGGCTACAGTAATGAAAGATCAATCTTTTACTGGAGAAATTCCATTGGATTGGAAACAAGCAAATGTTGTACCTATATTTAAAGGGGAACCAAATTAGGTTCAAGCTCATGTAGAAACATAGAAAACAGGTGCAGGAGCAGGCTCTTCGAGCCTGTACCGCCATTCAATATGATCATGGCTGATCATGCAACTTCAGTACCCCATTCCTGCTTTCTCTCCATATCCCCTGATCCCCTTAGCTGTAAGGGCCACATCTAACTCCCTCTTGAATATATCCAACGAACTGGCCTCAACAACTTTCTGTGGTAGAGAATTCCACAGGTTCATCACTCTCTGGGTGAAAAAGTTTCTCCTCATCTCGGTCCTATATGGCTTACCCCTTATTCTTAGACTGTGTCCCCTGGTTCTGGACTTCCCCAACATCAGGAACATTCTTCCTGCATCTAACCTGTCCAGTCCTGTCATAATTTTATATGTTTCTATGAGATCCCCTCTCATTCTTCTAATTGAGTATTAGCCTAGCTGGTCCAGTCTTTCTTCATGTCAGTCCTGCCATCCCGGGAATTACTCTGGTGAACCTTCGCTGCACTCCCTCAATAGCAAGCACGTCCTTCCTCAGATTAGGAGATCAAAACGGCACACAATACTCAAGGTGTGGTCTCACAAAGACCCTGTACAACTGCAGTAAGACCTTCCTGCTCCTATACTCAAATCCTCTCGCTATGAAAGCCTGCATGCCATTTGCTTTCTTTACTGCCTGCTGTACCTGCATGCCTAGCTTCAGTGACTGGTGTACCATGACACCCAGGTCTCATTGCACCTCCCCTTTTACTAATCTGTCACCATTCAGATAATAATCTGTCTTCCTGTTTTTGCCACCAAAATGGATAACCTCACATTTATCCACATTATACTGCATCTGCCATGCATTTGCCCATTCACCTAACCTGTCCAAGTTACCCTACAGCCTCTTAGCATCCTCCTCACAGCTCACACTGCCACCTAGCTTAGTGTCATCTGCAAACTTGGAGATATTATATTCAATTCCTTCATTTAATCATTAGTGTATATTGTAAATAGCTGAGGTCCCAGCACTGAACCTTGCGACACCCCCACTAGTCACTGCCTTCCATTCTGAAAAGGACCCATTTATTCCCACTCTTTGCTTCCTGTCTGCCAACTAGTTCTCTATCCACGTCAATACATTACCCCCAATATCATGTGCCTTAATTTTGCACACTAATCTCTTGTGTGGGACCTTGTCAAAAGCCTTTTGAAAGTCCAAATATACCACATCCACTGGTTCTCCCTTGTCCACGCTACTAGTCACATCCTCAAAAAAAACTCTAGAAGATTTGTCAAGCATGATTTCCCTTTCATAAATCCATGCTGACTTGGACCAATCCTGTCACTGCTTTCCAAATGCGCTGCTATTACATCTTTAATAATTGATTCCAGCATTTTCCCCACCACCGATGTCAGGCTAACCGGTCTATAATTCCCCGTTTTCTCTCTCCCTCCTTTTTAAAAAAGTGGGGTTACATTAGCTACCCTCCAGTCCATAGGAACTGATCCAGAGTCCATGGAATGTTGGAAAATGACCACCAATGCATCCACTATTTCTAGGGCCACTTCCTTAAGTACTCTGGGATGCAGACCATCAGGCCTGGGGATTTATCGGCCTTCAGTCCCATCAGTTTCCCTAACACCATTTCCTGACTAATAAGGATTTTCCTCAGTTCCTCCTTCCCGCTAGACCCTCAATCCCCTAGATTTTCGGGAGCTTATTCGTGTCTTCCTTAGTGAAGACAGAACCAAAGTATTTGTTCAACTGGTCTGCCATTTCCTTGTTCTCCATTATGAATTCACCTAATTCTGACTGCAAGGGACCTACATTAGTCTTGACTAATCTTTTTCTCTTCACATATCTATAGAAGCTTTTGCAGTCAGTTTTTATGTTCCCTGCAAGCTTACTCTCATACTCTATTTTCCCCTTCCTAATTAAACCCTTTGTCTTCCTCTGCTGAACTCTAAATTTCTCCCAGTCCTCGGGTTTGCTGCTTTTTCTGGACAATTTATATGCCTCTTCCTTGGATTTAACACTATCCCTAATTTTCCTCGTTAGCCACGGTTGAGCCACCTTTCCTGTTTTATTTTTATGCCAGACAGGGATGTACAATAGTTGTAATTCATCCATGTGATCTTTAAATATCTGCAATTGCCTATCCACCGTCAACCTTTAATTTTCATTCGCCAGTCTATCCTAGCCAAATCATGTCTCATACCATCGCAGTTTCTTTTCTTTAAGTTCAGGACCCTAGTCTCTGAATTAACTGTGTCACTCTCCATCTTAATGAAGAATTCTGCCATATTATGGTTATTCTTCTCCAAGGGGCCACGCACGACCAGATTGCTAATTAATCCTCTCTCGTTACACAAGGCCCAGTCTAGGATGGCCTGCTCTATAGTTGGTTCCTCGACATATTGGTCTAGAAAACCATCCCTTATACACTCCAGGAAATCTTCCTTCGAGGATACAAAGTTAGGTGGGAAAATAAGCGGTGAGGAGGATGCAAATAGGCTGCAGATATATAATAGACAGGTTGACTGAGTGGGCAAGAACATGGCAAATGGAACACAATGTTGGGAAGTGTGAAGTTACTCACTTTGGTAGGAAAAGCAAAAAAAGCAGAATATTTTTTGAATGGAGAGAGACTGGGAAATGTTTGCATTCAGAGGGACCTGGGTATCCTTGTACATGAATCACAGAAAGTTAACATGCAGCTACAGCAAGCAATTAGGAAAGCAAATGGTAGATTAGCTTTTGTTACAAAGGATTTGGAATATAAGAGTAAAGGGGGCCGAAATTCATCCCCGCCGGAAACGGGTCGCACCTACCGTTTTTACTGTGTTTTCACCGCTGCGGTGGATGTGGTAGCCTCTTGCACGAAATTCAGCTCTTTGTCTTTTTTCCCCCCCGAGTGAAGGGGTAGTCAGTCATACAGAATATCCGCTGCTGTCACTTTCACTTAAAGGGAGAGCCGCTGCGAGCTCTGCGATTATTTTAGTTCGGTCCACTGGGCCACCAGGGAGAGTTTTGGCTGGGTCAGCGACCTGCCACCCAAGAGGGGGTGCCAGGCTGCCTGCGCGGCCGAACCCGAGTCAATAATTGTCGGGCTGACCTGGCAGTCGGGCGGCAATAAAAAATAAGATGGCAGCAGCGGCAGTGCGCCCACACTGCCATTTTACACACTGGGCAAACACCGTGCACCAACATAAAAAATTGTCGGGGGCACCGCGCGGCAGCCACAAGATTTTGCAAGGTAAATTTTGCTTGCGGGGCGGGAGATCGGAGTTGCGCGCTTTAATGACGTGCTTAGGAGGGTTCGGCAGCAGCGGGGCGGAAGTGGGACCACCGGAAAAACCGAGAATTTCGCGAGCGGCAGCAATCCAAAAAAAATCGGCGGCCGTTCGACACCACTATCTGGCCGCCTTTTTCTGGCGATAACGGGCTAAATTTCAGCCCCAAGTCTTACTACAATTATACAGGGCATTGGTGAGGCCACACCGGAGTACTGTGCACAATTCTGGTCTCCTAAGGAAAGACATACTTGCTTTAGAGGGAGTGCAACGAAGGTTCACTAGACTGGTTCCTGGGATGAAGGGATTGCCTTATGAGGAGAAATTGAGTAGACTAGGCCTATATTCCCAGAGTTTAGAAAAATAAGAGGTGATCTAATTGAAACATATAAAATTCTTAAGGTGCTTGACAGAGTTAATGATGAGAAGCTGTTTTCTCTGGCTGAGGAATCTAGAACAAGGGGTCTCAGTCTCAGAATAAGGGGTCGACCATTTAGGGCTGAGATGAGGAGAAATTTCTTCACTCAAAGGGTTGTGAATCTTTGGAATTCTCGACCAGAGAGAGCTCAGTCGTTGAATATATTCAAGACAGAGGTTGATAAATTTTGGGGAATTAGGGGATATGGGATAATGCGGGAAACTGGAGTTGAGGTAGAAGATCAGCCATGATCTTGTTGAATGGCGGAGCAGACTTGAAGAGCCAAATGGCCTACTCTTCCTCCTATTTCTTATGTTCTTATGAACAGCACCTCATCGATTAGGCACTTTACAGCCTTCTGGACTCAACATCGTTCAACAATTTCAGACCATAACCTCTGCCCTTATTTTTTCAGATGGCAGCTATTGATGATTCTGCTATTCCCATTTACACCTCTTCTACATCCATCTTTTGTTTCTTTACCTGTCCCATTACCATCTCCTTTTGCTTTGTAGCATTATACCTTTTGTCATTTAATCTCTCCTGCCTTCCACCCTTATCACAGACCTTCTCTTTTGTTCTTTCCTCCCCTCCCCCCTTTCCCTGCCACTTGCTTAAAATCTGTTGCATCTCTAACTTTTTCCAGTTCTGACGAAAGGTCATTGACCTGAAACGTTAGCTCTGTTTTTCTCTCCAAGATGCTGCCTGACTGCTGAGTATTTCCAGCATTTACTGTTTTATTCCAGATAACTTCAGGCCCATTGACCAGGTAAATTAATGGAAACAGAGTATCCAATAGTGAGTCACAGTCAGCAACCAATTTATGAGGGGAAGGTCCTGCTTGACAATCCTCCTCAACTTCTTTAAAGGATGTTATAAATAACATTGATAGTGGAAGCTCCCAATGTAAAATGTATTTGACTTCCAGAAGGCCTTCAACAAAGACCCACATGAAAGACTAACAATAAAACTAAAATCAGTAAGAATCCAGGGTAGAATGTAAGAATGCGTAAGAAATTGGCTTAAAAATAGGAAGCAGCGAAGACTCCTGAGAAGCACGCTATCAGACTGAGGGAAGCGCTGAAAGAAATATGGCAATGATCCGTACTTGGACTTGTCATTTCTTAACTACATAAATGATTTCAGAAACTAATTGTATGGTTGTTAAATTCCCAGACAACAAGATAGAGAATGCAGCAAGAATAGAGGATGCATTTAAGGTTTTGCAAAAGGATTCCAACTGGAGAGATAAACAGCAAATGAAACTTAATGCTGACAATGCAGATTGGCAGAAAGAATGAGCAACACAGGTATAAGTGAAGAGAACAGAATTAGCAAAGGGAGAGTTTGAAAAGGATGTGGAATTACAGTAAACACATCATTTTCAATGTTAGGACAATGTGGAGAAGCAATTTAAAAAGGAAATAGAAGCTTGGATTTTCTAAATCCAGCAAAAATGGGAGTGGTTGTCACCAATTTTCCCTCTAATTTTTTTTCCATGTGCGGTCACCTTAAATTTGCTGTGCATGCGTGGTATCTTCCAACAGGAACAGCTTATGAGTGGCCTGCATCGGACCTCTCGATTGATGCATGGCACGGACCTTAGGGGGAACATTGGGGGGGGTCACCTAATTCTCAGGATCATCTGTGCCTGCAACACAGAGGGGTGCTCTGACACAATTTTCTGTAAGTAATTCCTTTCCCCTAATTTGAATAAGTCATGGCTACACAAAAAGGTTGCCAGACAGCTTGGCTTGCAACACTCTTGGCTGGGGATTGGAAAATTCAGCCAGGGAGCAGCCTTTATAGGGCTGCAGCTAACTATTAAAGGACATGTTGTGGTACGGACAGAATAATGCAGTAATTGATCATAACGGCATAGTGGAGACTTTTGGGTAACTGCCCCCTTTGATCTCAAAGAGTTGGAGGTCCTACTACAGGAGATGTACCAAAGGAGGGTGGCATTATTTGGATCTGAAGACCATTCTCCAGTAAAAGTAAAGGTTCAAATTGCATCAAGGGATATCAGCAATTGAGTCCATCCAGGTCCCTGACATCTGGCTGCAAATTAGGAAGTTTGCTGGTATCAGATGAGAAGTATGCTCCTCACAGCTACACACATTTCTTTTGAGGAGAGTCAAGAATGAGACAAACTTACGATAGGAACATCCACAAATTCCTGGAGGTACCATTTCCAGTACTAAACACAATTACTGCCCTACTGAACACACTCTCTTGTGCCAAATCCTCAAAGCACACTTCTGTTGCAGGTGGAAATATTCATTACATATGTAGGGAAAGGCAAATTTTTCTGAATATTTTAACATTAAAAAGTTTCCCTCCACTCCCCTCAAGACTACCAGATGAGGACAAAGGAGATAGCAGGCCAAGTTTTTTGATCTGGTAATTGATCCAATAAGCAGGCCTACATTGTGTCAGCATGAGCACTGGCTGGCCTTCTCAGGCTCTCGGTATCACTGTGACTTTGCTGATTGGCAGCTCTGTAGTTAGAAGTTGCCTAAACCTTGGAATAAATATGGCAGCTGCTGGTGATTGTGTTAGTTCATGTGATCTAACTATCTGTAAGAATGTTTTTACATTTTGTTCTGTATTAAAATAGACAGAACAGCTAATGTAGCAATTATGGTTAAACTAAATGATAATTCAAATTTGGTTTGATCTGTATACTTGCAGATCTTATATTTTGATCACAATCAGGGACGGATTAAGGTGGGGGTGGGGGGGGGAGGCAGATGGGGCAGTCGCCCAGGCGTGGGGCCCATACAGGGTCAGATTAAGGGCAAGGGCAAGAGCAGAGCAAAGCTACAAGGGCTCAGGTGCATGTTATTCTCGACTTCATGTAAACAGACTCTAGATACCCTTTTTCTCGAGATGCATTCTGCACACAAATCAGGAGCGAAGAAAAGGAAAGAGCACCAGCTATGCGAGGAGCAAAAGAAACGGGAAGTAGCTAAACTGCTTAAACTAGATAATTTTTTCCAACTAAAAACTCAAGATCATGAGGATGAAGGCCGCGGTGCAGTCAACTTCAACAACAAAACCACTAGTGGCACTGGACCGAGTTGGAGCTCCAAGTTCAAAATAGTTGAAGATGATGAAAACCAACTGGCGCATACCGAACTGAAAGAGGTGCAACTTACGAGTGACATTGAGCTATTGGGAGACAATATCTCAGAAGACATGCAAAGCCATTGGAATGCAAAAGGTAGTGAGTGTCATATATGTAACACCACTATATTACTGTATACACTCAACCTAGATGCACAACTTGACCACAAGGGGTGAACTTGTGGGAGACACTCCTTATCTGATCACACGGGTATAAGAAGGGAGGTCCCACGCAGGGTCATCGTCTTTGGAGTCTTGTGAATAAAGAGTTAAGGTCACAGAGTGACCTTGTGCCCAGAATGTGCCTCGTGTGGTTTCATACTGTAGAGTAAGGACTTTACAGTGAGAATTGCCGAAACTGTAATAAAGACTTCCAAAACCCCGGCATGATTCATGCCAAGGAAGGATGTTGCTGATACTGCTCGAAGTCCTTCTTCACACGTGAGCACCCGCTGACAGGAGAACTTGTGGAGCGAACTTGACTCTGTTATTCACCTTCAAATGGTAGAGTATACTGCTTTGCTTGCAAGGTCACAGCACGAACAAGTAGCCACTTTACTCATGGGTTTAATGACTGGAAGCATGGAGAGGCGAGGATTTCATCTCACGAAAACAGCCACCAGCATAGAGAAGTCATGGTAGTAATGTGCACTAGAAAAGCAGGCACTGGTTGTGTTCCAGTTTGAAAATGAACGGCAGTACTGGCAAAAGGTGCTAGAGCAGGTTGTGTGCAAGATAAGTTTCTCTGTGAACGAAGTCTTTCATTGCGAGGCAGAGACTAAATAGTTGGGTCTCTAAGTAATGGTAATTATCTGGGTGTGTTGGAGGTTCTCGCAAACTACGATGCATTTCTTGCTGAACACATCAAGCGGTTTGCCAACAAGGGCAAAGGGCATACTTCATACTTGTCTTCCACCACTTGTGAAGAACTGATTAGTCTGATGGCTGGCAAAGTACTTGAGACGATTATCCAGGCATTGAAATCAGTGAAGTTCTAGTCAATATCTGTTGATTCAATGGCAGATGTCACACATTCAGATCAGCTGACATTTGTCGTCCGCTATATTCTATCGATTGGTCCTGAGGAAAGGTTCCTAAAGTTCTTGCCGATAATCGGTCATACTGGACAAGAAATAGCAGAAATAATACTGGCCTTTCTGGATGAGAATGGGATTGACATATAAAATCGTAGCGAATAATCTTACAATAATGCTTCAAATATGAGTGGGAAATACATTGGTGTCCAAACTATCAAAGAGCAATGCCCACATGCAAGGTTTATACCATGCGCAGCGCACTCACTCAACCTTGTAGGGAAAAACAGTAGCGAATGCAGCCCAGTGATAGTCAGATTTTTTTGACATTATACAAAAGTTGTACACTTTTCTCTCTGCATTGACATATCGCTGGTGACTGCTTTATTACAAACTAGAGCCTTTAGGGCGGTCTGTCATCAAACAGCTTTCTGGTACTCGATAGTCAGCAAGGTATGAAGCAGTGTCAGCCCTGCTCAAAGGTTACACTCCCATATGCGAAGTGTTGGAATCCTTGACAACTAACATGGAACAGAAAGTTGAATGCCGAAATGAAGCTTAGTTGATCCTTGACAAACTGGGAAAACTGGATTTCGCGATTCTCATTGTTATTTGGAACAGTCTTGAAGCGTTTTCACCTGACCAATCTCTTGCTTCAAGAGACCAGCTTGAATCTGAATGTCATGGTGTCCTTACTAGAGTCCCTTTCCGATTTTGTCAAGACTCAGCGGACAGAGTTTGAGGACTTTGAAGACCTAGGGATTAAATTGTGTGGCCACAACGAGTACAATTCAGCTCAGAGACGTGTCCGGGCACACAACCGCCGCCATGACGATGGAGATGCTGAAAACACTGTGCTGTTACCCAAGGAGAAATTCAAAACTGAAGTGTTCCTTGTCATTGATCAACTGATCAGTACCGTGAAACACCGCCTTGAAGCATACAAGGAAATTAACTGTAAGTTTGGATTCCTGTCCAAGCTAGCCACTCTCTCGACTCATGAGATCAAGCAATCCGCAGCAAATCTTACCCGCTCCTATCCCAAAGATCTGGAACCTATGATTGAAAGTAAATTCATCAGTTTTCTAGCTTAGTGACATCCTCAACAGGGCTTCAAACCTCAATTTGTGTCAAAAAAACTAAGTCAGCAGAGCTGAGAATGTATCAATTCCGCCATACACACGCCCTCACCCAAACATTTTCTAACACTGAAATAGCTCTTCGGATCTATCTGTCGATGATGGTATCAAATTGCAGTGGTGAGCGGTACTTCTCAAAACTAAAACGTATCAAGAATGAGGTCATGAGCTGAATGGGATAAGATCGACTTAATAGTCTTTCAATCATGAGCATCGAGAGCAAAGTACTGAGAGGATTTGACTTCTCGAAAATCACTGACAAGTTTAGCCAACAAAAATCTAGAAAAAGACCAGTGTAATGTTATACTTGTAGTTGCCTCTGTGGAGAAAATGGAATGCAAATGACAAATGGTGGTCTTCCAAAAGAATTGCGCTGTCTTGTTCTAAATTGTTGCCATTGTCGATTTCGTTTCAAAATGTAACGATTTTTAAAATTAAAGCGTTGTTGTTTATTGTTTATACAGGGTATCATCAAGGTATCGGTTTGATTTTTTGGAAATATAATAAAATATTAAATGAGTGTCTTCATCGTATCAATGAGAACATAACCTGAGATGTAGACCTGACCTGACCTTCACCTGATGCATACTCAGTATAGTGCCCTGTGACTTAGCTCACTAATGTCATTTACTGCAGGATGTGAATGGCAGTAGGGGGCCCATGGCCAGGGTACTGCCCAGGGCCCAAGGTACCCTTAATCCATCCCTGATCACAATGACACTGATAACATATGAAGCAAAGATTGCTGAGATCACAATGTAACAGGCTTTTGACCAGGATTTGCCTCTATATCCATGGGTCACAAAACACCTAACAATGTTAAAACTCATCAAGAATTTGAACAATGGCAGATTGTTTTAAGATGGTCTGAAGAGGGACAATTCTTTACTCAGAAGGAATTTTAGCTACCATCAAGGCGAGGTACCATGAACAGACCTAGATAGGTATCACTCACAATTTTCAGGAAGTCTTTACACGCAAGTTTCTAGATGTAGGACTGCGTATACTACTCTGTATGTAGTCTTAAGATGAATGTTTTGAAATAATAGTGAATGCAGTTAGTTGTCAGACATATTACTGTCTCTCGCTTTTGTGTTGTTAAAAAGGATAAAGAATTATCCGAACATTGTTCAGCTCCACACTGCATGCAGGGATCTGAAACTGCATGCTGCTTAGAGACATATATTCATAACAGAAACATGCTATTTGCCCCAACTGGTCAATATACTGGCCGGTGTTTATACTCCACACGAGCCTCTTCCCACTTTAATGACCTCTTCCCACCCTGCCATTGTATCCCTCTATTCCTTTCTCCCTCGTGTATGCCTCAAGTTTCTAGATGCTAGAAATCCATCAATGCTATCTGCTTCACCCACTCGATGTGACTACAAGTTCCACATTTTCACCACTCTGTGTAAAGGTCACCTACTTTATTGATTTGATCTTTTAGCAGCGATCATGGGCCGCAAATTGCAGCCTCGCCGGGACCGTACGAAGTATGCACACGCCTGGCGAGGCCGTGCAAAAGCTGGTTCTTATCGCGCAATGCGCATGTGCCGAGAACCGGCTTTTCCAATCAGACAAAATTTCTTTAGACAGATTCTACGCATTCCCGGGTGAAGGACATCCGCGCGGCAGAAATTGGGCTATTTGCCCAACTCATGCCCAGCGAATGTCTTTCAAACTTTTATGCCTAGTAAAAGCAGGCATATAGCTTACTTTTACCAGTGTAAACCTTTTAAAACATACAAAAATTAAATTTAATCATTCATTTTTATATTAAAAACCCTGTCCATTAAGGCAAGTTTATTTTTAAACACATTAAAAAAAATTCCAAAAGTTTTTCTAAAACATTTAATTTTAATTAATTTTAAATAAGTGAGGATTTTTTTTAATTTATTGTGTTGTGTTTCTTGTTTATTCTCATTGATAGTAATGGAGCCCGTACAAACGGAATTCCCATTTTTATTAATGAGAATACTAAATAGTGATTGGTGGTCCAGGCCTACGTGATTCCAGCAGATGCGTTCGTACCTGGACGACAGATCCCCATGCGCAGCGCAGCGAATGAAGGCCTCCGACCGGAACCTATGTTCCTCCGGGACCAACAGGTAGTTTCATAGATTTTTTCGGGTCAGGGGCGTTCATACGAAGGAAGCCTTTGACTGCAATTTTCAGACCCATATATTTATCTCTCCTTGTTCTGGACTCACTCACAAGGGCAAACCGTTTCTCCACATCCTATCAATCGCCTTCATCATTTAAAAGACCCCTTTCAGGTCTCCTTAGATTTTCCATTGAGAGAAAAGAGTCCCAGCCTGCTCAATCTTTCCCAACAGTTGCCTCTGCTCAATTCTACACAACCTCCTTGTAAATCGTCGGTCTACTTTCTGCAGTGCTTCAGACTTATTTTTGTAGCATGGAGACCAGAACTGCGCACAGTAATCCAAACGTGCTCCACCAAAGGTCCGACTTAATATTACCTCCTTGCTTTTGTATTCTATTTCTCTAGAAATGAACCTCACTACTTTGTGAAGCACCTTGGGATGGTTTACTACGTTAGAGGTGCTAGAAATCTGCAAGTTGCTGTAGCCTTTACAGCCTTGCCAACTTGCGATGCTACTTTTAACGATTTATGTACCTGCATTCCCAGATCTTATGGCTCCTCGAAATTAGGCCTAGAAATTCGATGAGGCAGGAAAATGGTCGGTGACACCGCGGGACAAGTTAACGGCTGCCCGCAGAAAGAGCGCAGGCAGCACCAGTATTTTGGTGCTGAGCCGCCGAAGTGTGGGTGGTGAAGGTTCTCCCATAGTGCTGAGAGAGAAGGAAGCCCAGGATTTTGATCCAGCGACGATGAAGGAATGGCGATATATTTCCAAGTCAGGATGGTGTGTGACTTGGAGGTGATGGTGTTCCCATGCACCTGCTGCCCTTGGGTGCTATAGGTCACGGGTAAATCGTAACGTGTATGAGCATTTCATGGGAATGGAACGGGTTGGCAGAATTAAATTAAAGCAGATTTGTTAATTTTCTTAATTTGCTATTAAACAAATCGGATTGCTGATTGCTCAGTGGATAAATGGGGTTCTAGGTTTGATCTCTTGCCTGCGCGGCGTTAACTAATCTCTTTCTCTACAACCCCACCCCGCCCCCCGTCCCCTACATCCTCACAAAAAAAATTGACAGACCCTTTAAAAAAAAGCATGTAAACAGTGATTATACCACCTAACTATCTGACACACTTGTTGTGAGGGCAGTACGAGCAACAGAATGTTGGGGCTTGGTTCAAATTTCTGAGAACTTGACAGCTCTAGTCCAAGTCAGTTTTGACAAATATGGTAATAAAGCAGACTGTACATATTACAATTAACTGAAAATGTATGTAGTTAGTTGGGAGAGAAAAATGACAAACAAGTTATTAGGCAATCTTGTTCTCATATTCAAATTCAAAAACTGCTCAACTTTACTGTCCACTTCCCAACAATCTTCCTATCTGAGCCTTTGCACTCCCTTCAAAAAAGGAAACTACCATTATCTGCATTATCGAAACTGCTTCTGCTCAGACCCCGTGCCAACACTGTTCAGTACCAAGACCAATTTCTGTTACATAGTCACTACCTCTCTCCATTTAACATTGTTCAGTATCGATCATTGGTGCGACCACACCTAGAATACGGAGTACAGTTCTGGTCGCCACAGTACAAAAAGGCAATGAAAGGATACAGAAGAGAGCAACCAGAAAGATTAAGGGAATGGGGGATTGGATAATGTGGAGCTTATATGTAAATTGGGTCTGTTCTCACAGGAAAGGTAAGGTTGAGAGGGGATATGATTGTTGTTTTTAGGATTCCAAAGGGACTAGATAATGTAAACCATGATCCAATACAATAGAACCAGAAGACACGGCCTACGCTTGAAGGGGGGGGTGTAAATGCAAAACTAATCTAGAGAAATATTTCAGTGAACAAGTGACAAGTGGTCAATCTATGGAACAGGCTCCTTAGGGAAATGGTGGAGTCAGATAGTGTTGTCAATGGAAAATTAGCTTTCTGTCAGAAAATAATATTGTGTGATACAGGATATGAATAATGAGATGTGAAATATGGTATGTTTTGCATGCTTGGGAGGAACAGGTGACTTTGAACCTCTGGTTCCCAACGCTTCCCACCACAGGGGTTTTCCTCGGCTCATGTTCGGGTCTGCTGAAGACTAAATAATGCAGATTGATTGCTATGATTAGTCAACAACTCCATTATAGTTGTATCATACGACTACCAGAATGGTAGAAGACAAGCTAAATGGACTGTGGTCTTTTTTCATCTGGCAATTCCCATGTGTCTACTGCTTGCAAATTAATTTTAACAAAACAGTAATTTGAACACAAAATTAAACTGTGTTTAGAAGCCGAAATGCAAAATTATCATAATTGTGCGAGACCGTTACCTTGATTAGGGATAAAATTATGCATTTTTTTTCCTTAATGAGCTCCAGAAATGTTGATATTGGTTTTAACAGCTGATGTGACTAATAGCCAAGAAGATTGCACTGCATCTTACACTAATCATTTTATTTTGAACTTTCATTTTAATAAAAATAAAGGGGCCAAGTTTCGGCCTGAGTTGCTCCTGTTTTTTTTGAGCAACTGGTTTAGAATAGAGTATCTTAGAAATTTGAATTCTCGGCATTTAGTTTGCTCCAGTTCTAGTCAGTTAGAACAGTTTCACTTTGGAACAGAATTTTTTTTTCAAAAGCGGGCGTGTCCAGCCACTTGCACCTGTTTTCAAAGTTTAGGCAGTGAAAACTTACTCCAAACTAACTTAGAATGGAGTAAGTGAAGATTTTTGTACGTTCGAAAAAACCTTGTTGACACTTTAGAAAATCAGGTGTAGGTTACAAATTAGGCGTAGAGAAGGGGGTGGGGGGTTTAAAGGGAAGTTTACAAACATTAAACACTTCAGTTTTACAAATAAAGAGCCATCATCAATAATAAATGACAAACACATCAATGAATCAACCAATAAATCAATCAAAAAAAAAAAAATTTTTTTTTTTAAAAATCAATAAAATATTTTCTGCTTACCGATTGCAGCACCGGGAGTCCTCCAACAGCGTGCTGGGACGGCCCCCCCAGTGTGTCTCTGTCAGTGTCTCTATCTCTCTGTCTGTGTGTGTGTGTGTGTGTCTCTCACTCTCTGTCTGTCAGTGTCTGTGTTTCTGACAGCGAGGGGAGGTGGAGAAGGGGGGGGGGGGGGAGAAGGGGGGTGGGGTGAGGGGTGGTGGGGGAAGGGGAGAGGGAGGGGAGGGAAGGGAAGGGGAGAGGGAGGGAAGGGAAGGGAAGGGGAGAGGGAGGGAAGGGAAGGGAAGGGGAGAGGGAGGGAAGGGGAGAGGGAGGGAAGGGAAGGAAAGGGAAGGGAAGGGGAGAGGGAGGGAAAGGGAAGGGAAGGGGAGAGGGAGGGAAGGGAAGGGAAGGGGAGAGGGAGGGAAGGGAAGGGAAGGGGAGAGGGAGGGAAGGGAAGGGAAGGGGAGAGGGAGGGAAGGGAAGGGAAGGGGAGAGGGAGGGAAGGGAAGGGAAGGGGAGAGGGAGGGAAGGGAAGGGAAGGGAAGGGAAGGGGAGAGGGAGGGAAGGGAAGGGAAGGGGAGAGGGAGGGAAGGGAAGGGAAGGGGAGAGGGAGGGAAGGGAAGGGAAGGGGAGAGGGAGGGAAGGGGAGGGAAGGGAAGGGGAGAGGGAAGGGAAGGGAAGGGAAGGGGAGAGGGAGGGAAGGGAAGGGAAGGGGAGAGGGAGGGAAGGGAAGGGAAGGGAAGGGGAGAGGGAGGGAAGGGAAGGGAAGGGAAGGGGAGAGGGAGGGAAGGGAAGGGAAGGGGAGAGGGAGGGAAGGGAAGGGAAGGGGAGAGGGAGGGAAGGGAAGGGAAGGGGAGAGGGAGGGAAGGGGAGAGGGAGGGAAGGGAAGGGAAGGGGAGAGGGAGGGAAGGGAAGGGAAGGGAAGGGGAGAGGGAGGGAAGGGAAGGGAAGGGAAGGGGAGAGGGAGGGAAGGGAAGGGGAGAGGGAGGGAAGGGAAGGGAAGGGAAGGGGAGAGGGAGGGAAGGGAAGGGAAGGGGAGAGGGAGGGAAGGGAAGGGAAGGGGAGAGGGAGGGAAGGGAAGGGAAGGGGAGAGGGAGGGAAGGGAAGGGAAGGGGAGAGGGAGGGATGGGAAGGGAAGGGAAGGGGAGAGGGAGGGAAGGGAAGGGAAGGGAAGGGGAGAGGGAGGGAAGGGAAGGGAAGGGGAGAGGGAGGGAAGGGAAGGGAAGGGGAGAGGGAGGGAAGGGAAGGGAAGGGGAGAGGGAGGGAAGGGAAGGGAAGGGGAGAGGGAGGGAAGGGAAGGGAAGGGAAGGGGAGAGGGAGGGAAGGGAAGGGAAGGGGAGAGGGAGGGAAGGGAAGGGAAGGGGAGAGGGAGGGAAGGGAAGGGAAGGGGAGAGGGAGGGAAGGGAAGGGAAGGGGAGAGGGAGGGAAGGGAAGGGAAGGGGAGAGGGAGGGAAGGGAAGGGAAGGGGAGAGGGAGGGAAGGGAAGGGAAGGGGAGAGGGAGGGAAGGGAAGGGGAGAGGGAGGGAAGGGAAGGGAAGGGGAGAGGGAGGGAAGGGAAGGGAAGGGAAGGGGAGAGGGAGGGAAGGGAAGGGAAGGGGAGAGGGAGGGAAGGGAAGGGAAGGGGAGAGGGAGGGAAGGGAAGGGAAGGGGAGAGGGAGGGAAGGGAAGGGAAGGGGAGAGGGAGGGAAGGGAAGGGAAGGGGAGAGGGAGGGAAGGGAAGGGAAGGGAAGGGAAGGGGAGAGGGAGGGAAGGGAAGGGAAGGGGAGAGGGAGGGAAGGGAAGGGAAGGGGAGAGGGAGGGAAGGGAAGGGAAGGGGAGAGGGAGGGAAGGGGAGGGAAGGGAAGGGGAGAGGGAAGGGAAGGGAAGGGAAGGGGAGAGGGAGGGAAGGGAAGGGAAGGGGAGAGGGAGGGAAGGGAAGGGAAGGGAAGGGGAGAGGGAGGGAAGGGAAGGGAAGGGGAGAGGGAGGGAAGGGAAGGGAAGGGGAGAGGGAGGGAAGGGAAGGGAAGGGGAGAGGGAGGGAAGGGAAGGGAAGGGGAGAGGGAGGGAAGGGAAGGGAAGGGGAGAGGGGGGGAAGGGAAGGGAAGGGAAGGGGAGAGGGAGGGAAGGGAAGGGAAGGGAAGGGGAGAGGGAGGGAAGGGAAGGGGAGAGGGAGGGAAGGGAAGGGAAGGGAAGGGGAGAGGGAGGGAAGGGAAGGGAAGGGGAGAGGGAGGGAAGGGAAGGGAAGGGGAGAGGGAGGGAAGGGAAGGGAAGGGGAGAGGGAGGGAAGGGAAGGGAAGGGGAGAGGGAGGGAAGGGAAGGGAAGGGGAGAGGGAGGGAAGGGAAGGGAAGGGGAGAGGGAGGGAAGGGAAGGGAAGGGGAGAGGGAGGGAAGGGAAGGGAAGGGGAGAGGGAGGGAAGGGAAGGGAAGGGGAGAGGGAGGGAAGGGAAGGGAAGGGGAGAGGGAGGGAAGGGAAGGGAAGGGAAGGGGAGAGGGAGGGAAGGGAAGGGAAGGGAAGGGGAGAGGGAGGGAAGGGAAGGGGAGAGGGAGGGAAGGGAAGGGAAGGGGAGAGGGAGGGAAGGGAAGGGAAGGGGAGAGGGAGGGAAGGGAAGGGAAGGGGAGAGGGAGGGAAGGGAAGGGAAGGGGAGAGGGAGGGAAGGGAAGGGAAGGGGAGAGGGAGGGAAGGGAAGGGAAGGGGAGAGGGAGGGAAGGGAAGGGAAGGGGAGAGGGAGGGAAGGGAAGGGAAGGGGAGAGGGAGGGAAGGGAAGGGAAGGGAAGGGGAGAGGGAGGGAAGGGAAGGGAAGGGGAGAGGGAGGGAAGGGAAGGGAAGGGGAGAGGGAGGGAAGGGAAGGGAAGGGGAGAGGGAGGGAAGGGAAGGGAAGGGGAGAGGGAGGGAAGGGAAGGGAAGGGGAGAGGGAGGGAAGGGAAGGGAAGGGGAGAGGGAGGGAAGGGAAGGGAAGGGAAGGGGAGAGGGAGGGAAGGGAAGGGAAGGGGAGAGGGAGGGAAGGGAAGGGAAGGGGAGAGGGAGGGAAGGGAAGGGAAGGGGAGAGGGAGGGAAGGGAAGGGAAGGGAAGAGGGCGGGAAGGGAAGGGGAGAGGGAGGGAAGGGAAGGGGAGAGGGAAGGGAAGGGGAGAGGGAGGGAAGGAAAGGGGAGGGAGGGAGGGAAGGAGAGAGGAGGGAGGGAAGGAGAGAGGAGGGAGGGAAGGAGAGAGGAGGGAGGGAAGGAGAGAGGAGGGAGGGAAGGAGAGAGGAGGGAGGGAAGGAGAGAGGAGGGAGGGAAGGAGAGAGGAGGGAGGGAAGGAGAGAGGAGGGAGGGAAGGAGAGAGGAGGGAGGGAAGGAGAGAGGAGGGAGGGAAGGAGAGAGAGGAGGGAGGGAAGGAGAGAGGAGGGAGGGAAGGAGAGAGAGGAGGGAGGGAAGGAGAGGAGAGAGGAGGGAGGGAAGGAGAGAGGAGGGAGGGAAGGAGAGAGGAGGGAGGGAAGGAGAGAGAGGAGGGAGGGAAGGAGAGAGGAGGGAGGGAAGGAGAGAGGAGGGAGGGAAGGAGAGAGGAGGGAGGGAAGGAGTGAGGAGGGAGGGAAGGAGAGAGGAGGGAGGGAAGGAGAGAGGAGGGAGGGAAGGAGAGAGGAGGGAGAGAGGGAAGGAGAGAGGAGGGAGAGAGGGAAGGAGAGAGGAGGGAGAGAGGGAAGGAGAGAGGAGGGAGAGAGGGAAGGAGAGAGGAGGGAGAGAGGGAAGGAGAGAGGAGGGAGAGAGGGAAGGAGAGAGGAGGGAGAGAGGGAAGGAGAGAGGAGGGAGAGAGGGAAGGAGAGAGGAGGGAGAGAGGGAAGGAGAGAGGAGGGAGGGAAGGAGGGAAGAGGGAGGGAAGGAGGGAAGGAGAGAGGAGGGAGGGAAGGAGGCTGAACGGCCGGGCCCCAAGACGTCGGGTCTTCGGGGGGGGGGGAGGGGGGTCGCGGAGGTCCGAAGAGGGGGGGGGGGGGTGTGAGGATCGGAGGTCGGGCGGCGGGGGTCAGGTCGGGTGGGAGGAGCCTTATTCACGCAGCCCCAGTGAGGCCATTCGGCCAGGGCTAAGGGCTGCGTGCTTCGGGCCCCTCCCACAGTTTTGCGCGCCTGGAGCTACTGCACATGTGCGCTCACTGTAGCGCGCATGTGCAGAGGTCCCGGCACTGTTTTCAGCGCAGGGTCCTGGCTCCACCCCCCCCCACAGCTCGTGCTGCGCCACGCCCAGCTCCAGAGGCCCTGCAGGGAGCCGGAGAATAGGTAAGTTTTTTTTTAGGCGCACTTTCTGGCACGAAAAACGAGCGTCCAGGTCCGGGCTGCGCCGTTTTAGGCACGGCTCAAAACTTGTGCCCAAAGAATGGTGTCTCGTGCAATGTAGAACTGCGTAGGAAAATGGTGCAGGAGTGTGTTTGGAACAAATTCTTGCAGGAAGCAAGCCTGCCTAAAAATGCGTCATCGCCCCTTCAAAAGTAACAATTTCGGGAAATGAAAAAGTTAATCTGAACAGAGAGTCAATCTTTCCAGGACAGCGATGTAATGAGGCAATTAGCTCTTCTCAGCCACTTTTACTAGAGCAGGGCATGGCAGGGCAGGGAAAATCTCCACCCTTATTGCTCAAAAAACAATTTTAAAATCTATATTTCAACATTTGGAAGAGAGCCAGGCACCAGTTCTGGGAAATAAGGATGCTCACTCTAACTGCAGCAGTGTGATCCAAATTAGATTACATTGTGGTTGTCAGGAATCAATGAACAATAATATGACCTGGAGGTGAAGTTCCATGCCATACTGATAATACTAACTGGCAATGTAAATAGTGAGAGGAGAACAAAACGCAGTAGTTATTAGTCATTTTTTCATATTTTGAGACATTATATATTGAATAACATGTCCACAATTCATTAGTATATCAATTCTTGGCAAGTAACATATTCACTGTACACAAAGGCGGCCAGTTGACCAAATTTGGCCTACTCTGCAGTCTGGGAGTCAGACCAAACAATGGTTTCCCCAAAGTTCGATGGGGTAACCACTTTGAAAGGTCTTGGGGTGTGGGTGGAGTCTCATTAGATTGCAAAAAGCTATAAAGGAGGGCTCACTCAGTCTGGCTACACTCCGGAGACAAATGGCACAGCTGGACACGGCCTCACAATTTTTCCTCTCTGTTGCTACTGTCAAGAGAAACAGTTAGCAAAAGATTTTAAATAAGTATCAGAATGCAAGTCTTCAATCCAACAGCAAGAATAGTCAACTCAGACTTTTTACATTTATGCAGAATATAGCAAGCCGTAGTTGTCGACCTTATCAGGGCAAAAATAATAGAAGGGACAGAGTTACAAATTACACTCGCCCCCAAAAGCCTAGAGACATGTTAAAATGTGCATGGCCTTGCATTGATTTTTCAAAAAAGCAAATATATTCTGATTTTTCTTTTGGAAAGGAAAATTCTCTTTGCATAACAAACTTTCCACTTTCCTCTGCCACAGACAATTCCCTAATGTCACTCCGAGACCCAACTAGTAGGAAATCAGCCAGGCACATCTCCTCTCCTCCATGTTCTGTCATGATGGAAAGTACCAAGCCCATTCTCCACCTTCCACAATGACAGCGATGAGATTGGTAATTCAGTTTAGAGCACTGGAATCTTTCCAGCCAACAGAGCAAATTTTTATCTCACCAATGTAGTTGGATTCAAACCCAGAGGTGAGCAGTAACACACTCCATTGTTTAGTCTACTTAGATTTGTAATTTTTAAATTACAGACTTCCAAAGCCATTGCTGTAGGTAGAAGCTACTGAGAAATCAACATCCTAACAGCAATGGGGAGGAGACTCAGGAGAGGTCACGTGAAGGGGAAAGGTAAGTTTTGCAAGTATGGGATACCATGAACTCAGCCTTTTTGCCTTCTGCACCCAATATGCTTAGACCCAGAATATAGACACAGTTGTTTGCCAATCACTGTCTTGGACAGGAGCTATTAAACGTGGAGTGCATCTTCTGCTTGAGACACAGCAAATTTATCACCATGTGATGCAAGCAACTAAACAAAGATCCTTCTACTCACCTGTACCAGAGGAAAATCCGGGACAGTTAAAATTGTAATTCTTTATCTCGCTGTACCACCTTTCAGCTACCTCCTTACCTGCAGGAAAGAAGTAAAGAGAATTGTATCCTCGTGAGAAAGGCCTTTTGGAGAAAAAAATTGTGAATAGAAAGAAATACTGACACATACAACTATCCTACAAAGCCATGCACATTGTTCTATGAATATGAATAAAAAGGTTCCTTAAATTGTTGTACAAGTTCTACTTCCAGCTTGTATAAACAGCACAACAGTGCAATTAATGCATCAGGTTGTACAGTGTTTTTTGTTTTTCAAGGTTCATAATTAAACTTGCACAAAGAAACAGAAAAGTAGTCATATGAACTCAGATTTGGATATGCAGGACTCGTTTTATCAGCACTGACTGCAAGGAAGAGTCAGGGATTTACTCAGTCCCAATGGCAAGAAAGTGTTGCCATTGGTACTTAACTTTGTGATACCAATCTCACAATGCCAAATCCGGGTCTATGACTGAGAAAACTATGATCTAGCATTGCGAGAGACAACACTTTAACTCTTCCATGGCCCTGCAGGTGAAATTCAGGCAAGATTTAAAATGCACAATACAAATCTTTTCTGCTCAACTGTGATGCAATCCATTTTCTTGAGGAGAGTTTGGAATAACACCGGCATAAACAGGAATGAAAGAATCTACTCACTGAATTTACACAATTGTATCATTTTCATCCTATTAAGCACCTGTGTTAATTTACAGATTTTATTTTCAATAGATGTGCTCAAATTGCCAGATCCATAAAGGCCATTCAGTAACTACCACTTTAACCCTTATCCTTATCAAGAACATCAACTCTCAAATATCGTTACATGTTGCGCCTACGTGATGGAAACAAATTCCATTGTAGGCACTCGATGTTCTGATAGTGCTCTACATTATGATGGACTTGCTGAAATACAGGGGCCGATTTTCATCAAGGCCTCTGCCCGCCCAAGCGCCACCGATGGCTGCCGAGGTACTTTGGACGGGATATTCATGGCCAAGGTCCCTCGCAGGTCGGCGGGTGACAAATCAATGACGTACACCGCCAATAATCTGGGCGGCAGCAGGTGGGAGGTCTCATTCTCGGTGGCAGAGGCGCTTGTTGCCCAAGTGCCGCCGAGGATGGAGTTGGCCCACAGAGGGTCGAAGAGCTGAAAAAAAAATCAACACCAAAAGATAAAAAAACTATCCGAAGATCTTCAGGGGGCCCCATACAGGTAGGTCGCTGTTGAATTTTTTTTTTTAAAATGTTCACGTACCTTTTTTTCAGTTTATTCCTACTTACCGTCGGGGACAGACCAGTCTCCTGCCGCTGAGTCCCGCCCACAGGAATCTGGGAGCTCGGTGGACGGGAGCTCAGTTGCGCCACTCGGCCGTCCGTTGACGTCAGTGGGCGGTTCCCGGCGGCTCTCCCCTCCCGCCCGCTCCAGGACAAATGGAAAGTGGCACTGGGCGGATCGAGAAGAGCAATGTCGGCGGCAGTGGGCAGCAGCGGGCAGTGAGTGATGAGTTTATGGGGCAGAAAAGCTGTGATTGTGCTTGTGCTAGAATCCATAAATTCTGCTTGGCAAGTTTACCCAACATGTGAACTTTCTACATTTAATAGTGACCTTTTTGAATTTTTTTTTTAAAAAAAGCTTTTTACACAAATTGCTTCTAAAATTCTTACTGTTGTAACTAAGCATTACAAAATGGGTTTGGTCAAAAAACCTAGTCTTATTAAAGTTAGAATGAAAAAAGAAAAAAAACCTACTGAAGTTCTGAAATAAAAACAGCAAATCTTGGAAATATTCAGTAATTCGACCAACATAAAAAAAAAGACAAACTTACATTTTTGCTGGTGATCCCTCAAAGCCAAAAAGGTAGGCCAGTGAACTCATTTACAGGACTTAGCAAAACAAAGAGGGCATGAATACTAACTGGCAAGGATCAAAAGTGCAGATATTGTAGCTACTATTACAAAGAGAGAACAAATGGGTTTGTTTCAAAAAGCTGGGAGGAAAAACGAGGAATACACTGGTCACTATACAAAAAGTCACCTCAGTCAGGCTGTGAAAAGGTATCAAAGAAAAAAAGATGAGTAAAACAGCTTCAAAATGGAATGGAGTAAATGAATGGGATAACCTGCTGGGAAAATATGAGATAGTTACTGTCTGAAGCTACTGAAGGCAGTTTTCAGATCAAAGGGCTGCAGAATGCTCAGGACATAAATGGGAGGAAGGTACTGTCCCTAAAGTTTTCACTGAGCTTGGCTGGAGCAATGCAGGAGATCAAAGACAGAAAGGTCAATGAGAAAGGATGGGGAGGTGAACTGACAGGCCACAGGGAGGTTAGGAACTAAGCAACCAAATAAAATCAGATGGTAATAACTCCTGCAATACGTGAACTGAATGTATCTCAGCAACAGCGACACGCTGGGGTTTGACTACATCGCCTTTCCAACCTTGAGAAATTGCTCACCAAATAGTAGCAATATTAATTTAGATAATTGTGTGTGCTAACAACAAGAATGGGTTCAAGAAGCAAGCAGATGTGTTTTTGGAGATGAAATGCAGCGGAGGGATATGGTATTAAGTCAATAGGCAGGTCTGGGATCAGGAAGTCAGCATATGAAAGATTTCAAGTGCAAGTTCACATCCTACCATTGCAGAACAGCAATGACAACAATTTGCATATATATAGCACCCCTAACATAATAAAACATTCCAAGGCATTGCACAGAAGCATTGTCACCAAACCACATAAGGAAATATTAGGACAGATGATCAAAAGCTTGGTCAAAGAGGGAAGCTTTAAAGAGCATTTTGAAGGAGAAAAGCGAGGTAGAGAGGCAAAGACCTTTAGGGAGAGAATTCCAGAAATCAGGGCCTAGGCAGCTGAAGGCTTGGGGTAATAGGTGAACAGGACATGGTGCGAGTTATATGATAGCAGAGTTTTGGACGAGCTTAAATTTATGTAAGATGGAAGATGGGAGGCCAGCCAGGAGAGCATAGAAGTCAAATCTAGAGGTAACAAAGGAATAGATGCGGGTTTCAGCAGCAGATGAGCTGAGGCAGCGCGGAATTGGGCAATATTATGGAGGTGCAAGTAGGCGGTTTTTGTGATAAGAGTGGATATGTGTTTGGAAGCTCATCTCGGGGTCAAATGCGACACCAAAGTTGAGAACGGTCAGGTCAGCCTCAGACAGTTGCCAGGGAGAAGGTTCGAGTCGGTGACTAAGGAACGGAGTTTGTGGCAGGGACTGAAGACAATGGCTTTGGTCTTCCCAATATTTAGTTGGAGCAAATTTCTGCTTGTCCAGTATTTGACAAGCAGTCTGACAAATCAGAGACAATGGAAGGATCGAGAGAGGTGGTGGCGAGTTAGAGCTGGGCGTCGTCAGCGTACATGTGGAACCTGACGCCATGTTTTCGGATGATGTAGCCGAGCATGTAGATGAGAAATAGGAGGGGGCCAAGGATAAATCCTTGGGGGGGACACCAGAGGTAACAGTGCGGAAGTGGGAAGAGAAGGCAGTGCAGGTGATTATCTGGCTACAACTGGATAGATAAGATTGGAGAGGGCAATCCCACTCAACTAGATGACAGAGGAGAGGCTTTATTGGAAATTGGAGTGACCAAAGGCTGCAGACAGGTCGAGAAGGATGAGGAGGGATAGTTCACCAGTCATTTGTGACGTTGATTAGGACTGTTTCCAGTGATGTGTCAGGGTGGAAACCTGATTAGAGGGTTTCAAACATGGAGTTGCAGGAAAGATGGGAATGGATTTGGGAGGAGACAACACGTTCAAGAATGTATACAAACATACATGCAGTGCAGATTTTATTAATTAGCACTTTATCCATATGTACCTCACTTGAAGATTAATAATCTCATCAAAAATACAACTCAATAGAAACTAAAATTGGAAACCTCTCTCTCTAACCATGTAAAAGCTTTAAAGATCTGGTTAGAAAGTTTAGCTGCCAATCTATACTATCATATCTCTGCCTGCCCCCAAATTAGCCCTGAAAGACTTGCATTTATATAGCGCCTTTCACGACCAGCAGATGTCTCAAAGCGCTTTACAGCCAATTAAGTACTTTTGGAGTGTAGTCACTGTTGTCCTGGGTGACAGGTCTCTTGGCCTGGGACCCTATTGATCCAGGTGACAATCTAGGATATTTGTATTGGCAAACGTTCAATTCCAGACTCCTTTATCCACAACGTTTATAGTAAGATCCTGCAGCATGTTCCAGGCTCAGTATTTGACTTTGGAGCATCCTGTTCAATAGGATCTGCCCAGTCCATGGCACAGGTAGGCCTGTGAACCAGTTGGCATAAAATTAAAATGCCCTACCCCCTTGTTTCCATCATTCCAGCCACAGACCCATTATTCATATAATGTAAATATTTTAGAATAAATATGAGCGCCCTTTATAAATAACATTGGCAGGGAACAAGTGCAAGAGGTGGTTGGCAGACACGGGGTGTAGGGGAGTGGCGTCCAGCGAGCAGTTTATATAGGATTGCCCTGGCCTCTGAATCAGGCCTGGTTTTGCTGCCCATCAGAAATGGCCAATTCTCCTTCTGAATCCAAAGACTCACCCAGAGTCTGCAGGTTGGTGTGAAATCACCTCCGAAAGGCACGGTCACGTCTCTTTTGCTGGTTGAAAAATAAATCATAAATAGGTATCGTCCCTTAGCTTTTTGATTCACATTCACTCTTGACCAAATGCACTCACCCGGTTGATCGTACGATGCCCAGGCGAGGTTCTCTCCACACTGTCCTCGGCTGGATTCCGGGCTGTGTTTGAGGACCCGGGTACTGGCGAGAGCCTCAGCATACCTAGAGGAGGGAGAGAGAGCGCGGCCATCAGCACAGCCCGCCAACAAGCTCAAACAGCCTGAGAAAATCCAAAGGACCTTACTGCTGTGCTTCTTTGCAAAGTTTGCTGCATAGTTTCAACCCTGACGCGCCATGTTTCTTCCTATAATCGTTGTGAGTTTTTAAAACTTCACGGGAAAACTCCTTAGAAGCTGAAATAATAAATGTTTAAAAATGTAAATCCTAATTTTTTTTTTAAATGGGTGCAACGAAAAAAAAACCCACTAGGGGCAATGGTCCAAATATAAACGTGCAAAGACTGACCTGATTTCCCCATGGCCGGTACTTGCTGGATATCTTTGAAGTAAAAGAATTGATGATAATAGTTATTGAGCCGAGCTCACTGGGCGGGTCTGGCCTCAGCCCCGGTTACCTCACTCCATCCTGCTGCCGCCTTATAAGGAATAAAAGGAGCCTTTTCCGGGACGGAGGAAGGCTGGAGGCTTGCGCTCAGCCGATGGCCCTGGGCGGGCCGGGTGTCAGCAGGCTCCCTGCACACGGGCCATACACACAATGCTGATTCTGGCCCTCAAACTTCACTGTAACTACCAGATGTTCACCGTGCACTTGTCCCACAACTGGCTGGGGAAGTCGCGGCGAGTTTAATGCGCTGGCCGTTACCAGTGCGCAACCTGTGGCGTGGAAGTGTTGCGAATCGCCTGGACCATTTGCGCCGCTCCGCCCTCCGCCTCACCGCAGCTGGAATTGTTGCATTTGCGCCGTAAAAACAAATTCGACTGGCAGCAGAAAGTTCATTGGCGATCTTTACTGGGCCGGGATTTCCCCGAACGCAGAGCACTTTTAACTCCATGGCGTGCGCGTTTCTTTGAACAGGTTCCCCGCCTGCAGCCCAGCCCGATTGACAGGCGTGGCTCCCTGTCGAGCGAGAACACCTTGCGTGGCTCCCTGTCGAGCTGGGGGGTTTCTGCTGTTCAGGGTAGAGATCGCGGCTGGGTGGGTCCAGAGTGATTTACGGGATCGGGCCATGATTGCGGGGGTCAGGGATAGAGGGAAGGGTCTGATCATTATCATAGACAGTCCCTCAAAATCGAGGAAGACTTGCTTCCACTCTAAAAGTGAATTCTCAGGTGACTGAGGAGTCCAATACGGGAATTACAGTCTCTGTCACAGGTGGGTCAGACAGTGGTTGAAGGAAAGGGTGGTCGGGGAGTCTGGTTTGACGCACATTCCTTCCACTGTCTACACTTGGTTTCTGCTTGTTTTCAGCGATGGGACTCGAAGGGCTCAGCGCCCTCCCGGATGCTATGAGGCTGCAGAGTGACTTGGATAGGTTAGGTGAGTGGGCAAATGCATGGCAGGTGAAGTATAATGTGGATAAATGTGAGGTTATCCACTTTGGTGGTAAAAACAGAGAGACAGACTATTATCTGAATGGTGACAGATTAGGAAAAGGGGAGGTGCACCGAGACCTGGGTGTCATGGTACATCAGTCATTGAAGGTTGGCATGCAGGTACAGCAGGCGGTTGAGAAAGCAAATGGCATGTTGGCCTTCATAGCAAGGGGATTTGAGTACAGGGGCAGGGAGGTATTACTACAGTTGTACAGAGCCTTAGTGAGACCACACCTGGAGTATTGTATATAGTTTTGATCTCCTAACTTGAGGAAGGACATTCTTGCTATTGAGGGAGTGCAGCGAAGGTTCACCAGACTGATTCCCAGGATGGCGGGACTGACGTATCAAAAAAGACTGGATCAACTGGGCTTATATTCACTGGAGTTCAGAAGAATGAGAGGGGATCTCATAGAAACGTTTAAAATTCTGACGGGTTTAGACAGGTTAGATGCAGGAAGAATGTTCCCAATGTTGGGGAAGTCCAGAACCAGGGGTCACAGTCTAAGGATAAGGAGTAAGCCATTTAGGACCGAGATGAGGAGAAACTTCTTCACCCAGAGAGTGGTGAACCTGTGGAATTCTCGACCACAGAAAGTTGTTGAGGCCAATTCACTAAATATATTCAAAAAGGAGTTAGATGTAGTCCTTACTACTCGGGGAATCAAGGGGTATGGCGAGAAGTTGCATGTTCAGCCATGAACTCATTGAATGGCGGTGCAGGCTCAAAGGGCCGAATGGCCGACTCCTGCACCTATTTTCTATGTTTCTGTGCTCCTCCTCCACTTTGGGTGGTCATGGGCCAGGGATTCCCAGGAGTCGGTGGATATGTTGCACTTTGTCAAGGAGGCTTTGAAGGTGTCCTTGAAGTGTTTCCTCTGCCCACCTGGGGCTCGCTTGTGGTGTCAAAACTCCGCAAAAAACGCTTGTTTTGGGAGTCTTGTGTTGGGCATGCGGACGATGTGGCCCGTCCAATGGAGCTGGTCGAGTGTGGTCAGTGCTTCGATGCTGGGGATGTCATCTGGTCACGGGTGGTAGGAAACAGGTTTGCTTGCAGTACTGGAAAAGTGCTTGCCTCTTCCATGCAGCAGTCCTTGCTTCACTTTAGCTGCCGGGTTTCCCGAGGCCCGGATAACCCATCCAGCCAGTGTTAAAGCTGGAAGAGAGATAAAATCTGAGGCACGCAGTCTTATTTAAATATTTAAATGAGCGACCCGCTGCCTGGGAGCAGGTTGGTCCCTTGCACCACCTCCATTAAAACCAGAAGTGGGCCGGTTCGAGGCGGGTTCAGTTTGGGTTCAAGATTTTTTACATTTTAACTTCCCGCTCAACCCAAACCCACCCATTTTCGGGGTTAAAATGACCCCCTTTGGGTTGGTATTTAAGGACATAAGGACCCTTTTAATGACAGGTTTATGTTCCTGTAACCCCAGTCAACCTCTCCGGCCCAGAAAGGCAACAATTGAATAAAAACAGAAAATGCTGAAAATCTCAGCAGGTCAGGCAGCATCTTGAAGAGGAAGTAGAGTTAATGTTTCAGGTCGATGACCCTTTGTCAGAATTGAAACTGGGCTCTCATTCCTGCAGGTAGTAAATTGTTCTTAGAGGTATTTTACATTTTAAAATGTTTTCCTTTCTGTCTCTTTTTTTCTCTCTCTTAATCCAATCTTTCTCTCTCTTTATTTCTCTTTCTGGACCTGATTGTCTCTAATTCACTCTATTTCCTTCTCCATCTTACCTTTGTTTCTCTATTCTTAAATTTAATTGGTTCAGGGGATAGACTGTTGGTTCTGTAGTTTACTAGAGTCCCAGTGCCCCATTGATCTCACCATTATCAGTTTGCACTTCCAATAATTAGCGGCGCAACATTTTTTTGAACTAAAGGGCGAGGAGAAAAATCTAATAAACGGGGCAGGCCCCACTCCATCAAATTCTGGGCCAATACTATAAAAGAAGACTGAGAGGTGACCTGATAGAGGTCTATAAAATTATGAAGAATTCCGATAGGATAGACTAGAGAAGATATTTCCACTTACGGGGAGCCCAAAACTAGGGGCCATAAATATAAGATAGTCACCAATAAATCCAATAAGAAAATCAGGAGAAATCACCTGAGAGTGGTGAGAATGTAGAACCCGCTGCCACGTGGTTTGAAAATTAGACTTGCCGAACCTCCTGGAATGGGGCATGGATCTCCCGGGCACAGCTGCTAGCAGCTCAGGAGATTTTTGCACTTTAAATTTTCTGCTGCAGCAGTGCACCCTGTGATGTCACCCCCACTCCATGACATCACTGCTAGTATGCCAGGAACAGTTGGAATCGGTGGCGAAAGCGGGAATGGGGATTAGTGAAGAGAATCGGGCTTTGGGAGACTGAGGAATGAGGGGGTCAGGGAAAGAGGGAGAATGGGAGGGTCGGGATGAATGGGAGATCAGGAAGAGGGGGAGAATGGGGGATCGGGGAGAGAGGGAAACTGAGAAATGGGGGTCAGGGAAAGGGAGACTGAGGGTCAGAGAAATTGAGGCTTGAGGGGGTTGGTGACAGAGAGACTGGGAATGGAATGGGTGTGTGGGCCAACATTCTCTGCAGAGCTGGGAACAGCAGCAGGAATGTGATGAGTGGGAGCAGCACTTGGCGAGGAGCATCCAGTAAAGGGATGAGTGTAACCTGGGGAACTTACTGTGGGTAAACAGTGAAAGATAATTTCCACTGGTCAGCAAATGTGGAACAAAGGGACGGAGGAAGAACCGAGGAGGAAGGGAGCAGGAAGATTCTTGAACTGAGGGTTATTAGACATTGGTGCTTCACCACAAATAGCTATTGAGGTAGAGACTAGTACATCATTTAAAAGGAATGTGATATGTATTTGACATTTAGAACTATAAAAGGATCAGGGGGAATGGGGTTACAGGAGAGAGCACCAGCACCGGGGGCCAAATGGCCTCCTCCCGAACTATAATTTCTATCATTCTATGAAAACTCGTTTATTGAGTCCAATCCCATGAAATGATTTAGAAATGTTGGTGCTGAGTTGTGTTTAAGACAATGTTGTCCTGTGAGAAGTGCCCCAAACACCAAGCCCGTTGCCTTTGTGCGATCTCTTGGTTTGGTTCAGGTCGGTCTTTGCTCTCCAGTTTTGACATGCAAAGTCTCAGCACAGATCGGCTCTGACTCAGGCACCCGGTTGAGAGTTGTCACCTTCACACAGAAACAGAGTCCAAGGAGATCGGGAGACAGAAGCAATAACAATCGCAGATGTAATATGATCCAATGTCACGTGATATGACATCATGTGGTCAGGCCTCACATGGTCAGAAATCATGTGGTTAGAACGTCACATAATCTCACCTCCAGGAATGCCTCCAACTAGAGTTGGCAACCCTACTAAAAATGCGTGCAGATGTTGTATAGTCATTTGATTCTCATCATTGATAACACAGAGGGCCCAAGTTTCCACACGTGCCTAGAACGGCACAGTCCCGACCTGGACGCCCGTTTTTCACGCCACAAAGTGCGCCTAAAAAAATCCTCGGTATTCTCCACCTACTTGCAGGTCCTCTGGCCCTCGGCGCAGCCAGCACGAGCTGTGGGGGGGTGGAGCCAGGTCCCTGTGCTGAAAACAGTGCCGGGACCTCTGCACATGCGCGCTACAGTGGGCACACTGGCTGAATGGCCTCACTGGGGCTGCGTGAATAAGGCTCCTCCCACGGCCAGCTCCTGCTCCTCCCCACCCCGACCAGACCCGACACTCGCTCCCCGCCCCCCCCCCCCTGCCTCCGGACCAGATCCGACACCCGCTCCCCGCCGCCCCCCCCCCCCCGCCTCTGGACCAGACCCGACACCCGCTCCCCGCCCCCCTCCCCCTGCCTCCGGACCAGACCCGACACCCGCTCCCCGCCCCCAACCCCTGCCTCCGGACCAGACCAGACACCCGCTCCCCGCCGCCCCCCCTGCCTCCGGACCAGACCCAACACCCGCTCCCCGCCCCCCCACCCCCCGCCTCCGGACCAGACCCGACACCCGCGCCCCCCCCGCCCGACTGACCCGACCCGACCCGCGCTCCTGTTCCTGCTCCCCGACTCAACCCGCGGCTCCTGTTCCCGCTCCCCGCCCCCCCGACTGGACCCGACCCGACCCTACCCTCGCTCCTGTTCCCGCTCCCCGCCTCCCCGACTGGACCCGACCCGACCCGCGCTCCTGTTCCCGCTCCCCGCCTCCCCGACTCGACCCGACCCGACCCGCGCTCCTGTTCCCGCTCCCCGCCTCCCCGACTCGACCCGACCCGACCCGCGCTCCTGTTCCCGCTCCCCGACTGGACCTGACCCGATCCGCGCTCCTGTTCCCGCTCCCCGCCTCCCCGACTGGACCCGACCCAACCCGCGCTCCTGTTCCCGCTCCCCGACTCGACCCGACCCGCGCTCCTGTTCCCGCTCCCCGCCCCCCCGACTGGACCCAACCCGACCCGCGCTCCCGCCCCCCGACCCGACCCGACCCCCCCCACTGGACCCGACCCGACTCCCGCTCCCGGACTGGATCCGACCTGACCTCCCCCCCTCCCTCTCCCTCTCTCTCTCTCCCTCTCTCTCTCTCTCTCTCTCTCCCTCTCTCTCTCTCCCCCCACCTCTCCCTCCCCCCCTCTCTTCTCCCCCCCTCTCTCTCCCTCTCTTCCCACCCCCCCCCCCCCGACCTGAACCGAACCTCCCCGACCCGACCCAACCCAACGCCACCTACCTGTAAATCTGGTGCTGGGGACGGGCCCTGCCTGAAGTCTCGGGCCGGCCCGTTCATCCTTCGGTCCCGAAAGGCCTGCCTGAAGCACTTTCACACAGGAAGATGGTTTATTTAATCTTTTCTTTGCTTATAAATGTTTATTCCGGTTGGATTTATTTGTATAATATTTGTATAAGTATAAATAAGGATTTATTATAGAATGTAATGACTTCCCTTCCCCCCTCCCACCCCCCCACCTCGTTCTGGACGCCTAATTTGTAACCTGCGCCTGATTATTAATGTGTAGAACAGGTTTTTTCAGTTCTACAAAAATCTTCACTTGCTCCATTCTGCTTTAGTTTGGAGTACGTTTTCACTGTGGAAACTTTCAAATCAGGCGTCAGTGGCCGGACACGCCCCCTTTTGAAGAAAAAATTCTGTTCCAAAGTAGAACTGTTGTACCTGACTAGAACTGCAGAAAAAAAAATGTGGAGAATTGCGATTTCTAAGATAGTCCGTTCTCCACCAGTTGCTCCTAAAAATCAGGCGCAAATCATGTGGAAACTTGGGCCCAGACAGTGGTCACAGAAAGCTTCGAGCAAACTGCATGAGCTTTCTCCAAGGTTGCCCAGTGAGACATTAAATTAGGTAGATGAGAAACTTCCAAATTCAGTGCACTATCTGCTTAGAGTTGAGTGCTATGACCATATAAAGTAGACACCTCAAAACGCTGGAGAAGTACCACCTCTGTAAGATCCTGCAAATCCACTGGGAGGATAGACGCACCAAGGTCAGTGTTCTCGATCAGGCCAACATCCCCAGCATCAAAGCACTGACCACACTCGACCAGCTCCGTTGGGCGGGTCACATCGGTCCGCATACCCGACACGAGACTCCAAAAGCAAGCGCTCTACTCAGAACTCCTACACAACAAGCGAGCCCCAGGTGGGCAGAGGAAACGTTTCAAGGACACCCTCAAAGAATCCCTGGCCCAAGACCGCCCTAAGTGGAGGAATAGCATCTGGGAGGGCGCTGAGCACCTCGAGTCTCGTCGCCAAGAGCATGCAGAAACCAAGCACAGACAGCAGAAGGAGCGTGCGGCAAACCAGACTTCCCACCCACCCTTTCCTTCAACCACTGTCTGTCCCACCTGTGACAGAGACTGTAATTCCTGTATTGCACTGTACAGTCACCTGAGAACTCACGTTTAGAGTGGAAGCAAGTCTTCCTCGATTTCGAGGGACTGCCTATGATGATGAGTGAGAACGCCTAATTTTATTACAGTAAAACTCAGAATCTTTGGCCGTTCGGCCGTTTCATCCTTGACCGTTAATGACCAAAACCAGTTTCACCTGCTTTCCATGTTTTGTGTCGCTCTGTCCTTTTGGGTCTGCTTTTTGCTCTCTCTGCACCCCCATGCATGTCTGTGCCATTCTATCTGTTTGTGTCTGGTTCTCTACTTTTCTGCATCGTCTCTGATTGTCTGTCCCTATAAGACTACCATCTTTTGGATGGGACGTTAAACCAAGGCCACGACTCCTTGTGGCAGGGGGAAGAAATCAGTCAGAGTTCCCATTTCATGGGCCTATATTTCCCCAGGAGTTGCTCCGTTTTTTTTGGAGCAACAAGATTTTTTTGAAGTAACTTAAAAATCGCAATTCTCCCCATTTAATTTGCTCCAGTGTAAGTGAGTTAGCTAGGTTTTTTTTTAGTTTCGTTTTTTTTCAGAAGGGGGCGTTACCAGCCACTTGTGCCTGTTTTGGCCATTTAAGCAAGTTTAGCCAGCTAAAAGTTACTCCAAACTAACTTAGGCCAGTGTATGAGGCCACTTGTGTCCGCTCAGAAAAACCTTGCGGTGACTTAAGAAATCAGTGCAGGTAGCCAGAGATGGGGGTGGGGGGCGGGGGGGAGGGAAGTGAGAGCACTAAACACCTTCTCAACAACATTAATTAAGCATAACAACCATTAATAATAATTAAAAATGAAATAAATAAAAAATAAAACTTAAGTCCTACCTTCATACTAGGCCAGGGAAGTCAGCGGGCCGGGAGGCCACTTGGCCAGGGATAGGGGCGGAAGAACTCACCGGGAGGCAGGCAGGCTGGCAGGCAGGAGAATTCACAGATAGAGTTAAGGGTGCAGGTGGATGGCGCTCAGCGCAGAGCATTGGTGACTGTGAGCCGTGGAATGTGAAGTAGTGAGTGCGACAGGCTGGCTCTCCGCAGTGACCGACAGTCTGACCCAGCACCGGCCCCGGCAGGTATAAGTGCAAATGGCGGATGGACAGGTGTCAACAGCGGCTTTGGACAAAGCTTAGGTGATCCCACCCATTCCCAGCGGAGCCGACCGAAAGCTCCTCTGCCACATTCGCGCACACATCAAGATCGAGATTGGCGAGCTGGGCTGTCCTGTCCAGGGACCCGATGACCAGTGCTACATTATTTGCAGAGGTTGTTGAAATCAATGGCTTCTGAGCCGATTACTTACGTTGCTTACAAGAAAAGGGCCAGTCAGCTTCAAAACAAGTAGGAAAGGAATCCTGGGCTAGAAGTCCAACCTTCATCTGCCCACTCGACCAGGGATAGGGTCAGCAACTGTGAGCATCCGGTCCCTCTCAGGCTACAGGACGCGCTGGGGGTGAGGAGCTACTGCACATGCGCGCACACTCTAGCGTGCATGTGCTGAGATCCCAGCACTGTTTTCAGCACCGAGACCTGGCTCCGCTCCCCACTGGATGTGGTGCGCCATGCCAAGGCCGAAGACGTCCCGAGGAGTGGGGAGAATTGGAAGGTAACTTTTCGGCGCCCTTTTTAGTCTAAAAAGTTGGCGCACCATTTTTACAGGGGTGGGGGAAACTTGGGCCCATTGTCACCAGCAACCTCTGCTGGAAGTGCACTATATGACATCAGGTGAGGACCGGACACAGTCATTTGTGATGGCCCCAATCGTTAAATAGTCAACTGATATTAACTGGCTGATTTTAATTGCATGGTGTTATGTATGTTAACTGGGTTTTACCTGCCCCTGGAGGGCGTGACTGTCGGAGTGTATATAATGTTGGCAGCCATGTTGAATCCTCACTTTGAGAATAAGTAAACTGGAGTAAAGTCATGCCTGAACTAGCTCACCGTACTTTGCCTCGTGGAGTTATTCGATACTTAACAATTGGCGACAAGCTAAAAATACAATCTTTCACGCAACCATGTCTATTGAAATTTTGGAGAGATTCGTGGAAGGTGAAGACTGGGAGGATTTCACTGATCGCCTCGACCAGTACTTCGTAGCCAACGGTTTGGAAGGAACTGATAACGCAATTAAGTGCAGGGCGATTCTCCTTACCATTTGTGGGTCAAAAATGTATGGCCTTATCAAGAATCTACTCTCACCGACTTGACCAACGGATAAGACTTAGGATGAATTGTGTGCGCTGGGTCGGAACCACTTTAAACCAAAGGAAAGCATCATCATAGCGAGTTAGCGTTTCTATACGCACAATCGCTCCGAGGGCCAGGACATGGCGGAATTTGTCACCGACCTGAGACATCTCGCCGGGCCGTGCAACTTCAGAGCTGCATTGGAGGAAATGCTGTCGGACTTTTTCGTGCTTGGCATTGGCCACGAGGTCATCCTTTGAAAGCTGCTGGCTGCTGAATCTCTAGACCTGAGCAGAGCCATCACGATTGCCCAGACATGCATGTCCACGGACGAAAACTTGAAACAGATATCTTCCCAGCATCAAAACTCACCGACAATTATTGTGCATAAAATAATATCGTCGGCAGGCAGAGCTGCAAATGGCAGGGCCTACTTGTCCGCTTTCGTACGACCTGTAACTGCTCAAAGTCCGCCATCGGGGGGTGAATCAAATCTCGCCTTGTTGGCGTTGCAGGAGCTATCATCGGGCCCATCAATCCCAATTCAAGCAATACGTGTGCAAAGGCTTTGCAACAATGGGCACCTTCAGCGAATGTGTCCGCAACTGAGCAAGCGTGCTGCGACACACCACGTGGTTGAGGATGATCGATCCAGCATGGATCAAGCAGCACAGGCAACTCAACACGAGGTACAGGATGAAGAAGTCCTCCAATAATGCTGGAAGTTAAATTAAATGGAGTTCCCATATCCGTGGAATTGGACACGAGTGCGAGTCAGTCAATAATGAGCCAGAGGGCTTTTGAAAAGCTGTGGGACACTAAGGCAAAAAGACCCAAACTGAGCCCAATCAATGAGAAGCTGCATACTTACACCAAAGAGCTTATACCAGTCATTGGCAGCACAACAGTAAAGGCATTGTACGATGGAGCTGTGCATGATTTATCGTTGTGGATCATTCCAGGCAATGGCCCAACGCTGTTCGGCAGGAGTTGGCTTGAGAAAATTAAATGGAACTGGAACGATATTAAAGCCATATCATCAGTGGATGATGCTTCGTGTGCTCAAGTGCTGAGCAAGTTTCCCTCGTTTTTCGAACCAGCCATCGGCAACTTTACGGGAGCCAAGGTGCAGATCCACCTAGGCCCGGATGCAAGACCCATCCATCACAAGGCTCGGGCGGTTCCATACATGATGAGGGAGAAGGTCGAGATCGAACTGGACAGACTTCAATGGGAAGGAATCATATCACCAGTCGAGTTCAGTGAATCGGCCAGTCCAAATGTCCCGGTGTTGAAAATTGATGGTATGGTCAGGGTCTGTGGTGACTACAAAATAACGCTCTACCGAGTCTCGATACAGGATCAGTACCCGTTGCCCAAGGCTGACGACCTGTTTTCAACGCTAGCAGGGGGGAAGTCATTCATCAAATTAGACTTGACCTCCGCTTACATGACACAGGGACTGGTAGAATCGTCAAAAAAACTGACGTGTATCAACACGTACAAAGGACTGTTTATATACCACAGATGCCCTTTCGGAATTCGCTCGGTGGCAGTCATATTTCAGAGAAATATGGAGAGTTTGCTGAAGTCCGTCCCGAGAACCGTCATGTTCCAAGATGACATTCTGATCACCGGTCGCGATGCCACCAAACACCTGCACAACCTGGAAGAGGTTCTATGTCGTCTGGATAGAGTGGGACTCAGGCTAAAACGCACCAGAAGTCGAATTCCTGGGGAGAAAGATTGCAGCAGATGGCATCAGGCCTACGGACTCGAAGACAGTAGCTATTAAGAATGCACCTAAACCCTAGAGTGTGACAGAGCTGCGTTCGTTTCTGGGTTTTCTCAACTATTTTGGTAACTTTCTACCTAGTTTGAGCACATTGCTAGAGCCCTTGCACATGTTGCTGAGAAAGGGTAATGACTGGGTTTGGGGCAAATCTCAAGACAGCCTTTGAGAAGGCCAGGAACCTGCTATGTTCCAATAAATTACTGGTATACTATGACCCATGTAAGCAGTTAGTGCTGGCCTGCGACGCCTCATCATATGGGGTCGGTTGTGTGCTCCAGCAAGCCAATGTATCAGGCAAACTCCAACCAGTTGCATAAGCGTCCAGAAGTCTGTCTAAGGCTGAAAGAGCCTATAGTATGGTCGAGAAAGAGGCTTCAGCATACGTATATGGGGTTAAGAAAATGCACCAATACCTGTTTGGGCTTTGGTTTGAGCTTGAAACAGACCACAAGCCGCTCATTTCATTGTTTTCTGAAAGCAAAGATGTTGTGTATATATATATATATACCCTGTACACTTAATGTACAGTTACATAAGATCATTGAATGTACCTTCACACTGTATACAATATGCCTGTACCACCAGAGGTTGCAACTGGTGGAGACCTAGAGATCACCTGCACACTGCAGGTAACCAAGTATAAAAGAGAGCTCACCTTACTGTACCCTCAGTCAGGAGCTGTAATAAATGGACTAAGGTCACAACAGTTCAAGTGCACCTTACCTCGTGGAGTCATTACTAGAGTCCTTACAGACACAACAACTGGCGACGAGATTACGAATTTCCACGTGAAAAATGGCTAACCTTGGCAACTTTCAACAATTCGCTGATGGGGAAGATTGGGATGCCTTTGTGGAAAGACTAGAACACTACTTCACCATGAATAACCTGGCTGGAGGCACACCGACCTCGCTGGCTGATAAGCGCAGAGCTATCCTGCTCAGCAGTTGTGGACCCACCGTTTATGGCCTTGTCAGGGACTTACTAGCCCCAGAGAAGACGACAACCAAAACGTTCGCAGAGCTCGTAACGTTGATACAGGAATAGCTCAAGCCTAAAGAGAGCATCCTCACAGCCAGACACCGGTTCTACACACACCAGCGGCCCGAAGGCCAAGAAATCGCAAAATATGCTGCAGACCTCGGACGATTGGCCGCACCGTGTGATCTTGGCGACCACCTCACCGAAGCACTGAGGGACATCTTTGTTATTGGAATCGGCCACGAGGGCCTCCTCCACAGGCTGTTCTCTGCGGACACCACGGTCACCCTGCAGAAGCCAATTAATGTCAGCCAGGCATTCATGGCCTCGGCCTGCGATTCCAGAAGGATGATGACTCAACCCCAGGACTCTAACCCGGCAAGTACCATGAACCGAACGGCACCTTTCAGAGGCAAGACTGCGATCCCGAGTCCCGCAACCCTGAGTCCACCGCATGGGGCCAACTGGCGCTGTGGAGGAAATCACAGAGCCCACTAGTGCTGATACAGAGACTATACTTACAAAGGCTGTACACTAAAGGCCATCTCCAGCCAATGTGTAAAATAAATTTTACTCACCAAGTCGCTGAAGAGTTGGCTGATCACCCGGGCTCCAGCGTTGATGAAGATGAAGAGAGAGTCCAGGAGGCAGCTCAGCCCCAGGAAGAGATATCAAAACATAGAAACATAGAAAATAGGTGCAGGAGTAGGCCATTCGGCCCTTCGAGCCTGCACCACCATTCTATTATGATCATTGCTGATCATGCATTTCAGTACCCCATTCCTGTTTTCTCTTCATACCCCGTGATCCCTTTAGCTGTGAGGGCCACATCTAACTCACTTTTGAATATATCTAATGAACTGGCCCCAATAACTTTCTGTGGTAGAGAATTCCACATGCCCACAACTCTGAGTGAAGAAGTTTCTCCTCATCTCAGTCCTAAATGGCTTATGCCTTATCCTTAGACTGTGACTCCTGGTTCTGGGCTTGCCCAACATCGGGAACATTCTTCCTGCATCTAACCTGTCCAATCCCGTCAGAATTTTATATGTTTCTATGAGATCCCCTCTCATTCTTCTAAATTCCATTGAATACAAGCCTAGTCCATCCAGTCTTTCTTCATATGTCAGTCCTGTCATCCCGGGGGATCAGTCTGGTGAACCTTCGCTGCACTTCCTCAATAGCAAGAGTGTTTACCTGCTCCACCGAGAGTACCCCATTGAAAATAGAAGTTGAAATCAATGGTGTTCCTGTTTTGATGGAGGTCGACACGGGGGCGAGCCAATCACTGATGAACCAGGCAGCCTTTGAGAAACTCTGGGGCAATCCTATCGAACAACCTAAAATGCTACCAACCTAGGTGAAGCTGCTCACTTACACAAACGACACCATCCCAGTTGTTGACAGCGTGGATGTCCAGGTGTCCTATAGCGGTGCGATGCACAAGCTACCTTTGTGGATCATCGCTGGTGATGGTCCAACGCTGCTAGGAAGAAGATGGATGAAACAAATCCAAATCTGTTCGAGCTGGGAAAACTTCCAGACCCCGGCGATCGACGTCCTATGCGGCCCCAAATTTGGATCCATCGCAGCACCTGAAAAGCTAACCGTCCAACTCGACTGCGCGGTGACGACACAGACCGCACTACCCAATGGCGAGATGATCCAACCCAAACGACCAGACCTCACCTTCCAGGCTCCAGTGGCAGGACTCCGAAGGAAGAAGATCGGTGCAGAAGATAAATTCCCGGCTTCAGTGGCAGAACCTGGGGAGAGAAGGATCACTGCAGCCTACCTCGTGTAGAGAGAAAAGATGGCGCCCGCACCACAAGGTGAAGCGCCTGAAATCAAGATGGCCGCGACCAGACCGTGAAGGGCAGCGTTGAGAGAGCAATACGTGATGCCGAGCAGCGAACCGGATTGGGGTAAAGATTGCAAGATCTTAAAGGAGACCGGCAACCCAGAACAATTAAAGGGACAATTCCACTTTTTGTACAGCGATGCCGGTGGTACTAATGTAAGAGATGTAATTAACAACTGCAAGTATCTAAATGTATCTTTGAACAGCAATGCTAGTAGGATACGTAGAAAAGATGTAATTGATGGATACAAGTATCTAAATGTAATATTGTACAGCGATGCCAGTAGTATACAGGGAAAAGATGTAATTGACAAATGTGAATTTGTAAAGACAACTAACAATGTCGAGACGGGTGATTGCGATCGGAGCCAATGTATCATAAATGTAAATGATGGAATAATGTGTGATGCCGGGTCCAACATGTACGCCGACAAAACCAAGGGCAACCTCCTGTTTGAAGCACCCAGGTCCAGCGGGCTACCCGATCATGTAGCCTGCACCTCTGGGACCAATGTGTTGCCCCAGGGAGTGTGGACACACAGGGAGCACACCCACTGCAGGGCCAGCGATCAGCAGGCGGCAAAGGCACCACTACTGGCAGCCTGCCCCAGATCGGCCCTATATCTCTGGCCACCAAGGCCAGCACCTTCCAGCCCTCCCGACGGGACCTGGGATGACCAGGCTCCCACTACCGCTGAAGGCCAGCAGGGAGACCCTGCAGCCCTCAAAGGAGGACAGGAAGGCCACACATTCCTATGGCTCTGCCCACCACTAGGCAACGGCAAAGGCCCGAGCCCGCCCAGCTGGCAGGGGGCGCAGAGCCACCATCAGACAACCTGGACACAGTCCGGTTACTCTGGAACTAGCGTCCTCACCCACCTGCACCTACACCCCAGGGGCAAGACTGTAATACCAGGTATGTACCTTACCTGTCATAAGTACTCGTTCCACTTCTTCAAAACCCAAACAGTGATGTAACCAATCCCATTTTTTTTTCATTCTCTATACATGTATGCAAATGCAGATGTTGAGCCACACACATGGTCTATGTATGGGGGGGGGGGGATGGGGGATGGGGGAAATGGATGTATGTAGCCATGGACACACATGGATCACACACAGAACCCACTCAAACCCCACTGCAACCTCCAACCGTTCACTGCTGACCATTTCCCAATGTCGTGGCAATAAGGACTTGGAGGTCCACAGGGAGAGAGCCATTCCCAAGCACGGACAAAGTGCAAAGGCTTTGGGCATTCAGGTCGTGGGCCAGAGCACTCAGTGTAAAGGCCAGTGGCACAAGACTTAGGGGGGAGTGATGTTGTGTATGTATATACCCTGTACACTTAATGTACAGTTACATAAGACCAATGAATGTATCTTCACACTGTATACAACATGCCTGTATCACCAGAGGGTGCAACTGGTGGAGACCTAGAGGTCACCTGCACACCGCAGGTAACCAAGTATAAAAGGGAGCTCACCTCACTGTACCTTACTGTACCCTCATTCAGGAGCTGCAAGAAATGGACTAAGGTCACAACAGTTCAAGTGCAATACCTTACCTCATGGAGTCATTACTACAGTGCTTACAGACACAATAAAAGGTATAAACACCAATACCTCGTCCTGCATCCAAAGATGGGCACTGACGTTATCCGCTTATGATTATGTCACTCGCCACAGACCAGGCACTGAAAACTGTGCTGATGCGCTTAGCCGGCTACCATTGCCCACAACCAGGCTGGAAATGCCTCAGCCCGTAGACTTGCTGCTGGTCATGGACACCTTCGAAAGGAAGGGGTCACCCATCACGGCTCGCCAAATTAGGACCTGGATCAGCCAGGATCCTGTACTGTCAAGCGTAAAAAGATGTGTCCTAAATGGAAATTGGTCTGCCATTCCCAAGGAAATGCAGGATGAAATTAAGCCGCAAAGATGAATTGTCTATTCAGTCTGATTGTCTATTATGAGGTAATCGTGTTATGCCAAAAAAAGGCAGGGAAATTTTTGTGCGAGATTTACATAGTACCCACTCAGGCATTGTCATGTTGAAGGCCATTGCCAGGTCTCACGTTTGTGGGCCGGCATTGACTCGGACTTGGAGTCATGTGTGCATCAGTGCAACACTTGCATGCAACTGAGTAACGCACCTGTGGAGGCTCCACTGAATCTGTGGTCATGGCCATCCAAACTGTGGTCAAGGATCCACATAGACTTTGCCAGTCCCTTTCTCTGCAAAATGTTTTTAGTGGTAGTGGATGCTTACTCCAAATGGATTGAATGCGTAATCATGTCATCCAGCACGTCCACAGCTGCTATTGAAAGCCTCCGGGCTATGTTCGCCACCCATGGCCTTCCGACGTCCTTGTCAGCAACAACGGACTGCGTTTCACCAGTTTGGAGTTCCACGAGTTTATGACCTGTCATGGCATCAAGCCTGTCAGGTCTTCCCCTTTCAAACCCATGTCTAACAATCAAGCGGAGCAGGTTGTCCAAACCATTAAGCAGAGCCTAAAATGCGTGACTCACGGCTTCCCACAGACCCACTTGTCCCGCATTCTGCTCAGTTATCGGACGAGACCCCACTCGCTCACCCGGGTCCCTCCTTCCCAGCTGGTAATGAAGAGAGGCCTCAAAACCAGGCTCTCCCTTGTACACCCGGATTTTAATGATCACGTCGAAACCAGAAGGCAACGGCAGCAATGGTACCACGATCGCGCGGCTGTATCATGTGACATTGCTGTTCATGGTCCTGTGTTTCTCCTGAATTATGGTCATGGTCCAAAGTGGGTTGCTGACATGGTTTTGGCCAAGGAGGGGAACAGGATGTTTGTAGTCAAACTGTTAAATGGCCAAACGTGCAAGAGGCACATCGACCAAACCAAACTGCGATTCACAGACAACCCAGAACAAATTGAAGATGACATCATCATCAACCAACCAACACACATCCAAACATCAGTTGACCCTTGTGTCATTCACAGAGATGAACCTAACATCCCCGACAGTCCTGTCAGACCGACTGCTCTGCAATGCAGCAATGGTCCTACTAACTCACCCAAGCTTGGGTTCAAACTGAGAAGATCAACCAGGGAGCGGAAGCCCCCGGACCGTCTCAACTTGTAAATAAACCTGTACCAAGGACTTTGGGGGGAATGATGTATGTATGTTAACTGGGTTTTACCTGCCACCGGAGGGACGACTGTCGGAGTCCTAATGGTCACTGGTAGACACGTGCAAGCTGTGTATATAATGTTGGCAGCCATGTTGAATCCTTACTTTGAGAATAAATAAACTGGAGTAAGGTCGTGCCTGAACTAACTCACCGTACTTAGCCTCATGGAGTTATTCGATACTTAACACATGGTACCCGTGCTATTGGTGCTGGCTCCCAACACACAGGTAACCGGCAGCGAGCTGCGAGAGACCACTTCTGTTGAAACCCACTAATAGGGATTTTAGTACAATATAAAAACATCTACTGTCTAGACTCATCTTTGGTCCAATGCTAGCACTCTCCTCTGACTCAGAAGGTTAGATTTGAGCACATAATCTAGGCTAACACTTCAGTATAGTACTGAGGGAGTGCTGCACTGCCGGAAGTGCTGTCTTTCAGATGAGCCGTTAAACCAAGATCCTGTCTACCTGCTCAGATGGCCATCAAGGTCCCATGGCACGATTTGAGGAAGTGCAGGAGTGTCCTCGCCAGCATTGATAACTCAACCAACACGACTTAGCTGGTCATTTATTTTATTTAGCGTTTGTGGGACCTTGCTGGGTACAAATAGAGAACAGCACAGGGAGGTCACACGTCTCTATTTGAGCACAGCTCACGAAGGGTCGAAGCAATGATTTAAAAGTGTTTGAAAAGGCTGCTGCTGAGTCAGACAGAGGAATCGAGCAAAGCTTCAGGAATATGTAACTGTGCATTGCTCATAGGAGTGAGTCGGCCTTGAAATAACAGAAGTAATTAGAAAGATCAACTGAGATGAATGGGCATCAGTGGGAAAAGATCAGCACAGCAGGAGTACCCTTCACAAATCTGCCCTGTAAAGAAGAATGATTATCACACATCTTGACCTATTTTAGAAACATAGAAAAATAGGTGCAGGAGTAGGCCATTCGGCCCTTTGAGCCTGCACCGCCATTCAATGAGTTCATGGCTGAACATGCAACTTCAGTACCCCATTCCTGCTTTCTCACCATACCCCTTGATCCCCCTAGTAGTAAGGACTACATCTAACTCCTTTTTGAATATATTTAGTGAATTGGCCTCAACAACTTTCTGTGGTAGAGAATTCCACAGGTTCACCACTCTCTGGGTGAAGAAGCTTCTCCTCATCTCGGTCCTAAATGGCTTACCCCTTATCCTTAGACTGTGACCTCTGGTTCTGGACTTCCCCAACATTGGGAACATTCTTCCTGCATCTAACCTGTCTAAACCCGTCAGAATTTTAAACGTTTCTATGAGATCCCCTCTCATTCTTCTGAACTCCAGTGAATACAAACCCAGTTGATCCAGTCTTTCTTGATATGTCAGTCCCGCCATCCTGGGAATCAGTCTGGTGAACCTTCGCTGCACTCCCTCAATAGCAAGAATGTGCTTCCTCAAGTTACAAGACCAAAACTGTACACAATACTCCAGGTGTGGCCTCACCAAGGCCCTGTACAACTGTAGTAACACCTCCCTGCCCCTGTACTCAAATCCCCTCGCTATGAAGGCCAACATGCCATTTGCTTTCTAAACCGCCTGCCGCACCTGCATGCCAACCTTCAATGACTGATGTACCATGACACCCAGGTCTCGTTGCACCTCCCCTTTTCCTAATCTGTCACCATTCAGATAATAGTCTGTCTCTCTGTTTTTACCACCAAAGTGGATAACCTCACATTTATCCACATTATACTTCATCAGCCATGCATTTTCCCACTCACCTAACCTATCCAAGTCACTCTGCAGCCTCATAGCATCCTCCTTGCAGCTCACACTGCCACCCAACTTCGTGTCAGCCGCAAATTTGGAGATACTACATTTAATCCCCTCGTCTAAATCATTAATGTACAATGTAAACAGCTGGGGTCCCAGCATAGAACCTTGCGGTACCCCACTAGTCACTGCCTGCCATTCTAAAAAGTACCCATTTACTCCTACTCTTTGCTTCCTGTCTGCCAACCAGTTCTCAATCCACATCAGCACACTACCCCCAATCCCATGTGCTTTAACTTTGCACATTAATCTCTTGTGTGGGACCTTGTCGAAAGCCTTCTGAAAGTCCAAATACACCACATGAACTGGTTCTCCCTTGTCTACTCTACTGGAAACATCCTCAAAAAATTCCAGAAGATTTGTCAAGCATGATTTCCCTTTCACAAATCAATGCTGACTTGGACCTATCATGTCACCTCTTTCCAAATGCGCTGCTATGACATCCTTAATAATTGATTCCATCATTTTACCCACTACCGATGTCAGGCTGACCGGTCTATAATTCCCTGTTTTCTCTCTCCCTCCTTTTTTAAAAAGTGGGGTTACATTGGCTACCCTCCACTCCATAGGAATTGATCCAGAGTCTATGGAATGTTGGAAAATGACTGTCAATGCATCCGCTATTTCCAAGGCCACCTCCTTAAGTACTCTGGATGCAGACCATCAGGCCCTGGGGATTTATCGGCCTTCAATCCCATCAATTTCCCCAACACAATTTCCCGACTAATAAGGATTTCCCTCAGTTCCTCCTTCTTACTAGACCCTCTGACCCCTTTTATATCCGGAAGGTTGTTTGTGTCCTCCTTAGTGAATACCGAACCAAAGTACTTGCTCAATTGGTCTGCCATTTCTTTGTTCCCCGTTATGACTTCCCCTGATTCTGACTGCAGGGGACCTATGTTTGTCTTTACTAACCTTTTTCTCTTTACATATCTATAGAAGCTTTTGCAGTCCGTCTTAATGTTTCCTGCAAGCTTCCTCTCGTACTCTATTTTCCCTGCCCTAATCAAACCCTTTGTCCTCCTCTGCTGAGTTCTAAATTTCTCCCAGTCCCCGGGTTTGTTGCTATTTCTTGCCAATTTGTATGCCACTTCCTTGGCTTTAATACTATCCCTGATTTCTCTTGATAGCCACGGTTGAGCCACCTTCCCTTTTTTATTTTTACGCCAGACAGGGATGTACAATTGTAGTTCATCCATGTGGTCTCTAAATGTCTGCCATTGCCCATCCACTGTCAATCCCTTGAGTATCATTCGCCAATCTATCCTAGCTAATTCACACCTCATACCTTCAAAGTTACCCTTCTTTAAGTTCTGGACAATGGTCTCTGAATTAACTGTTTCATTCTCCATCCTAATGTAGAATTCCACCATATTATGGTTACTCTTCCCCAAGGGGCACAATGAGATTGCTAATTAATCCTCTCTCATTACACAACACCCAGTCTAAGATGGCCTCCCCCCTAGTTGGTTCCTCGACATATTGGCCTAGAAAACCATCCCTTATGCAGTCCAGGAAATCCTCCTCCACCGTATTGCTTCCAGTTTTGTTAGCCCAATCTATATGCATATTAAAGTCACCCATGATAACTGCTGCACCTTTATTGCATGCACCCCAAATTTCCTGTTTGATGCCCTCCCCAACATCACTACTACTGTTTGGAGGTCTGTACACAATTCCCACTAACGTTTTTTGCCCTTTGGTGCTCTGCAGCTCTACCCATATAGATTCCACATCATCCAAGCTAATGTCCTTCTTAACTATTGCATTAATTTCCTCTTTAACCAGCAATGCTACCCCACCTCCTTTTCCTTTTATTCTATCCTTCCTGAATGTTGAATACCCTTGGATGTTGAGTTCCCAGCCCTGATCATCCTGGAGCCATGTCTCTGTAATCCCAATCACATCGTATCTGTTAACATCTATTTGCACAGTTAATTCATTCACCTATTACGGATACTCATTAAGACACAAAGCCTTCAGGCTTTTTTTTAACACCCTTTGACCTTTTAGAATTATGATGTAGTGTGGCCCTTTTTGTTTCTTGCCTTTGTTTACTTGGCCTTCCACTATTGCTTTTTACCTTTCTACCATCTGTTTCTGACTCCATATTACTTCACCCTGTCTCCCTGCATTGGTTCCCATCCCCCTGCCATATTAGTTTAAACACTCCTGAACTGCATTAGCAAATGTTACCCCCAGACATCAGTTCCAGTCCTGCCCAAGTGCAGACCATCCCTTTTGTGAGAGTATATCAAATTCCTCTTGCCTCCTCCGGTTTCTTTCATCAAGCCAGACAACACACCATCTATAGCCAAGAACCCAGCAGCTAACCAATTGCCAGCCTGCGCGAATTGGCTATTGGGGGGCATGTGATGACTGCGTGGAGATAAACCCTTCCTCTGATTTCCCCTCCCCTTGGTGCCCACCCTACCTGTGCAGCTCAACCTAAATCAGTATTTTAGTTGTGTAGGTGAATAAAATGTGTCATCACAGAGGCATCATTAAAAAATAAATAAATTGGAATTTATACATGCACGCAGACTATGAGCCATGAAAGGGAGAAGTATGCAATACATTCATGTCCTAATATCTCCTTATGAAGCTCAGTGTCAAAATGTTTGAATCCCTCCAATTCGGTTTCTGCCCCTGCCACAGTACCGAAATGGCTCTCATCAAAGTCACAAATGACATCCTTTGTGACTGTGACAAAGGTAATCTATCCCTCCTCGTCCTTCTTGACTTGTCGGCAGCCTTTGACACGATTGACCACTCTATCCTTATCCAACGCCTCTCCACCATTGTCCAGCTGGGTGAGACTGCACAAGCCTGGTTCCATTCTTATCTACCTAATCGTCGCCCAGAGAATCACTTGCAACGTCTTTTCTTCCCATTCCCTCATCATTACCTCTGGTGTCCCCCACGGATCTATCTTTGGCCCCCTCCTATTTCTCATCTATGTGTTGCCCCTTGGTGACATCATCCGAAAACACAGAGTCAGTTTCCACATGTACACTGATGACACCCAGCTCTGCCTCAATACTACTCTCGACCCCTCCACGGTCTCTAAATTGTCAGACTGCTTGTCCGACATCCAGTTCTGGATGAGCAGAAATTTTCTCCAATTGAATATTGGGAAGATTGAAGTCATTGTTTTTGGTCCTCGCCACAAACTCCGTTCCCTAGCCACTGACTCCATCACTCTCCCCAACTTCTGTCTGAGGCTGAACCACACTATTTGCAACCTTGATGTCATATTTGACCCCGAAATGACCTTTCGACCACATATCTGCAGCATAACTAAGGCCGCCTATTTCTACCTTCATAACGTCGCCTGTCTCCGCCCCTGCCTCATCTCATCTGCTGCTGAAGCCCTCATCCATGCCTTTGTTACCTCTAGACTTGACTATTCCAACGCACTCCTGGCTTGCCTCCCACAGTCCATTCTTCCGTAAAGTAGTGGTGATCCAAAATTTGGCTGCCCATGTCCTAGCTCATACCAAGTCCCGCTCACCCATCACCCCTGTGCTTGCTGACCGACATTGGCTCCCGGTTAAGCAACGTCACCATTTCAAAATTCTCATCCTTGTTTTCAAATCGCTCTATGGCCTCGCCCCGCCCTATCTCTGTAACCTCCTTCAGCCCCACATCCCCCAGAGATGTCTCTACACCTCTAATTCTGCCCTCTTGAGCATCCCTGATTATAATCGTTCGACCATTAAGGCTTAGTCCCTAGACCCTAAGCTCTGGAATTCCCTGCCTAAACCTCTCTACCTCTCTTTTCTCCTTCAAGAAGCTTCTTAAAACCTACCTCCTTGCCCAAGCTTTTGGTTACCTGCCCTAATTTCTCCTTATGTGGTCCAGTGTCAATTTTTTTGTCTCATAATACTCCTGTAAGTGCCTTGGGATGATTCACTATGGCGCTATATAAATACAAGTTGTTGTTGTTGTAACGATCCTGTGAAGCACCTTGGGTCATTTTACTATGTTAAGGCACTATACGTTATAAATATTCTGGGTCAGAAATTCAGATTTTTTTTGCTGCAAAAATGGTGTCGTTGTGTTTTAATGGAGCTGAATTTTGGAAAATATTCAGAAACATGAGTTACCCTCCTTCTAAAATGTACGCTAAAGTCTAGTGGAATTGGCCTCTGGCTGAAGATGTGCCCACCCTCAAAGTGATCAAATTATACAATTAACAGGATAATTAGGGTTTAACTTCCTATCTGTGAAATTCTACTGTTTACACCAAAATTGCACCTGATATCAGCTTGTAGAAGAGAGGAAAGTTGCCTGCATAACTTGGCAAATTAGGATGGGGTTGAGTTCATAGGCTTTGAATATCCATAAACTTTGGGGCACAGACTTGAGTGTATCTGTCTGCTGAGTATTTCCTACATTACAACAGTGACTACACTTCAAAAGTACTTCATTGGCTGTAAAGCGCTTTGGGAAGTTCTGAGGTCATGAAAGGCGCTATATAAATGCAAGACTTTCATTTTTTTAAATCTGGGATACAACTGGTTTAGCCATTCATCACCAGATCTGGCTGGACCACTTCAAGCACTATCGGACGACACTATGCTCTGGCAAAACTGTCCACTACTCCAGGATTATCCAAGTGAGCTAAGTGAGCTTCTTTTATCCCCATGACCAACTGACTCCTTAAACCCTCCTGCTGTTCCCCCCCTCCAGCCTCGTCTCAAACAACAAATGTGAGGAGCTCATGGACATTGTCACCAAGATTGAGACCATCCATTCAGCTGTTTCTGCTTCTTCCCTTTACCCACCAACCCAAACCTCCACCCAGTCTCCCCCCTGCCCTATCCCTGAATATGCATCTTTCTTTAATTTCTCTTATACACTCTCCAAGTGCATCTTCTCTATCAGACCCACCTCCTGCTTTCTTGACTCCATTTTCACTAAACTACTGACCTCCCATCTTCCTTTCCTGGCCCTCTAGCAAGCTGACATTCTAACTGGTTCTCTCATGTACTGTTGAACTGTCCCGCCCACTTGCAAAACTGCCATCATCACCCCCCCTCTCAAAAAACCCACACTCCATCCAAGCTACCTGCAAACTACCGTCCATCAATGTCCCGCACAAGCTGCACTGCCTCCAGTGCGGCCTGCCTCCCCCAGTGTGTGGCCTGCCTCCCCCAGTGTGGCCTGCCTCCAGTGTGGCCTGCCTCCCCCAATGTGTGACCTGTCTCCCCCTGTGTGTGGTCTGCCTCCCCCAGTGTGTGGCCTGCCTCCCCCAGTGTGGCCTGCCTCCAGTGTGGCCTGCCTCCCCCAGTGTGTGACCTGTCTCCCCCTGTGTGTGGTCTGCCTCCCCCAGTGTGGCCTGCCTCCCCCAGTGTGTGACCTGTCTCCCCCTGTGTGTGGCCTGCCTCCCCCTGTGTGTGGTCTGCCTCCCCCAGTGTGGCCTGCCTCCCCCAGTGTGTGACCTGTCTCCCCCTGTGTGTGGTCTGCCTCCCCCAGTGTGTGACCTGCCTCCCCCAGTGTGTGACCTACCTCCCCCAGTGTGGCCTGCCTCCAGTGTGGCCTGCCTCCCCCAGTGTGGCCTGCCTCCAGTGTGGCCTGCCTCCCCCAGTGTAGCCTGCCTCCAGTGTGGCCTGCCTCCCCCAGTGTGGCCTGCCTCCCCCAGTGTGTGGTCTGCCTCCCCCAGTGTGGCTTGCCTCTCACAGTGTGACCTGCCTCCCCCAGTGTGACCTGTCTCCCCCAGTGTGCGGTCTGCCTCCCCCAGTGTGGTCTCCCTCCCCCAGTGTGGCCTCCCTCCCCCAGTGTGACCTGCCTCCCCCAGTGCCACCTGCCTCCCCCAGTGTGACCTGCCTCCCCCAGTGTGTGACCTGCTTCCCCCAGTGTGGCCTCCCTCCCCCAGTGTGGCCTCCCTCCCCCAGTGTGGCCTACCTCCCCCAGTGTGACCTGCCTCCCCCAGTGTGACCTGCCTCCCCCAATGCGGCCTGCCTCTCCCAGTGTGACCTGCCTCCCCCAGTGTGGCCTCCCTCCCCCAGTGCAACCTCCCTCCCCCAGTGCAGCCTGCCTCCCCCAGTGTGACCTGCCTCCCCCAGTGTGGCCTGCCTCCCCCAGTGTGGCCTCCCTCCCCCAGTGTGGCCTACCTCCCCCAGTGTGACCTGCCTCCCCCAGTGTGACCTGCCTCCCCTAGTGCGACCTCCCTCCCCCAGTGCAGCCTGCCTCCCCCAGTGCGACCTGCCTCCCCCAGTGTGGCCTGCCTCCCCCAGTGTGGCCTCCCTCCCCCAGTGTGGCCTACCTCCCCCAGTGTGACCTGCCTCCCCCAGTGTGACCTGCCTCCCCCAGTGCGACCTGCCTCCCCCAGTGTGACCTGCCTCCCCCAGTGCGACCTGCCTCCCCCAGTGCGGCCTGCCTCCCCCAGTGCGACCTGCCTCCCCCAGTGCGGCCTCCCTCCCCAGTGCAACCTCCCTCCCCCAGTGCGGCCTGCCTCCCCCAGTGCGGCCTGCCTCCCCCAGTGTGGCCTGCCTCCCCCAGTGTGACCTGCCTCCCCCAGTGCGGTCTGCCTCCCCCAGTGCGGCCTGCCTCCCCCAGTGCGGCCTGCCTCCCCCAGTGCGGCCTGCCTCCCCCAGTGTGACCTGCCTCCCCCAGTGTGACCTGCCTCCCCCAGTGTGGTCTGCCTCCCCCAGTGCGGCCTGCCTCCCCCAGTGCGGCCTGCCTCTCGGTGGTCTGCCTCCCCCAGTGCGGCCTGCCTCCCCCAGTCCATTCACATTTTTGCACTTCGACAGTATCTACAATGGAAATGCCGGTGACCCGCTTGCACGGGACCTTGCAGATGACCACACGGCTGCGCAGCTTAGCAGGAGCATTGCCATCCATCTCCAACCTCCATTTCCTCTCCAAAATTCGTGAAGATGTTATCACTTCTCAAAACTGCACATCTTTCCTGCAACTCCATGCCTAAATCTTTCCAATCAGGTTTCTGTCCCTGACCCAGTACGTAAACAGACTTAGCCGAATTCACAAATGACATTCTTTGTGATTGTGACTGATATATTATCCCTCCTCATCCTCCAGAACCTCTCTTCAGTCTTTAACATGGTCAACCACACCGTCCTCCTTTAATGTCTTTCCCCCCGTTATGCTCAGAATAAATCCACAGGACTTTATCGCAAACTCCAACTGTTGTGACCTTGGTCTCTTTATTCAGACTCCAGAGTGGGGAAGCAGCATGGTGAATCACCTTTCATACCTGCTTGCCCCAGGGTGCACAGGTGACCCTTAGGTCTCCCACAGGTGTGCCCCCTAGTGGCAAGGCTTACATTTTGGTAAGGTTTACATGCATACATAACATCACTCCCCCCCCCAAAGTCTTATGTGCAAGTTATTTGCAAGTTGAGGCGATCTGTCGCCCTGTGTCCCCGGGTCGATTGCCTGGGTTGAAGTCCTGACGTGGTGGGTTCATCCTCGTGGTTGACGGTGAAGTTGATTGTGTTAGTGGTCCGCTGGGGGCCAGGTCCTTTCACAGTGGTTCCTGGTTATCTGTAGTTCGCAGTTTGGTCTTGTCCAAATGCTTTACTCTTTAGCCCAGTACATGGTTTCACAATCAAACGCTCCGTTTTCATCACATACACTCCATCCCCCCCTTGGCTAATGTGGTGCTAGCGGCCCAACTAGGGCCCTGAACAGGGTCTACATCACTTATTGTGATATCACGTGGAGTGGCCGTGCAATTATGATGCATTCTCTGCTGATGGCATATAGAGGGCTTGGTTCTGAGTGATTCTGTCTGGTGACTGTGTAGCACCCAGGATAGCCGGGTCTGTAGGGAGTCTACCGTGACACTCGTGGTGCTAGGTTTAGTGATTTGGGCTGCCTGCTCCGGGTTATTGTCGCTGACCCTAAGGTCTAGCAAGCCCAGGATGGCCGCAATGTCCTTGAGACCTTCTGTAGTGGCGGGAGGCCTAGTGGTCCCCATGGACCCTGGGCCGTAGTATGGGGGCCCCGGACCACAGACTGTGTGTGCCGCCCTGCCTTACTTTGCAACGTAGGGATGGGTCTGCAGGCTGTGCCGTTTCCACCCCGGTGGTGGGCAACGGTAGCCAACTGAGGGCATTAGTGCCGTTCTCAGTGCCTGGCCCGTGGTGGATCATGTTGCAGTGCACAGCCAGTGTTAAACCTTCTCGAAACAACGCATCAATAATAGTGCCTCTGCTCTCCCAAGCTTGTGGGATGAGCAGCTTGTCTGACTCGAGCACATATTGGGACACTCTTTAGTCCCTTGAACACAGGCTGCTGCTTTGTTTAATTTATTGGATACATGTTCAATCGTTTGGGGCTTGTCCACTACTTTTGCTTGCTGCACAACACTCCAGACCCTGTGCGGTAACATCTCACTTGCTACGACTACTTTGTTAGATACATATACGACCGGTTGGTGTTCACCCTCTACTTTGGCTTGTTGTAAGGTACCCCTAACCCCATATAATGGTACATCATTGGCCACGAAAGACCGCTCACAAGGGTTACATAGCGCATACAATTTATTGGAGCGTAGTGGGTTCCTGGCCTTCTCAGTGGCTGCCCCTTTACCTTTGCCCCAAACCCAGTCATTTTCTCATCTTCTTCGCTGGGCGACACATCCCTCCGTTCCGTTGTGGCGACCTCCCGTGGTCTGGACACTCTCTCGTCCTGTGGTCTGGACGCTCTCTCGTCCGTGTCCGTGATGCCGACTGCTGCGATTTGCTTCCCCAGGTATTATGCCTCTGGCGTCGGGGAAACGCATTCGGATAGTTTTGGCCGGAGTCCCACTTCGCATGGTTGACCTGGAGCCTCTTCCATCGTCACGAAGAGGTTGTCGGCTTCGGGTGGTGGGTACCTCGCCTGTACCGCTGCTCGGTTGATCTTCACCTCCTCGTGGTCGTGATGAGCGGCCTGTGCCTTGTGGATCTGCAAATGGATTTGCACTTCGATGCCTGGTTCAGCTGAAGGTGGGGTTTGCTCAGCCTTTGAGAAGGGGAGACGTCGTTCGCTGGAGAAGGTACGCAGAGGTCTTCCCAGTTCCATCGAATCTTCCCCATCCACCTCCTGCCAAGTAGCGTTGGCCCATCACCTGAAACAATCCACAGTGGTAAATCGTGCACTGCTCCCTCATGGAATACTCTTATATCCACACTACCAATAACTGGTATCAGTTCCTTGGGAAAAGTGCGCAGCTTTGCCTGAATCGGTATCAGCTTGGGTCACTGTGCTTCGTCGCTCCACAGCCTGTCGAATGCCTTCTGGCTCATAACTGATTGACTCGCCCCCGTGTCTAGTTCCATGGAGACTGGAGTGCTGTTAAGTTCAACTTTTAACATTATCGGAGGGCTTTTGGTGGTGAAGGTGTGTATCCCATATACTTCCTCTTCATCCTCAGGTTCAGTTGCCTCTCCTGCTCGTTCATCATGATCCTCGCTGGATCGGTCGTCTTCTCCTGACTTTGTCACGTGGTGAGTCAGAGATCGTTTGCACATTCGCTAGAGGTGCCCCATTGTTCCACAACCCTTGCACACATAGGGCTTGAATTGAAATTGATGAGTTCGATGGCTGCCCCCCCAGCGCCAACATGGTGCTAATGGATACGCATTCACGCCCCACGGCGGACTCTGAGTCATTCTAGGCCTAGATCTGGCCTCTGGAACTGTGTGGGCTCTGCCCTGTGCCGTTCTGCCTGCTGAAAACATTTTGTGCACGGTGCTTGCCGATGAGCTTCGATTCTGTGAATATAAGGATGTCATAGCAGCGCATTTGGAAAGAGGTGACATGATAGGTCCAAGTCACCATGGATTTGTGAAAGGGAAATCATGCTTGACAAATCTTTTGAAATTTTTTGAGGATGTTTCCAGTAGAGTGGACAAGGGAGAACCAGTTGATGTGGTCTATTTGGACTTTCAGAAGGCTTTCAACAAGGTCCCACACAAGAGATTAATGTGCAAAGTTAAAGCACATGGGATTGGGGGTAGTGTGCTGACGTGGATTGAGAAACATAGAAACATAGAAAATAGGTGCAGGAGTAGGCCATTCAGCCCTTCTAGCCTGCACCGCCATTCAATGAGTTCATGGCTGAACATGCAAATTCAGTACCCCATTCCTGCTTTCTCGCCATACCACTTGATCCCCCTAGTAGTAAGGACTTCATCTAACTCCCTTTTGAATATATTTAGTGAATTGGCCTCAACTACTTTCTGTGGTAGAGAATTCGACAGGTTCACCACTCTCTGGGTGAAGAAGTTTCTCCTCATCTCGGTCCTAAATGGCTTACCCCTTATCCTTAGACTGTGACCCCTGGTTCTGGACTTCCCCAACATTGGGAACATTCTTCCTGCATCTAACCTGTCTAAACCCGTCAGAATTTTAAACGTTTCTATGAGGTCCCCTCTCATTCTTCTGAACTCCAGTGAACACAAGCCCAGTTGATCCAGTCTTTCTTGATAGGTCAGTCCCACCATCCCGGGAATCAGTCTGGTGAATCTTCGCTGCACTCCCTCAATAGCAAGAATGTCCTTCCTCAAGTTAGGAGACCAAAACTGTACACAATACTCCAGGTGTGGCCTCACCAAGGCCCGGTACAACTGTAGCAACACCTCCCTGCCCCTCTACTCAAATCCCCTTGCTATGAAGGACAACATGCCATTTGCTTTCTTAACCGCCTGCTGTACCTGCATGCCAACCTTCAATGACTGATGTACCATGATACCCAGGTCTCGTTGCACCTCCCCTTTTCCTAATCTGTCACCATACAGATAATAGTCTGTCTCTCTGTTTTTACCACCAAAGTGGATAACCTCACATTTATCCACATTATACTTCATCTGCCATGCATTTGCCCACTCACCTAAGCTATCCAAGTCACTCTGCAGCCTCATAGTATCCTCCTCGCAGCTCACACTGCCACCCAATTTAGTGTCATCCGCAAATTTGGAGATACTACATTTAATCCCCTCGTCTAAATCATTAATGTACAATGTAAACAGCTGGGGCCCCAGCACAGAACCTTGCGGTACCCCACTAGTCACTGCCTGCCATTCTGAAAAGTACCCATTTACTCCTACTCTTTGCTTTCTGTCTGACAACCAGTTCTCAATCCATGTCAGCACACTACCCCCAATCCCATGTGCTTTAACTTTGCACATTAATCTCTTGTGTGGGACCTTGTCGAAAGCCTTCTGAAAGTCCAAATATACCACATCAACTGGTTCTCCCTTGTCCACTTTACTGGAAACATCCTCAAAAAATTCCAGAAGATTTGTCAAGCATGATTTCCCTTTCACAAATCCATGCTGACTTGGACCTATCATGTCACCTTTTTCCAAATGCGCTGCTATGACATTCTTAATAATTGATTGCATCATTTTACCCACTACTGAGGTCAGGCTGACCGGTCTATAATCCCTGTTTTCTCTCTCCCTCCTTTTTTAAAAAGTGGGGTTACATTGGCTACCCGCCACTCGATAGGAACTGATCCAGAGTCAATGGAATGTTGGAAAATGACTGTCAATGCATCCGTTATTTCCAAGGCCACCTCCTTAAGTACTCTGGGATGCAGTCCATCAGGCCCTGGGGATTTATCGGCCTTCAATCCCATCAATTTCCCCAACACAATTTCCCGACTAATAAAGATTTCCCTCAGTTCCTCCTCCTTACTAGACCCTCTGACCACTTTTATATCCGGAAGGTTGTTGGGTCCTAACTATTGCATTAATCTCCTCTTTAAGCAGCAATGCTACCTCACCTCCTTTTCCTTTTATTCTATCCTACCTGAATGTTGAATACTCCTGGATGTTGAGTTCCCAGCCCTGATCATCCTGGAGCCACATCTCCGTAATCCCAATGACATCATATTTGTTAACATCTATTTGCACAGTTAATTCATCCACCTTATTACGGATACTCCTTGCATTAAGACACAAAGCCTTCAGGCTTGTTTTTTTAACACCCTTTGCCCTTTTAGAATTTTGCTGTACTGGTTGTCAGACAAGAAGCAAAGAGTAGGAGTAAATGGGTACTTTTCAGAATGGCAGACAGTGACTAGTGGGGTACTGCAAGGTTCTGTGCTGGGGCCCCAGCTGTTTACATTGTACATTAATGATTTAGACGAGGGGATTAAATGTAGTATCTCCAAATTTGCGGATGACACTGAGTTGGGTGGCAGTGTGAGCTGCGGGGAGGATGCTATGAGGCTGCAGAGTGACTTGGATAAGTTAGGTCAGTGGGCAAATGCATGGCAGATGAAGTATAATGTGGATAAATGTGAGGTTATCCACTTTGGTGGTAAAAATAGAGAGACAGACTATTATCTGTATGGTGACAGATTAGGAAAAGGGGAGGTGCAAAGAGACCTGGGTGTCATGGTACATTAGTCATTGAAGGTTGGAATGCAGGTGCAGCAGGCGGTTAAGAAAGCAAATGGCATGTTGTCCTTCATAGCGAGGGGATTTGAGTACAGGGGCAGGGAGGTGCTACTACAGTTGTACAGGGCCTTGATGAGGCCACACCTGGAGTATTGTGTACAGTTTTGGTCTCCTAACTTGAGGAAGGACATTCTTGCTATTGAGGGAGTGCAGCGAAGGTTCACCAGACTGATTCCCGGGATGGCGGGACTGACATATCAAGAAAGACTGGATCAACTGTGCTTGTATTCACTGGAGTTCAGAAGAATGAGAGGGGATCTCATAGAAACATTTAAAATTCTGACGGGTTTAGACAGGTTCGATGCAGGAAGAATGTTCCCAATGTTGGGGAAGTCCAGAACCAGAGGTCACAGTCTAAGGATAAGGGGTAAGCCATTTAGGACCGAGATGAGGAGAAACTTCTTCACCTGTGGAATTCTCTACCACAGAAAGTTGATGAGGCCAATCACTAAATATATTCAAAAAGGAGTTAGATGTGGTCCTTACTACTAGGGGGATCAAGTGGTATGGCGAGAAAGCAGGAATGGTGTACTGAAGTTGCATGTTCAGCCATGAACTCATTGAATGGCGGTGCAGGCTCGAAGGGCCTAATGGCCTACTCCTGCACCTATTTTCTATGTCTCTATGTCTAGGTCTATATCTGTTTTGTGTTATCGCTCGTGGATATGAAAGCTTGGACTATCGTGATGGTCTTGCTCAGATCTAGGGATTCGGTAGACAGTAATTTGCAAAGAATGACCTTCTGGCCAATTCCAAGCACGAAAATGTCCCGCAACATTTCCCCCTTGGATCCTGCAAATTCGCACTGCTCCGCAAGACGTCTTAGGTCGGCGAGAAAACTCGCCACGTTCTGGCCCTCGGAGCGACGGTGCGTATAAAAGCGGTAGCTGGCCATCAGGATCCTCTCCTTTGGCTTGAGGTATTCCCTAGCCAGCGTACACAGCTCTGCGTAAGATTTGTCCATTAGTTTGACCGGTGCCAGCAAATTTTTAAGGAGGCCATATACCGAGGACCCACATATGGTGAGGAGAATCGCCCTGCACTTGATCGACGTCTCAGCCTTGTGCAGTTCATTGGTCACGAAGTATTGGTCGAGGCGCTCAACGAAGGCTTCCCAATCATCACCCTCAACAAATCTCTCAAGAATACCAACGGCAGCCATTATCGCATGAAAGTTCATGATTCCTTACTCGTCACCAATTTGTTATGTTCAGAATGGATCCACAGAACTATATCACAAGCTCAAACTGTTGTGACCTTGGTCTCTTTATTCAGACTCCAGAGTGGGGAGGCAGCATGGTGAATCACCTTTTATACCTGCTTGCCCCAGGGTGCACAGGTGACCTTTAGGTCTCCCACATATGTGCCCCCGAGTGGCAAGTCTTACTTTTTGGTAAGGTTTACATACGTACATAACACCTCCATTGCCTAGTTGAGTTGGAATGTCCTCACTTGGTTCCACTCTTCCCCATCCAAACGTAGCCAGAGCACCTTCCATCAAAGGCTTCTCCTCCCGGCCCATGCTTTGGACCCATCCTCTTCCTCATCTACACACTGCTATTTGGTGACATCATTTGAAGACATGGGGTCAGATTGCATATTTATACTGACTACACACAGCACTATCTCTCTTGAACTATCCATTGCTTCTGTGCTGTCAGACTGCTTGGCAAAATCTAGTCCTGGATGTGATGCAATTTCCTCCAGTTAAATATTGGAAAAACTGAAGCCATCATCTTCAGCCCCCGACATAAACTCCTATCTGACCATTGCAAACCAGATTGTTCGCAATCTCTGCATCCTATTTGACTCCAAGCTGAGTTTCTGACCTCATCTCCTCTCCATCCAAAGACTGTCTACGTCCATCAACATAATATTGCCCACTTCAACCCCTGCCTCAACCCATCTGCCACTGAAACCTCATCTATGCCATTGTCACGGTCATGTATCTAGACATGTCTACAGCTTGTACTATTATACATAATTTGCCACCAGAGGGCACTACTGTGGGAAACTTGTACACCAGCTGTTTGGTCATTAAGGTATGCCACCAGAGGGCACTGCAGTGGGAGACATAGAAACATAGACATAGAAACATAGAAAATAGGTGCAGGAGTAGGCCATTCAGCCCTTCTAGCCTGCACCACCATTCAATGAGTTCATGGCTGAACATGCAACTTCAGTACCCGCTTCCTGCTTTCACGCCATACCACTTGATCCCCCGAGTAGTAAGGACTTCATCTAACTCCCTTTTGAATATATTTAGTGAATTGGCCTCAACTACTTTCTGTGGTAGAGAATTCCACAGGTTCACCACTCTCTGGGTGAAGAGGTTTCTGCTCATCTCGGTCCTAAATGGCTTACCCCTTATCCTTAGACTGTGACCCCTGGTTCTGGACTTCCCCAACATCGGGAAAATTCTTCCTGCATCTAACCTGTCTAAACCCGTCAGAATTTTAAACGTTTCTATGAGGTCCCCTCTCATTCTTCTGAACTCCAGTGAATACAAGCCCAGTTGATCCAGTCTTTCTTGATAGGTCAGTCCCACCATCCCGGGAATCAGTCTGGTGAATCTTCGCTGCACTCCCTCAATAGCAAGAATGTCCTTCCTCAAGTTAGGAGACCTAAACTGTACACAATACTCCAGGTGTGGCCTCACCAAGGCCCGGTACAACTGCAGCAACACCTCCCTGCCCCTCTACTCAAATCCCCTTGCTATGAAGGCCAACATGCCATTTGCTTTCTTAACCGCCTGCTGTACCTGCATGCCAACCTTCAATGACTGATGTACCATGACACCCAGGTCTCGTTGCACCTCCCCTTTTCCTAATCTGTCACCATTCAGATAATAGTCTGTCTCTCTGTTTTTACCACCAAAGTGGATAACCTCACATTTATCCACATTATACTTCATCTGCCATGCATTTGCCCACTCACCTAACCTATCCAAGTCACTCTGCAGCCTCATAGCATCCTCCTCGCAGCTCACACTGCCACCCAACTTCGTGTCAGCCGCAAATTTGGAGATACTACATTTAATCCCCTCGTCTAAATCATTCATGTACAATGTAAACAGCTGGGGCCCCAGCACAGAACCTTGCGGTACCCCACTAGTCACTGCCTGCCATTCTGAAAAGCACCCATTTACTCCTACTCTTTGCTTTCTGTCTGACAACCAGTTCTCAATCCACGTCAGCACACTACCCCCAATTCCATGTGCTTTAACTTTGCACATTAATCTCTTGTGTGGGACCTTGTCGAAAGCCTTCTGAAAGTCCAAATATACCACATCAACTGGTTCTCCCTTGTCCACTTTATTGGAAACATCCTCAAAAAATTCCAGAAGGTTTGTCAAGCATGATTTCCCTTTCACAAATCCATGCTGACTTGGACCTATCATGTCACCATTTTCCAAATGCACTGCTATGACATCCTTAATAATTGATTCCATCATTTTACCCACTACTGAGGTCAGGCTGACCGGTCTATAATTCCCTGTTTTCTCTCTCCCTCCTTTTTTAAAAAGTGGGGTTACTTTGGCTACCCTCCACTCGATAAGAACTGATCCAGAGTCAATGGAATGTTGGAAAATGACTGTGAATGCATCCGTTATTTCCAAGGCCACCTCCTTAAGTACTCTGGGATGCAGTCCATCAGGCCCTGGGGATTTATCGGCCTTCAATCCCATCAATTTCCCCAACACAATTTCCCGACTAATAAAGATTTCCCTCAGTTCCTCCTCCTTACTAGACCCTCTGACCACTTTTATATCCGGAAGGTTGTTGGTGTCCTCCTGAGTGAATACCGAACCAAAGTACTTGTTCAATTGGTCTGCCATTTCTTTGTTCCCCATTATGACTTCCCCTGATTCTGACTGCAGGGGACCTACGTTTGTCTTTACTAACCTTTTTCTCTTTACATACCTATAGAAACTTTTGCAATCCGCCTTAATGTTCCCTGCAAGCTTCTTCTCGTACTCCATTTTCCCTGCCCTAATCAAACCCTTTGTCCTCCTCTGCTGAGTTCTAAATTTCTCCCAGTCCCCGGGTTCGCTGCTATTTCTGGCCAATTTGTATGCCACTTCCTTGGCTTTAATACTATCCCTGATTTCCCTTGATAACCACGGTTGAGCCACCTTCCCTTTTTTATTTTTACGCCAGGCAGGAATGTACAATTGTTGTAGTTCATCCATGCGGTCTCTAAATGTCTGCCATTGCCCATCCACAGTCAACCCCTTAAGTATCATTCGCCAATCTATCCTAGCCAATTCACGCCTCATACCTTCAAAGTTACCCTTCTTTAAGTTCTGGACCATGGTCTCTGAATTAACTGTTTCATTCTCCATCCTAATGCAGAATTCCACCATATTATGGTCACTCTTCCCCAAGGAGCCTCGCACAATGAGATTGCTAATTAATCCTCTCTCATTACACAACACCCAGTCTAAGATGGCCTCCCCCCTAGTTGGTTCCTCGACATATTGGTCTAGAAAACCATCCCTTATGCACTCCAGGAAATCCTCCTCCACCGTATTGCTTCCAGTTTGGCTTGCCCAATCTATGTCCACATTAAAGTCACCCATTATAACTGCTGCACCTTTATTGCATGCACCCCTAATTTCCTGTTTGATACCCTCCCCAACATCACTACTACTGTTTGGAGGTCTGTACACAACTCCCATTAACATTTTTTGCCCTTTGGTGTTCTGCAGCTCTACTCATATAGATTCCACATCATCCAAGCTAATGTCTTTCCTAACTATTGCATTAATCTCCTCTTTAACCAGCAATGCTACCCCACCTCCTTTTCCTTTTATTCTATCCTTCCTGAATGTTGAATACCCCTGGATGTTGAGTTCCCAGCCCTGATCATCCTGGAGCCACGTCTCCGTAATCCCAATCACATCATATTTGTTAACATCTATTTGCACAGTTAATTCATCCACCTTATTGCGGATACTCCTTGCATTAAGACAAAAAGCCTTCAGGCTTGTTTTTTTAACACCCTTTGTCCTTTTAGAATTTTGTTGTACAGTGTCCCTTTTTGTTCTTTGCCTTGGGTTTCTCTGCCCTCCACTTTTCCTCATCTCCTTTCTGTCTTTTGCTTTTGCCTCCTTTTTGTCTCCCTCTGTCTCCCTGCATTGGTTCCCATCCCCCTGCCATATTAGTTTAACTCCTCCCCAACAGCACTAGCAAACACTCCCCCTAGGACATTGGTTCCGGTCCTGCCCAGGTGCAGACCATCCGGTTTGTACTGGTCTCACCTCCCCCAGAACCGATTCCAATGCCCCAGGAATTTGAATCCCTCCCTGCTGCACCACTGCTCAAGCCACGTATTCATCTGCGCTATCCTGTGATTCCTACTCTGACTAGCACGTGGCACTGGTAGCAATCCCGAGATTACTACTTTTGAGGTTCTACTTTTTAATTTAGCTCCTAGCTCCTTAAATTCGTTTCGTAGGACCTCATCCCTTTTTTTACCTTTGTCGTTGGTACCAATGTGCACCACGACAACTGGCTGTTCTCCCTCCCTTTTCAGAATGTCCTGCATCCGCTCCGAGACATCCTTGACCTTGCACCAGGGAGGCAACATACCATCCTGGAGTCTCGATTGCGGCCGCAGAAACGCCTATCTATTCCCCTCACCATTGAATCCCCTATCACTATCGCTCTCCCACTCTTTTTCCTGCCCTTCTGTGCAACAGAGCCAGCACGGTGCCATGAACTTGGCTGCTGCTGCCCTCCCCTGATGAGTCATCCCTCCCAACAGTACTCAAAGCGGTGTATTTGTTTTGCAGGGGGATGACCACAGGGGACCCCTGCACTACCTTCCTTGCACTACTCTTCCTGCTGGTCTTCCATTCCCTATCTGGCTGTGGACCCTTCTCCTGCGCTAAGACCAACTCGCTACACGTGCTACTCACGTCATTCTCAGCATCGTGGATGCTCCAGAGTGAATCCACCCTCAGCTCCAACTCCGCAGCGCGGACCGTCAGGAGCTTGAGGCGGATACACTTCCCGCACACGTAGTCGTCAGGGTCACCGGAAGTGTCCCTGAGTTCCCACATGGCACAGGAGGAGCATAACACCCGACCGAGCTCTCCTGCCATGACTTAACCCTTAGATACACTTAAATTGGCAACAACAATGTTAAAATTACTGACTAATATAAAAAGAAAAAGAAAAACTACTCACCAATCACCAGCCAATCACTTACCCCCTAGGCTGTGACGTCACCTTTCTGTTTCTTTCTACTTCTTTTTTGCCTTCTCCCTGTAGCTGCACAAGTACGCCTTTTATAGGCCTCTGCTGATCCCCGGACTCACGCCTCAGTGACCACGAACTCCCGCTTTTAGGTTAACTCTACAGGTGTGCCAGGCCTAGTTTAAAAGGCAGGCCACCATGTGTGATCATCACTCTGGAGTTATATTAAATGGACTAAGGTCACTACAGTTCAAGTGCAATACATTGCCTCATGGAGTCTTATCAGAGCATCTAAAGACATAACAATTGGCGACGAGATTACAGATTTTCACGCAAAAACGGCTAACCTTGGTACGTGGCAGCAATTCGCTGATGGTGATCATTGGGACACCTTTGTGGAGAGGCTCGATCATTTCTTCACAGCAAACGACCTGGCAGGTGATAATCCAGCCACACTAGTTGATAAGCACAGAGCTATCCTGCTAACCAGTTGTGGGCCCACCGTCTATGGCCTCGTCAGGGACTTGCGGGCAACAGCCAAGATGACCAAGACGTACGAGGAGCTTGTAACGCTGATCCAAGAACAACTCAAGCCCAAAGAGAGCATCCTCACAGCCAGACACCAGTTTTATACCCACCGACGGCCCGAAGGCCAGGAAATTGCGAAATATGCTGCAGACCTCAGGAGGCTGGCGGCACCATGTGATTTCGGCGAACACCTCACCGAAGCGCTGCGGGATATCTCTGTCATCGGAATTGGGCACGAGGGCCTTCTTCACAGGCTACTATCTGTGGATACCACAGTCACACTGCAGAAGACCATCTCCATGAGCCAGGCATTCATGACCTCGACCTGTGGCTCTAGGCAGATGACCCATCCTCAGGACTCAAACCCAGCAAGTACTGTGCACAGAGTGGTGCATTTTAGAGGCTGGACTGTAGAACATGGATCTCCTCAGGGGAAAGAGGACAGGCCCCCGAGTCCCTTAACTCAGAATCCGCCGAGGGGGGCTAATCATGTAGCACCATTCTGGTATTGCGGAGGGAATCACAGGGCTCACCAGTGCCATTTTAAGAATTATGTGTGTAACGGCTGCAGCACAAGGGGCCACCTCCACCGAATGTGTAAAAGAAATATGACTCACTGTGTTGATGAAGAGTCTGCAGATGGCCATGAATCCAGCATTGATTATGAAGAGGTAGTCAGAGAGGCAGCTCAGCCCCACGATGAGGTGTATGGGCATGTTTACCTGCACCATAGAATGTTCCCCGTTGAGGATGGAAGTTGAGATAAATGGCGTTCCAGTCTTCATGGAAGTGGACACGGGGCGAGCCAGTCACTAATGAATCAAGAAGCCTTTGAGGGGCTATGGGACAATCAAGCTGAACGACCCAAGTTGGTCCCGCAAAGCTGCGCACCTACACCAATGAACTTATCCCAGTCATCGGTAGTGCTGATGTCAAGGTACTCCATGATGGCGCGGTGCACAAGTTACCTCTGTGGATTATTGCAGGCGATGGATCAACGCTACTCGGAAGAAGGTGGATGGAGAAGATCCATTGGCGTTGGGAAGATTTCATCCCTCCAGCGATCGACGTCCCCCCCGCTCAAAGGCAAAGCAAGCCCCCACCTGAGGTTGGATCTGGCACCAGAGATCAGACCAACACAGCACTCAAGGCACAGACCGCTCAGCACGACTGCGTGGAGGTGATCCAGCGGAGACGACCCAAACACACCTTCTGGGCTCCAGTGGCAGGACTCCGGTGGAAGATAATGGGATCCAAAGGCGACTTCCCAGCTTCGGTGGCAGAATCCGGGGAGAAGAGGATCACAGCAGTCGACATCGTGGATGGAAGAAAGATGGCACCAAAACCACGAGGTGAAGCGCTGAAGAAAAAGATGGCGGCAGCCAGACCATGAGGTGCAGCGCTGATGGAGCAACACGTGGCACCAAGCGAAGAAGAGGATTGGGGTAAAGATAGCAAGGCTCTCTGTGATGTATGTAGCACTCAAATCACTGACTCCACACAGTCTGGTGTTGTAGTAGCTGCTGTGACCTTGGTCCTTTATTGTGTAACTCCAGAGTGCCCCTCAGGTGTGGTGGGCAGCCTTTTATACTCTGTCTCGCAGGTACTTTCGGGTCTCCCACCACAGTGCCCCTTGTGGCGCACCATTGTAACTATACATTTAATGTAAATGGACAATACATAACACTCTCTTAAAGGAGGCCAGCAACCTATCACACTTAAAGGGACAGTTCCAGATTCTCAATAATGTAATCGCAACTGTGAGTTAAATGTAAAGCTTGTAATTGATGATCAGAGTTTTATACATGTAATAAGCAAAGAAAAGTCATGCAATTGCGATCCAAGCTACAGTTTATCTACAATGAGTAATGAAACATTGTGCGATGTAGGATTTCAACTGTATTCAGATAATGTAGCGGGCAAACACCCATCGGGAGCACACAGGTCCAGCAGGCTACCAAATGCTGTAGCCTGCATCCCTGGGACCAGAATGATGCACCACGGAGTGTGGACGTAAGCAGTTAATATAGACAAGCTGTAGAGCATGTGATCTCAGAGGGCAACGGCACTGGTATCAATACCCTGCCCCTGATCGGCTCCACCTCTCAGGCACCCAATGGCACCAACTGCCATGAGCCTGAAGGAGCAAACTGCGCTAAAGCGCAGCCTTCAGAACCTATCGCCACCAAGGCTACACCCGGGAACAAAGGGTCACCCGCAACGGTTCTCCCAAATGGGACCAGGACCAGCCAGGATCCCAAACCAAATAACGCCCAGGCAAGCGAGACAGCAGTTCCCTACGCACTGCTAGACGACTGCTCCTTAGGGAGCAGCAGCAGCCCGGGGCACAAGGAAAGGACAAGGAGGTCACAGGCATCTGTGAACCTGCCCAACACTAGGAGCAACGGCAAAGGCTCCGAGAGCAGGCAACTTGAGCCAATCGGCTTCCACTGCCAGCACTGGGCCCCGCACCGCCACCAGACTACCGGGACACCATCCAGCAGTCCTGGCACTAGTTTTCCTCATGCACCGGTGCTGACCCCAGTACTGACTCCAAGTATATTCCAAGTATGTGCCTCACCTTCAAATGTACTTGTCTCACAACTGTACCACAAATGTGATGATGTAAATGCAATTTTTTTTTTCTGGACTTGAATGTATATGAATGTAATGAGCCACCGGCATAATCTATATGTGGGGGGGAAGAGAATGAAGTGGTCATGGACTCACAAATAGAAACCACCAGCACCTCTACTGCCAACGCAACAGCACCTACTCACCCAAGATGGAAACAACCCTCTAAGGGTCAACCAGATAGAGCTAAGCCCAGAGCACAGTGTATGAAGGCGATTTGCACTAAAGGCTTGGGGGAGAGTAATGTCATGTATCCAGACATGTTTACTGCTTGTACTATTATACATGATGTGCCACCAGAGGACACTACTGTGGGAAACTTGTACACCAGCTGTATGGTCACTAAGGTATGCCACCAGAGGGCACTGCAGTGGGAGACTTGTAGGTTACTTGGACAGGTGTGCCAGGCCTAGTATAAAAGGCAGGTCACCATGTGTGACCATCACTCTGGAGTTATATTAAATGGACTAAGGTCACTACAGTTCAAGTGCAATACATTGCCTCATGGAGTCATTATCAGAGCATTTAAAGACATAACAGTCACCTCCAAATTCAACTATTCTAATGCTCTCCTGGCCAGCCTCCCATTCTCCACCCTCCATAAACCAGCTCATCTGAAACACTGCTGGTCATATCCTATACTGCAGTATGTCCTGCCCACCCATCACCCCTGTCCTAGATAACCTACATTGGCTCCCGATCCCCTAACACCTAAAATTTAAAATTCTAATCCTCATGTTTAAATTCCTTTATGGCCTTGCCCCTCCCTATTTCTGTAACATTCTCTCCAACTATTTATTCCTTTGATTCTTGCCTTTTGTGCATTCCCCTCCCTTCTTCCCATCAATGCTGTCTAGGATCTACACTTTGCAATTACCTGCCTTAAGCTCTTCACCTCTCTCTCTTTTAGGTCTCACCTTAAAACCCTATTCTTTGACCAAACATTTGGTCATTCCTCCTAATATCTCTTTCATTGTCTTGGCATCCATTTTTGTCTGAGTATATCTCTGTGAAGCATCTTGGGATGTTTTTCTACTTTAAAATTATTGTAGAAATACAAGTTGTTGTTGTTCCCTGAAAATATCGCTTTGAAGTTGTTGGAAGTTTCATCGTAGCTGTACAATTAAAAAAGCATTCTGCGCCCTGTCTTTCAGCAGTTTCAGGCAGGGAAATCTTTTTCTTCCACCATTTCTGTCATGGAGCCCTTACCATGGGGTGCATTATGGGCATTCCCATATATACCCTTGTGATGGAGGCACAGAAGGACGAAGGAATGGCAGAGGCACAGAAGATAAGACAACACCAAGGAGCAGAAGACTAGCTGGGAGGTACCCGTCCACCAGAGTCTACAAACAATGCTGTTTTCCCTCGGATGTGTCAGAAGAGGTTTGCTTAAGGAGGTAAGGAGGCAACGATTAAGTAAGGTGACATATAGGGAACTGTGGTGGGGGGGAATTGCTTCTTATGGCTGTTTTCCAGGCAGAAAACAGGCGCAAAAGTATCAATTTTGGGGGTAGGATGCCTGAAAGATATTTGACACCCCATATTGGGCCAGGAGAATTTTCAGGCTTCTCTGGCAGCCACCTGAAACAGGCATTAGCTGCTTATTTATGTAAATGGGGGCCTAATACCTATTTTAGGACCCCTTTGCTAACTTGGCCAGTGCTGAGTGCAGCAGGTGCTGGACCTGCTCCACTTCAGTGGAGTAATCTTTAAAAAAATGTTTGATGTGAAGCCAGGAGGAGCAGGAATGCTCCACAGCACTCCTGAGGGCCGCTGTCAGGCTCTCTGCAGGACTTACCTGAGGGCCGTTGTCAGTGTGGAACGGTGTTGGACGGGCCACATCGTCCGCATGCCCGACACAAGACTCCCAAAGCAAGCGCACTACTCGGAACTCCTACATGGCAGGCGATCCTCTGCTGGGCAGAGGAAACGTTTCAAGGACACCCTCAAAGCCTCCTTGATAAAGTGCAACATCCCCACTGACACCTGGGAATCCCTGGCCCAAGACCGCCCTAAGTAGAGGAAGAGCATCCGAGAGGGCGCTGAGCACCTCGAGTCTCATCGCCGAGAGCATGCAGAAAACAAGCGCAGGTAGCGGGAGGAGCGTGCGGCAAACCAGACTCCCCACCCACCCTTTCCTTCAACGATTGTCTGTCCCACCTGTGACAGAGACTGTAATTCCCATATTGGACTGTTCAGTCACCTGAGGACTCACTTTTAGAGTGGAAACAAGTCTTCTGGATTTCGAGGGACTGCCTATGATGATGATGAAAATTAATCCAAAATTTATCCTCTTCAATTGGGCAAGCTGCCTCTGGATAGCATGGGAGCAGAGTAGGCCACCCCTGTTCCTATGCTATCTGTTCCGCCATTCAATCAGATCATGGCTGATTTGCACCTCAACTCCATTTACCCGCCTTTGTTCCATATCCCTTGATACTCTCACCCAACAAAAATCTATCAATCTCAGACTTGAAAATATCAAATGACCCAGCATCCCCAGCCTTTTTCACTCCTGAATGGCCTGGTTCTCATTTTAAGATGATGCCCCCTTGTTCTTCATTCCCCCACCAAAGGAAATAGTGTCTCTGTATCTAGATCAGATTTGCAAACCTTACTTCCTCGGGGCATTTAAATCGCCCTTAAAAATAAAAAGTTTGCATTTATTTAGCGCCTTATTGAGGTTGGCAACCCTCCTGCCTCTCTGTAAACTAATTGAATCAAATATAATCTCTGGGCCAAATAGATTAAAAAAAATCTCAAAACATGGCAATAATTTAAAATTGAATTTGAGGAATGAAGACTAGAGATGACTTAAGATAACTTTAATTTAGCAACTGATTGATAGTCATCTTTCAGATGCGATATTAAACCGAGGTCCCGTCTGCCCTCTCAGGTGGATGTAAAAGATCCAATGGCTTTATTTCAAAGAAGAGCCAGAGAGTTATCCCTGGTGCTCTGGGACAATATTTATCTCTTAATCAACATCACTAAAAACAGATTATAAGAACATAAGAACATAAGAAATAGGAGCAGGAGTAGGCCATATGGCCCCTCAAGCCTGCTCCGCCATTCAATACGATAATGGCTGACCCGATCATGGACTCAGGTCCACTTCCCTGCCCGCTCTCCATAACCCCTTATTCCTTTATCATTTATGAAACTGTCTATTTCTGTCTTAAATTTATTCAATGTCCCAGCTTCCACAACTCTCTGAGACAGCGAATTCCAGAGATCCACAACCCTCTGAGCGAAGAAATTTCTCCTCATCTCAATTTTAAATGCGCGGACCTTTATTCTAAGATTATGCCCTTTAGTTCCAGTCTCCCCTATCAGTGGAAACATCCTCTCTGCATCAACCTTGTCAAGCCCCCTCATAATTTTATACGTTTAATAAGATCACCTCTCATTCTTCTGAATTTCAATGAGTAGAGGCCCAACCTACTCAACCTTTCCTCATAAGTCAACCCCCTCATCTCCGGAATCAACCTTGTAAACCTTCTCTGAACTGCCTCCAAAGCAAGTATGGGCTAGAACCTCCACTTTGGCATGGGCATTAAAAAAGGGTTTTCAGATTGCCGGCTTCACGCCCATGCTCAAAACACCTAGTTTACATTTTTGAAAATGGGCGTTACCGCGAGCGATATCAAATGGGTGGTAGCATTACATTTTTTTGATCTTCTGCAGTAAAGAGTGGCTGTCCTTAGCAACGGCATGGCAACGCTCGATTCTCGCAATTGTGGAGGTCAAGGGTCACCATGACATGCGCAGAAGAGGAGACAGAAAGAGAGGGAGCTCAGAGGGACTGAAGCTCCCTGGCTGGGTGTGGTGTAGCTGCTTTGAGAGGAAGGAGGGAGACGTTAGAGCTTCACAGCAAGTAGGCAAACAAAAGTAGGTGTTATCTGCCACATATTTGACTGAATTTGGCCTATAATGGGGAGCGAGGAGGAGGCATCACAGCACGCTGTGGAGACTGACGCGGGAGAGAGCAGTGAGGTGGGAGGGGAGCACATTGGAGGCCACAAAAGAGCCAGGAGGTTCTCGGGCGAGGCAAATGCCTCCATCCTGCAGGTGGTCGAGTTACGCTGGGGTGATTTGACACAGTGAGGGCGTGGGAAGCCCACCCCAAAGGCATACCAGAGGATATGGACCGAGACAGCAGAGGTGGTCTCATCGGCGATCAACGAGGTGCGTGAGGGCAACCAATGCAGCAAACGATGGAACGACCTTGCAAGAGTAAGTATTACATTGATTTACATATATATGTATTTATATAATTTGATTTGTAACAGTCATGAGCGACTATCATCAAACGTGAGGTCTTTCACTTTTACCGGGAATGTTTTACTCAAAGCCTGCGGTCATGGTGTACGCCTTTAGGTAAAGAATGATAATAATCATGATTACATCTGTTGGTTATGTGTTGTATCAGTGTCTGTGACAGTACCCAGCAATGATATCACGCAATGATCTCATGTCATGTCGTCCTGTCACCTTTTACAGAAGAAGCTATCGACGATGAGGTCTGTGCAGAGGCGAACGGGTGGGGTGCCACCAGTCCCCAGCGACATCACTGAGATGGAGGAGCGAGTGCTCGCACTCATAGGGAAGCCATGGACACATCTGCAATGATGCCACGTGAGTAAAGCTTACACCATTGCATAATGTAAAGTCAATAGATGCCACACCCACTCATATCCAAACTATCATATATGATAGATGATCTCTAAAAGTGTCATAGCAATAATGCTGGCCTAATGAAAATCATTGCAACAATGTGTTGATAGTCAGGAAATGTGATGTCTGCGATGATTTTGAGAGTAGTGGTGCTTTTGTCGTGCATATGTTGTGTGTAGCGTTGGACTCACCTTGTCATCCTAGCACCCCCTTCTCCTCTAATAACCTCATTTGTGTTTTGCAGTTCAGCCAGCAGCGCGGCCCCAGGCAAGACCACAGAGGCCAGAAGGTGGGGGCACGGGGCAGGAGTCGGCGGGCAATCCTACATCTGGTGCTGAGGAGCTCCGATTCTCGCCCGTCAATCCACTGGGTCTGTTCTCGACAGATGAGAACACGGACTTCGAGGAACCTGCATCGTCACGCTCCAGAAGCCATGCCACCCCAAGGCCATCTAGTGGTCCTCCGGTCATTCTGGTATCCACTCTGGAGGCACTGGGCCCAAGCACCTCTCCACAGGGCACCCTATTTGTCCCCAGGATGGTGCCGACCCCGCATAGGCCTCGTGGATGTGGCAGGTCTGTTCCATGAGCGCCACATGACAGCAGTGAGATGGTACAGTTGTCCAGGAGGATTGTAGACATTGGTGACCAGCTCATCGAAGCACTGGGGGGCATATCCCGACAGCTGGCCACCATGACCAAGTACATTCCACGCATGGCGGAGTCCCTGGATGCGATAGCCAGGAACACTGCTGCCACAGGCCTCCCCGAGCACGGCAGTGGTCCCCGAGCGTGGCACTCCACCCCTAGGTTCTGCACCACCACTGCGATCGACAGATGAGAGCAAGGACCAAGATCCTGCTTCTGCATCAGAGAATGTTGCCCCCTCGCCACCCCACTGCATCTGCCTTCATCCCCCCAATGAGGCACCGCCTGTGGAGCTCTTCGGCCAGGCGCCGTGGAGCGAGGAGGAGAAGGGATAGAGGTGAGGAGAAGAAGGAGAGGGGGGAAGAAAAGTGAGGTGCATGTGCGCAGGTGATGGCTGTGTTGTATCTCCATCTAGGTGTCTGCAATTTGTTGCAATGTATGGGGCTGGGGACCCTGCGCCTGCTTTGCCTTTGTATTCTGTGTTGCTGGACATGTTGAACATGTGATTTATGTCAATGGTGGAAAAAGTGGGGTGTGGGCAGGGGCTGGATGTTATTGGCTGTGATACTTGTGATTTCAGACTAATGTTGGTATTAAACTTTTGTTATTGAACATAACCTTGTTGCACATTGTCTCAGATAGCGGAACCGTTACACTCTGGTGATTCCTTACCATGAAAGGGTTAAATACAACTTAACATCAATCAACATAAACTTTAACTGGCACCAAGGTGATGGGCGCCATTGATGTCTGAGCTGCACACACATAGCAGTGTGTCAGCATTGTCACTCACATCAGCGCTTTCAGGCAAATCTTTGATATCAGCTCCTCACGTAAGAGTGGGATTTAACTGGCGTTCGTTCCGGTTTCTTCCACTTTTTGTAGGCATTTTTTTGAGCGAGCGATATTCTGGGCGATATGTGTGCGAGGTGGTGAAATTGACGATGGGCGAATTCCATGGCCGCTAGTTTGGGTGAATATGCTCCTTACGACAAAAACCAGTGGGCGGGCGTTCATATTGAATCTCGGCATTAATTCCATGTGGAAAGTAACGCTGAGCGATATTATGGGCGTTTATTTCTCCTATTCTGATGATTCTGCCCCAAAAAAGTGGGCGGGCAGTAATATTTTTTCCCGGTGTTAAGCACATGGGGAAAATAACGCTCAGCGATCAGTTTACTAAAAAAGCCGGTCAGTTTCCATTTTGTGCCAAAATAGGCGATATATGCGCGTTATACATCATTTCAGCAGTAAAATGGGCGGTAAGCATGCAAAAAAAGTGGAGGTTCTAGCCCTATATCTTTTCAAAAATATGGAAACCAAAGCTGCACGCAGTATTCCAGGTGTGGCTTCACCAGTACCCTGTACAACTGTAGGAAGACTTCCCGGCTTTTATACTCCATCCCCTTTGCAATAAAGACCAAGATTCCATTGGCCTTCCTGATCACTTGCTGTACCTGCATACTAACCTTTTGTGTTTCATGTACCAGTACCCCCAGGTCCCGCTGAACTGCAGCAGTTTGCAATCTTTCTCCATTTAAATAATAACTTGCTCCTTGATTTTTTTCTGCCAAAGTGCATGACCTCACACTTTCCAACATTATACTCCATCTGCCAAATTTTTGCCCACTCACTCAGCTTGTCTATGTCCTTTTGCAGATTTTTTGTATCCGCCTCACACATTGCTTTTCCTCCCATCTTTGTATCATCAGCAAACTTGGCTACATTACACTCAGTCCCCTCCTCCAAGTCGTTAATATAGATTGTAAATAGTTGGGGTCCCAGCACTGATCCCTGCGGCACCCCATTGGTTACTGATTGCCAACCCGAGAATTAACCTTTTTTTCCGACTCTCTGTTTTTTGTTCGTTAGCCAATTCTCTATCCATGCTAATATATTACCCCCAACCCCATGAACTTTTATCTTGTGCAGTAACCTTTTATGTGGCATCTTGTCAAATGCATTCTCGAAGTCCAAATACACCACATCCACTGGTTCCCCTTTATCCACCATGTTCGCTACATCCTCAAAGAATTCTAGCAAATTGTCAAACATGACTTCCCTTTCATAAATCCATGCTGACTCTGCCTGACCGAATTTTGCTTTTCCAAATGTCCTGCTACTGCTTCTTTAATAATGGACTCCAACATCCAAACCACAGATGTTAGGCTAACTCAGTGGTTCTCAACTGGTGTTCCACGGCACATTGGTGAACCCTTCACAGGTGTGCCGCCAAATTGTGTAAAAGTATGGTTGACTTTAGCTGATTTCACAATGAAACACAAACCATTTAACTCTGAAACAGAACGGGAGGGGGAGAGAGAGAGAAAGACAGACACATATGCCATCTACCGATATGTATGACGCCACTGCTGTAGTAAACATTGCCAATATTGACAAATAACTATCTATTTATCTCTGCTATTATCAAAAAAAACTATGTTCTAGAGCTGTACAAGTAATAATGACAAGAGACAACACACACAAATGATTTAAATGTCTATACTCAGAACAAAATCCTTTGGCAAAATTTGTTTCCTTTGAGTACTCAACACCCCCACCCCCCTCTCCCACTCCCTTACTCCCTCCCATTACTGATAGAGAAGTGCGAGTGCCTACCATCGAATGAGACTGTATGTGTATCAGCGTGTGTATGTATATTTATGTTTGTGTGTGTATGTGCGTCTGTACCAAGGGCGTAGCCAGGGGGGGCACTTGGGCCATGGCCATCCCCAATCCAAAATAATAGTATTAAATTGTTCATGGGAAAAGCTTAAAATTTGATTATTAATTTGGATGAAAGAAATGAAAGATGAGTCTAACACATATGCAATAAAAAGTATAGTTTTTATAATAAAAAGTTCATAAACTATTTAATTACATTTAACCGCATTCTTAGTTATATTTTGTTATTTTTGTTTATTGATCTGCAGCTTGATGTGTGGCCGGGACTGGCGGCATCTTTGACGCTTTGACCTGATATAGCGGCAGTTAGCGGCTCCTTTGATGTATGCGACATCCAATTTGACCTGGCCTAGCCACCCTAGCGGTTCCTTTGATTTTTTGAGAGTTGGCTTTTAGCATATTTTGACCATAGTCAAAATCAAAACTTCCTGTTCAACTCTAGGTTTGTTTCTGTCTGGACTCTCTGGAGTTTGGAAATTGGAAGACTCAATTCATGTCTGTCTGGAGTTTGGATCACTCAGACGAATAAAATTTGTCCCCCCCAATGGACAAATTCATCATAAGAAAATGTAAAAATGAGCAAGGAGATATCAATGACAGTGCCACTACAAGTGGCGTTAGTAGGCCTACAACCAACGGCAGTACAAGCGGTGCCGAACCAAATCCTAAAAATTCCAAAAGTCATCGTCAATATATGGAGGATTATTTGAGGTTCGGTTTTTCATGCACAGGAGAAGAAGAATGTCCCATTCCACTGTGTGTTGTGTGTGGTGAAAAACTGTTGAACAGTGCAATGGCTCCCACTAAATTGAAACATAATTTTACTACGAAACGTGCACATCTTGCAACAAAAGATCAGAGTTATTTTAGGAGATTGATGGCAACGCAATCAAAACAAGTGAAATATTTTGAAAAAAATGTTAAGGTGTCAGATAAGGTTCAAATTGCTTCTCATGAAGTTGCTGAATTAATAGCGCAGAAAAAAAGCCTCATACTATAGCTGAGTTACTTATTTTGCCTGCATGTCGTAAAATTGTCAAAATAATGCTTGGTGATGAAGCAGAACAAGAAATTGCAAGAATTCCACTGTCTGACGATACAATTCGGAGAAGGATAAATGATATGTCATCTAACATTGAAGAAAATGTAGCCGAGAAACTTACAAATTCAAATTTTGCTTTGCAAATTGACATTAGTGGTAAAGCACAATTATTAGCATTTGTTCGCTTCATTCATGAAAATGAGATATTGAACCAATTTCTGTGCTGTAAAGAACTTCCAGAAAATACTAGAGGTCAAGACATATTTGAATCTGTGAATTCATATTTAGAAGACTTGAAAATTTCATGGGACTCGTGTTGGAATCTGCACGAACGGTGCTCCATCTATGGTGGGATGTGTCAAAGGATTCATTACGCTCGCAAAAAAACATAATCCAAATACATTATTCACCCATTGCTTTTTGCATAGAGAAGCACTTGTTGCAAAGACATTACCGCTAGAATTAAAATCTGTGTTAGATCAAGTTGTTAAAATTGTTAATTATATAAAATCAAGACATTTAAAAACTCGCTTGTTTAAACAGCTCTGCAAAGCTATGGATGCACAGCACGAATGTTTACTTTTGCATACAGATGTAAGATGGCTTTCAAGGGGAAAAGTCTTATGTCGTGTATTTGAACTTAAAGAAGAATTGTCAGTATTTTTGAAAGAGAAGGAAACGATACCTTATGCAAATATCTTAAGAGTGAAATGTGGTGTGCTAAATTAGCATATTTGGCAGGTATATTTAATTGTCTTAACAGCGTTAATACCAGTATGCTCAGGTGATATGAAAACATTCTCACCTCTACAGAAAAGCTATTAACTTTTCAGAAAAAAATTTCTATCTGGAAAAAGAGAGCAACAGAAAAAAATCTTGAAATGTTCCCTTTGATACTAAATCACAGTATTAAAAAGGTTGCTCCTATCGTGATAGAGCATTTGGCATCACTGGAAGACAACATCAAAAAATATTTTCCATCTTTGGATGTAGAGAAGTATGATTGGGTAAGAAATCCATTTTCTCCAATTAGTACGTCAGATTTTGATATTACATTGCAAGAAGAAGAATTGACTTCTATTTCTACAGACCGCGGTCTTAAAATGAAACATTCAGATATGTCTCTTGATGCGTTCTGGATTTCTATTGAAGAAGAATATCCTGCAATATCAAAAAAAGCCTTGATAATTCTGATGCAGTTTTCAACATCATAACTCTGTGAATTAGGATTCTCAACTCTTACGAACACCAAATGCAAAAAACGGAAAAAACTTAGCAAACTTGAACACAAAATGAGAGTCTCCTTATCGGTTATACGCCCTAATATTAGTGACATAACTAAAAAACATCAGGCTCAAGTATCACATTAAAATACTAATTAATCTATAATTAATGTGAAGAATTATTATTATAGTTTATTATTTTATTGTTACTTTCAGAATAAAAATAATTAATAACATACATGTGTACAATGTTGTATATCTTCATATACTATGATTAATAAAATATTTTTTACATTTTCTGAAACTTGCTTTTTTTTTACATGTGTTCACCTTTAAATCCCTTCAAATGTGCCGCCAAAAATTCTAGTATTCGAAAGTGTGCCGCGAATACAGAAAGGTTGAGAACCACTGGGCTAACTGGTCTATAGTTTCCTGCTTTTTGTCTGCCTCCTTTTTTAAATATGGGCGTTACATTTGCAGTTTTCCAATCTGTTGGGACCTCCCCAGAATCCTGGGAATTTTGGTAAATTACAACCAATGCATCCACAATCCCTGCCACTACTTCTCTTAAGACCCTAGGATGCAAGCCATCAGGTCCAGGGGATTTATCTGCCTTTAGTCCCATTATCTTACTGAGTATCACCTCCTTAGTGATTGAGATTGTGTTAAATTCCTCCCCCACTATAGCCCCTTGACTATTGTTAGTGTCCTCTACCGTAAAGACTGATACAAAATATTTGTTCAGAGTTTCTGCCATCTCCATGTTCCCCATTACTAATTCCCAGGTCTCATCCTCTAAGGGACCAACATTTACTCTAGCCACGCTTTTACTTTTTATATACCAATAGAAACTCTTGCTATCTGTTTTTATATTTTGTGCTAGTTTACTATCAAAGTCTATCTTCCCTTTCTTAATCATTTTTTTAGTCATTTGGCTTTTAAACGCTTCCCAATCTTCTGTCCTCCCACTAGTTTTGCCCACATTGTTTTTAATTGGATGCCATCCTTTATTTCTTTAGTTAGCCATGGATGGCTATCTTTTCTCTTTCCTCCTCACTGGAATATGTTTTTCTTGAGAGTTGTGAAATATCTCCTTAAATGTTCTTCAACCGTCCTACACTTTAATCTGTTTTCCCAGTCCACTTTAGCCAATTCAGCCCTCATACCTTCATAGTCTCCCTTATTTAAGCTTAGTACACTGGTTAGAGTTCCAACTTTCTCACCCTCCATCTTAATTTGAAACTCAACCATGCTATGATCACTCATTCCAAGGGGATCCTTTACTAGGAGATTGTTTATTAATCCTGTCTCATTACACAGGACCAGATCTAAGATAGCCTGTCCCCTGGTTGGTTCCATTACATACTGTTCAAGGAACCCGTCCCTTATACACTCTATAAACTCTTCCTCAAGGCTGCCCTGACCAATTTGATTTGTCCAATCAATATGGAGATTAAAATCACCCATGATTATTGCTGTTCCCTTTTTACAAGCCCCCACTATTTCCTGGTTATGCTCCGACCAACAGAGTTGCTACTGTTAGAGGGCCTTTAGACTACGCCCACCAGTGACTTTTTCCCTCTATTATTCCTTATCTCCAACCAAACTGTTTCAACATTATTTGGGCATTTATCACATTGCTGTTTGTGGGATCTTGCTCTGTGCAAATTGGCAGCTGCGTTTCACACATTATAACAGTGACTACACTCCAAAAGTACTCCATTGGCTGTAAAGCACTTTGGGACATCGGAGATCGTGAAAGACGCTATATAAATTCTTTCTTACATCCTCAGCGTTATGTATAAAGAGTCAGACTGAACACTCTGAGCTCAAAATAAAGTATGACCTTAGTCTTTTATTGCATGTCTCCAGAGTGCCTCTCCAACCTGTGAGGCCTCCTTAAATACCTGTGCTCCCAAGGGATTATGGGATCCCTTAGGACTCCAGGGGATGAGCCCTCTGGTGGCTGTACAGAGTAAATACAAGTTTACATATATAACAACACTACCCCCTCAAAGTCAATAGTGTAACTATTTACAATGTGAGTCAATCTGGGGCCCTTCTTGCCCTGGTTGATTGTCTCGGTGTGAAAGCTGGTGTTGTTGAATCATTTGTTGGGCCCTCACTGGGCTGCTGTGCAACTGGTCTTGCAAGGCTACCTGGTGTGTTGGGTCCTGCTGGGCTGCTGTGGATGATGGGTTCTGCTTCGTGGTCAACCGTGGTGCCGGTTGCCACTGGTATGTATGTTGGGGGATCAAAAAATGTAGGGATCAAGGTGGGTTGCTCAGGATAGTCCGTGAATTTGAGTTTCATTTGGTCCAAGTGTTTCCGGTGAATGAGTCCATTTGAAAGATTGACCCGAAACACCCTGCTCCCCTCTTTGGCCACGACAGTGCCGGGAAGCCACTTGGGATCTTGTCCATAATTAAATACAAATACAGGATCATTGACTTCAATCTTGAGTGACACATTTGTGCTATCAGTATGTACTTTGTTGAAGCCGCCTGCTCTCAACTTGTTCATGTAGATCAGGGTGAACTAACGAGAGCCTTGTCTTAAGTGCTCTTTTCATGAGCAGTTCAGCAGGTGGGATCCCAGTGAGCGAGTGGGGTCTCATGCAGTAGCTAAGCAGGACTCGGGATAGGCGAGTCTGCAGCGAGCCTTCAGTTACCCTCTTCAAGCCTTGCTTGATGATTTGCACTGCTCTATCTGACTGACCGTTGGGCGCTGGTTTAAATGGGGCAGATGTGACATGTTTGATCCCATTACAGGTCATGAATTCTTTGAACTCAGCGCTAATAAAACATGGTCCGTTGTCGCTCACCAGGACATCGGGTAAGCCGTGAGTGGCAAACATGGCTCGCAGGCTTTCAGTAGTGGCAGCAGACGTGTCAGCTGACATTATCTCACATTCAATCCACTTGGAGTACTCATCTACAATCACGAGGAACATTTTACCCAAGAACGGGCCTGCATAGTCGATGTGTACCCTAGACCACGGTTTGGAGGACCAAGACCATAAACTTAGCGGTGCCTCCCTGGGTACATTGCTTAACTGCGAGCATGTGTCACATCTGTGAACGCAGAAATCTAAGTCGGCCACCATACATGGGATCTGGCTATTGCTTTCATCATTACAATGCCTGGGTGGGCACTGTGGAAATCATTGATGAAGGTGTCTCTGCCCTTCTTGGGAACCACTACACGATTGCCCCACAGAAGGCAGTCTGTCTGTGTAGACATTTCATCTTTGGGCCACTGGAACGCCTTTATCTCTTCCTGCATTTCCACTGGGACACTGGACCAGTTTCCGTGAAGCACACAGCTTTTAACTAAGGATAATAAGGGGTCCTGGCTTGACCAGGTTTTGATCTGCTGGGCAGTGACGGGTGATTGCTCACTCTCAAATGCTCCCATAACCATAGCTAAATCTGCGGGCTGCGCCATTTCCACCCCCGTGGTGGGTAATGGCAGCCTACTGAGAGCATCGACGCAGTTTTCTGTGCCTGGCCTGTGGCGGATGGCGTAGTTGAATGCGGACAATGTGAGCACCCATCTCTGGATGCGGGCTGATACGTTGGTATTTATCCCTTTACTCTCGGAAAACAGGGATATGAGTGGCTTATGGTCAGTTTCCAATTTGAACTTTAGCCCAAACAGGTATTGATGCAGTTTCTTTACCCCATAGACACACGCTAACGCTTCTTTCTCAATCATGCTGTAGGCTCTCTCAGCCTTTGACAGGCTCCTGGATGCATAAGCAACCGGTTGCAGTTTCCCGAAAGCATTAGCTTGTTGCAATACACACCCGACTCCATATGACAACGCATCACATGCTAGTACCAAACGCTTACATGGATCATACAACGCAAGCAATTTGTTTGAGCATAACAATTTTCTCGCTTTTACAAAGGCATTTTCTTGGCTTTTGCCCCAAACCCATTCATCCAGTTTTCGTAGTAAGACATGCAGTTGTTCTAACAGTGTGCTGAGACCCGGTAAGAAGTTACCAAAGTAGTTCAGGTGTCCCAGAAACGACCGCAGCTCCGTCACGTTCTGTGGCCTCGGTGCGTTCTCAATTGCCTCCGTCTTCGCATTGGTGGGCCTGATGTCGTCCGCCGCAATCCTCCTTCCCAGGAACTCCACTTCAGGTGCCAGGAAAACACACTTCGAGCATTTTAACCTGAGCCCCATGCGGTTGAGTCGACTAAGAACCTCCTCCAGGTTCTGCAGATGCTCGACTGTGTTCCACCTGTGACCAAGATGTCATCCTGGAAGACTATGGTGTGTGGGACCGACTTCAGTCAGCTTTCCATGTTTCTCTGGAATATCACCGCCGCTGATCGAATTCCAAACGGACATCTGTTATAAATAAAAAGAACCTTTTGCATGTTGATGTAGGTGAGGCCCTTCGATGATTCCTCCAGTTCCAGCATCATGTAGGCTGAAGTCAGATCCAGCTTCGTGAACATCTTTCCTCCCACCAGTGTTGCAAAGAGATCGTCAGCCTTTGGGTAGTGGGTATTGGTCCTGCAGGGAGAAACAATTGATAGTTACTTTGTAATCGCCATAGATTCTGACGGTGCCATCTCCCTTGAGGACAGGAGCGATCGGGCTGGCCCACTTGTTGAACTTGATCGGTGAAATGATGCCCTCTCATTGCAGCCGGTCTAGCTCGATCTCTACCCTTTCTCTCATCATGTACGGTACTGCTCTCTCCTTGTGATGGATGGGTTACGCCCCCGGAATTAGATGGATCTTCACTTTTGCTCCTTGGAATTTCCCAATGCCTGGCTCGAACAGCAAAGGGAACTTGTTTAAGACCTGGGCACACGAAGTGTCATCAGCAGGCAATAGCGCTTGGATATCATCCCAGTTCCAGCGTATCTTTCCCAGCCAGCTCCTGCCGAGCAGCATGGGATCATCACCCGGTACCACCCAGAGTGGTAGCTTGTGCACCGCTCCATCGTAAGAGACCTTTACGGTAGCACTGCCAATTACGGGAAACAGTTCTTTCATGTAAGTTCTTAGTTTCGTACGAATTGGAGTTAAGACTGGCCTTGAGGCCTTGTTGCACCACAGTCTTTCGAAAGTCTTTTTGCCCATGATAGACTGGCTCGCGCCCGTGTCGAGTTCCATTGACACCGGCAGTCCATTTAGTTCAACATTCAGCATTATCGGGGGACAATTCGTGGTGAATGTGTGCACCTCATGTACCTCAGCCTCCTCGTTCTGAGGCTCTGGTTTGTCGTGATCCTCCGTGGATCTGTCCTCCTCTTCAACATGGTGGTTTGCAGGTTTAACAGGATTAGCAGCTTGCCTGCACATACGTTGGAGATGTCCCATTGTTCCACAGCCCTTGCAAACATACTCTTTGAATTGGCATGAATGGAAACGATGATCATCCCCGCAGCGCCAACAAGGTGTTAATGGCCTTACATTCATCACCCTTGATGGTGGACTCTGAGACATCTGCGGACGTGCAGCTGCAGGTACGTGTGACCTGCCCTGAACGTTGCGATTTGAAAACAACATCACTTTGTTCACAGTACTTGTAGCAGCACTTGTGTGCTGAGAGATTAGCTTAGTATTGTCTCTGGTGGCAATGAACGCCTGGGCTATCGCTATGGCATTACTCAAGGTTGGGGTCTCTACAGTCAAAAGTTTGCGAAGTATGGTTTCGTGGCCAATGCCAAGTACGAAAAGGTCTCTGAGCATGTGCTCCAAATGTCCTTCAAATTCGCAATGTCCCGCAAGGCGTCTTAGCTCGGCGACATAACTCGCCACTTCATGGCCTTCAAATCTTTTGTAGGTGTAGAACCGGTGCCTCACCATCACAACGTTTTCCTTCGGGTTCAAATGCTCTCGGACCAGTGTGCACTGATCATCATACGATTTCTCTGTGGGTTTCGCTGGAGTGAGCAGATTCTTCATGAGTTGGTGCCCCACAGTCAGTGAAGAGGATCGCCCTTCGTTTGGCACCGTTCTCTTCCCCATCTAGCTCGTTGGCCACAAAGTATTGGTCGAGTCGCTCTACAAAAGTTTTCCAATCATCTCCCTCCGAGAATTTCTCCAAGATGCCCACTGTTCTCTGCATCTTTGGGTTCGCTATCTGTATCTCGTCGCCAGTTGTTATGTATGGAGAAAGAGTCAGACTGAACACGGTGAGCTCAAAGTAAAGTGTGACCGTAGTCTTTTATTGCATGTCTCCAGAGTACCTCTCCAACCTGTGAGGCCTCCTTAAATACCTGTGCTCCCAAGGGATTATGGGATCCCTTGGGACTCCAGGGGATGAGCCCTCTGGTGGCTGTACAGAGTAAATACAAGTTTACATATATAACACTCAGGATATCCCAAAGTGTTTCAACATCAATGAATTACTTTTGCAGGTGCTGTTGTTATGTATGTCTCAGAGACTTGGACCATATACAGCAGACACCTCAAATCGCTGGAGAAATACCACCAACGATGTCTCCACAAGATCCTGAAATCCCCTGGGAGGATAGAGGCATCAATGTCAGTGTTCTCGATCAGGCCAACATCCCCAGCATTGAAGTACTGACCACACTCGACCAGCTCCGTTGGGCAGGTCACATCGTCTGCATGCCCTACACAAGACTCCCAAAGCTTTCTACAGGCTGCATATGATCCAGCAAAGTCGCCATCCAGTCTCACCTCATTATTACAACCTACGACACCATTGACAGCTTTATCGTCTGATCTCTACTTGACCTGCCATCTATTCCATCAGTATGGGTGCCGTTTATACTGTGTCACCTTGGTCCTCAGAATCGGACCACGATGAGCCCCAACACCAGCAGCACCAAGCACACCAAAAACCTTCTCCTCAACCACCTGATGCTGTGCAGGACAGAGGGCATCACGCTGGAGGTGATATCCCCAACACAGGGTATACAGACAGAGGATGAGCTTCCTCAACATGACTGAGCAGTGGTACCAAAGGAGGCTCAGGCTATTATGCCAGGTCGTCGCACATTGCACGAGCAAGACATGTAGCCCAGAGGAGCGGGTGGACATGCTTTACCCATGGCTGTCAAAGTCACCACCGCTCTCAACTTCTTCCCCTCAGGCTCCTTCCAGGAATCGGCAGCAGACATTTGCAGCATCTCGCAGTTGGCTGCCCACAGCTGCATTACACAGGTCACTGTTGCCGTCTTTGACAAGTCAGCAATTATATCAACTTTGCCACTAAGGGAGTGATACAGAATGAGCGCTCAGCTTTGCCACTCTGGCTGGCTTCCCACGGGTGCAGGGCATCATCGACTGCACACATATGCCCATTAGGGCACCCCATCATAACCCAGGAGTCTTTGTCAACCACAAGGGCTTCCACTCCCTCAATGTGCAGCTGGTCTGCAACCATAGGAAGATCATCATGCCTGTGTGTGCCAAATTCCCCGGCAGCTACCATGACTCATCCTGCGTCAGTCCACCCTCCCTCAGCTCTTTGCTCCTCCAAACAGACTTTCTGGCTGGTTGCTTGGAGACAAGGGCTATCCATTGAAGATGTGGCTCGTGACATCTTGAGGAGGCCAAGTACTGAGGCCCAGGAGAGATATAATGAAAGCCACATTTCCACCAGATGTGTCATAGAGCAGACTATAGGTATGCTCAAAATGCGCTTCAGGTGCCTTGACAGATCTGGAGGAGCCCTTCAGTACGCACCAGCCGGGGTCTCCAGGATCATCGTGGTCTGCTGCGCCCTGCACAACATAGCACAGCAGCAAGGATTAGCACTATATGAGGAGCAAGGCACTGAGTGCACAGCCTCTTCAGAGGAGGAGGAAGAAAAAGAGGAAACATAGAAACATAGAAACATAGAAAATAGGTACAGGAGCAGGCCATTCAGCCCTTCGAGCCTGCACCGCCATTCAATGAGTTCATGGCTGAACATGAAACTTCAGTACCCCATTCCTGCTTTCTCGCCATAACCCTTGATCCCCCGAGTAGTAAGGACTTCATCTAACTCCCTTTTGAATATATTTAGTGAATTGGCCTCAACTACTTTCTGTGGTAGAGAATTCCACAGGTTCACCACTCTCTGGGTGAAGAAGTTTCTCCTCATCTCGGTCCTAAATGGCTTACCCCTTATCCTCAGACTGTGACCCCTGGTTCTGGACTTCCCCAACATTGGGAACATTCTTCCTGCATCTAACCTGTCTAAACCCGTCAGGATTTTAAACGTTTCTATGAGGTCCCATCTCATTCTTCTGAACTCCAGTGAATACAAGCTCAGTTGATCCAGTCTTTCTTGATAGGTCAGTCCCGCCATCCCGGGAATCAGTCTGGTGAATCTTCGCTGCACTCCCTCAATAGCAAGAATGTCCTTCCTCAAGTTAGGAGACCAAAACTGTACACAATACTCCAGGTGTGGCCTCACCAAGGCCCTGTACAACTGTAGCAACACCTCCCTGCCCCTGTATTCAAATCCCCTCGCTATGAAGGCCAACATGCCATTTGCTTTCTTAACCGCCTGCTGTACCTGCATGCTAACCTTCAATGACTGATGTACCATGACACCCAGGTCTCGTTGCACCTTCCCTTTTCCTAATCTGTCACCATTCAGATAATAGTCTGTCTCTCTGTTTTTACCACCAAAGTGGATAACCTCACATTTATCCACATTATACTTCAGGAGGAGGAACATCAGCTGGAAGACGAGGAGGAGCAGGAGCTGGAGGAACCTTCGGTCCAGATCCCACCAGCACCTGAGCACATTGTTGCCCAAGAGGCCAGGGATGGCCCCATCATGTCCAGATTTACTTAATTTTGCATCGTACACCCATGTGGCTGCCTCATGCTGTGCCAAGTTGGCACCATCCCACAGCAACACCATAAAGGATACCAACAATGACCAAGCCATTCCTTTCACATTGATCACCATTGCTGGAGGTACCGTTATGTCTCACCATTCACTCCAACTCACGAAGCCACTTCTAAAGGTGCATACAAATTTGTCCAAGATGGGAAAGTGGTGAAAGTAAAGATTTTTATGGTTCACAATACATTAATGGAAACTTGACATTAACATTGTCTAAAACACCCAAGTGGCTACTCTTGTGAATCTACGTGTGTATTATCTTTCTCTTCCTCGTGCTTTTACGTGGTGCTACCCCTGTGGCTTTAGCTGAGGTAGAGGCAGCCTGCTCACTTCCCTGCTGCGACTGCTTAGACACTCTTGGCGGACATCCTCTGGGTTCTGGAGCCTGTGATAGCCCCACCAAAGTCTGCTCCTCCTGCAACTATGTAGGGGCGGACTCGGCCATCGCGATCCGAGGAGCCACCTGGAGCTCTGACTGAGGGTGGGGGGGGGGGAGGGGGGGGTACGGGTCAATGGGGAGAAGTGTAAGCACTTTGAGAGCAGCCCACATGAGCCACCTGCACTTCCCTACTAGCAAGGAGCTGGAGAGCACCTTGCTGCACATTAGTGGGGCCATGAGGACCCACGTCTATTCTGACATCCCTCCTAGGCAGGAGGTCTGTGAGCCTCTGCCATCTATTCTCCAAAGATAGATATCTATTCTCCATAGAGACCATGTGCTCCTGTGAGTGGCACATTAGCTGCTCCATGCAGGTGGCCATCCTATCCATGGAAGAGCCTACAGTCACCATCGCCTACGGCACTGCGGTGCTCATGTTGGAGATGGATTCCTCCATTCTCTGAACATTTGCAGACATTGCGGTCTATCAGAGTCCCCTGCACATCTTCCTGCACCGCCAAGATCACCCTCTTTCAGGATGGCCCCCGAGGTTCAGCGTCTGCATGCAACTGAGCAGAACTGGGAGCATCCTGCAGCCTCCGGCGAAGAGTCTCCACGACTGTCCCTGTGCCACCATCTGCTCTTGCTCACTTGTGACTTGTGACGGACCCGATGACAACACGGCTCTATCTCACGTGGGACCCATTGAGGTGTGTGTCTCTGCGCTGGTGCTGGATGCGCTCATGTCTGATGACAGTGCGCCCTCGGAGGCTGGAGGTTCCTCTGAGAAGTTGTCTTCCTCTTCCTCCTGGACAGTGGGGGGCAGAGGGCTCTTGATGGACCTGTGGGAGAGTAAAGAGACAAGTTAGATATGCCATCTGAAGAATGGGTGCACATACCATTATGCACGTGATGACCATTCAGTGGCTGCTGACATCAGTCCCTAGATGAGTGACTGATGTATACCATGTAGCTGTATGATATGCAATTCTGTCACTAGGTTGCTGAGATGTCCCCTTCTCTCCGGCTCCCACCTCCAGCTGCTTGGCCACTCCTGATACTTCCAACGCAACCTCAACTGCTGTTGTGAGGGTGGAAAATGATGGAGGACCACCTCCAGTTCTCTCCCTCTCCCTCTTATTGTACACTCTCTTCTGCAAGAAGGGAAAGAGAAGATTGAGTGAGAGTGATGGAATGAGTGTAAGGAATGGATGGGCTACCTCTTTAGAGGGAGACTATAATGGATTGGGGTGGCAATGGCAAGTGGCCTCCTTGTGTGTTGTTAGTTGGTATGATTAAATTAGGATGAGGGTGAGTGTGGGGGGTGGCTAGAAAGATGGGGATGTGATCATGTTGATAGAGAGGGATCAGTGTGTGAGTAACGAGTAGGGTTGGGGAAGCAGAGTGATGGGATGTGATGAGAGGCACAGCAGGATGAAGTTAAGTGTGGCTTTGTAGAAACGTTTCATGGTCTACTGAGATCATTGAAATGTTTCTGGCACTGCACACAGGTCCTCCTGAACACATCCTGCTTGTGACCTCCTCTGCAATTTGGAGCCAGGCTCTTTTTGTCTCTTGGGGAGGTCTCTTCCACACACTGGAGGGAGACATCGGAGAACCTGGGTGCAGCCCTCTGCCTCTGTGCAGTCATCTCTCCAACTGTTTGGTGCAATCAAAACCTCCAGTGCAGTGACTGCACACACCTCAGTGCACCTTCAAATGCAATGTGGCCACGGCTCCTTTAAATATCCCGGCTGAAAACATATCATCAATGAGGTCATCAGACCCACACCATTTAATTGGGTCAGGCAACGTGCAGGGTGGGCTTAATAGGTCCCATTAGCACAAAGTTGATCTCAGGAGCAGACGGAAACAACAACAGGGTCACAACCCGCCACGCTTGTCATGTATCTCACACTACTGTACATAACTGTATCTTACCATGCTATACATGATTGTAACTAGAGATGACCTGTAACCACAAGCTTACCTTACCACCAGGGGTGCACTTGCAGGAGACACTGGATACCTGTCCCAGACAGGTATATAAGGACAGGTCTCAGGCAAGTGAGGCATTTGAGAGCTGTGTAATAAAGGTGCAGGTTCTGAGTGACCTTGACTTCAGTATGTGCCTCGTGTGAATCTGTACTGCAGGGACAGGACTTTACAGTGGCGACGAGTTACGGGATTACAGAATCCACAGAATGGCGACCAACGGCTCAGATGAAAAATACAATGCTGGAGATAATTGGGAGGACTTTATAGAAAGGCTCCAGCAAAGCTTCGTAACCAAAGACTGGTTAGGCGACGATAAGGCAGACAAGAGAAGAGCCCATCTCTTGACCAGCTGTGGCTCGAAAACATATGCCTTGATGAAGGACCTGCTGGCACCCGAGAAATCAGCAAGCATGTTATTTGAAGAGTTGAGCACACTGGTAAGAGGCCACCTGAAGCCAGCGAGCAGCCTACACAGGTTCTACAACTACAGACGCTGTGTGGGCCAGAGCATACCTGACTTCGTGACGGAACTTTGGAGGTTGGCTAGCTTATGTGAGTTCTCCGATGAACTAAGGAGAGAAGTACTGAGAGACTTTTTTATTGAAGGAATAGGCCACGCAGGCATATTCCGAAAGCTCATAGAGACCAAGAACTTGACCCTAGAGGCAGCAGCACTAGTTGCACAGACATTCTTGGAAGGAGAAGAAGAAACAAGGTTGATCTACACTGCGGGTACGACAACTAACGAAACATCGGAACAACGGGTTCACAGCGTGAAACAAGCTGCTACCCCCACACACAGACAAAGGCAGGAGAGCTGGCCCTTAACAACAGGCAGTGGCGCCAGAAGCCATCAAGGGCCACATGAACAGCCGTTCACACCTCATCAACCCACAATGCGAGCAATCAACTACAAACTGAGAGAAGCTCAAGAGAGATCAGCCAGACGCAGCTCATCTTTTGTAATCAATGGAAGCGATCTGTGCTGGAGATGTGGGGGAAGGCACTCAACAAGGGGGTGTCGATTTCAGCAAGCTGTTTGCAGAAACTGCGACTATACAGGGCATCTGGCCTGCATGTGCAGAAAAACGGCAGCTCGGCTGGTATACGAATCGGAAGGGTCGGAAAGCAGACCAGAAGGCGGTGGGGACAGTACCCGGGACACCGAGGTACAGCAGGTCAACACAATCAATGGCCACTGCTCATACAACAAGATGCCTCCAATAATGATGAGGGTCCTACTCAATGGGATACCCGTCAACATGGAGCTGGATACAGGAGCGAGTCAATCTCTCATGAGCGCTCAACAATTTGAACAGCTGTGGCTGCACAAAAGAGACAGACCAAAACTCACAAGGGTCAACACCAAACTAAGGACCTATACCAAAGAAATCGTCCCAGTCCTTGGCAGCGCCATGCTCTCAGTCACATACAAAGGGACAGTGAACCGACTTCCCCTGTGGATTGACCCGGAGATCTCCCAGCACTGCTGGGGAGAAGCTGGCTGGCAAAACTAAACTGGAAATGGGATGACGCTCACGCCATGTCATCAGAGGAATGGACCTCCTGCTCAACAGTTCTAAGTCGATATGAACATCTTTTTCAGCCAGGTGTGGGCACCTTCAAAGGGGCTAAAGTCAAAATCTACATCACACAGGATGCTAGACCGGTCCATCACAAGGCTAGAGCTGTGCCCTATGTGATGAGGGAAAAGATTGAGCATGAACTGGACAGGCTTCTGCGGGAAGGCATCATCTCACCTGTGGAATTTAGCGACTGGGCAAGTCCCATCATCCCAGTCATGAAGCCTGATGGATCTGTATGAATCTGTGGGGACTACAAATCTACCATAAACAGAGTCTCCCTACAGGACCAATACCCACTGCCCAGAGCGGAGGACTTATTTGTCACATTGGCTGGAGGAAAACTTTTCTCAAAACTAGATCTCACATTTGCGTATATGACGCAAGAATTGACTGACGAGTCCAAGCTATTCACCACCATCAACACACATCGAGGCTTTTTCATGTACAATCGATGCCCATTCGGCATCAAGTCGGCAGCTGCTATATTCCAGCGAAACATGGAGAGTCTGCTCAAGTCCATCCCGAGGACGGTTGTATTTCAAGACGACATACTTATCACGGGCAGGGACACTGACTCCCATCTCCGCAATTTGGAGGAAGTACTAAAGCAGTTGGATCGGGTAGGCCTAAGAGTTAAGAAATCCAAGTGCCTGTTTCTCGCGCCCGAGGTTGAATTTTTGGGCAGAAGGATTGCCGCTGATGGAATCCGCCCAACAGAGTCCAAAACCGAAGTAAATCGCCTGGCACGCAGGCCCCGGAATGTCTCAGAACTGCACGCCTTTCTCAGGCTGCTCAATTACTTTGGGAACTTTATGCAGAACTTAAGCACGCTGCTGGAGCCTCTCCACATGATACTCAGGAACGGGTGCAATTGGTTTTGGGGGGATGCCCAGGAAAGCGCCTTCAACAAGGCACGCAACCTTCTGTGTTCCAACAGTGTTTTGGCTTTCTTTGATCCAGGTAAAAAGCTAGTTCTTACATGTGATACGTCAGCGTACGGGATCGGGTGCGTTTTACAACATGTCAATAGTGCGTGTAAATTACAACCCATAGCTTATGCCTCCAGGTCACTTTCGCGGGTGGAGTGCGGGTACGGAATAGTGGAGAAGGAGGCGCTCACGTGCGTGTACAGTGTCAAAAAGATGCACGAATAGCTTTTCGGGGCCAAGTTCACATTAGAAACCGACCACAAGCCCCTCACATCCCTACTATCCAAGAGCAAGGCAATAAACGCTAACGCCTCGGCGCGCATTCAACGGTGGGCACTTATGCTGGCCTCTTATGATTACACCATAAGGCACAGACCAGACACCGACAACTGTGCCGACGCGCTTAGCAGGCTACCTCTGGCGATCACGGAAGGGTCTGACAAACAGGACCGTGAGATAGTCATGGCAATCAATGCCTTTGAGTCCACAGGTTCGCCCATGACAGCTCGCCAAATCAGAGCCTGGATGACCAGCGACCCCACGTTATCCCTCATAAAAAGATGTGTCCTAACTGGTGACTGGGCAGAGGCTCGTGATGCCTGCCCCGAGGAGATCAAACCTTTCCATAGGCGCATGCATGAGCTGTCACTACAAGCAGACTGCCTGATGTGGGGCAGCCGAGTAGTTATGCCTCTGCGAGGCAGGGAGGCATTTGTCCGGGAGCTCCACCGCGAGCACCCAGGGATCATTCTCATGAAGGCCATAGCCAGATCCCACGTCTGGTGGCCTGGCATTGACGCGGACTTGGAGCTCTGCGTCCGACGGTGCACCATTTGTACCCAACTCAGTAATGCCCCCAGGGAGGCCTCCCTGAGCCCCTGGCCCTGGCCCACCAAACCGTGGTCGCGGGTGCATGTAGACTACGCGGGCCCATTCATGGGAAAAATGTTCCTCGTAGTTGTAGATGCATTTTCAAAGTGGATCGAATGCGCCATTTTAACCTCAAGTACCACCTCCACCACTGTGGAGAGCCTTGGAACCATGTTCGCAACGCACGGCCTTCCTGACATATTGGTCAATGATAATGGTCCATGCTTCTCCAGCGCAGAATTCCAAGATTTTATGAGTGACCACGGCATAAATCACGTTAAGACGGCACTGTTCAAGCCGGCCTCTAATGGCCAGGAGGAGCGAGCAGTGCAGATCATTAAACAAGGCATGCTCAAGATCCAAGGTCCCATGCTGCATGGCCGCCTGTCGCAACTGCTGCTGGCAAACAGATGTCGTCCGCATTCATTGACTGGAATTTTCCTCCCGCGCAACTATTGATGAAACGGACCTTAAAGACAAGGCTCTCATTAATCCTCCCAGACATGCATGAAATTGTTGAGGCAAAGCGCCGTAAGCTAACCGAGTACCATGACCGAAATTCGAGGGGGAGGTGGAATGAGATAGGGGACAAAGTGTTTGTGCTAAACTATGGCAGGGGTCCCAAATGGCTTGCAGGGACAGTAACAGGTAAGGAAGGAAACAAGCTACTGGTGATACAAATGGACAATGGCCAAACCTGCCGGAGGCATGTAGACCAAGTCAAAAGCAGATTTACCAACAACACTGCTGAACCAGAAGCAGACTAGAATGTGGAACTCACAACACACCTGGTAGACAGACAGAGGGAACAACCTGAGGAAAAGGCAATCCCAACAGACAGCCCAGGCGAGACACCAACAATCATACTGAACGAAACAGACAGCCCAGGCGAGATATCAGCAATCACACCGAAAGAAAAACAGACACCAAGGCAAACAACTGAAGCACAACTAAGGCGCTCCACGTGAGAGCATAGACCACCTGAGAGACTGAACCTATAAAGACAATCAATAAGACCTTGGGGGAGGGTGATGTCATGTATCTCACACTACTGTACATAACTGTATCTTACCATGCTATTCATGACTAGAGATGACCTGTAACCACAAGCTTACCTTACCACCAGGGGTGCACTTGCAGGAGACACTGGATACCTGTCCCAGACAGGTAAAGAAGGACAGGTCTCAGGCAAGTGAGGCATTCGAGAGCTGTGAAATAAAGGTGCAGGTCCTGAGTACCTTGACTTCAATATGTGCCTCGTGTGAATCTGTACTGCAGGGACAGGACTTTACAACGCTGACTGCCCGCACCCAACCCACCCACATAAAAATAAACAAAGGCTGGAATTTTCTGTAATAGCTTGGGAACATAGTGCTGATGGTTTCTATTGGCCTGTCTACTAAAATCCCAAGATCTCTCTCTTGCTCCGAAACCTCAAGTACATTCCCAATGAGCATAATTTATATCAACCTATCCTCTGCTTAATCTCATAACCTTACATTTTCCTGCATTAAACTGCACATGCCATTTCTCCACCCACTGATCAAGCTTGTCAAAATCCTTTTGAATTTGCGCGCATTGATATTCATTATTTGCCACTGCTACCAATTTGGTATCGTCGGCAAATTTGGAGACTTTGGACACAATTCCATCCTCTAAATCAGGGCTATGAAATTTATGACCTGCGGGCCCAATCCAACCCATGGATTAGCTTCATCCGGCCCACGGTGTCAAAAGTACAGCCTCCTGGGGATCATCGGGTAACCTTTAGGGAGTTTCATCCAGCCTGCGCTGTGCTGTACCATGCTGCGGGTTTGCAACATCTAGGTGTCATGTATGTACATGCTGTTCGTGGCCACCAGATGGTGTCATTGTTGGAGGCCACTGAGCAGCACGTACATGGTGCTGCTCGGGTATAAAAGGCCAGCCATTTTGTGAGTCAGGCACTTTGGGCCTAAATAAAGCAGAAGCGAGGTTGTATCTTGCTTAGTTAAACAGTACTCAGTTTGAACCTTTATTGCATACATAACATTTGGCGATGAGAATACAAGAATCTTTGTTTGCAAAATGAGCACGATTGGATTTTTAGAGTGATTCGTGGAGGGAGAAGATTGGGCAGACTTAGTGAGCCGTTTGAACCAGTACTTCGTGGCCAACAAAATGAAGGGGGTCGACGATGTAGATTGGCGCCAGGCCGTGTTCCTCACTGTGTGCGGTTCAAAGATCTATGGTCTGATAAAGAATCTACTCATGCCTAGTGATCCAACAGAGAAAACGTACGAGGAGTTGTGTACATTGGTACAGGAGCACCTCAAGCCAGACGACGGCATCATCATCTCAAAATAGAGGTTTTATACACACGTTCGATCGGAGGGCCAGAGCACGGCGGAATTCATTGACAACCTGAGACGTCTAGCGGGGCCATGCAAGTTCGGGACGGTGTTGGCAGACATGCTGCGGGACTTCTTTGTTATCGGTATCAACCACGAGGTGATCCTGCGCAAACTTCTGGCAGTGGAAAAGTTGGATTTAAAAAGGGCCATCCAGATCCCTCAATCATGTATGACGACAGACAGGAGTCTAAAGCAAATAGCGGTGAAGAACCGAACCTCGGCAAGTACTGTAAATGTGATTGATTCGACGTTCGGCAGAGCGGCACATGCCAGGGCCTACCCGGCTGCGTTCGCGATTGATTCGGTGTTCGGCAGAGCGGCACATGCCAGGGCCTATCCGGCTGCATTCGTGATTGATTCGGCGTTCGGCACAGCGGCACATGCCAGGGCCTACCCGGCTGCATTTGCGAAACCTGTGGCTGCCCAAAGTCCATCAGCGGGAATGTATCCAACTTCTCCGTGTTGGTGTTGTGGGGGAAATCATCGGCACCAGCAGTGCCGATTTAAGCAATATAGTTGCAAAGGCTGTCTGAGAGCGGGGCATCTCCAGCGCAAGTGTCCACAGATGAGCAAGCGAGCTGCGACACACCACATGGAGGATGAGAGTCAGACTAGCACGGATCCGGATACGCAATCCGAGATGCCAGAGGAGGAAGTGTATGGACTGTACTCTTTCATAACCAAGAGTAAACCAATTTTGATTAACGTGAAGTTTAATGGGATACCAGTATCGATGGAACTGGACACAGGGACGAGTCAATCGATCATGAACAAGAGGGCATTTAATAAGCTGAGGGACACAAAGACTGTGAGGCCCAGGGTGAGCCCTGTTAACGCCAAGCTGTGCACGTACACCAAAGAACTGATAAAGGTGATTGGCAGTGCACAAATTAATATGTTGTAGTGTTGTATAACGGTGCGGTTCACGAGTTACCATTGTTCCAGGCAATGGCCCAACGCTGCTCAGCAGGAGCTGGTTGGAGAAATTCAGATGAGACTGGAACGTCATAAAGACGTCAGCGGTGGAGGAAGATATATGTGTCCAAGAATTGAGCAAGTTCCCCTCGCTGTTCGAACCGGGTATCAGCAACTTCACGGGAGCCAAGGTGCAGATCCACGTGGACTCAGATGCAAGACCCGTCCATCATAAAGCTCGGGCAGTGCCGTATATGATGAGGGAGAAGGTCGTAATTGAAATGGACAGACTCCAGCGTGAAGGGATCATATCACCAGTCGAATTTAATGAATGGGCCAGCCCTATTGTTCCTGTGCTAAAAAGTGATGGCATAGTCGGAATCTGTGGAGACTACAAGGCTACAATCAACAGGGTTTCGAAACAAGATCAGTACCCGTTATCGAAGGCTGATGACTTGTTTGCGACGCTAGCCGGAGGGAAGTCATTCACAAAACTGGACTTGACGTCTGCCTATATGACGCAGGAGTTGGTCGAGACGTCGAAGACACTTACATGCATTAACACGCACAAATGACTGTTTATTTACCACAGGTGCCCATTTGGAATTCGCTCGGCTGCAGCAATATGTTAAGTCTACTGAAGTCCGTTCCCAGAACCATCGTGTTCCAAGATGACATCCTGATCACCGGTCGTGACTCAAAGGAACATCTGACCAACCTGGAAGAGGCTCTACTGTGTTTGGACAAAGTGGGACTCAGACTGAAACGCTCAAAGTGCGTCTTCATGGCACTGGAGGTCGAATTCCTCGGGAGGAAAATCGCTGCTGATGGCATCAGACCTACTGACGTGAAAACCAAAGCCATCAAGAATGCACCCAAGCCACAGAACGTGACAGAGCTGCATTTGTTCCTGGGTCTACTGAATTATGTTGGTGACTTCCTACCTAAATTGAGCACCTTGCTTGAACCACTGCATATGCTAATGAGAAAAGGTAACAACTGGGTGTGAGGCACATTGCAAGACAGAGTTTTCGAGAAAGCCACCAATCTGCTTTGCTCAAACAAGCTGCTGGTACATTATGAGCCATGTAAATGTTTAGTTTTGGCCTATGACGCATCGTCATATGGAACTGGTTGCATGTTACAACAAGCCAATGAGTCGGGGAAATTTCAACCTGTCACGTATGCATCCAAAAGTTTGTCTAAAGCAGAAACAGCCTACAGTATGGCAGAAAAAGAAGCTTTAGAATGTGTGTACGGTGTTAAAAAGATGCATCAATACCTGTTCGGTCTGAGGTTCGAATTAGGGATCGATCACAAGCCACTCATTTCTTTGTTTTCCGAGAGCAAAAGTATCAATACCAATGCTTCATCCCACATCCAAAGGTGGGCGCTGACATTATCTGCCTATGATTATGTCATTCGCCACAGACCTGGCACAGAGAATTGTGCCAATGCTTTGAGCCAGTTGCCGTTACACACACCGGAGATGGAAACGCCACAACCGGCAGATTTAATGTTAATCATGGATGCTTTTGAGAGTGAAGGTACCCCTGTCACGGCTCAACAAGTTAAGACCTGGACCAACCAGGACCCAATATTATTGGTGGTAAAGGGTTGCATCCTCAAAGGGGATTGGTCTGCCATACCTAAGCAAATGTGTGAGGAGGTCAAACCGTACGTTCGTCGCAAGGACGAACTGTCCATTCAAGCAGATTGCATATTGTGGGGCAATCGCGTTGTAATGCATAAGAAAGAGAGAGAGAAGTTTGTGTGGGAGTTACACAGCACACATCCTGGTATAGTGATGATGAAGGCCATTGCCAGGTTCCATGTATGGTGGCCAGGAATTGATTCTGAGCTGGAAGCGTGTGTGCATCAGTGCAACACCTGCATTCAGCTCAGCAAAGCACCAGCGGAATCGCCGCTGAGTCTGTGGTCGTGGCCATCCAAACCTTGGTCCAGGGTCCATGTAGATTTTTCAGGTCCCTTCCTGGGCAAGATGTTTTTAGTGGTGGTGGATGCTTATTCGAAGTGGATAGAATGCATAATCATATCATCCAGTACGTCCACGGCAACCATAGAGAATCTCAATGTCATGTTTGCGACACATGGTCTGCCTGACATAGTGGTGAGCGACAATGGGTCGTGCTTCACTAGTCAGGAGTTTCAGGAGTTTGTAAAACTTAATGGCATAAAACCTGTAAGGTCAGTATCGTTCAAGCCTGCGTCCAACGGGCAAGCAGAGCGTGCAATACAAATAATCAAGCAAAGCTTGAGGAGAGTAACCCAAGGGTCATTGTAGACCCGCTTGTCTTGTATACTGCTGAGTTACAGGACAAGACTCCACACACTCACAGGGGTCTCACCTGCTGAACTCATGATGAAAAGAGGTCTCGAGACCAAGTTATCTCTTGTACACCCGAATTTAAGTAACCTTGTTAAATATAGAAGACAGTGTCAACAAGGGTACCACGATCGCGCAACTGTGTCACGTGAGATTTCTGTTAATGATCCTGTATATGTGTTGAATTATGGTCAGGGTCCCAAATGCATCGCTGGTACGGTCATGGCCAAGGAGGGCAACAGATTATTTGTTATTAAGCTAACGAATGGGCAAACTTGCAGAAAACACATGGGTCAAACAAAGCTGAAGCACACAGACGAACCAGAGCAGTCGGACAAAGAAACCGTCAACGACCAACCAACCTACCAGCAGCCTTCAGTGGACTCGAGGGTCACCAGTGAACCCGGAATTCCCATCACGGACTTGTTCAATAAAAATGGACTTGCAATTCCCTGACATGGCCACTGCCACCCCCAACATGTCTGCCATCCAGCCACCGCACATTCACCCAAGGCCGGAATCGAACTGAGACGGTCAACATGGGAGCGTAAAGCACTGGACCGTCTCAACTTGTGAAAGACTGTGATAAGATCTCAGAGGAGGGTACTGTAATGTATGTACATTCTGTTTGTAGCCATCAGATGGTGTCATTGTTGGAGGCCACTGAGCAGCACGCACATGGTGCTGCTCGGGTATAAAAGGCCAGCCATTTTGTGAGTCAGGCACTTTGGGCCTAAATAAAGCACAGGCAAGGTCATACCTTGCTTAGTTAAACAGTGCTCAGTTTGAAACTTTATTGCATATATAACAGTAGGAATCCTCTGTGAGCCGCCCTGACACGTGAGTCATCCATGCTGTTGTGTATCTGTAAAGCATGCACTCCCATGTTCTGCCACCAGGGAGCTCATCCCCTGAAGTCCCAAGGGATCCCAGCATCCCTTGGGAGCACTGTATATAAGCCGGCCCCTGAGGCCTGTTCCTCACTCTGGAGTGTCTTATTAAAGACTGAGGTCACTGTTACTTTAACAACCCTGTGTGCAGCCTCATCTGTGTTAGGAACACAATACATGCAAGTGATGGTTCTGATGCCGTGGTTATGCACTGGAACATGGCAGCTCAATAGAGACTCACCGAGGTTAAATTGGCTAACCCCGAAAATGCGCAAAGTCGGTCAGTGCTACCCACACTGTTCATTGGCTGCATGCATCAGCAGGGGCCCCTTATTGCAAGACTACTTATAGACAGTCTGCAACTTTTAACGGGCAGGTGCATTGTGGCTGCAAGAAGCGGTGGGAGTTTTTGACAATGCACTAGAGGTCTTGGTACAAGAGGTGGAGAGAAGGAGAGACATCCTGTATCTGCAGTGGGGCAGGAGGCTCTCCAGCAATGTCCCCTTAATTTTTTGGGGGTGCACGGTCCCTTTAATGGGCTGTGCGACCCATTCAAAGTTTCACGCATGTATGAAATTTCGCATTTCAGACCGGCAGACAGCTGCACGGCCGTGCAGCTTAGAGGGAATGTTGCCCTCCAGATATTTATTTTAATTTATTCATTCACGGAATGTGGCCACCTCTGGTGTGGCCAGCATTTATTGCCCATCCCTAATTATCCTCAAGAAGCTGGTGGTGAGCCACCTTCTTTAACCGCTGTAGTCCATGTGGTGAAGGTACTCCCACAGTGCTGTTCCCCCAAAGGTGCATGGCTGCACAACGGCGTACTGATCGCGAGGTCCCACACAGGCCGCTCACCAGCTGCTGCCTCTGGAAGAGATACGGCAGTGGCCGTGCAGCAAATTTAAAGGGCCCGCGCAAGGAAAAAAATTAGAGCGAACATTGTCCCACAGTGCTGTTAGGGAGGGAGTTCCAGGATTTTGACCCAGTGCTAAAGAAGGAACGGCGATATATTTCCAAGTCAGGATAGTGTATGACTTGGAGGGGAACTTGCAGGTGATGGTGTTCCCATGCGCTAGCTGCCCTTGCCCTTCTAGGTGGCAGAGGTCGCAGGTTTGGGAGGTGCTGTCGCAGAAGCCTTGGTGATTTGCTGCAGTGCATCTTGTAGATGGTACACACTGCAGCCATGGTGTGCCGGTGGTGGAGGGAGTGATTGTTTAAGGTGGTTGATGGGGTGCCAATCATGTGGGCTGCTTTGTCCTGGATGATGTTGAGTTTCTTGAGTGTTGTTGGAGCTGCATTCATCCAAGCAAGTGGAGAGTATTCCATCACACCCCTTATTTGTGCCTTGTAGATGGTGGAATGGCTTTGGGGAGTCAGGAGGTGAGTCACTAACTGCAGAATACCCAGCCTCTGACCTGTTCTTGTAGACACAGTATTTATTTAGCTGGTCAATGATAACCCCCAGGATGTTGATGGTGGGGGATATGATGAAGGTAATTGTAGAACTGGAAAAACTATTCGGAGCTGTTACGGGGCCTGCTCCATTTCAGTTTTTAGGCATTTTGCGGAAGGATTCCTGCAACAGCCGCAGGACCTTTCTTTGTGTATTTAAATTGATCCAATGCTGATTTTAGGTGGCCGCCGAAGATGTCTAAAAAGAGTAGGACCAGTATGGCAGCAACTATGCCGTCGGCGAAGATTAAGCGTGGGACCTCACAACCAGAAATTGGTATAAATTGGGCCAATTTTACAGCTGAAAAATGGACGAAACACATACTAATTTCCACACCAGTGTGTTCACATAACTTGTGCTGAATGTGGCCCAAGCCATACTCTTCTTCCAGGGGTTGAGCAGCTTCATCTTCAGCTGTGTCGGAGCCCCGGTGATCAGCCAACTCTTCGGTGACGCGGTGAATGAAGCTTTTTCTGCACATTCTCTGAGGGTGCCCTTTCTCTTTGCAGCCTTTGCATGTATAGTCTTTGTAGCGGCACTGGTGGGCCCTGTGGTTTCCCCCACAGTGCCAGCACGGAACCATCCGGTTTGCCCCATGTGGCGGACTCAGGGTTGCAGGACCCGGGGCAGCATTTCTGCCTTTAGAAGTAGCCATGCGGTGCACTGCGTTTGCCAGTTTAGAGTCCTGGGTCAGTATTCGCCTGGAGTCGTGGCCAAAATCATGTAGGTCTGGCTCACTTGAATTGCTTTCTGCAGGGTGACTGTGATGTCAGCAGAGAGCAATTTGTGTAGGAGGCCTTTGTGGCCGATTCCGATGACAAATATGAACCTTAGTGCTTCATTAAGGTGGTCACCAAAATCACACGGTGCAGCCAGTCTTCTGAAATGTGCAGCATACTTAGTAATTTCTTGGCCTTCGGGTCGCTGGTAAGTGTAGAATCGATGCTTGGCTGTGAGAATGCTTTCTTTTGGTTTTAGTTGCTCCTGTCTTAGTGTTACAAGTTCCTCATAGCTCTTGATGATTGTCTTCTCCGGGACTAGCAAGTCCTTGACGAGACAATGGATGCTGGGCCCACAACTGCTAAGCAGGATGGCCCTATGCTTTTTCGGTTGTGTAGTCAGTGTATCCCCATCCAGGTCATTGGCTATGAAGAAATGTTCCAATCTTTCTGCAAAAGCATCCCAATCTTCCCCATCGGTAAATTGCTGAAAGTTGCTGAGATTCGACATGCTGAGCGTGTAGTTTGTGACCTCGTCGCCAGTTATGGTGTATGTAGGCCCCTTTGGTAATGACTCCACAAGGCAGGGTATGGTACTTAAACTGTATAGACTGTAGTCCTTTATTTGCAGCTCCTTGAGTGAGGACAACAAGCTGTCAGCTTCCTTTTATACTGGGTTGCCTGCAATGTGCAGGTGACCCTTATGTCTCCAGCAGCAGCACCCTCTGGTGTACAGTAAGGTGTGTATAGTGTAAGGTACATTCAGTGTTACAGACATCATATAACAATACAAGCATGCATACATAACAACACTCCCCCCTAAGCATTTTTCAAGTATTATTGTCATGACCTGGGGACGTGATCAGTAGTGGGCTATGGGAGGTTGTGGTGAGGGTTGTATGCATTCCAGCTGTGATCCCTGTACTTGAGGCTGGCCTCATACATTCCGCCCCCCCCCCTCACACACAGACCATGTGGGTGTCACTGTTGTGGGATCCCTCAGTGGGGTAGCCATTGCAGCAATGGATAGGGTGCATACTCTGTGATGTGGGTAATAGTGTGGTGGTGGGCAGGGCCACAGGACTGTGTGTGCTCCTTGTCCTCCAATTGGGATGAGAGTCTGGTCATCCCAGGCTTTGCCAGGAAAGCTGGAGGGTATTGGCCTCTCACTCCTGGTGTTGGCCCTGGTGACCAGGGGGTGTAGGGCTGTTCTGGAGCAGGTTGCCAGTGGTGGTGACTGTGCTGCCCATTGACCACTATCCCTGTAGTGGGTCTGCTCCCACTGTGTGTGTGTGTGCCCTTCCTGGGGCATCACATTTGTTCCAAAGGTCCAGGCTACATGGTCTGGTAGCCAGCTGGACCTGGGGGTCTCCCACGGGGGGATTCCTCTAGCATTTGCAAGGTCCCTGTAGAACCCAGTGTCCTTTAACAGTGTCCTAGCTGTATGTATGACACCTTGGCTCTGATCATACATAGTCAAGTTTACATTATTGACTGCCTTTACATTGTTAATTACAGCATTTGCAACACTTTTTTGTATCCTGGTCTCACCAGACATGGTTACATTAGGCATTTCATCTCTCTGTCATAATCATCACACATAACAAGCTTGTTCTTAACCTTACACAAGCATTCATTTCATTTTTCATATTAGTTACACAAGCATCACAACTCATGGTTACATTATCATACTTGCACCCTTTGACTGCATTTTTAGCTTTAAAGTCCCTATCATCTTTCAGTTGAAACTGTCCCTTTAAATTTTTTTGGTTACCAGTCTCCTTTAAAGGAGCCGTCCAATCCGATTCACCACTCGGTGCCATGTGTTGCTTCTCCAACGCTGCCCCTCGTGGTCTTGTCGCAGTCATTTTGATTGTAGGTTCTTCTCCTCGTGGTGCAGCCGCCATCTTCTGGCTCTCCTCCTGGTAGGTTGTGGTGGTCTTTTCTTCCTCAGGTTCGGCCATAGATGTCGGAAGTACCCCTTTCTCGATGATTTTCACCTCTTGGAGTCCTGCCCCAGCCCGGAAGGAGAAGTTTGGGTTTTCGGTCCTGGAGATTTTTCCGCGCAGTTGAGCTGGACAGTGGTATCTCGAGATGCAGCGACGGATCCATGTTCGATGTTGATTGCTGGAGCCCGGAGGCCATCGCCACTTCGACCGACTTGGACCGGGTTCATCCAATTCCTTCCCAGCAGCGTGGGACCATCGCCGGCAATGATCCACAGGGGGAGTTTGTTCAACATGCCGCTCTGGAAGACCTGGACGTCCACACTGTCAACGATTTGGATTTTACCTTTGGTGTAGGTGAGCAGCTTCGTTTGGACAGGAGACAGTTTTGGTCGATTGGCTGGATTTATCCAAATTTTTTCAAAGGTCGTTTGGCTCATCAAAGACTGACTCGCCACGTGTCAATCTCCATAGAAGCTGGGACTCCGTCGATGTCTACTTCCGTCATCCACGGAGAACTTTTGGTGGAGCAGGTATAAATTCCATACTCTTCTTCCAGGGATTGAGCAGCTTCATCTTCATCTGTGTCGGAGCCCCGGTGATCAGCCAACTCTTCAGTGACACGGTGAGTGAAGCTTTTTCTGCACATTCTCTGAAGGTGCCCTTTCTCTTTGCAGCCTTTGCATGTATAGTCTTTGTAGCGGCACTGGTGGGCCCTGTGGTTTCCTCCACAGCGCCAGCACGGAGCCATCTGGTTTGTCCCATGTGGCGGACTCAGGGTTGCGTGACTCGGGGCAGCATTTCTGCCTTTAGAAGTAGCCATGCGGTGCACTGCGTTCGCTGGTTTAGAGTCCTGGGTCAGTATTCGCCTGGAGTCGAAGGCCGAAGCCATGTAGGCCTGGCTCACTTGAATTGCTTTCTGCAGGGTGACTGTGATGTCTGCAGAGAGCAATTTGTGTAGGAGGCCCTCGTGGCCGATTCCGATGACAAATATATCCCTTAGTGCTTCATTTAGATGGTCACTAAAATCACACGGTGCAGCTAGTCTTCTTAAATGTGCAGCATATTTAGTAATTTCTTGGCCTTTGGGTCAAGTGTAATTTCTTGGCCTTTGGGTAAGTGTAGAACTGGTGCCTGGATGTGAGGATGCTTTCTTTTGGTTGTAGTTGCTCCTCTCTTAGTGTTACAAGTTCCTCATAGCTCTTGGTGGTTGTCTTCTCCGGGGTTAGCAAGTCCTTGACGAGACAATGGATGGTGGGCCCACAACTGCGAAACAGGATGGCCCTGCGCTCATTCGGTCGTGTAGTCGGTGTATCCCTATCCAGGTCGTTGGCTATGATGAAATGTTCCAATCTTTCTACAAAAGCATCCCAATCTTTCCCATCAGTATATTGCTGAAAGTTGCTGAGATTCGACATGCTGAGCGTGTAGTTCGTGACCTCGTCACCAGTTATTGTGTATGTTTTCACCTTTGGTAATGACTCCACGAGGCAGGGTATGGTACTTAAACTGTGTATGAATATAAAGGGGCTACAGGAGAGGTCAAAACTAAAAATCATGGTTTAAAAACTAGTATTAAAACACTCTACCTAAACGCACGCAGCATTCGAAATAAAGTAAATGAGTTGACGGCACAAATCATTATAAATGGGTATGATTTGGTGGCCATTACAGAAACATGGTTGCAGGGTGGCCAAAACTGGGAATTAAACATACAGGGGTATCTTACAATTCAGAAAGATAGACAAGAAGGGAAAGGAGGTGGGGTAGCTCTGTTAATAAAGGATGATATGAGGGCAGTTGTGAGAGATGATATTGGCTCTAATGAACAAAATGTTGAATCATTGTGGGTGGAGATTAAAGATAGTAAAGGGAAAAAGTCACTGGTGGACGTAGTTTATAGGCCCCAAATAATAACTTCACGGTGGGGCGGACAATAATCAAGGGAATAATGGAGGCATGTGAAAAAGGAACGGCAGTAATCATGGGGGATTTTAACCTACATATCGATTGGTCAAATCAAATCGCACGGGGTAGCCTTGAGGAGGAATTCATAGAATGTATACGGAATTGTTTCTTAGAACAGTATGTTACAGAACCTACAAGGGAGCAAGCTATCTTAGATCTGGTTCTGTGTAATGAGGCAGGAATAATAAACGGTCTCCTAGTAAGAGATCCTCTCGGAATGAGTGATCACAGTATGGTTGAATTTATAATACAGATTGAGGGTGAGGAAGTAGTGTCTCAAATGAGTGTACTATGCTTCAACAAAGGGGACTACAGTGAGATGAGGGCAGAGTTGGCTAAAGTAGACTGGAAACATAGACTGAACGGTGGCACAATTGAGGAATAGTGGAGGACTTTTAAGGAGCTCTTTCATAGTGCTCAACAAAAATATATTCCAATGAAAAAGAAGGGCGGTAAGAGAAGGGATAACCAGCCGTGGATAACCAAGGAAATAAAGAAGAGTATCAAATTAAAAACCAATGCATATAAGGTGGCCAAGATTAGTGGGAAACTAGAAGATTGGGAAAATTTTAAACAACAGCAAAGAATGACTAAGAAAGCAATAAAGACAGGAAAGATAGATTACGAAAGTAAACTTGCGCAAAACATAAAAACAGATAGTAAAAGCTTTTACCGATATATAAAATGGAAAAGAGTGACTAAAGTAAATGTTGGTCCCTTAGAAGATGAGAAGGGGGATTTAATAATGGGAAATGTGGAAATGACTGAGACCTTAAACAATTATTTTGCTTCGGTCTTCACAGTGGAAGACACAAAAACCATGCCAAAAATTGCTGGTCACGGGAATGTGGGAAGGGAGGACTTTGGGACAATCACTATCACTAGGCGGGTAGTGCTGGACAGGCTAATGGGACTCAAGGTAGACAAGTCCCCTGGTCCTGATGAAATGCATCCCAGGGTATTAAAAGAGATGGCGGAAGTTATAGCAGATGCATTCGTTATAATCTACCAAAATTCTCTGGACTCTGGGGAGGTACCAGCGGATTGGAAAGCAGCTAATGTAACGCCTCTGTTTAAAAAAGGGGGCAGACAAAAGGCAGGTAACTATAGGCCAGTTAGTTTAACATCTGTCGTGGGGAAAATGCTTGAAGCTATCATTAAGGAAGAAATAGCGGGACATCTAGATAGGAATAGTGCAATCAAGCAGACGCAATATGGATTCATGAAGGGGAAATCATGTTTAACTAATTTACTGGAATTCTTTGAGGATATAACGAGCATGGTGGATAGAGGTGTACCGATGGATGTGGTGTATTTAGATTTCCAAAAGGCATTCGATAAGGTGCCACACAAAAGGTTACTGCAGAAGATAAATGTACGTGGAGTCAGAGGAAATGTATTAGCATGGATCGAGAATTGGCTGGCTAACAGAAAGCAGAGAGTCGGGATAAATGGATCCTTTTCGGGTTGGAAATCGGTGGTTAGTGGTGTGCCACAGGGATCGGTGCTGGGACCACAATAGTTGGCAATATACAGAGATGACCTGGAAGTTAGTGTAACAAAATTTGCAGATGACACAAAGATTAGTGGGAAAGCGGGTTGTGTGGAGGACACAGAGAGGCTGCAAAGAGATTTAGATAGGTTAAGCGAATGGGCTAAGGTTTGGCAGATGGAATACAATGTCGGAAAATGTGAGGTCATCCACCTTGGAAAAAAAACAGTAAAAGGGAATATTATTTGAATGGGGAGAAATTACAACATACTGCGGTGCAGAGGGACCTGGGGGTCCTTGTGCATGGATCCCAAAAAGTTAGTTTGCAGGTGCAGCAGGTAATCAGGAAAGCGAATGGAATGTTGGCCTTCATTGCGAGAGGGATGGAGTACAAAAGCAGGGAGGTCCTGCTGCAACTGTACAAGGTATTTGTGAGGCCGCACCTGGAGTACTGCATGCAGTTTTGGTCACCTTTCTTAAGGAAGGATATACTAGCTTTGGAGGGGGTACAGAGACGATTCACTTGGCTGATTCCGGAGATGAGGGGGTTACCTTATGATGATAGATTGAGTAGACTGGGTCTTTACTCGTTGGAGTTCAGAAGGATGAGGGATGATCTTATAGAAACATTTAAAATAATGAAAGGGATAGACAAGATCGAGGCAGAGAGGTTGTTTCCACTGGTCGGGTAGACTAGAACTCGGGGGCACAGCCTCAAAATACGGGGGAGCCAATTTAAAACCGAGTTGAGAAGGAATTTCTTCTCCCAGAGGGTTGTGAATCTGTGGAATTCTCTGCCCAAGGAAGCAGTTGAGGCTAGCTCATTGAATGTATTCAAGTCACACATAGATAGATTTTTAACCAATAAGGGAATTAAGGGTTATGGGGAGCGGGCCGGTAAGTGGAGCTGAGTCCACGGCCAGATCAGCCATGAGCTTGTTGAATGGCGGAGTAGGCTCGAGGGGCTAGATGGCCTACTCCTGTTCCTAATTCTTATGTTCTTTTGTGTAGACTGTAGTCCTTTATTTGCAGCTCCTCGAGTGAGGTCACCAAGCTGTGAGCTCCCTTTTCTACTGGGTTACCTGCAGTGTGCAGGTAACCTTTAGGTCTCCAGCAGCAGCACCCTCTGGTGTACAGTAAGGTGTGTACAGTGTAAAGGTACATTCAGTGTTACAGACATCATATAACAATACAAGCATGCATACATAATACCACCAACCTCTCTTCACAATCCCTCTTTACAGTCGTTATTGTTTTTTGGGGCAATCCTCAGCTATCTTTATAGAGCCTGTTCCTTTCCTGAATATTTAAAAATGTTACTTGATTTCTCTTTCTCCCTAATGCCTCTCTCAACTGTGAAGGTAAGCCAAACAGTTCTTACTCTTTTATTCTGTCCCCGATCTATTTCTGGGATAAATTATTTTTGCATCTTAAAAATTACCCCTTCAAAACTATTCTACTTTCCTTCCACATCTTCTCCTTCCAGTATCTCTTTCAATTTTACCATTCCCAGGAATTCTCTCATACACTTAAAATTAGTGTGTTTAAAATTTAATTTTGTAATTGTCTTCCTGTTGTTTTATCCCCTTATACCTACCCTGAATGTCAGAACACAGAATAATAGAATGGTTACAGCACAGAAGGCGGCTGTGCCAGCTCTCTGCAGGAGCACTTCAGCTAGTCTCACTCCGCCGCCCTTTCCCTGTAGCCCTGCAATTTTTTTCTTTCAGGTACTTATCCAATTCCCTTTTGAAAGCCATGATTGAGACTGTCCCTGATCCTAACCACTCGCTGCGTAAAAAGTTTTTCCTCATGTCGCCTTTGGTTCTTTTGCCAATCACCTTAAATCTGCGTCCTCTGGTTCTCGACCCTTCCACCAAAGAGAACAGTTTCTCTCTATCTACTCTGTCCAGACCCCTCATGATTTTGAACACCTCTATCAAATCTCCTCTCAACCTTCTCTGCTCCAAGGAGAAAAACCCCAGCTTCTCCAGTCTATCCACGTAACTAAAGTCCCTGATCCCTGGAACAATTCTCGTAAATCTTTTCTGCATCCTCTCTAAGGCCTTCACATCCTTCCTAAAATGCAGTGCCTAGAACTGGACACAATACTCCAGTTGAGGCTGAACCAGGGTTTTATAAAGGTTCATCATAACTTCCTTGCTTTTGTAATCTATGCCTCTGTTTATGAAGTCCAGGATCCCGTATGCTTTTTTAACCGCTTTCTCAACCTGCCCTGCCATCTTCATCGATTTGTGCACATATACCCCCAGGTCTCTGTTCCTGCACCCCCTTTGGAATTGTTCCCTTTAGTTTATATTGCCTCTCCTCGTTCTTCCTACCAAAATGTACCAGTTTTCATTTTTCTGCTTTAAATTTCATCTGCCATGTGTCCACCCATTTCACCAGTCTGTCATGTCCTCTTGAAGTTTATCACTAACCTCCTCACTGTTCACTATACTTCCAAGTTTTGTGGCATCTGCAAATTTTGAACTTGTGCCCTGAACACCCAAGTCTAAGTCATTAATATATATCAAGGAAAGCAGTGGTCCGAGTACCGACCCCTGGGGAACACCACTGTATACCTTTCTCCAGTCCAGAAAACAACTGTTCACCACTGCTCTCTGTCACTTAGCCAATTTCGTATCTGTGCTTCCACTGTCTCTTTTATATCACGGGCTTCAACTTTGCTGGCAAGCCTATTATGTGGCACTTCATCAAATGCCTTTTGGAAGTCCATGTACAGCACATAAACCGCATTGCCTTCATCAACCCTCTCTCATCATCATCATAGGCAGTCCCTTGGAATTGAGGAAGACTTGCTTCCACTCTTAGCATGAGTTCTTAGGTGGCTGTACAGTCCAATACGAGAACCACAGTCTCTGTCACAGGTGGGACGGACAGTGGTTGAAGGAAAGGATGGGTGGGGAGTCTGGTTTGCCGCACGGTCCTTCCGCTGCCTGCGCTTGATTTCTGCATGCTCTCGGCGACGAGACTCGAGGAGCTCAGCGCCCTCCCGGGTGCACTTCCTCCACTTAGGGCAGTCTATGGCCAGGGACTCCCAGGTGTCAGTGGGGATGTCGCATTTTATCAGGGAGGCTTTGAGGGTGTCCTTGTAACGTTTCCTCTGCCCGTTTGCTGTGGGCGAGTTCCAAGTAGAGCGCTTGCTTTGGGAGTCTCGTGTCTGGCATGCAAATTATGGGGCCTGCCCAGCAAAGCTGATCAAGTGTGGTCAGTGCTTCAATGCTAGGGATATTGGCCTGGACGAGGACACTAATGTTGGTGCGTCTGTCCTCCCAGAGGATTTGTAGGATCTTGCGGAGACATTGTTGGTGGTATTTCTCCAGCGACTTGAGGTGTCTACTGTACATGGTCCACATCTCTGAGCCATACAGGAGGGCGGGTATTACTCGGCCCTGTAGACCATGAGCTTGGTGACAGTTTTGAGGGTCTGGTCTTCAAACACTATTTTCCTCAGGCAGTAGAAGGCTGCACTGGCGCACTGGAGGCAATGCTAGATCTCGTCGTCAATGCCTGCTCTTGTTGATAGGAGGCTCCCGAGATAAGGGAAGTAGTCCTCATTGTCCGGGGCCACACCGTGGATCTTGATGTCTGGGGGGCAGTGCTGTGCAGCGAGGACAGTCTGGTGGAGGACCTTTATCTTACAGAAGTTTAGCGTAAGGCCCATGCTTTCATATGCCTCAGTAAATACATCGACTATGTCCTGGAGTTCAGCCTCTGTGTGTGCACAGATGCAGGCGTCGTCCGCGTACTGTAACTCGACGACAGAGGTTGGGGTGGTCTTGGACCTGGCCTGGTGACGGCGAAGGTTGAACAGGTTCCCACTGGTTCTGTAGTTTAGTTCCACTCTAGCGGGGAGCTTGTCAACTGTGAGGTGGAGCATGGTAGCGAGGAAGATTGAAAAGAGGGCAATGACGCAGCCCTGCTTGACCCCGGTCCGGACGTGGATTGGGTCTGTGATGGATCCGTTGGTAAGGATCACGGCCTGCATGTCGTCATGGAACAACATTCTTTATTATCTCATTAAAAAACTTAATCAAGTTAGTTAAACACAATTTGCCTTTAACAAATCTGTGCTGGCTTTCCTTAATAAATCTATACTTGTCCAAGTTAATGTTAATTTTGTCCCTGATTATCATTTCGAAAAGCTTTCCCACTACCAAGGTTAAACTGACTGGCCGCATACATAATGGCTTTGAAATTGCCAATCTAATTACATAAGAACATAAGAACATAAGAATTAGGAACAGGAGTAGGCCATCTAGCCCCTCGAGCCTGCTCCGCCATTCAACAAGATCATGGCTGATCTGGCCGTGGACTCAGCTCCACTTACCGGCCCACTCCCCATAACCCTTAATTCCCTTATTGGTTAAAAATCTATCCATCTGTGACTTGAATACATTCAATGAGCTAGCCTCAACTGCTTCCTTGGGCAGAGAATTCCACAGATTCACAACCCTCTGGGAGAAATTCCTTCTCAACTCGGTTTTAAATTCTTCTGCATTAGTTTCTAAAAGTATTTATTTGTTGGGTTTAAGATTTAAAGACGTTGTGTACAGAAGAACTCCACGAGGCTAGTACTGTGAGCTAAACCTAGTGTGACCTTAGCCTTCTTTATTACAATTCCAGAGTGCCTAATCAACATGGCGGCCAACCTTTTATATTGGCCCTGCACTTGTGTGCAGGTGACCATTAGGATCATGAATTCTTTGAACTCAGCACTGGTAAAACATGGCCTGTTGTCGCTCACCAGGACATCGGGTAGGCCGTGTGTGGCAAACATGGCCCGCAGGCTTTCAGTAGTGGCAGCGGACGTGCTAGCCGACATTATCTCACATTCAATCCACTTGGAATACGCGTCTACAACCACAAGGAACATTTTACCTAAGAACGGGCCTGCATAGTCAGCGTGTACCCTAGACCACGGTTTGGAGGGCCAAGACCATGAACATAGCGGCGCCTCCCTGGGTGCATTGCTTAACTGCGAGCATGTATTACATCTGTGAATGCAAGACCATGGGTGGCGAACATGGCCCGGAGGCTTTCAATGGTGGCTGTTGACATGCAGGATGACATGATTACGCATTCAATCCATTTGGAGTAAGCGTCCACAACTACTAAAAACTGACTGCAAAGGCTTCTACAGATACGTGGAGAGAAAAAGATTAGTGAAGACAAATGTAGGTCCCTTACAGTCAGAATCAGGTGAATTTATAATGGGGAACAAAGAAGTGGCAGACCAATTGAACAAATACTTTGGTTCTGTCTTCACTAAGGAAGACACAAATAACCTTCCGGAAATACTAGGGGATCGAGTGTCTAACGAGAAGGAGGAACTAAAGGAAATCCTTATTAGTCAGCAAATTGTGTTAGGGAAATTGATGGGATTGAAGGCCGATAAATCCCCAGAGCCTGATAGTCTGCATCCCAGAGTACTTCAGGAAATGACGCTAGAAATAGTGGATGCATTGGTGATCATTTTCCAACATTCTATAGACTCTGGATCAGTTCCTTTGGACTGGAGGTAGCTAATGTAACACCACTTTTTAACAAAGGAGGGAGAAAGAAAACAGGGAATTATAGACTGGTCAGCCTGACATCGATGGTGGGGAAAATGTTGGAATCAATTATTAATGATGTAATAGCAGCGCATTTGGAAAGCAGTGATAGGATCGGTCCAAGTCAGCATGGATTTATGAAAGGGAAATCATGCTTGACAAATCTTCTAGAATTTTTTGAGGATGTAACTAGGAGAGTGGACAAGGGGAAGCCAGTGGATGTGGTGTATTTAGACTTTCAAAAGATTAGTGTGCAAAATTAAAGCACATGGTATTGGGGGTAATGTATTGATGTGGATAGAGAACTGGTTGGCAGACAGGAAGCAAAGAGTAGGAATAAACATTGCGGTACCCCACTAGTCACTGCCTGCCATTCTTTTCAGAATGGCAGGCAGTGACTAGTGGGGTACCGCAAGGTTCAGGGCTGGGACCCCAGCTATTTACAATATACATTAATGATTTAGATGAAGGAATTGAATGTAATATCTTCATGTTTGCAGATGACACTAAGTTGGGTGGCAGTGTGAGCTGTGAGGAGGATGCTACGAGGCTGCAGGGTGACTTGGACCGGTTAGGTGAGTGGGCAAATACATGGCAGATGCGGCATAATGTAGATAAATGTGAGGTTATCCACTTTAGTGGTCAAAACAGGAAGGCAGATTATTATCTGAATGGTGACAGATTAGTAAAAGGGGAGGTGCAACGAGACCTGGGTGTCATGGTACATCAGTCATTGAAAGTTGGCATACAGGTACAACAGGCGGTGAAGAAGGCAAATGGCATGTTGGCCTTCATAGCGAGAGGATTTGAGTATAGGAGCAGGGAGGTCTTACTATAGTTGTACAGGGCCTTGGTGAGGCCACAACTTGAATATTGTGCACAGTTTTGGTCTCCTAATCTGAGGAAGGACATTCTTGCTATTGAGAGAGTGCAGCGAAGGTTCACCAGACTGATTCCCGGGATGACAGGACTGACATATGAAGAAAGACTGGATCGACTAGGCTTATATTCACTGGAATTTAGAAGAATGAGAGGGGATCTCATAGAAACATATAAAATTCTGACGGGATTGGACAGGTTAGATGCAGGAAGAATGTTCTCGATGTTGGGGAAGTCCAAAACCAGGGGTCACAGCCTAAGGATAAAGGGCAAGCCATTTAGGACCGAGATGAGGAGAAACTTCTTCACTCAGAGAGTTGTGAGCATGTAGAATTCTCTACCACAGAAAGTTGTTGAGGCCAGTTCATTAGATATATTTAAAAGGGAGTTAGATGTGGCCCTTATGGCTAAAGGGATCAAGGGGTATGGAGAGAAAGCACGAATGGGGTATTGAAGTTGCATGATCAGCCATGATCATATTGAACGGTGGTGTAGGCTCGAGGGGCCGAATAGCTTAATCCAGCACCTATTTTGTATGTTTCTATGTTTCTATGTTTCCTAGAAGGGGGCTGGCACAATCTATGTGGATCCTGGACCACGGTTTTGAGGGCCATGACCACAGACTCAGTGGAGCCTTCCTTGGTGCATTGCTCAGTTGCGAGCAAGTGTTGCACTGATGCACGCATGACTCCAAGTTCGAGTCAATGCTGGGCCACAAAATATTCATCCTGGCAATTGCCTTTATCATGACAATGCCTGGGTGGGTACTGTGCAGGTCGCGTATAAACGTTTCCCTGCCTTTTTTTGGCAAAACCACGTGATTATCCCATAAGAGACAATCCGACTGGATGGACATTTCATCTTTGCATCGGTGAAACGGCTTAATTTCATCTTGCATTTTCCTGGGAATGGCTGACCCGTTCCCATTTAGGATGCAACTCTTTATTAATGATAGCACAGAATCCTGGCTGGTCCAAGTCCTGATCTGGCGAGCTGTGACGGGTGACCCCTCGCTCTCAAAAGCATCCATGACCAGAAACAAGTCTGTGGGCTGCGCCATTTCAACCCCAGTGGTGGGTAATGGCAGCCAGCTGAAAACACTGGCACAGTTCTCAGTGCCTGGTTTGTGGCGAATAACATAGTCATAAGCGGATAATGTTAGTACCCATCTTTGGATGCGGCACGAAGCGTTGGTATTTATACCTTTGCTCTCTGGAAACAGCAAAATGAGCGACTTGTGGTCAGTTTCAAGCTCAAACCGAAGTCCAAATAGATATTGGTGCATTTTCTTAACCCTATATACACATGCTAACGCCTCTTTCTCGACCATACTATAGGCTCTCTCAGCCTTAGACAGACTTCTAGATGCGTATGCAACCGGTTGGAGGTTGCCCGATACATTGGTTTGCTGTAACACATAGCCGACCCCGTACGATGAGGCGTCACAAGCTAGCACTAAACGTTTACATGGGTCATAGTGTACAAGTAACTTATTTGAACATAGCAGGTGCCTGGCCTTCTCAAAGGCTGTGTCTTGAGATTTTCCCCAAACCCAGTCATCACCCTTATGTAGCAACATGTGCAAAGGCTCTAACAACCCGGGTAGAAAGTTACCGAAATAGTTGAGGAGTCCCAGGAACGAACACAGCTCCGTCACATTCTGTGGTCTGGGTGCATTCTTGATGGTCTCTGTCTTTGAGTCCGTGGGCCTGATGCCGTCTGCTGCAATCTTTCTCCCCAAAAATTCGATTTCTGGCGCCAGGAAAACACACTTGGAGCATTTCAGCCTGAGTCCCACTCTGTCTAGGCGACTTAGAACCTCTTCCAGGTTTTGTAGATGTTCGATGGTGTCATGACCAGTGATCAGGATGTCGTCTTGAAACACAACGGCGCGCGGAACAGATTTCAGCAAACTCTCCATGTCTCTGGAAAATGGCTGCAGCCAAGCGACTCACGAAAGGGCGCCTGTGGTCCATAAACAGTCCTTTGTGTGTGTTGATGCACATCAGTCTTTTTGAAGATTCAGCCAGCTCCTGCGTCATGTAGGTGGAGGTTAGGTCCAACTTGGTGAACGACTTCCCCCCCCCCCCCCGCTAACGTTGCGAACAGGTCATCCGCCTTGGGCAGCGGGTACTGGTCCTGTAGTGAGACTCGATTAATCGTTACCTTGTAGTCTCCGCAGATTCTGACCATGCCATCGCTTTTCAACACCGGAACAATTGGACTGGCCCACTCGTTGAACTCGACTGGCAATATGATTCCTTTGCGTTGGAGTTTATCCAGTTCGATCTCGACTTTCTCCCTCATCATGTACGGAACCGCCCGAGCCTTGTGATGGACAGTCCATGCATCAGGGCCTAGGTGGATCTGCACCTTGCTGCCTGTGAAGTTGCCGGTGCCTGGTTTGAATAGCGAGGGAAACTTGCTGCAGTTGAGCACACGAGGCGTCATCCACTGAAGATAGTGCTTTGATGTCGTTCCAATTCCATCTAATCTTTGCAAGCCAGCTTCTGCTGAACAGCGTTGGGCCATTGCCTGGAACAATCCACAATGATAGGTCATGCACAGCTCCATTATACGATACCTTCACTGCCACACTTCCAATGACCGGTATGAGCTCTTTGGTGCAGGTACGCAGCTTTGCATTAATTGGGCTCAGTTTGGAACTTTGTGCTTTATTGCTCCACAGTTTCTTGAAAGCCTTCTGGCTCATTATTGACTGACATGAATGTATGGACTGGGTGAAATAAGAGTCCTGGGCCATAGGGATTAATAGATGTTGTGGGAGTGACTGAAACTTGGTTGAAAGCAAATGATGATTAGGGAGTTAACTTGCAGGGTTTTGCGTGTTATAGGAAGGAATGGAAGGTAAAGTAGGATATGGCTGGGTGCAGGGACCTGCATGTCCTGAACAATGAACAGGGAGCAATGGTCAAAGCAGAAGCAAGGGACCATATGGCATCTAGTGACCTTAATGTCTTTTGTTATGTATGTAACTATGTAATACTTGCCATCAGAGGGTGCGACTGTTGGAGTCCTAATGGTCACCTGCACACACGTGCAGGACCAGTGTAAAAGGTTGGCTGCCATGTTGTTTCGGCACTCTGGAGTTGAAATAAAGAAGACTAAGGTCACACTAAGTTTAGCTCACAGTACTCAGCCTCGTGGAGTTCTTCTACAACCAACAATTGGCGACGAGTAACAGAATACGGACCTTCACGCAACAATGGTTGCCATTGGAATATTAGAGAAATTTGTTGAGGGTGATGATTGGGATACTGGAACTCCATTTAATTTGACTTTCAGCATTATAGAAGGGCTCTTGGTGGTGAAGGTATGTACCCCATACACTTCTTCCTCGGGTTGAGTTGCCTGTGCTGCGTGATCCACACTGGATCGATCATCCTCTGCCATGTGGTATGTCGCAGCACGTTTGCACATTCGCTGGAGGTGCCCCATTGTTGCGCAGCCTTTGCACACGTAGTGCTTGAATCGAGACTGATGGGCCCGATGATTACCCCCGCAGCGCCAACATGGTGCCAATGGATTCACATTCACCCCCGATGGCGGACGCTGAGTCATCACAGGTCTTGCAACCGCAGGCGTATAGGCCCTGCCATATGCAGTCCGGCCTGCTAACGATGTCATTTATGCACAGTACTTGCCGGTGAGCTTCGATGTTGAGAAGATATCTGTCTGGTGTTATCGTCCATGGCAATGCATGCCTGGGTGATCGCGATGGCCCTGCTCAGGTCTAGGGTTACGGCAGCCAGCAGCTTTCGAAGAATGATCTCATGGCTGATGCGCAGCATGAAGAAGTCCCGCAGCATTTTCCCCAACGCAGCTCCAAAATCACAAGGTCCCACCAGGTATCTCAGGTCGGCAACACAATCCGCCACATCCTGGTCCCCGGAGCGATGATGCGTGTAAAAATGATATCTGGCCATGAGGATACTCTGGCTTGAGGTGGTCCTGAACCAGTGCACACAACTCTGTATATTCTTTCTCCGTTGGTTTTGTCGGTGCAAGCAGATTCTTGATGAGGCCGTATATTTTAGGCCCACAGACGGTGAGGAGAACCGCCCTGCACTTGGCCGCGTTAGTGTCTCCTTCCAGCTCGTTGGCCATGAAGTACTGGTCGAGACACTCGATGAAGGCTTCCCAATCATCACCCTCAACAAATTTCTCTAATATTCTAATGGCAACCATGGTTGCGTGAAGGTTCGTATTCTGTTACTCGTTGCCAATTGTTGGTTGTAGAAGAACTCCACGAGGCTGAGTACTGTGAGCTAAACTCAGTGTGACCTTAGTCTTCTTTATTACAACTCCAGAGTGCCGAAACAACATGGCAGCCAACCTTTTACACTGGTCCTGCACGTGTGTGCAGGTGACCATTAGGACTCCAACAATCGCGCCCTCTGGTGGCAAGTATTACATAGTTACATACATAACAAAAGACATTAAGGTCACTAGATGCCATATGGTCCCTTGCTTCTGCTTTGACCATTGCTCCCTGTTCATTGTGCAGGATATGCAGGTCCCTGCACCCAGCCATATCCTGCTTTACCTTCCCAGTCCTTCCTATAACACACAAAACCCTGCAAGTTAACTCCCTAATCATCATTTGCTTTCAACCAAGTTTCAGTCACTCCCATATCTATTAATCCCTATGGCCCAGGACTCTTATTTCACCCAGTCCATACATTCATGTTTTCCTAATTATTCTTAACCTACAGTCTGTTCTGCTTTCTCCTCCCACTGCCATACTAGTTTCAATCCAACCCCACTGCCTTATTTACCCTTTCTGCAAGCACATTTGTTCATATCAAGTAAAGTCCGTCCCTCCTGAACAGCTATATTCCGTCCTAGAACTGGTCCCAATATCCGAGGAATCGGAAACACTTGCTCCTGCACCACCTCTCAAGTGGTATTAATGAATCTAATCTGTCCTTGTCTAGTCTGCCCAGTGCGTGGCACAGCTAGTAATCCTGAGATTCTTGAGGTCTCCTCCCCGTGATGCTAACTTCTCATACTGTCTCCACATGACCTCCATATCACTCTTTCCGATGTCATTAGTTCTGACGTGGACCACAACTTCCGTCTGCTCTTCCTACATTTCCAAACGTTTTTCCACCTGCTCTGTTATGTCCTTCATGCTGGCACCAGAGAAGCAACACACAGTCACGGCTGCAAAAAAGACTGTCCCACTAATAATTGAATTTTCCACCAATACCACTCGTCTTTCTGCTTCTCTCCCCCTGAGTAACCATTAGCTCCACAGGGCCATGGCATTGCTTAAAGCGATCCTGCCCAGTAATCTCCGACCTTCATCCTCATCCCAGGCGTTGAGCACAGAATAACAAATGGACAGTTTCAGATGCATGGGGCTCCTCTCTGGTTTTCCTTCCTGCCATATGTGTGGTTACCCATTTTCCCTGCTCCGCACTGCCAGTGGAGTGACCACTTCCAGGAACTTATGTTCCATAGAAACATAGAAACATAGAAATTAGGTGCAGGAGCAGGCCATTTGGCCATTCGAGCCTGCACCACCATTCAATAAGATCATGGCTGATCATTCACCTCAGTACCCCTTTCCTGCTTTCTCTCCATACCCCTTGATCCCTTTAGCCATAAGGGCCATAAGAGATAGTAAGGGGAAAAAGTCACTGGTGGGCGTAGTTTATAGGCCCCCAAATAATAACTTCACGGTGAGGCAGGCAATAATCAAGGAAATAATGGAGGCATATGAAAACGGAACGGCAGTAATCATGGGGGATTTTAACTTACATATCGATTGGTCAACTCAAATCGCATGGGGTAGCCTGGAGGAGGAACTCATAGAATGTATACGGGATTGTTTCTTAGAACAGTATGTTACAGAACCTACAAGGGAGCAAGCTATCCTGTGTAAGGAGACAGGAATAATAAACGGTCTCCTAGTAAAAGATCCTCTCGGAATGAGTGATCACAGTATGGTTGAATTTGTAATACAGATTGAGGGTGAGGAAGTAGTGTCTCAAATGAGCATACTATGCTTAAATAAAGGGGACTACAGTGGGATGAGGGCAGAGTTGGCTAAAGTAGACTGGAAACACAGACCAAACGGTGGCACAATTGAGGAACAGTGGAGGACTTTTAAGGAGCTCTTTCATAGTGCTCAACAAAAATATATTCCAATGAAAAAGAAGGGCGGTAAGAGAAGGGATAACCAGCCGTAGATAACCAGGGAAATTAAGGAGAGTATCAAATTCAAAACCAATGCGTATAAGGTGGCCAAGGTTAGCGGGAAACTAGAAGATTGGGAAAATTTTAAACGACAGCAAAGAATGGCTAAGAAAGCGATAAAGAAAGGAAAGATAGATTACAAAGGTAAACTTGCGCAAAACATAAAAACGGATAGTAAAAGCTTTTACAGATATATAAAACGGAAAAGAGTGACTAAAGTAAATGTTGGTCCCTTAGAAGATGAGAAGGGGGATTTAATAATGGGAAATGTGGAAATGGCTGAGACCTTAAACAATTATTTTGCTTCGGTCTTCACAGTGGAAGACACGGAAACCATGCCAGGAATTGCTGGTCACAGGAATGTGGGAAGGGAGGACCTGGAGACAATCACTATCACTAGCGGGGTAGTGCTGGACAGGCTAATGGGACTCAAGGTAGACAAGTCCACTGGTCCTGATGAAATGCATCCCAGGCTATTAAAAGAGATGGCAGAAGTTATAGCAGATGCATTCGTTATAATCTACCAAAATTCTCTGGACTCTGGGGAGATACCAGCGGATTGGAAAGCAGCTAATGTAACGCCTCTGTTTAAAAAAGGAGGCAGACAAAAGGCAGGTAACTATAGGCCGGTTAGTTTAACATCTGTAGTGGGGAAAATGCTTGAAACTATCATTAAGGAAGAAATAGCGGGACATCTAGACAGGAATAGTGCAATCAAGCAGACGCAGCATGGATTCATGAAGGGGAAATCATGTTTAAGTAATTTACTGGAATTCTTTGAGGATATAACGAGCATGGTGGATAGAGGTGTACAGATGGATGTGGTGTATTTAGATTTTCAAAAGGCATTCGATAAGGTGCCACACAAAAGGTTACTGCAGAAGATAAAGGTACGCGGGGTCAGTGGAAATGTATTAGCATGGATAGAGAATTGGCTGGCGAACAGAAAGCAGAGAGTCGGGATAAATGGGTCCTTTTCGGGTTGGAAATCGGTGGTTAGTGGTGTGCCACAGGGATCGGTGCTGGGACCACAACTGTTTACAATATACATAGATGACCTGGAAGAGGGGACAGAGTGTAGTGTAACAAAATTTGCAGATGACACAAAGATTAGTGGGAAAGCGGGTTGTGTAGAGGACACAGAGAGGCTGCAAAGAGATTTAGATAGGTTAAGCGAATGGGCTAAGGTTTGGCAGATGGAATACAATGTCAGAAAGTGTGAGGTCATCCACCTTGAAAAAAAAACAAAAAAAGGGAATACTATTTGAATGGGGAGAAATTACAACATACTGCGGTGCAGAGGGACCTGGGGGTCCTTGTGCATGAAACTCTTTTTGGAGTTTATCTGAAAAACATAAAACATTAAACCGTGCCACCCGACCTGGATGACACACCAGACATTTACAAGGCCCTTTTTTTTCTTTTTTGTGGTTTTTTTTTTTGGTTTTTTTTTTGGGCACTAAAATCAAATTTTTTCCAGTGCCCCCTATAAAAGGGGAGGGGGACACTAAAACCACTGGCAATTAAAACAAATTAAACTTTAAAACATAAAATCAAATTAAGATTTGGTTGCCGGGCGTGACGACGCACTCCAGTCCCTCCGGTGCCCACCTCTCGCGGAAGGCCGCGAGCGTACCGGTGGACACCGCGTGCTCCATCTCCAAGGACACCCTGGCGCGGATGTACGCGTGGAAGAGAGGCAGGCAGTCAGGTTGAACGACCCCCTCGACCGCCCGCTGCCTGGACCGGCTGATGGCACCCTTGGCCGTGCCCAGGAGCAGTCCTACGAGGAAGTCCTCGGACCTACCCGCTCCCCTCCGCACAGGGTGCCCAAAGATCAGGAGAGTGGGACTGAAGTGCAGCCAGAATTTCAGAAGCAGCCCCTTTAAATAATAAAACAGGGGCTGCAACCTCGTGCATTCCATAAAAACATGGAACACGGACTCTTCCAGACCGCATAAATTGCAGGCGGCCTGGGAGTCCGTGAACCGGCTTAAAAATTTGTTGCACGGCACTGCTCCGTGCACCACCCTCCAGGCCAAGTCCTCGATGAGTAGTGGGAGGACTCCCGCATAGAGTGCCCTCCATCGGGGACCCCCGTCTCCTCTGGATGGCAAGATAGTACGCCATGGCGTGTCCGGACGGCCGGCGAGGATGGCAAAGTTGAGAGTGTGCAGGAGCAGCCCGTACAGGAAACCCCTCCACGCGGAACTGAAAGGCACGGAGGGGATTTCCTCGAGGCAGCTCAAGTTGTGAGGCGCCGGCCCCCGAGGGAGGTTCCGGGGTTTGGCGCCGATGAGGAATTCCGTCCAGACGGGGGTCAGTTCGGACGGGATCTCCCCACGTGCTTGAGCCTCCTCGATGCACCTAACGGAGTCAGGGCCCAGAGCTGTTTTTAGCGACTCGATGGCTTCGGCCGCGCGGCAGACGTTGGCTGAATTTAGGCGCCGCACCAGCGTGCCTGGCGCCATCCAGCCCGCTCCTCCGCCATCGAGCAGGTCCCTGACCCTGGTCACCTCACCAGCCACAGCCCTCTCTTCCGACCGCCACATAAAACCTCGGTCGTGGAGGTACGGATTCCCGAGCAGCGGCTCCTGCAGGACAGCCACCACTCCAGCCGGCGGAGAGCTGCGCTTGGTGGAGACTTTGTTCCAGATCCTGATGAGTTCCTTGTAAAAGACAGGCAGCTCCTGGAGGGCGGTCCGGACACCCCCCAAGTTCACAAACAGGAGCTGCGTGTCGTAATTGAGGTCGCGCTGCTGGCGGAAGAAATACGTCGCCAGAGCACACCACCTAGGAGGGGGCTCGACGTAAAGGTATCTCTGCAGGGTCTGAAGACGGAAAGTCGCGAGCTGGGCGCTGAAGCACACCAACGACTGACCGCCTTCCTCAAGCGGGAGACTCAAGACCGCGGCAGAGACCCAGTGCTTCCTGTTGTTCCAGAAGAAGTCCACCAGCTTCTTCTGTATCTTGGCGACAAACGCAGGGGGAGGGGTCAAAATGACCAGCCGGTACCACAACACTGCGGCCACCAGCTGGTTTATGACTAGCGCTCGACCCCTGTAGGACAGCACTCGGAGCAGTCCTATCCAGCGCCCTAGGCGAGCGGCGACCTTGGCCTCCAGCTCCTGCCAGTTCGCCGACCAGGCTCCCTCGTCTGGGCTAAGGTAGACTCCCAGATAGAGGAGATGGGTCGTGCTCCAGGCAAAAGGCCTGAGCTCCTCCGGCAGGGAGTCCACCCGCCACTGACCCACCAGGAGTCCGGAACATTTCTCCCAGTTGATCCTGGCGGAGGACGCGGCCGAGTAAATCTCCTGGCACTCACGCATCCTCCGCAGGTCAGCGGGATCCTCTACCGCGAGGAGCACGTCATCGGCGTAAGCCGAGAGGACGACCTCCACTCCCGGCCCTTGCAGAGCCAGTCCCGTCAACCTCGTCCGCAGGAGGCGCAGGAAAGGCTCCATGCAGATGGCGTATAACTGGCCGGACATGGGGCATCCCTGGCGCACCCCTCTCCTAAAGCGAAGGGGCGCCGTCAAGGACCCATTAACCTTAATCAGACACTCCGCGGCGGCGTACAAAAGTCGGATCCGGGCGACGAAATGCGTCCCGAACCCGAAAGCGCGCAGAGTTCCGAGCAGATAGTCGTGATCCACCCTGTCGAACGCCTTCTCTTGGTCGAGAGATAGGAAGGCGACCGACAGACCAGCCTCCTGGGAATGATGGATGAGGTCCCGGACCAGATGGATGTTGTCGTGGATTGTCCGGCCCGGGACCGTGTAGGACTGGTCGGGGTGGATCATGTGGTCCAGCACGGCACCAAGGCGAGCAGACATCGCCCTGGTGAAGATTTTGTAGGCCGTGTTGAGGAGGGAGACCGGGCGCCAGTTCTTAAGGAGGCGGAGATCGCCCTTCTTAGGCAGCAGGACGATGACTGCCCTGCGCCAAGAGAGGGGCATCTCCCCGGTCGCCAGACTTTCCCCCAGGACCCACGCGTAGCCGCTCCCCAGGACGTCCCAGAACGCCCTGTGGAACTCCACGGTCAGCCCGTCCAGCCCCGGGGTTTTTCCCCTCGAGAGCCGGTCGAGGGCACAGGTCAGCTCCGCCAGGCTTAGCGGAGCTTCCAAATTTTCACCGCCCTCCGGGGTGACTTTCGGCAGGTCCTCCCACAAAACTCTACGCGCTTCCTCGCTGGACAGATCCGGAGAGAACAGAGCCCCGTAATATTCACGGGCCCTGTTGTTGACGCCCTCCGGATCCGAGACGAGAGAGCCGTCGTCGGCCAGCAGCGTCAAGAGCTGCTTACGGACACTCTGCCTTTTTTCCAGCGAGTAGAAGAAGGGGGAGCCGCGGTCCAGATCCCGCAGGAACCGGATCCGCGACCTCACGAACGCGCCTCGGCACCCGACGAGCTGCAGGTCCTTCAGCGCGGCCTTCTTAGCTTCGTACACCGTCCGCAGGGCCGGGTCCTCGACGACTTGACTGAGACGAGATTCCAGGTCGAGCACCTCTTTTTCTAGGCGCCCGACTCCGACCGCCCGCCTCTTGGTCGACCCCCTCGCATACTCTTGACAGAAGACGCGGACGTGAGCCTTGCCCACGTCCCACCATAGCCTCAAGGAGGGGAAGCCCCCCTGCTTCCTTCTCCAGTCGGACCAGAATCGACGGAACGAGTCCTGGAACCGCACGTCCTCCAGCAGCCGGTTGTTAAAGTGCCAGTACCCGGACCCCGTCCTCGCGCGGAGCGAAATGAGCTCCGCCCACACCAGGTGGTGGTCCGAACATGGCACCGGCCGCATGGAGGCCGCCGGGACGCAGGAAACGTACGCCCGAGACACGTAAAGGCGGTCGACTCTGGACCATCCTACTCCAGGCCTCACCCAAGTAAAGGCGCTGGAGTCGGGGTGGAGATTTCGCCAGACGTCCACCAAGTCGAAGGACCCGACCAGGTCCCTCAACTTCTCCATCGCCGTCATGCTCTGCGGGGCACCGGAGCGCTCCCTCGCCTCGAGGGTGCAGTTAAAATCCCCCCCGAGGACAATGCAGTCGCCGACGTCGACGGAGCCAAGAAGAGCGGACACTTCTTCGAAGAAGCGCGCCTGCTGCGGGCCGGGCTGAGGGGCGTACACGTTCACGAGATGGAGCGGCACGTCCCCCAGGTGAACCGTTACATGCAGCAAGCAGCCTGGCACGGGCTCCTCGACCCCCAAGATCTCCGGCTGAAAATGCGGGCCCAGCAAGATGGCCACCCCACTAGAAGTGGCGGTGAGGTGGCTCATGCGGACCTCTCCTTGCCATTCCAGGAGCCACGTGGCTTCGTCTCCCGGAACGATGTGGGTTTCTTGCAGGAAGCACACCGCATATTTCCCCTCCCGCAGGAGCGAAAAATTGTCAAATCTACGACGTGCCCCTCTGCCGCCGTTGATGTTGAGGCTGGCTATGGTTATCTTCATGGCAAAAGCATAGTGCAACCTCTACCTTAACCTATTGTGGGGGAGGGAGCGGAGTCTTTTGTTGACCTCCACTCCTTCAGCAGCCCAGCGAGGAACTTATTGAGCCGGCGCAGCTCAAGGCCTTGCGCCCTTGATAAGGGCCCGCCCGCGGCCATGGTTTTAGCGGCGACTCGGACGGAAGCGATGAGCAGCCCCGGCTCGGACTCCTTGTGCATGAAACTCTTTTGGAGTTTACCTGTAAAACATAAACATTAATCGGTGCCACCCGACCTGGATGACACACCAGATATTTACAAGGCCCATTTTTTTTCTTTTTTGTGTTTTTTTTTGTGTTTATCTTTTTTTTTTTGGTTTTTATTTTGGGCACTAAAATCAAATTTTTTTTTTTCCTTCAGTGCCCCCTATAAAAGGGGAGGGGGACACTAAAAGCACCGGCAATTAAAACAAATTAAACTTTAAAACGTAAAATCAAATTAAAATTTGGTTGCCGGGCGTGATGATGCACTCAAGTCCCTCCGGTGCCCACCTCTCGCGGAAGGCCGCGAGCGTACCGGTGGACACCGCGTGCTCCATCTCCAGGGACACCCTGGACCGGATGTAAGAGCGGAAGAGAGGCAGGCAGTCAGGCTGAACGACCCCCTCGACCGCCCGCTGCCTGGACCGGCTGATTGCACCCTTCGCCGTGCCCAGGAGCAGTCCTACGAGGAGGCCTTCGGAGCTACCCGCTCCCCTCTGCACAGGGTGCCCAAAGATCAGGAGAGTGGGACTGAAGTGCAGCCAGAATTTCAGAAGCAGCCCCTTTAAATAATGAAACAGGGGCTGCAACCTCGTGCACTCAATAAAAACATGGAACACGGACTCCTCCAGACCGCAGAAATTGCAGGCGGCCTGGGAGTCCGTGAACCGGCTTAATAATTTGTTGCACGGCACTGCTCCGTGCACCACCCTCCAGGCCAAGTCCCCGATGAATAGTGGGAGGACTCCCGCATAGAGTGCCCTCCATCGGGGACCCCCGCCTCCTCCGGACGGCAAGATGGTGCGCCATGGCGTGTCCGGACGGCCGGCGAGGATGGCAAAGTTGAGAGTGTGCAGGAGTAGCCCGTACAGGAAACCCCTCCACGCGGAACTGAAAGGCACGGAGGGGATTTCCCCGAGGCGGCTCAAGTTGTGAGGCGCCGGCCCCCGAGGGAGGTTCCGGGGTTTGGCGCCGATGAGGAATTCCGTCCGGACGGAGGTCAGTTCGGATGGGATCTCCCCACGTGCTTGAGCCTCCTCGATGCACCTAACAGAGTCAGGGCCCAAAGCTGTTTTTAGCGACTCGATGGCTTCGGCCGCGCGGCGGACGTCTGCTGAATTTAGGTGCCGCGCCAGCGTGCCTGGCGCCATCCAGCCCGCTCCTCCGCCATCGAGCAGGTCCCTGACCCTGGTCACCTCACCAGCCACAGCCCTCTCTTCCGACCGCCACATAAAACCTCAGTCGTGGAGGTACGGATTCCCGAGCAGCGGCTCCTGCAGGACGGCCGCCACTCCAGCCGGCGGAGAGCTGCGCTTGGTGGAGATTTTGTTCCAGACCCTGATGAGTTCCTTGTAAAAGACAGGCAGCTCCCGGAGGGCGGTCCTGGCACCCCCCAAGTTCACAAACAGGAGCTGCGTGTCGTAATTGAGGTCGCGCTGCTGGCGGAAGAAATACGTCGCCAGAGCACGCCACCTAGGAGGGGGCTCGACGTAAAGGTATCTCTGCAGGGTCTGAAGACGGAAAGTCGCGAGCTGGGCGCTGACGCACACCAACGACTGACCGCCCTCCTCAAGCGGGAGACTCAAGACCGCGGCAGAGACCCAGTGCTTCCTGTTGTTCCAGAAGAAGTCTACCAGCTTCTTCTGTATCTTGGCGACAAACGCAGGGGGAGGGGTCAAAGTGACCAGCCGGTACCACAACATTGCGGCCACCAGCTGGTTTATGACTAGCGCTCGACCCCTGTAGGACAGCACTCGGAGCAGTCCTGTCCAGCGCCCTAGGCGAGCGGCGAACTTGGCCTCCAGCTCTTGCCAGTTCGCCGGCCAGGCTCCCTCGTCAGGGCTAAGGTAGACTCCCAGATAGAGGAGATGGGTCGTGCTCCAGGCAAAAGGCCTGAGCTCCTCCGGCAGGGAGTCCACCCGCCACTGACCCACCAGGAGTCCGGAACATTTCTCCCAGTTGATTCTGGCGGAGGATGCGGCCGAGTAAATCTCCTGGCACTCACGCATCCTCTGCAGGTCAGCGGGATCCTCTACCGCGAGGAGCACGTCATCGGCGTAAGCCGAGAGGACGACCTCCACTCCCGGCCCTTGCAGAGCCAGTCCCGTCAACCTCGTCCGCAGGAGGCGCAGGAAAGGCTCCATGCAGATGGCGTATAACTGGCCGGACATGGGGCATCCCTGGCGCACCCCTCTCCTAAAGCGAAGGGGCGCCGTCAAGGACCCGTTAACCTTAATCAGACACTCCGCAGCGGCGTACAAAAGTCGGATCCGGGCGACGAAATGCATCCCAAACCCGAAAGCGCACAGAGTTCCGAGCAGATAGTCGTGATCCACCCTGTCGAACGCCTTCTCTTGGTCGAGAGATAGGAAGGCGACCGACAGACCAGCCTCCTGGGAATGATGGATGAGGTCCCGGACCAGATGGATGTTGTCGTGGATTGTCCGGCCCGGGACCGTGTAGGACTGGTCGGGGTGGATCATGTGGTCCAGCACGGCACCAAGGCGAGCAGACATCGCCCTGGCGAAGATTTTGTAGTCCGTGCTGAGGAGGGAGACCGGGTGCCAGTTCTTAAGGAGGCGGAGATCGCCCTTCTTAGGCAGCAGGACGATGACTGCCCTGCGCCAAGAGAGGGGCATCTCCCCGGTCGCCAGACTTTCCCCCAGGACCCGCGCGTAGTCGCTCCCCAGGACGTCCCAGAACGCCCTGTGGAACTCCACGGTCAGCCCATCCAGCCTCGGGGTTTTTCCCCTCGAGAGCCGGGCGAGGGCACCGGTCAGCTCCGCCAGGCTTAGCGGAGCTTCCAAATTTTCACCGCCCTCCGGGCTGACTTTCGGCAGGTCCTCCCACAAAACTCTACGCGCTTCCTCGCTGGACGGATCCGGAGAGAACAGAGCCCCGTAATATTCACGGGCCCTGTTGTTGACGCCCTCCGGATCCAAGACGAGAGAGGCGTCGTCGGCCAGCAGCGTCAAGAGCTGCTTACGGACACTCTGCCTTTTTTCCAGCGAGTAGAAGAAGGGGGAGCCGCGGTCCAGATCCCGCAGGAACCGGATCCGCGACCTCACGAACGCGCCTCGGGACCCGACGAGCTGCAGGTCCTTCAGCGCGGCCTTCTTAGCTTCGTACACCGTCCGCAAGGCCGGGTCCTCGACGACTTGACCGAGACGGGATTCCAGGTCGAGCACCTCTTTTTCTAGGCGCCCGACTCCGACCACCCGCCTCTTGGTCGACCCCCTCGCATACTCTTGACAGAAGACGCGGACGTGAGCCTTGCCCACGTCCCACCATAGCCTCAAGGAGGGGAAGCCCCCCTGCTTCCTTCTCCAGTCGGACCAGAATCGACGGAACGAGTCCTGGAACCGCACGTCCTCCAGCAGCCGGTTGTTAAAGTGCCAGTACGCGGACCCCGTCCTCGCGCGGAGCGAAGCGAGCTCCGCCCACACCAGGTGGTGGTCCGAACACGGCACCGGCCGCATGGAGGCCGCCGGGACGCAGGAAACGTACGCCCGAGACACGTAAAGGCGGTCGACTCTGGACCATCCTACTCCAGGCCTCACCCAAGTAAAGGCGCTGGAGTCGGGGTGGAGATTTCGCCAGACGTCCACCAAGTCGAAGGACCCGACCAGGTCCCTCAACTTCTCCATCGCCGTCATGCTCTGCGGGGCACCGGAGCGCTCCCTCGCCTCGAGGGTGCAGTTAAAATCCCCCCCGAGGTCAATGCAGTCGCCGACGTCGACGGAGCCAAGAAAAGCGGACACTTCTTCGAAGAAGCGCGCCTGCTGCGGGCCGGGCTGAGGGGCGTACACGTTCACGAGATGGAGCGGCACGTCCCCCAGGCGAACCGTTACATGCAGCAAGCGGCCTGGCACGGGCTCCTCGACCCCCAAGATCTCCGGCTGAAAATGCGGGCCCAGCAAGATGGCCACCCCACTAGAAGTGGCGGTGAGGTGGCTCATGCGGACCTCTCCTTGCCATTCCAGGAGCCACGTGGCTTCGTCTCCCGGAACGGTGTGGGTTTCTTGCAGGAAGCACACCGCATATTTCTCCTCCCGCTGGAGCGAAAAATTGTCAAATCTACGACGTGCCCCTCTGCCGCCGTTGTTGTTGAGGCTGGCTATGGTTATCTTCATGGCAAAAGCATAGTGCAACCTCTACCTTAACCTATTGTGGGGGAGGGAGCGGAGTCTTTTGTTGACCTCCACTCCTTCAGCAGCCCAGCGAGGAACTTTTTGAGCCGGCGCAGCTCAAGGCCTTGCGCCCTTGATAAGGGCCCGCCCGCGGCCATGGTTTTAGCGGCGACGCGGACGGAAGCGATGAGCAGCCCCGGCTCGGACTCCTTGTGCATGAAACTCTTTTGAGTTTACCTGCGAAAACATAAACATTAAAGAGTGCCACCCGACCTGGGTGACACTCCAGACCTTTACAAGGCCCTTTTTTTTCCCCTTTTTTTTTTTTTTTTTTTTGTGTTTTTCTTTTTTTGGTTTTTTTTTGGGCACTAAAATCACAATTTTCCCCAGTGCCCCCTATAAAAGGGAAGGGGACACTAAAAGCACCGGCAATTAAAACAATTTAACTTTAAAACGTAAAATCAAATTAAAATTTGGTTGCCGGGCGTGATGATGCACTCCAGTCCCTCCGGTGCCCACCTCTCGCGGAAGGCCGCGAGCGTACCGGTGGACACCGCGTGCTCCATCTCCAAGGACACCCTGGACCGGATGTAAGAGCGGAAGAGAGGCAGGCAGTCAGGTTGAACGACCCCCTCGACCGCCCGCTGCCTGGACCGGCTGATGGCACCCTTGGCCGTGCCCAGGAGCAGTCCTACGAGGAGGCCTTCGGACCTACCCGCTCCCCTCCGCACAGGGTGCCCAAAGATCAGGAGAGTGGGACTGAAGTGCAGCCAGAATTTCAGGAGCAGCCCCTTCAAATAATGGAACAGGGGCTGCAACCTTGTGCATTCCATAAAAACATGGAACACGGACTCCTCCAGACCGCAGAAATTGCAGGCGGCCTGGGAGTCCGTGAACCGGCTTAAAAATTTGTTGCACGGTACTGCTCCGTGCACCACCCTCCAGGCCAAGTCCCCGATGAATAGTGGGAGGACCCCTGCGTAGAGTGCCCTCCATCGGGGACCCCCGCCTCCTCCGGACGGCAAGATGGTACGCCATGGCGTGTCCGGACGGCCGGCGAGGATGGCAAAGTTGAGGGTGTGCAGGAGCAGCCCGTACAGGAAACCCCTCCGCGCGGAACTGAAAGGCACGGAGGGGATTTCCCCGAGGCGGCTCAAGTTGTGAGGCGCCGGCCCCCGAGGGAGGTTCCGGGGTTTGGCGCCGATGAGGAATTCCGTCCGGACGGGGGTCAGTTCGGACGGGATCTCCCCACGTGCTTGAGCCTCCTCGATGCACCTAACGGAGTCAGGGCCCAGAGCTGTTTTTAGCGACTCGATGGCATCGGCCGCGCGGCGGACGTTGGCAGAATTTAGGCGCCGCGCCAGCGTGACTGGCGCCATCCAGCCCGCTCCTCCGCCATCGAGCAGGTCCCTGACCCTGGTCACCTCACCAGCCACAGCCCTCTCTTCCGACCGCCACATGAAGCCTCGGCCGTGGAGGTACGGATTCCCGAGCAGCGGCTCCTGCAGGACGGCCGCCACTCCAGCCGGCGGAGAGCTGCGCTTGGTGGAGACTTTGTTCCAGACCCTGATGAGTTCCCTGTAAAAGACAGGCAGCTCCCGGAGGGCGGTCCTGGCACCCCCCAAGTTCACAAACAGGAGCTGCGTGTCATAATTGAGGTCGAGCTGCTGGCGGAAGAAATACCTCGCCAGAGCACACCACCTAGGAGGGGGCTCGACGTAAAGGTATCTCTGCAGGGTCTGAAGACGGAAAGTCGCGAGCTGGGCGCTGACGCACACCAACGACTGACCGCCCTCCTCAAGCGGGAGACTCAAGACCGCGACAGAGACCCAGTGCTTCCTGTTGTTCCAGAAGAAGTCCACCAGCTTCTTCTGTATCTTGGCGACAAACGCAGGGGGAGGGGTCAAAGTGACCAGCCGGTACCACAGCATTGCGGCCACCAGCTGGTTTATGACTAGCGCTCGACCCCTGTAGGACAGCACTCGGAGCAGTCCTGTCCAGCGCCCTAGGCGAGCGGCGACCTTGGCCTCCAGCTCCTGCCAGTTCGCCGGCCAGGCTTCCTCGTCGGGGCTAAGGTAGACTCCCAGATAGAGGAGATGGGTCGTGCTCCAGGCAAAAGGCCTGAGCTCCTCCGGCAGGGAGTCCACCCGCCACTGACCCACCAGGAGTCCGGAACATTTCTCCCAGTTGATCCTGGCGGAGGACGCGGCCGAGTAAATCTCCTGGCACTCACGCATCCTCCGCAGGTCAGCGGGATCCTCTACCGCGAGGAGCACGTCATCGGCGTAAGCCGAGAGGACGACCTCCACGCCCGGCCCTTGCAGAGCCAGTCCCGTCAACCTCGTCCGCAAGAGGCGCAGGAAAGGCTCCACGCAAACGGCGTATAACTGGCCGGACATGGGGCATCCCTGGCGCACCCCTCTCCTAAAGCGAAGGGGCGCCGTCAAGGACCCGTTAACCTTAATCAGACACTCCGCGGCGGCGTACAAAAGTCGGATCCGGGCGACGAAATGCGTCCCGAACCCGAAAGCGCGCAGAGTTCCGAGCAGATAGTCGTGATCCACCCTGTCGAACGCCTTCTCTTGGTCGAGGGATAGGAAGGCGACCGACAGACCAGCCTCCTGGGAGCAATGGATGAGGTCCCGGACCAGATGGATGTTGTCGTGGATTGTCCGGCCCGGGACCGTGTATGACTGGTCGGGGTGGATCATGTGGTCCAGCACGGCACCAAGGCGAGCAGACATCGCCCTGGCGAAGATTTTGTAGTCCGTGCTGAGGAGGGAGACCGGGCGCCAGTTCTTAAGGAGGCGGAGATCGCCCTTCTTAGGCAGCAGGACGATGACTGCCCTGCGCCAAGAGAGGGGCATCTCCCCGGTCGCCAGACTTTCCCCCAGGACCCGCGCGTAGTCGCTCCCCAGGACGTCCCAGAACGCCCTGTGGAACTCCACGGTCAGCCCGTCCAGCCCCGGGGATTTTCCCCTCGAGAGCCGGGCGAGGGCACCGGTCAGCTCCGCCAGGCTTAGCGGAGCTTCCAGATTTTCGGCGCCCTCCGGGCCGACCTTCGGCAGGTCCTCCCACAAAACTCTACGCGCTTCCTCGCTGGACGGATCCGGAGAGAACAGAGCCCCGTAATATTCACGGACCCTGTTGTTGACGCCCTCCGGATCCGAGACGAGAGAGCCGTCGTCGGCCAGCAGCGTCAAGAGCTGCTTACGGACACTCTGCCTTTTTTCCAGCGAGTAGAAGAAGGGGGAGCCGCGGTCCAGATCCCGCAGGGACCGGATCCGCGACCTCACGAACGCGCCTCGGGACCCGACGAGCTGCAGGTCCTTCAGCGCGGCCTTCTTCGCTTCGTACACCGTCCGCAGGGCCGGGTCCTGGACGACTTGACCGAGACGGGCTTCCAGGTCGAGCACCTCTTTTTCTAGGCGCCCGACTCTGGCCGCCCGCCTCTTGGTCGACCCCCTCGCGTACTCTTGACAGAAGACGCGGACGTGAGCCTTGCCCACGTCCCACCATAGCCTCAAGGAGGGGAAGCCCCCCTGCTTCCTTCTCCAGTCGGACCAGAATCGACGGAACGAGTCCTGGAACCGCACGTCCTCCAGCAGCCGGTTGTTAAAGTGCCAGTACGCGGACCCCGTCCTCGCGCGGAGCGAAGCGAGCTCCGCCCACACCAGGTGGTGGTCCGAACACGGCACCGGCCGCATGGAGGCCGCCGGGACGCAGGAAACGTACGCCCGAGACACGTAAAGGCGGTCGACTCTAGACCATCCAACTCCAGGCCTCACCCAAGTAAAGGCGCTGGAGTCGGGGTGGAGATTTCGCCAGACGTCCACCAAGTCGAAGGACCCGACCAGGTCCCTCAACTTCTCCATCGCCGTCATGCACTGCGGGGCACCGGAGCGGTCCCTCGCCTCGAGGGTGCAGTTAAAATCCCCCCCGAGGACAATGCAGTCGCCGACGTCGACGGAGCCAAGAAGAGCGGACACCTCTTCAAAGAAGCGCGTCTGCTGCGGGCCGGGATGAGGGACGTACACGTTCACGAGATGGAGCGGCACGTCCCCCAGGCGAACCGTTACGTGCAGCAAGCGGCCTGGCACGGGCTCCTCGACCCCCAAGATCTCCGGCTGAAAATGCGGGCCCAGCAGGATGGCCACCCCACTAGAAATGGCGGTGAGGTGGCTCATGCGGACCTCTCCTTGCCATTCCAGGAGCCACGTGGCTTCGTCTCCCGGAACGGTGTGGGTTTCTTGCAGGAAGCACACCGCATATTTCCCCTCCCGCAGGAGCGAAAAATTGTCAAATCTACGGCGTGCCCCTCTGCCGCCGTTGATGTTGAGGCTGGCTATGGTTATCTTCATGGCAAAAGCATAGTGCAACCTCTACCTTAACCTATTGTGGGGGAGGGAGCGGAGTCTTTTGTTGACCTCCACTCCTTCAGCAGCCCAGCGAGGAACTTTTTGAGCCGGCGCAGCTCAAGGCCTTGCGCCCTTGATAAGGGCCCGCCCGCGGCCATGGTTTTAGCGGCGACGCGGACGGAAGCGATGAGCAGCCCCGGCTCGGACTCCTTGTGCATGAATCCCAAAAAGTTAGTTTGCAGCTGCAGCAGGTAATCAGAAAGGCGAATGGAATGTTGGCCTTCATTGCGAGAAGGATGGAATACAAAAGCAGGGAGGTCCTTCTGCAACTGTACAGGGTATTGGTGAGGCCGCACCTGGAGTACTGCGTGCAGTTTTGGTCACCTTACTTAAGGAAGGATATACTGGCTTTGGAGTGGGTACAGAGACGATTCACTAGGTTGATTCCGGAGATGAGGGGGTTACCTTATGATGATAGATTGAGTAGACTGGGTCTTTATTCGTTGGAGTTCAGAAGGATGAGGGGTGATCTTATAAAAACATTTAAAATAATGAAAGGGATAGACAAGATAGAGGCAGAGAGGTTATTTCCACTGATCAGGGAGACTAGAACTAGGGGGCACAACCCAAAATACGGAGGAGCCAATTTAAAACCGAGTTGAGAAGGAATTTCTTCTCCCAGAGGGTTGTGAATCTGTGGAATTCTCTGCCCAAGGAAGCAGTTGAGGCTAGCTCATTGAATGTAATCAAGTCACAGATAGATAGATTTTTAACCAATAAGGGAATTAAGGGTTATGGGGAGCGGGTGGGTAAGTGGAGCTGAGTCCACGGCCAGATCAGCCATGATCTTGTTGAATGGCGGAGCAGGCTCGAGGGGCTAGATGGCCTACTCCTGTTCCTAATTCTTATGTTCTTATGTTCTTAACTCCCTCTTGAATATATCTAACAAACTGGCCTCAACAACTTTTTGCGGCAGAGACTTCCACAGGTTAACAACTCTCTGAGTGAAGAAGTTTCTCCTTACCTCGGTCATAAATGGCTTACCCCTTATCCTTAGACTGTGACCCCTGGTTCTGGACTTCCCCAGTATCGGGAACATTCTTCCTGCCTCTAACGTGTCCAATCCCGTCAGAATTTTATATGTTTCTATGAGATCCCCTCTCATTCTTCTAAACTCCAGTGAATGCAGGCCCAGTCGATCCAGTCTTTCCTGATACGTCAGTCCTGCCATCCTGGGAATCAGTCTGGTGAACTTCGCTGCACTCCCTCAATAGCAAGAACGATCTTCCTCAGATTAGGAGACCAAAACTGAACACAATATTCCAGGTGAGGCCTCACCAAGGTCCTGTACAACCGCAGTAAGACCTCCCTGCTCCTATACTCAAATCCCCTAGCTATGAAGGCCAACGTGCCATTTGCCTTCTTCACCATCTGCTGTACCTGCATGCCAATTTACAATGACTGATGTACCATGACACCCAGGTCTCGTTGCACCTCCCCTTTTCCTAATCTGTCGCCATTCAGAAAATATTCTGCCTTCGTGTTTTTGCCACCAAAGTTGATAACCTCACATTTATCCACATTATATTGCATCTACCATGCATTTGCCCACTCACCTAACCTGTCCAAGTCACCCTGCAGCCTCGTAGCATCCTCCTCACAGCTCACACCGCCACCCAGCTTAGTGTCATCTGCAAACTTGGAAATATTACACTCAATTCCTTCATCTAAATCATTGATGTATATTGTAAATAGCTGGGTCCCAGCACTGAGCCCTGTGGCACCCCACTAGTCACTGCCTGCCATTCTGAAAAGAACCCTTTTATCCTGATGCTCTGCTTCCTGTCTGCCAACCAGTTCTCTATGCACGTCAATACTTTACCCCCAATACCATGTGCTTTAATTTTGCACACTAATCTCTTGTGTGGGACCTTGTCAAAAGCCTTTTGAAAGTCCAAATACACCACATCCACTGGTTCTCACTGGTTCTCTACTAGTTACATCCTCAAAAAATTCTAGAAGATTTGTCAAGCATGATTTCCCTTTCATAAATCCATGCTGACTTGGACCGATCCTGTCACTGCTTTCAAAATGCGCTGCTATTTCATCTTTAATAATTGATTCCAACATTTTCCCCACTACCGATGTCAGGCTAACCGGTCTATAATTCCCTGTTTTCTTTCTCCCTCCTTTTTGAAAAAGTGGGGTTACATTAACTACCCTCCAGTCCATAGGAACTGATCCAGAGTTGATAGACTGCTGGAAAATGATCACCAATACATCCACTATTTCTAGGGCCACTTTCTTAAGTACTCTGGGATGCAGCCTATCAGGCCCTGGGGACTTATCAGCCTTCAATCCCATCAATTTCCCTAACACAATTTCCTGACTAATAAGGATTTCCTTCCGTTCCTCCTTCTCTCTAGACCCTCGGTCCCCTAGTATTTCCGGAACGTTATTTGTGTCTTTCTTCGTGAAGACAGAACCAAAGTATTTGTTCAATTGGTCTGCCATTTCTTTGTTCCCCATTATAAATTCACCTGATTCTGACTGCAAGGGACCTATGTTTGTCTTCACTAATCTTTTTCTCTTCACATATCTATAGAAGCTTTTGCAGTCAGTTTTTATGTTCCCAGCAAGCTTCCTCTCATACTCTATTTCCCCCCTCCTAATTAAACCCTTTGTCCTCCTCTGCTGAATTCTAAATTTCTCCCAGTCCTCAGGTTTGCTGCTTTTTCTGGCCAATTTATATGCCTCTTCCTTGGATTTAACACTATACCTAATTTCCCTTGTTAGCCACGGTTGAGCCACCTTCCCCGTTTTAGCTTTACTCCAGACAGGGATGTACAATTTTTGAAGTTCATCCATGTGATCTTTCAATGTCTGCCATTGCCTATCCACCGTCAACCCTTTAAGTATCATTCGCCAGTCTATTCTAGCCAATTCACGTCTCATACCATCGAAGTTATCTTTCCTTAAGTTCAGGACCCTAGTTAACTGAGTCATTCTCCATCTTAATAAAGAATTCTACCATATTATGGTCACGCTTCCCCAAGGGGTCTCGCACAACAAGATTGCTAATTAGTCCTTTCTCATTACACATCACCCAGTCTAGGATGGCCAGCCCTCTAGTTGGTTCCTCGACTTCCTCGACATATTGTCCAGAAAACCATCCCTAATACGCTCCAGGAAATCCTCCTCCACCGTATGAATCATAAACCTTCCCTCCTGTTTGGTGTGCATGGTGGTCAGGTCTGCTCAAGAAAAACAATCTTTCAACATATTAGACATGTGTATTCCTCCTGATGTATCTTACGGATCCAGGAAGGCCCACATCATGCATGCCGCACATATAATGGCTTTGAAATTGCCAATCTATTCCTTCTACCATAGTTTCTAAAAGTAAGTGGGTATTTTATTTGCTGGGTGGGAAAGACAATTCAGTAATGAAGAGATTGTTGGGGCTTTACCATGAAAAAGAAGACAGCTTTTGATTCACAGTTGACGCCGAAAACAAATTCCTGGCCTATGATTCACAAAATCACACCACATGCAAATTGGAGTATTAGAGGGAAATCCCACTCAGAAATAATCAATGCTGCAAACATAGGTCCTGAAATTCTCAGAGTGTAGCCTGAGCCCATAACTTTCTAACTCAAGCAAGAATGCTATCAACTGAGCCAAGCTAATACTCGCCCAAATATATTTACTTTAAACTCACAGGCACTAAAATCTATGCTATAAAAGTGCAATTGCACACAGGTACCAATATTTTTATCTCTATTGTGGGAATATTTTTTTAACTGAAAACTTATTCAGACTTCAATTACCAAGGTTCCTAACAGTAAATACGGAAGATAAACTTTATGGGCCTGAAATGCCAGTTCTGGGCTTCCCACGGGCACGCGCCTGAAAATAAGAAAAATGATCCGCACCTACCTTTTGCTCCTGCGCCGTCCAGCGATTCCGGTCGGAGGCTTCCTCTTCCTGTGCATCGGAGCACGTTCACATCTTGGAGATGCGGAGGGAGACGCTGGAGTCACGGGGCACTGGACAGCCAATGAAGGGACAGTATTCTCATTCATATTAATGGGAACTCCGTAAGTACAAGTTCTCATTATTATGAATGAGAAACCCCTCCCCCTCAAACACCCAAACACATTACAAAAAATAAAAGAAACACCTCACATATTTAACATTAATTTAAATTAAAGTTAATGAAATGTGTTAAAAAAAATCCAAAAAATATATATATTTTTTCTAAGTGTTGTAATTAGAGTTTAAAATAAACTTACCTTAGTGGGCAGGGTTTTTAACATAAAATGTGTTTTTTTATTTTATTTTTATATGTATTTTATATGTTTTAAAACTTTTACGCTGGTAAAAGTAGGCTATGCGCCTGCTTTTTCCAGGCACAAGAGTTTGAAGGACATTCGCTGGGCAAGAGATGGGCAAATAGTGCAATCTCACCCATGTGAATGTCCTTCTCCTGAAAATGTGGAGGTTCTGTCAAGCTAAACCTTGGACAGATTGGAAAAGCTGGTTTTCGGCGCATTTGCATTGCGTGCCGAAAACCGGCTTTTGCGGGGCCTTCCCAGGTCCATACGCATTCCATACAGACCCGGTGATGCCGCAATTTCAGGCCCACTATTTACCACAATTGTTATATTCCTCTCTCTTGCCGCCTTTAAAAATCTTCTCAAACCATCTTTTCAGCCAAGCTTTGAGTCAGCCTTGCTAACCTCTCCTGCCATGGCTTGGCTCCATCACTCTGTCTATTTATTTATTCTCTTCCTGTAAAGTACCTTGGGACATTTACCATGTTAAGTGTGTTATATAAATGTATGTTGTTGACACTGGCCTTTTGTGCATCCCCCCTCCCTTCGCCCCTCCGTTGGCGGCCGTGCCTTCAGCCGTCTGCTTGAACCGCGCTGCCTCTCCATCTCTCGCCTCCTTTAATACACTCCTTAAAACCCACCTTTTTGATCAAGCTTTTGATCACCTCTCCCAATAGCTCCTTCTTTCTCTTGGTTTTGTCTGATTACACCTCTGGGAAGTGTCTTGTGACGTTTTCTACATTAAAGGTGCAAATTGTTGTTGTTTAAATAACCTAGGCCAGTTGATTTTCTTAGCATTATATTCCCGCAATTGCACAAGTCAGGAACAATCATATTCCACATAACATTCATTTTATATGTTTTTAATTGGTTCAAGAATGCTACTATAACTATCAGTTTGATCATGCTTGTTAATTTTAATAAACTGTATTTACTGGAGTAATTCTGTAAGTATTGTAGAGATATAAATAGGCATTAATAGTGATTATAATTAATTCTTCAGTCATGTAAGTATTGTAATAAGTATAAATGTACTAACAACCATCATTGGAAATATATGACCATCCTTACCCACAAAAGCAATACACTCTAAATGTAAATGTGCACTTTCTACATTAAGCAAAATGGGATGGTATTATATTGTCACCACGCTACATTACACTCAACAGGCTAATCACTCAATTTAAAATTCATACCTATATTTCCAATTTGCAACCAGTTATTTTGTTAAAGATGGCTATGTGCTGATTGGAGTACTGTTAGGAACATCATTCAAAGTTCATCAGTACTTGTATTTGCAAGTGATAAACGAGTCTTTGCTGAGAAAATGTGAAGCAGTGTTTACATAGGTAGCCCACAAGATGGCATTGTAAGCAGGCCAGAGACACTGCACCCTCTGTGGATCAACAGTTTACTCAATTAACCTTTTTAAATTGCATAAAAAGGCACAAGATTAATGTCATTAATAAAACATGCATGTTTTTCCTCATATCCAGTATCATAATCAAATCAGTGACATACATTGGATGGCTATCTCAGTGATATTATTTTCAAAACAGTTTTAAAAATTCACAGTAAAAGCTGTCATCTCCCTCTGGAGTGTGTATTTTTCCTGGGAATCCACCGATGGATTATTTTCAGCACACTGATGGAGAAGCTACATTTCCCACAACTAAGGAAACATTCAAATTGGACAAGAGAAAGATGACATTAATGGCACAAACTCCTATTTGAATTTGGATTTGGATTGCATTTGCGATACCATCAGTGAACTCCTTCCCCCTGTGGCCACTCAGGCTTGCTGTGTGACTTTTTACCTTTCTCCTCTCTTGAAGGTGATGACTAATGCTGGGATATGGTTTGACTAGCAGGCCTCTGGTACCTCCCTGAAGCAGCTATTATATGTGTGAACCAGATATTAAGCACTGATTGCATTTACAGACCATTTGACACCAGCACTACAGCTGAGCGCAGTCATGTCCTCAAACAACTCCTACACGTATACTTTTTCCAGCAGGAATCAAGGAGTCACAATCAGGATCAGGAACCCTGATTAACCATTCTTCCCACTCTCTCTTGCTTGAGGGCCCTGAAGTTAATTGTAGGCGCCCTACTTCTACCCCAGCTGAAGTTAGCTAATGATGCACGGACCAGGATCTGGGACATCCGCAGTTTGTATGGCTGAGTATCACACCGGACAACGAATGTACTCACTGAGCCATGGGGTGGGTAAACATGATAATGATATGTAAACGGGGGAATCCACAGGAGAGAGGTTTTCATTTAACCTGAAAGATAACATTGGGGTGAAATTTACACTTTGGTGGGGTGCAAAATGAATCGGGCGCCCGTGATACCCCATTAATGGAAAGAATAGTCGGGCGGGTGTATAATAGGCGGTCTATCCACTAGTGCCTGTTCCGGATCTCCACCAAAGTTGAATTTCCCCCCATATTATCTGTTGCTGGGTGATCATATACGCTTGCCTATATTGAACATACTGGGTATGATGCTAGTAAGAATTTCCTGTTGTGATTCCTTCATACATTTCTGCAAAAATACCTCACAACTCGACATGGTTCTCATCATTTTAAAAGCTTTTCGCAGAGTGAAACTAGAAGACTAGAAGACTCCACACAAACAAAGAAGGTGTCAGATGTTTTAAGAATAAACCAAATAAAATCAATAATAGCAGAGTAATCAGTAAAATAATTCTGCTGTGTAAAGTATGGCACCGTGTGGTGTTTCCTGATGAACATGGTCAGTCAGGGCTGGATTAAGGGCCTGATGGGCCTGGGGCAAACTGATCCAAATGGGCCAATAGTTATGTTTGTTTATGTTCATTACATTACATATATGGTTCTGATTCTGAGTATGAAAACATAGACCAGTATATTCAATAATGAAAGCATGTATTCTGTATGAATTAGGTATATATTCTGGTTCTGGTAACATTGCAATACTAGATTCCTACACATATGTGCAAATTTCTCTCAATAACATGTGAAATAAAACAGGCTAGTACATATAATCTGACGAAGGGTCATCAACCCAAAACATTAACTCAGTTTCCCTCCACAGATGCTACCTGACACACTGAGATTTCCAGCATTTTCTATTTTTATTTCAGATTCCAGCATCTGCAGTATTTTGCTTTTGTAGCAGGCTAGTACATATTCTGTTCTGTATATATGTACATTCGTGTATATCGGTACTTCTGTATATAGGTATAAACAAGTGAATCTATTTTCCTCAGTCTTGTTTTTCCTCTCTTATTGTCTATTCTATTCAGCCTATTTAGGAAGCCTTATATTTTTCTTCCTACATTTATTTGGTTCTTTGGTGGGCCTCCGCCCCATGGTTAATCTGCCCCATGGTTAATCCGCCTCTGTGGTTAATGGGTAAGGGTCGTGTCATGTATTCAACTATCATTGTAACCCATGTATAAGCTGACCTAAGTTGTACACCTTGAGAACATTGACCACTAGGGGTGAACTTGTGGGAGACACTCCTAACCTGGACTTTCAGGCATAAAAGGGGAAGCTCCACCCATCTTCATCACTTAAGGTCTTGGTAATAAAGGTAACTGGTCACACAGTGACCTTCTCTCAAGTATGGGCCTCGTGTGCATTTATACTGTATAGTAAGGACATATTAGGCCGAGGTAGCTGAAAGGTCTGCCACCAATGGTGGACCGAAGGCAAGGAAGCCAGGGTTGGAGGAACGAAGGGTTCGGGATGAGACAAGTGAGGAGGAGGTCATGATCGTAGGGTGGGACAAGGCCATAGAGGAATTTATAGATGAAAATTAGGATTGTTTAAATCGATCCATTGAGAGATAGGAAGCCAGTGCAGTAGAGAAGAATTGGTGTGCTGGGCAGATGGGACTGAGTGAGAGAGAGGGTGCAGGCAACAGCGTGTTGGACAAGTTGGGTTTTGTGAAAGGGGAGCATAGGAGGCCAGTGAGGCCAGTGAGGAGTGCAATAGCAGATGATAAACGGTGCAGTAAAAATAGAATGTTGCTATTCTTTTACATAAGAACATAAGAAATAGGAGCAGGAGTAGGCCATACGGCCCCTCGAGCCTGCTCCGCCATTTAATACGATCATGGCTGATCCGATCATGGATTCAGGTCCACTTCCCTGCCCGCTCTCCATAACCCTTTATTCTCTTATTATTTAAGAAACTGTCTATTTCTGTCTTAAATTTATTCAATGTCCCAATTTCCACAGTTCTCTGAGGCAGTGAGTTCCACAGATCCACAAACCTCTGAGAGAAGAAATTTCTCCTCGTCTCAGTTTTAAATTATTCTAAGATCATGCCCTCTAGTTCTAGTCTCCCCTATCAGTGGAAACATCCTCTCTGCATCGACCTTGTCAAGCCCCCTCATAATCTTATACGTTTCGATAAGATCACTTCTCATTCTTCTGAATTCCAATGAGTAGAGACCCAACCTACTCAACCTTTCCTCATAAGTCAATCCCCTCATCTCTGGAATCAACCTAGTGAACCTTCTCTGAACTGCCTCCAAAGCATAATTCTGAATGAAACTTTGTGCCAACGTGCGCAGGATACACTTGGGCACTGGAGCTTTGAAATCAGGGACCTACAACTTCAATTTACATTGGGGATTATTTTTAACAGTACAGTGAGCAATGACAACATTGTTATAACATTTTAAAGGTGCTGTTGGCCATCATTTGCTGAACCAGTTTAGGGAGTTATGCTGCCCAGTCAGCACAAACTTTTCAAATCAGTCTGTTACATATCTGGCTCTCAAATATTCAGTCTGCTAATTGATGGTTTCACTTCTGGATGCACTCTGATATATAAATCCAGCAGGACCTGAGGGAAACTCATTCTTCCGGGGTTCCTGACTGCTAAACCGGCACCTCTCCCCCACTCCCTCCCCACCTCCCCTTAAATATCGGGGCCATGGTGACCAGAACATGTCTTGAAGAAGCAGAAGGTTTGTATTTAATACTTTGCCTCAGATTTACACAGCCTCTTTCGTATCGATCTAGTTGAAAGCGGGGATGTAGGAGTGAAGGGTTTGATTTACCGTGAGATTGAACTAGAATTGGGAATACTTGGTGGAGTGAAGCAATGGTTAGAAATGTGGCCCGACACAGACACGTGCAACTTGGATTTCCCAAATAGTCCGCTCCTGATTTCAATTAAACCATCTGGGAAGGGCAAATGAGCAACGGGTGAGATACTTCTCCAGAGGAGTCGAGAGGAAAGTTACTGGAGTGGGGACTCAGCAAGCACACCACTGCTCGCACTGCTAGCACCATTAATGGCCGCCCACGTCCAGCTCACACAATGTGAAGATGTTGAGCAGTGGGGCAAGAACCGCTTTAAATAGGGGGAACCCCCGGGGGTACTTTACAACATGGTGGGAATAAGTAAACAAAGAAATATGTTCTGTTTATACAGTGGTATATATTATAGTTCAATGCAAGCCATTACTAATGGTACTTGGTTTTTGATGCGTGCGAATTGCTGAACTACACAATACCTGAGTCGTCCTCATGTGCTAAAAGTGGCCATTTCGAGCAGAGATCAGAAACTAGTGTCAATTTAATGTTGTGTACTCTGGTGTTTGGAAATCAATGTGGCACTGAGCCCTGTATCGATTCGGAGCTGGCATTCTATCAACATAGATTACAGAGATAATGACCTTAAACACTCGAAAGAACTGTGGCATGCACTTCTGCATTTCAGGATTCATGCTGCAGTAACAGACATTTTCATTTTCTTGAGAACACACATATTAAATATAACTGTAATGCTGAACACGTCCCAGTAATAAGATATTAGAAATTGACAATTAAAAATATATATCTCCCCTGGCCTGTGTAGATTAAGAACATAGAAATATGGCATGACCCAAGAAGTCAATAGACCAAGTACAGTCTGTCCCAGCATAGGCTGCCCCCAGCTGAGGCTGCTGGGTTAAACTTACATTACGTTAAAGCGCTGTTAAATCTCTCCCCACGCTCTGAAGATAATCCGACCAGAACTCCAAGCTCTCACATTAACATTATACTCTATATTCTTCAACGCTGATGGGTTACAGTCCACATTTCACACCGGAAGTGTCCCTGAGTTCCCACATGGTACAGGAGGAGCATATCACATGGCTGAGCTCTCCTGCCATGTCTTAACCTTAGATACCCTTAAATTGGTAATAACAATGTTACAGTTCACTTACTGATATAAAAAAGAAAAGAAAAGCTACTCACCAATCACCAGCCAATCACTTAACCCATTGGCTGTGACGTCACTTTTTGATTACTTTCTACTTCTATTTTGCTTTCTCTCCCGCTGTAGCTGCCTTTTGATAGGCTGCTCCCGCGTCTCACCAACTGCCGCTGGCTCTCGATCTCCCGCTGTAGCTGCCTTTTGATAGGCTGCTCCCGCGTCTCACCAACTGCCGCTGGCTCTCGATCTCCCGCTGTAGCTGCCAAATACTGTCTTCATGAAGGAAGACACAAATAACCCTCTGGAAGTACTAGGGGACTGAGGGTCTAGTGAGAAGGAGGAACATCCACTGGTTCTCCCTTGTCCACTCTACTAGTTACATCCTCAAAAAATTCCAGCAGATTTGTCAAGCATGATTTTCCCTTCATAAACCCATGCTGACTTGGACCGATCCTGTCACTGCTTTCCAAATGCGATGCTATTTCATCATTAATAATTGATTCCAATATTTTCCCCTCTACTGATGTCAGACTAACCGATCTATAATTACCCGCTTTCTCTCTCCCACCCTTTTTAAAAAGTGGTGTTACATTAACTACATTCCAGTCCATAGGAACTGATCCAGAGTCGATAGACTGTTGGAAAATGATCACCAATGCATCCACTATTTCTAGGGCCACTTCCTTAAGTACCCTGGGATGCAGATTATCAGGCCCCGGGGATTTATCGGCCTTCAATCCCATCAATTTCCCTAACACAATTTCCCGCCTAATAATGATATCCTTCTGTTCCTCCTTCTCACTAGACCCTCGGTCCCCTAGTACTTCCAGAGGGTTATTTGTGTCTTCCTTCATGAAGACAGAACCAAAGTATTTGTTCAATTGGTCTGCCATTTCTTTGTTCCCCATTATAAATTCACCTGAATCCGACTGCAAGGGACCTACGTTTGTCTTCATTAATCTTTTTCTCTTCACATATCTACAGAAGCTTTTGCAGTCAGTTTTTATGTCCCGGCAAGCTTCTTCTCGTACTCTATTTTCCCCCTCTTAATTAAACTCTTTGTCCTCCTCTGCTGAATTCTAAATTTCTCCCAGTACTCAGGTTTGTTGCTTTTTCTGGACAATTTATATGTCTCTTCCTTGGCTTTAACACTATCCTTAATTTCCCTTGTTAGTCACGGTTGTGCCACCTTCCCTGTTTTATTTTTACTGCAGATAGGGATGTACAATTGCTGAAGTTCATCCATGTGATCTTTAAATATTTGCCATTGCCTATCCACCGTCAACCCTTTAAGTATCATTTGCCAGTCTATTCTAGCCAATTCATGCCTCAAACCATCGAAGTTACATTACCTTAAGTTCAGGACCCTAGTTTCTGAATTAACCGTGTCACTCTCCATCTTAATAAAGAATTCTACCATATTATGGTCACTCTTCCCCAAGGAGCCTTGCACAACAAGATTGCTAATTAGTCCCTTCTCATTACACATCACCCAGTCCAGGATGGCCAGCTCTCTAGTTGGTTCCTCGACATATTGGTCTGGAAAACCATCCCTAATACACTCCAGGAAATCCTCCTCCACCGCTTTGCTACCAGTTTAGTTAGCCAAATCAATATATCGATTAAAGTCACCCATGATAACTGCTGTACCTTTATTGCATGCATCCCTAATTTGTTGTTTGATGCTATCCCCAACCTCACTACTAATGTTTGGTGGTCTGTACACAACTCCCACTAGCGTTTTCTGTCCTTTGGTATTCCGTAGCTCCACCCATTCAGATTCCACATCATCCAAGCTAATGTCCTTTCTTACTATTGCATTAATTTTCTCTTTAACCAGCAATGCCACCCCGCCTCCTTTTCCTTTCTGTCTGTCCTTCCTAAATGTTGAATACCCCTGGATGTTGAGTTCCCAGCCTTGGTCACCCTGAAGCCATGTCTCTGTGATGCCAATTACATCATACCCGTAAACTGCTATCTGCGCAGTTAATTCGTCCACCTTATTCCGAATACTCCTCGCATTGAGGCACAGAGCCTTCAGGCTTGTCATTTTAACACACTTTGCCCCTTTAGAATTTTGGTGTAATGTGGCCCTTTTTGCTTTTTGTCTTAGGTTTCTCTGCCCTTCACTTTTACTTTCCTTCTTTCTATCTTTTGCTTCTGCCCCAAATTAATTCAAATTTGGTCCGTGGTCAGGGTCAGGAGGGTATGGCTACAAGTGAGGAAGGTATGGGGACTCAAGAAGTAGTGACGGAGGAGCCTCAGCCCTTGCTCTTGTCCAAATCAAGTTCAAAAATGTGTGGACAAGAGCAGAGACTGCAGGGAGGATGAGAAAACTGACCACAGCACCGTGGTACAGGTGGCCATTCAAGTGTGGGGAGTAAAAAGAAACATTGTCATGGTAGGGGACAGTATAGTTCGGGGGATAGATAAGTGTTGTGTATGCAATAACTGTTAGACTGAGTACTGTTTAACTCCAAGAGGTATGACCTTGGCTCTGCTTTATTACGGCCCAAAGTGCTTATACTTGGGCTGCACACACGTGCGTCCAACAATGACGCCATCTAGTGGGTAGTCATCCCAAAAGTACATACATGACAATACCCCCCCTCTGAGATATTAACACAGTCTTTTACAAATTGAGACGTTCCAGTGTTGTACGCTCCCGGGTTGACCGTCTCAGTTCAACTCCAGACTTGGGTGAGTGTTCAGAGTCTGTTGTGACTGGTGGCTGGGTGGCTGATCTGGTGGGAGTGGCAATGGCCATGTCAGGGATTGAAAGTCCATTTTCATTTGAACATGTCAGTGATTGAAAGTCCCGATTCACTGATGACCACTGAATCCTCTGATGACTGGGGGTAGGTTGGTTGGTCGTCGATTGTCTCTTCCCCCGACTGTTCCGGTTCGTCTGTGTGCCGCAGCTTTGTCTGATCCATATGTTTCCTGCATGTTTGCCCATTTTTGAGCTTGACAATAAATACTCTGTTGCTCTCCTTGGCCAGGATAGTACCATCGATCCACTTGGGACCCTAACCATAATTCAGAACATATACAGGATCATTTACAGAAATATCGCGTGACACAGCTGTGCGATCGTGATACCCTTGCTGACTTTGTCTTCTATATTCAACATGATTATTCAAGTCAGGGTGTACAAGAGATAGCTTGGTCTTAAGACCTCTCTTCATCATTAGTTCAGCAAGTGAGACCCCGATAAGCGTGTGTGGTCTTGTCCTGTAACTAAGCAGTATGCATGACAGGCAGGTCTGCAGTGACCTTTGGGTTATGATATGATTATACACTCTATCCATTTCGAATATGCATCCCCCACAACTAAAAACATCTTCCCCAGGAAGGGACTGCAAAGTCGATGTAGATCCTGGACCATGGTTTGGACGGCCACGACCACAGGCTCAGCGGCGATTCCGCCGGTGCTTTGCTGAGTTGCATGCAAGTGTTGCACTGATGCACACATGATTCCAGCTCAGAGTCAATTCCCGGCCACCATACATGAGACCTGACGATAGCTTTCATCATTACAATGCCGGGATGTGTGCTATGTAGCTCATGTACAAATTCCTCTCTCCCTTTCTTGGGCATAACAACACGATTGCCCCACAGTTTACAATCCAACTGAATAGACAGTTCGTCTTTGCGACGAATGTAAGGTTTGGCCTCCTCGCACATTTGCTTGGGTATGGCAGACCAATCATCTTTGAAGATGCAACTCTTCACCACTGATAAAATTGGGTCCTGGCTGGTCCAGGTCCTAACTTGTTGAGCCGTGACAGGGGTTCCTTCACTCTCAAAAGCATCCATAACTAACAATAGGTCCGCCGGTTGTGGCGTTTCCACCACCGGTGTGGGCAACGGCAGACGGCTCAAAGCATTGGCACAATTCTTGGTGGCAGGTCTATGGTGAATGGCATAATCATAAGCTGATAGTGTCAGCGCCCACCTCTGGATGCGGGATGAAGCATTGGTATTAATACCTTTGTTTTCAGAGAACAATGAAATGAGCAGCTTATGAACTGTCTCCAGTTCAAATTGAAGACCAAACAGGTACTGATGCATATTTTTAACCCCACACACACAGGTTAGTGCTTCTTTACCATGTTGTAGGCTCTTTCCGCTTTAGACAAACTTTTTGAAGCATACGCGACTGGTTGAAGTTTACCCGAATCGTTAGCTTGTTGGAGTACGCAACCAATTCCATATGACGAAGCATCGCAGGCTAATACTAAATGTTTACATGGGTCATAATGTACCAGCAGCTTGTTAGAGCAAAGCAGATAGGTGGTTTTCTCAAAAGCTCTGTCTTGAGACGCACCCCACACCCAGTTGTCGCCTTTTCTTAGCATCATGTGCAGTGGTTCTAATAAGGTGCTCAATTTAGGTAGGAAGTTACCGAAGTAGTTGAGTAGACCCAGGAACGAATGCAGTTCCGTCACATTCTGTGGCTTGGGTGCATTCTTGATGGCCTTGGTTTTCGGGTCCATGGGCCTGATGCCATCAGCAGCAAATTTCCTCCCCAGGAATTCGACCTCTGGTGCCATGAAGACGTACTTCAGACTGAGTCCCACTTTGTCCACTCGATGTAGAACCTCATCCAGGTAGTTCAGATGTTCCTCGGAGTCACGGCCTGTGATCCGGATGTCATCTTGGAACACAACGGTTCTGGGGACGGACTTCAGTCGACTCTCCGTGTTTCTCTGAAATATTGCTGCAGCCGAGCAAATTCCAAAAGGGATCCTGTGATAAATAAACAGTCCTTTATGTGTGTTAATGCACAAAAGTCTCTTCGACGTCTCGACCAGCTCCTGTGTCAGGTAGGCTGACGTCAAGTCCAGTTCGGTGAATGACTTCCCCCCCGGCTAGCGTTGCAAACAAGTCATCAGCCTTCGGTAATGGGTACTGATCCTGTTTCAAAACCCTGTTGATCGTAGCCTTGTAGTCTCCACAGATTCTGACTGCCATCACTTTTCAGCACAGGAACAATGGGGCTGGCCCATTCATTAAATTCAACCGGTGATATGATCCCTTCACACTGGAGTCTGTCCAGTTCGATTTCGACCTTCTCCCTCATCATATACGGAACTGCGAAGCTTTATGATGGACGGGTCTTGCATCCGAATCCACGTGGATCTGCACCTTGTCTCCCGTGAAGTTGCCGATGCTTGGTTCGAACAGCGAGGGGAACTTGCTCAGTACTTGGGCACATTTATTTTTCTCCGATGACAATGCCTTGATGTCGTTCCAATTGCATCTGATTTTTTCAAGCCAGTTCCTGCCGAACAGCGTTGGGCCATTGCCTGGGACAATCCATAGCGGTAACTCGTGAACCGCACCGTCTACAACACTTTAATTGTGGCACTGCCAATCACCATTATGAGTTCTTTGGTGTATGTGCGCAACTTGGCATTAACTGGACTCAGCCTAGGCCTCACAGCCTTAGTATCCCATGCCTTCTGGCTCATTATCGATTGACTCGCCCCCGTGTCCAGTTCCATCGATACCGGCACCCCATTAAATTTCACTTTGATCATTATCAGTTTGCTCTTAGTTAGAAACAAGTACAGCCCATACAAGGTGTTAGACATAGAAACATAGAAACATAGAAAATAGGTGCAGGAGTTGGCTATTCGGCCCTTCGAGCCTGCAGCGAGAGGCGGAGCATGGAGATCGAGGCGGCCTACATAAGGCCCAGCATCGAGGAGAGGCTCGGGAGTTTGTTGTCAGCGAGAGACGGAGCGGGGAGATCGAGGCGGCCTACTTAAGGCCCAGCATCGAGGAGAGGCTCGGAAGTTGGTTGTCGGCGAGAGGCCAGCTTGTGCAGCTGCAGCAGGGAGACAAAAAAGAAGTCGAAAGAAATCGAAAGGTGACTTCACAGCCAAGGGGGTAAGTGATTGGCTGATGATTGGTAAGTAGTTTTTCTTTTTCTTTTCTTTATCAGTAAGTAACCTTTTAACATTGTTGTTGCCCATTTAAGTTAATCTAAGGGTTAAGTCATGGCAGGAGAGCTCGGTCACATGTTATGCACCTCCTGTACTATGTGGGAAGTCAGGGACGCTTCCAGTGTCCCTGACGACTACGTGTGCGGGAAGTGCATCCGCCTGCAGCTCCTGACGGACCGCATTGCGGCACTGGAGCTGCGGGTGGATTCACTCTGGAGCATGCATGATGCTGAAAATGATGTGAATAGCACAGTTAGTGAGTTGGTCTTATCGCAGGTAAAGGCTTCACAGCCAGATAGGGAATGGAAGACCAACAGGAAGAGCAGTGCAAGGAAGATAGTGCAGGGATCCCCTGCGGTCATCCCCTGTAAAACGGATACACCGCTTTGAGTACTGTTGAAGGGGATGACTCATCAGGGGAGAGCAGCAGCAGCCAAGTTCATGGCACCGTGGCTGGCTCTGCTGCACAGGAGGGCAGGAAAAAGAGTGGGAGAGCAATAGTGATAGGGGATTCAATTGTAAGGGGAATAGATAGGCGTTTCTGCGACCGCATCCGAGACTCCAGGATGCTATGTTGCCTCCCTGGTGCAAGGGTCAAGGATGTCTCGGAGTGGGTGCAGGACATTCTGAAAAGGGAGGGTGAACAGCCAGTTGTCGTGGTGCATATAGGTACCAACAATTTAGGTAAAAAACGGGATGAGGTCCTACGAGACGAATTTAGGGAGCTAGGAGTTAAATTAAAAAGTAGGACCTCAAAAGTAATAATCTCCGGACTGCTACCAGTGCCACGTGCTAGTCAGAGTAGGAATCACAGGATAGCTCAGATGAATATGTGGCTTGAGCAGTGGTGCAGAAGGGAGGGATTCAAATTCCTGGGGTATTGGAACCGGTTCTGGGGGAGGTGGGACCAGTACAAACCGGATGGTCTGCACCTGGGCAGGACCGGAACCAATGTCCTAGGGGGAGTGTTTGCTAGTGCTGTTGGGAAGGAGTTAAACTAATATGGCAGGGGGATGGGAGCCTGTGCAGGGAGACAGAGGGAAATAAAATGGAGTCAGAAGCAAAAGACAGAAAGGAGAATAGTAAAAGTGGAGGGCAGAAAAACAAAAGGGGCCACATTACGGCAAAATTCTAAAGGGGCAAAGTGTGTTAAAAAGACAAGCCTGAAGGCTCTGTGCCTCAATGCGAGGAGTATTCAGAATAAGGTGGATGAATTAACTTACGCAGATAGGAGTTAATGGGTATGATGTAATTGGCATCACAGAGACATGGCTCCAGGGTGACCAAGGCTGGGAACTCAACATCCAAGGATATTCAGCATTTAGGAAGGATTGACAGAAAGGAAAAGGAGGTGGGGTGGCGTTGCTGGTTAAGGAGGAAATTAATGCAATAGTAAGGAGGGACATTAGCCTGGATGATGTGGAATCGGTATGGGTGGAGTTGCGGAATTCAAAAGGGCAGAAAACACTAGTGGGAGTTGTGTACAGACCACCAAACAGTAGTAGTGAGGTTGGGGACAGCATCAAACAAGAAATAAGGGATGTGTGCAATAAAGGTATAGCAGTTATCATGGGCGACTTTAACCTGCATATTGATTGGGCTAACCAAACTGGTAGCAATGCAGTGGAGGAGGATTTCCTGGAGTGTATTAGGAATGGTTTTCTAGACCAATATGTCGAGGAACCAACTAGAGAGCTGGCCATCCTCGACTGGGTAATATGTAATGAGAAGGGACTAATTAGCAATCTTGTTGTGCGAGGCCCCTTGGGGAAGAGTGACCATAATATGGTAGAATTCTTTATTAAGATGGAGAGTGACACAGTTAATTCAGAAACGAGGGTCCTGAACTTAAGGAAAGGTGACTTCGACGGTATAAGGCGTGAATTGGCTAAAATAGACTGGCAAAGGATACTTAAAGGGTTGATGGTGGATAGGCAATGGCAAACATTTAAAGATCGCATGGACGAACTTCAGCAATTGTACATCCCTGTCTGGAGTAAAAGAAATAAAATGGGCAAGGTGGCTCAACCATGGCTAACAAGGGAAATTAAGGATAGTGTTAAATCCAAGGAAGAGGCAAACAAATTGGCCAGAAAAAGCAACAAACCTGAGGACTGGGAGAAATTTAGAATTCAACAGAGGAAGACGAAGGGTTTAATTAAGAGGGTGAAAATAGAGTACGAGAGGAAGCTTGCAGGAAAATAAAAACTGACAGCAAAAGCTTCTATAAATATGTGAAGAGAAAAAGATTAGCAAAGACAAACGTAGGTCCCTTGCAGTCGGATTTATAATGGGGAACAAAGAAATGGCAGACCAATCGAACAAATACTTTGGTTCTGTCTTCACAAAGGAAGACATAAATAACCTTCCGATTGCACTAGGGGACAGTGCGTCTAGTGAGAAGGAGGAACTGAAGGATATCCTTATTAGGCGAAAAATTGTGTTAGGGAAATTGACGGGATTGAAGGCTGATATATCCCCGGGGCCTGATAGTCTGCATCCCAGAGTACTTCAGGAAGTGGCCCTAGAAATAGTGGATGCATTGGTGATCATTTTCCAACAGTCTATCGACTCTGGATCAGTTCCTATGGACTGGAAACATAGAAACATAGAAACATAGAAAATAGGTGCAGGAGTAGGCCATTCAGCCCTTCTAGCCTGCACTGCCATTCAATGAGTTCATGGCTGAACATGCAACTTCAGTACCCCCTTCCTGCTTTCTCGCCATACCCCTTGATCCCCCTAGTAGTAAGGACTTCATCTAACTCCCTTTTGAATATATTTAGTGAATTGGCCTCAACTACTTTCTGTGGTCGAGAATTCCACAGGTTCACCACTCTCTGGGTGAAGAAGTTTCTGCTCATCTCGGTCCTAAATGGCTTACCCCTTATCCTTAGACTGTGACCCCTGGAAGGTAGCTAATGTAACACCACTTTTTAAAAAAGGAGGGAGAGAGAAAACGGATAACTATAGACCGGTTAGCCTGACATCAGTAGTGGGGAAAATGTTGGAATCAATCATTAAGGATGAAATAGCAATGCATTTGCAAAGCAGTGACAGGATCGGACCAAGTCAGCATGGATTTATGAAAGGGAAATCATGCTTGACAAATCTTCTTGAATTTTTGTGAGGATGTAACTAGTAGAGTGGACAAGGGAGAACCAGTGGATGTGGTGTATTTGAACTTTCAAAAGGCTTTTGACAAGGTCCCGCACAAGAGATTGGTGTGCAAAATCAAAGCACATGGTATTGGGGGTAATGTACTGACGTGGATAGAGAACTGGTTGGCAGACAGGAAGCAGGGAGTCGGGATAAATGGGTCCTTTTCAGAATGGCAGGCAGTGACTAGTGGGGTGCCACAGGGTTCAGTGCTGGGACCCCAGCCATTTACAATATACATTAATGATTTAGATGAAGGAATTGAGTGTAATATCTCCAAGTTTGCAGATGACACTAAACTGGGTGGCGGTGTGAGCTGTGAGGAGGACGCTAAGAGGTTGCAGGGTGACTTGGACAGATTAGGTGAATGGGCAAATGCATGGCAGATACAGTATAATGTGGATAAATGTGAGGTTATCCATTTTGGTGGCAAAAACATGAAGGCAGAATATTATCTGGATGGCAGCAGATTAGGAAAAGGGGAGGTGCAACGAGACCTGGGTGTCATGGTTCATCAGTCACTGAAAGTGGGCATGCAGGTACAGCAGGCGGTGAAGAAGATAAATGGTATGTTGGCCTTCATAGCTAGAGGATTTGAGTATATGAGCGGGGAGGTTTCCTGCAGTTGTCCAGGGCCTTAGTGAGGCCTCACCTGGAATGTTGTGTTCAGTTTTGGTCTCCTAATCTGAGGAAGGACGTTCTTGCTATTCAGGGAGTGCAGCGAAGGTTCACCAGACTGATTCCAGGGATGGCTGGACTGTCATATGAGGAGAGACTGGATCAACTGGGCCTTTATTCACTGGAGTTTAGAAGGATGAGAGGGGATCTCATAGAAACATGTAAGATTCTGACGGGACTGGACAGGTTGGATGCGGAAAGAATGTTCCCGATGTTGGGGAAGTCCAGAACCAGGGGACATAGTCTTAGGGTAAAGCATAGGCTTTTTAGGACTGAGATGAGGAGAAACTTCTTCACTCAGAGAGTTGTTAACCTATGGAATTCCCTGCCGCAGAGAGTTGTTGATGCCAGTTCATTGGATATATTCAAGAGGAAATTAGATATGGCCCTTACAGCTAAGGGGATCAAGGGGTATGGAGAGAAAGCAGGAAAGGGCTACTGAGGGAATGATCAGCCATGATCGTATTGAATGGCAGTGCAGGCTCGAAGGGCCGAATGGCCTACTTCTGCACCTATTTTCTATGTTTCTATTTTTCTATGTAATATGTGCTTTTGCTCGGAGTTCATTCCACATGTCCACCAGCCTGCTGTTAAAAAAAAAATCCTTCTAATCTCTAGTTTTGCTCAAGATGTATCAATTTTGTACTTGTGTGGTTCTGAAATCTCAGTTGGAAGTTACTCTGATTACAACGGTATTAGCTGCGCTTTACAGCATTTTAAAGAAATGTGCCTTGACAGGTAAAATAACTTTTTCTGGTGATACAGATATGGATCCAATTCGTTAGCTTGAAGAAAAATCTAAGAAAGAATTTTGGTCTTGCGTGGCGAAGGAATACTTAAGGGGAACCAGATCTATAAAATAATAATATGGGGGTAGGAGTAGGCCTTGTTCTCTCTGCTCAAAGTGGAGGATTTGATATTTTTCTGAATAAAACATCCCATTGTACACAGATATTATTCTATTGTAATTTGATATTTAGTTGGGAACTTTTGTGCTTAGCAACGTGAGAGATGATAACTCTGGAAGAAGAATACATTACCATCTTCCTATTCTCAGTATCAAATCAGGTATCCACACTCGTGCCTGGAATTTCCATTGAGAGTCTTCCCATCTCCCACTATAACTTCAGTGGAAATCCCGGAGAGATGGGGAATGCTAACCACCCAGAGACCATTCAGCACACTAGCCATGTGTTCTATTTTAAATTAGGATTTTATGGTTTAATTTTAATCCGGTTCCATGGGGCAACATTTCTAGATTTGAACGTGCCGGGGACTGTGCGCTGAAGTTACAGGAGTGGAGTGAAACAGTCCGCTATGTTCTTTTCACATCTCTCATTTGGAGGAGCTAACTCCTTTTTGAAGGAATATAAGGGAACATTCATTGGTACCAGATTGGAATCACAGCCCTATCCCTGACACACTCTCCCATCTGAAGGGCTGCGCTCCTGGAGCAGCATTCCTGGAATGTAGCCTCGCTGAATTTTCCCTGTAGTTTAAGGTTTAATTTCAGTCTCAAATTGATACATATTTTATGGGGAATGTAATACTTATCCAGCTGAGGGATGTCAGTGCTGGAAGCAGGACATGTTATTACTTACACCCTGTCAGTCTCAATGAAACAAGGGAATGTTTTTAATCTCAAATAAAAGTAATGTGCCTTTAATGGATTATGTGTTGGGTGTAACCATTGGTTGTGACTGCTGCCTGGTTATTTATGCTTCAACTTCTTATGCGCAGGATCCTAATGTTTGCACCTACAGTACATGAGCAGCGACTTGAGTGAATAACGATCATGACTGGCAGAGGTAAAGGAGGCAAAGGCTTGGGCAAAGACGGAGCCAAGGGACATGGTAAAGTGCTTCGTGATAATATCCAGGGCATCACCAATCTAGCCATTCGCTGTCTGGCTTGCCATGGCAAGGTCAAGCGGATCTTGGGTCTGATCTAAGAGAAAACACGTGGGATGCTGAAGGTTTTCTTGGCAAATGTGATGAGGGATGTGATCACCCCGGCCTATCTAATCTTTCCTCTTAACTAAAATTTTCCAGTCTTGACAACATCCTTGTAAATTTAAAATCAGGTTACTCACAAGTGGCCACAACCTGCGAGAGAACAGCTCCGCAGGTCGGGAAGTTAAAGAGCTGGAGCGGCGGGCCACTTCAACCTCCAGCGCGAGCTGCTCCAACTGTGCAACGTTTTTGAGATGGGCGACTCGGTGATGTCATCAAAACCCTGGTCGCCATTTTGGAGCGTGGGCAGGAACATCGGCAGGACCCAGGTACAGAGGAGTGGGAAGGTCGGGCGGATGAGTGGCACGTATTTGTGGCGACATGTGGTGAATGTTTATGGCAGAGGAGCGGCGAGAGAACGTGGCAGAGGTGCGATAGATGAGGGTACGTGCCCAGAAGAGGCGAGGGCCCAGGGGCAGCACGGGCCAGTCCACATTATTTTTTCCACATTGATTACAACTGTATATTTAATGCCATGTACATGTAATGCATACCTCTGTGCATGAACGTACATCATCATCATAGGTGGTCCCTCGAACGAGGATGACTTGCTTCCACGAGTCCACAGGTGTTTCGATGAAGGACCCGATGGTTCAGTCCTGAACTCCAATTGAGGGGGTGGAAGATGCCTGTTATGTCTCAACTAAAGCAATGTGACCGAGTCCTATAGACTTGAGTAAGTGTGACCTTAGTCTCTTTATTCTGACTCCAGAGTGCTGGCACAGCATGGGAGGCCTGCTAATATGCAGTGCTCCCAAGGGATGCTGGGATCCCTTGGGACTCCAACAGATGCGTCCCCTGGTGGCGGTAGGATGCTGGTTACAAGGTGTTGCATACATAACATCACTCCCCCGCCCCCACCCCAAAGTCAATAGTACACTTATTTACAGGGTGAGACGATCTGGGGCTTTCTGCTCCCTAGTCGATCGTCTCGGTACAAACACAGGTGCAGGTGAGTTGGTTGGGCCTTCGCTGGGCTGCTGCGCAGCTGGCCTTGCTGGGCTGCTGGGGATGGTGAGTTCAGCTTTGTGGTCAACCATGATGTCGTTTGCCACTTGTGTGTATTGGAGGGTCGAAGTTGGTTGTGTCCTCTTCGGGTTGCTCGTGGCCATCTGTGAATCGCAGTTTGGTTTGGTCCAAATGCTTTCTGCAAGTTAGTCCATTTGCAAGTTTGACCTCAAACACCCTAACCCTTCTTTGGCTATGACAATGCCAGCAAGCCATTTGGGACCATGTCCATAGTTGAGTACAAATACAGGGTCATTGACTTCAATATCGCGTGACAAATTTGCGCGATCATGGTACATGCTTTGTTGATGCCGCCTGCCCTCGACATGATCATGGAGATCAGGGTAGACTGGAGAGAGCCTTGTTTTGAGTGCCCTTTTCATGAGCAGTTCGGCAGGGGGAACCCCGGTGAGCACTGGGGTCTTGTGCGGTAGCTGAGCAGGACTCGGGACAGGCGGGTCTGCATGGAGCCTTCCGACACGCGTTTCAAGCTTTGCTTGATGGTTTGGACTGCCCGTTCTGCCTGGCCGTTAAATGCGGGCTTGAACGGGGCAGATGTGACGTGCTTAATCCCATTGTGGGTCATGAATTCCTTGAATTCAGCGCTGGTGAAGCACGGCTCATTGTCGCTGACAAGGACATCAGGCAGGCCATGCATGGCAAACATGGCTCGTAGGTTTTCAATGGTGGCAGTGGACGTGCTTACAGACATTATTACACACTCAATCCATTTTGAATAAGCATACACAACAACCAAAAACATTTTGCCTAGAAACAGGCCAGCGAAGTCAACGTGGATCCTAGACCACGGTTTGGAGGGCCATGACCACAAACTTAGCGGTGCCTCCCTGAGTGCTTTGCTCAGTTGAGAGCAAGTGTTGCATTGGCGCACGCAAGACTCCAAATCTGAGTCGATGCCGGGCCACCACATGTGGGTTCTGGCTTTAGCTTTCATCATTACTATGCCTGGGTGAGTACTGTGTAGGTCGCGTATAAACGTTTTCCTGTCTTTCTTAGGCAAAACCACGCAATTACCCCACAAAAAACAGTCCGCCTGCATGGACATTTCGTCTTTACGCCGCTGGAATGGCTTGATCTCTTCATGCATCTCCGCTGGGACGCTGGACCAGCTCTCATGGAAGACAGTTTTTTAGAAGGGACAGTAAAGGATCCTGGCTGGTCCAGGTCCTGATCTGGCGGGCTGTAATGGGTGACTTTTCGTTTTCAAATGAATCCATCACCAAGAGCAAGTCTGCAGGCTGTGCCATTTCCACCCCGGTGGTGGGCAATGGTAGTCGACTGAGAGCATCAGCGAAGTTCTCCGTGCCTGGTCTGTGGCGAATTACACAGTTATATGCAGACAGCGTGAGCGCCCATTTTTGGATGCGAGCCGAGGCATTGGTATTAATCCCTTTGCTCTCTGAGAATAGCGATATGAGCGGCTTATGGTCAGTTTCTAACTCGAACTTAAGCCCAAACAGATACTGATGCATTTTTTTTACCCCGTAAACGCATGCCAGAGCTTCTTTTTTAATCATGCTGTAGGTCCTTTCGGCCTTGGACAAACTCCTGGACGCATAAGCGGCTGGTTGCAATGTTCCCGATTCATTTGCTTGTTGTAACACACACCCGACCCTGTACGAAGACGCAACGCAAGCTAGCACTAAACGTTTCACATGGGTTATACAGAACAAGTAGTTTGTTGGAACATAACAGATTTCTGGCTTTCTCAAAAGCAGTCCCTTGTGATTTCCCTTATACCCAGTCATCTCCCTTGTGTAGCGACACGTTTAGAGGTTCTAGCAAGGTGCTTAACCCGGGTAGGAAATTACCAAAATAATTGAGGAGTCCCAAGAACGACTGCAGCTCCATCACATTCTGTGGTCTCGGCGCATTCTTGATGGCCTCCGTCTTGGCGTGGGTGGGTTTGATGCTGTATACCGTGATTCTTCTCCCCAAGAACTCGACCTCTGGCACCAGGAAACACACACTTCGAGTATTTCAACCGGAGTCCCACACGATCTAGCCGACTTAGAACCTCTTCCAGGTTCTGCAAGTGTTCGATGGCGTCCCGATCCGTGACCAATAGGTCGTCCTGGAAAACCACGGTGCGCAGAACCGACTTTAGCAGACTCTCCATGTTCCTTTGAAAAATAGCCATGACCAATCGAATCCAAAACTGGCATCTATTGTAGATGAACAAACCTTTGTGCGTGTTGATGCAGATGAGGCATATCGAAGATTCCGTCAGCTCCTGCGTCATGTAGGCCGAGTTCAGTTCCAACTTGGTGAACGCCTTCCCTCCTGCCAGCGTCGCAAATAGGTCATCTGCCTTAGGTAGCAGGTACTGGTCCTGCAGCGAAAAACAGTTAATCGTTACTTTATAGTCCCCGCAAATTCTGACCGTGTCATCGCCCTTGAGAACCAGTACAATCGGACTGTCCCACTCGTTGAACTCAACCAGCGCGATGATGCCCTCTCGCTGCAGCCTGTCCAGCTCGATCTCCACTTTCTCTCGCATCATGTATGACACCGCACGTGTCTTGTGGTGGATGGGTCGTGAACCAAGTGGATCTGCACCTTCGCCCCAGAGAATTTTCTGATGCCTGGCTCAAACAACGATGGGAACTTGCTCAAAACCTGGGCACATGAGGCATCGTCGATGGACGAAAGTGCTCGGATGTCGTCCCAGTTCCAGCGGATTTTTCCCAGCCAGCTTCTGCCGAACAGTGTGGGGCCATCTGCTGGTATAATCCATAATGGTAGTTCGTGCACCGCTCCATCATAGGAGACTTTTACTGCTGCACTGCCAATGACAGGGATCAGCTCTTTAGTGTAAGTTCTCAGCTTGGTATGAATAGGGCTCAGCTTGGGTGTTTGTGCCTTGTTGCACCACAGCCTCTTGAAGGCCTTTTTGCTCATGATAGACTGACTCGCACCCGTATCCAATTCCATGGATACTGGAATTCTGTTCAGTTCAACTTTTAACATGATCGCCGGACATTTCGTGGTGAAGGTGTGTACCCCGTACACTTCTGCCTCCTCGGTTCGAGTCTCTAGTTCAGTTTGATCCGCCATGGATCGGTCTTCCTCTGCAACGTGGTGGTTTGCAGGGTTTTCGACTCATCTGCACATTCGCTGGAGGTGTCCCATTGTTCCACAACCTTTGCACGCATAGTGTTTGAAGCGGTATTGATGGGCTCAATGATCACCTCCACTGTGCCAACAAGAGGTTAATTGCCTCGTATTCACACTTGATGGCGGACTCTGAGTCATCTGAGGTCGTGCAGCTGCAGGCGTGTACGTTCTGCCATATGCATTCCTGCCTGAAAACAACGTTACTTTGTGTACAGTACTTGCCGATGCATCTTTGTGCTGCAAAATTTGTTTGGTGTTATCGCTGGTGGGCATAAATGCCTGGGCTATTGTTCTGACTTTGCTCATGTTCGGTGTTTCAACAGTCAATAGTTTGTGAAGGATAACCTCATGGCCAATGCCAAGCACAAAAAAGTCTCTTAGCATTTGCTCCAGGAATCCACCGAATTCGCAATGTCCTGCAAGGCGCCTTAGTTTGGCAATATAGCTCGCCACTTTCTGGCCTTCAGACCGTTGACATGTATAAAATCGATACCTTGCCATCAGAACGATCTCCTTCGGATTTAGGTGCTCCCGGACCAGTGTACACAGTTCTTCATACGATTTGGTTGTTGGTTTCACCAGAGCAAGAACATTTTTCATGAGGCCATAGGTTGTTGCTCCGCAGACGGTGAGGAGGATCGCTCTTCGTTTGTCAGCGTTCTCATTCCCTTCCAGCTCGTTGGCCACAAAGTATTGGACGAGTTACTCCACGAAGGCTCCCCAATCGTCCCCTTCTGAGAATTTCTCTAGGATACCAACAGTTCTCTGCATTTTCATGTGATGATTCGTTATCTCATCGCCAGTCATGTTCATAATAAAGTAATGTAACTGAGTACTGTAGACATGAGTAAGTGTGACCTTAGTCTCTTTATTCTGACTCCAGAGTGCTGGCACAGCATGGGAGGCCTGCTTATATGCAGTGCTCCCAAGGGATGCTGGGATCCCTTGGGACTGCTGTGTGTGAATTTTCATAGAAACATAGAAACATAGAAAATAGGTGCAGGAGTAGGCCATTTGGCCCTTCGAGCCTGCACCACCATTCAATAAAATCATGGCTGATCATTCCTTCCATACCCCTTGATCCCTTTAGCCATAAGGGCCATATCTAACTCCCTCTTGAATATATCCAATGATCTGCCACCAACAACTCTCTGCGGCAGGGAATTCCACAGGTTAACAACTCTCTGAGTGAAGAAGTTTCTCCTTATCTCAGTCCTAAATGGCCTGCCCCTTATCCTAAGACTGTGTCCCCTGGTTCTGGAGTTCCCCAACATCGGGAACATTCTTCCCGCATCTAACCTGTCCAGTCCCGTCAGAATCACCCATACCGATTCCACTTCATCCCAGCTAATGTCCTTCCTTACAATTGCATTAATTTCCTCTTTAACCAGCAGCACCACCCCGCCTCCTTTTCCTTTCTGTCGATCCTTCCTAAATGGTGAATACCCCTGGATGTTGAGTTCCCAGCCTTAGTCACCCTGGAGCCATGTCTCCGTGATGCCAATCACATCATATCCATTAACTGCTATCTGCGCAGTTAATTCATCCACCTTATTCCGAATACTCCTCGCATTGAGGCACAGATCCTTCAGGCTTGTCTTTTTAACACACTTTTCCCCTTTAGAATTTTGCTGTATTGTGGCCCTTTTTGTTTTTTGCCTTGGGTTTCTCTGCCCTCCACTTTTAATTTTCTCCTTTCTATCTTTTGCTTCTGACTCCATTTTATTTCCCTCTGTCTCCCTGCACAGGTTCCTATCCCCCTGCCATATTAGTTTAACTCCTCCCCAACAGCACGAGCAAACACACCCCCTAGGACATTGATTCCGGTCCTGCCCAGGTGCAGACCGTCCGGTTTGTACTGGTCCCACCTCCCCCAGAACCGGTTCCAATGTCCCAGGAATTTGAATCCCTCCCTTCTGCAGCCACGTATTCATCTGAGCTATCCAGCGATTCCTACTCTGACTAGCACGTGGCACTGGTTGCAATCCCGAGATTACTACTTTTGAGGTCCTACTTTTTAATTTAACTCTTAGCTCCCTAAATTCGTCTCGTAGCACCTCATCCCGTTTTTTACCTATATCGTTGGTACCTATATGCACCACGACAACTGATTGTTCACCCTCCTTTTTCAGAATGTCCTGCACCCGCTCCGAGACATCCTTTACCCTTGCACCAGGGAGGCAACATACCATCCTGGAATCTCGGCTGCGGTCGCAGAAATGCCTATCTATTTCCCTTACAATTGAATCCCCTATCACTATCGCTCTCCCACTCTTTTTCCTGCCCTCCTGTGCAGCAGAGCCAGCCTTGGTGCCATGAACTTGGCTGCTGCTGCCCTCCCCTGATGAGTCATCCCCCTCAACAGTACCCAAAGTGGTGTATCTGTTTTGCAGGGGGATGACCGCAGGGGACCCCTGCACTACCTTCCTTGCACTGCTCTTCCTGTTGGTCTTCCATTTCCTATCTGGCTGTGTACCCTTTACCTGCGGTAAGACCAACTCGCTAAACGTGCTCTTCACGTCATTCTCAGCATTGTGGATGCTCCAGAGTGAATCCACCCGCAGCTCCAGTGCCACAATGCGGTCCGTCAGGAGCTGGAGGTGGATACACTTCCCGCAAACATAGTCGCCTATGTGTGAATTTCTTTTAACGCGTGGTGACTATTGCACACCAGCCACCACACGGGCTTGACAGAGCTAGGCCTTTATCCAGTGGCAAAGGTTAACCAGGACGACTGGAGACCTGCTCTGCTGCACAGACCTAGAGCACACACATATCGCAGTGTGAAACATAGAAACATAGAAAATAGGTGCAGGAGTAGGCCATTCGGCCCGACTGGAGCCTGCACCACCATTCAATATGATCATGGCTGATCATGCAATCAGCCCAAGCAGTCCGTACTGGAATTTCTCCTCCTCACAATTTGTAGATCTCCATCCCCATATGTCTAACCTGTTCCCATATTCCATTATTCCATTTTTCTTCAAACACCTATTTAACATATTCTGAAATGTTACACAAGCATAGCCTGAATGCAAAAGAAGAAGAAAGAAAGACTTGTATTTATATAGTGCCTTTCACGACCATTGGATGTCCCAAAAAGCTTTACAGCCAATGAAGTACTTTTTGAAGTGTAGTCACTGTTGTAATGCAGGAAATTGAGGTACAAATGGCGTGCGCGTCATCTTCATTCTGCCTACTTGTACCAGGTGTTGAGGGGCCTAACCAGCGATCCTTAAAGGGACCACTGGAGGCTGCTCAAAAAATGGCCTGAGAATCGTCAGTTTTTATTTTTGTGGTTCGATGCTGGAATATTCCTTCACAAAAGAAACTCCAGCCGCTGGTGGTGGGTTTGAAGATTTCCCCCCCTCCCAGCCCTGACTCTGCCTCCCCCCCATCTGCCCGAAAACCAGCCCTCCCTGGCCAGTAAGCTGCAGCAATGTGCCCATTTGGTGCCCGCTGCTCTCCGGAAGCTCTGAAATGAGGTCTGAAGCCAAATTCGCCCCGTGCCCAGGGCTGGCACGGATTCTTGCCTGAAGCCATTGCTCTGCCGCCTTTGTATTGAAAAATACAATTTTTTCCACCTATTTATATCTGGATCTTACAGTGAGATTCCTACAGCCAGTTCAGGACCATGATTTGCATATTATATCCCTAGATGACTAAGAGCTGTCGAGTCGAATTTCTCACCCATTATTCCTGATTTTGTTCATTCCTCCCCATTTTCAAGCAGAGAAGTTTTACCACTCAGTGTGTGAGTGACTGTTCACATTTGACTTATCACAGAGGAGTCCAAGAGCGTAAAGTTGTAGATTTTTGCTCCAACACAAAACAGTATATTTAGCAGCATCACCTCCACAACAAAGCCCTCAATTTACACTTGATGCTCCTTCACACGATTCAGCCTCAGAGTGAAATAGCCTGTTGTTGATCAGTGCTGCTTTAAATAAGCAAGTGTCTTATCTCGTGACCATGATGCCAACAATGTATTTCAACTGTGTCAAATGAATTTCAATATAGATAAGGGTGAGGTGGTGCATTTTGGTAGGAAGAATAAGGAGGATACATACTGTTAGGATAATAACAGTCTAAATGGGGTAAAGGAGCAAAGGGATTTAGGGGTACCTGTTGTGTATCTGTAAAGCATGCACTCCCATGTTCCACCACCAGGGAGCTCATCCCCTGAAGTCCCAAGGGATCCCAGCATCCCTTAGGAGCACTGTATATAAGCCAGCCCTAAGGCCTGTTCCTCACTGTGGAGTGTCTTATTAAAGACTGAGGTCACTGTTACTTTAACCTCCCTGTGTGCAGCCTCATCTGTGTTAGGAACACAATAACTGCCGACGAGAATACGAATCCAATGCAAAGATGCAGCAAACTGTGGGCATCCTGGAGAAGTTCTCGGAGGGTGAGGACTGGGAAGTCTATGTCGAACGGCTAGACGAGTACTTTGTAGCCAACGAGCTTGACGGAGATGGAAGCGTTGCAAAAAGGAGAGCGGTCCTCCTCACAGTCTGCGGGACACCAACCTACAGCCTCATGAAGAATCTTCTGGCTCCGGTGAAACCCACAGATAAGTCATATGAGGAGCTGTGTACACTGGTTCGGGAGCATCTTAACCCGAGGGAGAGCGGCTGATGGCGAGTTATCGGTTCTACATGTGCCAGAGATCTGAAGTTCAGGAAATGGCGAGCTACGTCGCCGAGCTAAGGCGACTTGCAGGACAATGTGAGTTTGATGGCTACCTGGAGCAAATGCTCAGAGACTTTTTTGTACTGGGCATTAGCCACGAGACCATCCTATGAAAACTTTTGACTGTAGAGACACCGACCCTCATTAAGGCCATTGCGATAGCGCAGGCGTTTATGTCCACCAGTGATAACACCAAACAAAACTCTCAGCACACAAGTGCTAGCAATGTTCATAAATTAACTGGAACTGTGTTTGCGAGCAGAAATGTACAGGGCAGAACCCACGAGTCTGCAACTGCCAGCAGGCCTCAGGTGACCCAGATGACTCAGAGTCCCCAACAAAGGATGAATCCAAGGCAATTCACACCTTGTTGGTGTCATGGAGGCTTCCATTCAGCCTATTTATGCCGCTTCAAAGGGATGTTTGCAAGAGCTGTGGAACAATGGGGCACCTCCAACGAGCTTGCAAACGAGCTGCAAGCTCTGCAAAACCTGCTAACCACCACGTGGCAGTGGAAGATCGGTCCATGGTGGATCAAAGCAATTTTGAGCCTCAGAGAGAGGAGGCAGATGCTGAAGTACATGAGGTGCACACATTTTTGATGAAATGTCCACCTATAATGCTAAACGTAAAATTGAATGGCTTACCCATAGCCATGGAACTGGACACTGGCGCTAGCCAATCCATCATGAGTAAAAAGATGTTTGAGAGACTGTGGTGCAACAAGGCACTCAGACCAGCCTTGAGCCCCATCCACACGAAACTGAGAACGTACACCAAAGAGCTTATCACTGTCCTGGGCAGCGCCATGGTCAAGGTCACCTACGAGGGCACGGTGCACGAACTGCCACTCTGGATTGTCCCAGGCGATGGCCCCACACTGCTTGGAAGGAGCTGGCTGGGCAAAATCCGCTGGAACTGGGATGACATCCAAGTGCTATCACATGTCGATGAGGCCTCATGTACCCAGGTTCTTAACAAATTTCCTTCCCTCTTTGAGCCAGGCATTGGAAACTTTTCCGGGGTGAAGGTGCGGATCCACTTGGTCCCAGAGGCACGAACCATTCATCACAAGGCGCGAGCGGTACCTCACATGATGAGGGAGAGAGTGGAAATTGAGCTAGACAGGCTGCAACGCGAGGGCATCATCTCCCCAGTGGAATTCAGCGAGTGTGCTAGCCCGATTGTTCCAGTACTCAAAAGTGATGGCACGGTCAGAATTTGCGGCGATTATAAAGTAACTATTAATCATTTCTCGACCAATACCTGCTACCTAAGGCAGACGACCTATTTGCGACGCTGGCAGGAGGCAAGACATTCACCAAGCTCAACCTGACTTCGGCCTACATGACGCAGGAGCTGGAGGAGTCTTCGAAGGGTCTCACCTGCATCAACACGCACAAGGGACTGTTCATCTACAACAGATGCCCGTTTGGAATTCGGTCGGCTGCAGCGATCTTCCAGAGAAACATGGAGAGCCTACTCAAGTCGGTACCACACACGGTGGTCTTTCAGGATGACATATTGGTCACGGGTTGGGACACCGCCAAGCACCTACAAAACCTGGAGGAGGTCCTCCAGCGACTGGATCGCGTAGGGCTGTGGCTGAAGAGGTCGAAATGCGTCTTCATGGCAACAGAAGTGGAATTTTTGGGGAGAAAGATCGTGGCGGACGGCATTTGGCCCACAGACGCCAAGACAGAGGCTATCAGGAATGCGCCCAGGCCCAGAACGACACGGAGCTGCGGTCATTCCTGGGACTCCTCAACTATTTTGGTAACTTCCTACCGGGGTTAAGCACCCTTTTAGAGCCCCTACATGTGTTATTGCGCAAAGGTATGGGGAAAAAAAACAAGTAATTGCTTTTGAGAAAGCCAGAAACATTTTATGCTCCAACAAGCTGCTTGTATTGTATAACGCGTGTAAAAGACTTGTGCTAGCATGTGACGCGTCGTCGTACGGAGTCGGGTGTGTATTACAACAAGCTAATGTTGCGGGGAAGTTGCAACCTGTCGCCTATGCTTCCAAGAGCTTGTCTAAGGCCGAGAGGGCCTACAGCATGATTGAAAAAGAGGCATTAGCGTGTGTGTTCGGGGTAAAGAAAATGCATCAGTACCTGTTTGGCCTCAAATTTGAGCTGGAAACCGATCATAAGCCCCTCATATCCCTGTTCGCTGAAAACAAGGGGATAAATACTATGCCTCAGCCCGCATACAAAGGTGGGCACTCGCGCTATCAGCGTATAACAATACCATCCGCCACAGGCCAGGCACCGAGAACTGTGCGGATGCTCTCAGTCGGCTACCATTGCCCACCACGGGGGTGGAAATGGCGCATCCTGCAAATTTGTTGATGGTAGCGCAGCCCGCAGACTTGTTGATGGTCATGGAAGCATTTGAAAATGATAAATCACCTGTCACGGCCCGCCAGATTAGGACTTGGACCAGCCTGGTCCTAGTAAAAAACTGTGTACTGCTTGGGAGCTGGGCCAGCATCCCCGTTGAAATGCAAGAGCTAATCAAGCCGTTCCAGCGGCGAAAGGACGAGCTGTCCATTCAGGCAGACTGCCTGTTGTGGTGTAACCGCTTAGTGCTACCAAAAAAGGGCAGAGAGACGTTCATCTCGGATCTCCACAGCACACACTCCGGTATAGTAATGATGAAAGCGATAGCCAGATCCCACGTGTGGTGGCCCGGTATCGACTCTGACTTAGAGTCCTGTGTACGGCAATGCAGCGTATGTGCTCAGTTGAGCAACACGCCCAGAGAGGCACCACTAAGTTTGTGGTCCTGGCCCTCCAGACCATGGTCGAGGATCCATGTCGACTATGCGGGCCCGTTTCTTGGTAAAATGTTCCTGGTGGTGGTGGATGCTTTTTTAAAATGGATTGAATGTGAAATAATGTCGGGAAGCACTGCCACCGCCACCATTGAAAGCCTGAGGGCCATGTTTGCCACCCACGGCCTGCCTGACATACTGGTCAGTGACAACAGGCCATGTTTCATCAGTGCCAAATTTAAAGAATTCATGACCTGCAATGGGATCAAACATGTCACCTCCGCCCTGTTTAAACCAGCCACCAATAGGCAGGCAAAGTGGGCAGTACAAACCATCAAACAGAGCCTTTAACGAGTCACAGAAGGCTCACTCCAAACCCACCTGTCCCGAGTACTACTCAGCTACCGCACGAGACCCCACTCACTCACAGGGGCGCCCCCGGCTGAGCTACTCATGAAAAGGACACTTAAAACCAGACTCTCGCTGGTTCACCCCAACCTGCATGATCAGGTAGAGAGAAGGCGGCAGCAACAAAATGTAAACAATGGTCGCGCCACTGTGTCACAGGAAATTGATCTGAATGATCCTGTGTATGCGCTAAACTATGGACATGGTCCCAAGTGGATCGCGGGTACGGTGATAGCTAAAGGAGGGAATAGGGTGTTTGTAGTCAAACTACACAATGGACAAATTTGTAGAAAGCACCTGGACCAAACGAGGCTGCGGTTCACAGACTGCCCTGAACAACCCACAGCAGACACCACCTTTTTCGAGCCCACAACACACACCCAAAGGATCAACGACATCACTCTGGACCAGGAAATCGAACCCATCACGCTCAACAGCCCAGCAAGGTCAGGCTCATCCAGCAGCCCTGCAGGGCCAACAACACGCCAGCCCAGCGAGGGCTCAGCCAACACACCAGAACAGACATTTGTACCAAGGCGGTCCACCAGGAAAAGAAAGGCTTCCGACCGCCTCACCTTGTAAATAGTTTTCACTTTGACTTTGGGGGTGGAGTGAAGTTATTGTGTTCCTAACACAGATGAGGTTGCACACAGGGAGGCTAAAGTAACAGTGACCTCAGTCTTTAATAAGACACTCCAGAGTGAGGAACAGGCCTTAGGGGCCGGCTTATATATAGTGCTCCCAAGGGATGCTGGGTTCCCTTGGGACTTCAGGGGATGAGCTCCCTGGTGGCGGAACATGGCAGTGCATGCTTTACAGATACACCATATCATCGATACATAATTCACTAAAAATAGTGATGCAGGTTAATGCCATAACAATGCAAACCAAGCACTGGTTCATTTCTAAAGGGATAGAACTGAAAAGCAGAGGAATTACATTAAACTTGTATCAAGTTTAGACCTTGGTTAGACCACACTTGAAGTACTGTGCACAGTTCTGGTCTCCATATTATAAAAAAGGTTATAGATGTGCAAAAACGATTCAGAAGGATGATACCAGAGCTGAGAGGTTTACCTATCAAGTAATATTGGAACATAAGAACATAAGAAATAGGAGCAGGAGTAGCCCATTTGGCCCCTCAAGCCTGCTCTGCCATTTTATAAGATCATGGCTGATCTGATCATGGACTCGGCTCCACTTCCCTGCCCGCTCCCCTTAACCCTTTATTCCCTTATCTCTCAAAAATCTGTCTATCGCCACCTTAAATATATTCAATTATCCAGCCTCCACAGCTCTCTGGGGCAGAGAATTCCTTAGATTTACAATCCACTGAGAGAAGAAATTCCGCCTCGTCTCAATTTTAACTGGGTGGTCCCTTATTCTGAGACTATGTCCCCTAGTTCTAGTTTCCCCTATGAGTGGAAATATCCTCTCTGCATCCACCTTGTCAAGCCCCCTCATTATCTTATGTGTTTTGATAAGAAGACCTCTCATCCTTCTGAACTCCAATGAGTATAGGCCCAACCTACTCAACCTATCTTCATAAGTTAACCCCCTCATCTCCGGAATCAATCTAGTGAACCTTCTCTGAACTGTCTCCAATGCAAGTATATCCTTCCTTAAATACGGAGACCAAAACTGTACGCAGTACTCTGGGTGTGGCCTTACCAATACCCTGTACAGTTGTAGCAGGACTTCTCTGCTTTTATACTCCATCCGCCTTGCAATAAAGGCCAACATTCCATTTGCCTTCCTGATTACTTGCTGTACCTACATACTAACATTTGTGTTTCATACACAAGGAACCCCAGGTCCCTTTGTACTGCACTCTGCTGCAATTTTTCTCATTTAAAGAGTAATTTACTTTTCTATTTTTCTGCCAAAGTGGATAACCTCACATTTTCTCACATTATACTCTATCTGCCAAATTTTTGCCCATTCATTTAGCCTGCCTGTATCCCTTTGCAGATTTTTTGTGTCCTCCTCACAATTTGCTTTCCCACCCAACTTTGTATCATCAGCAAACTTGGCAACATTACACTCGAGAAATAGTTAAGGCCCCAGCACTGATCCCTGCGGCACCCCACTCGTTAATGTTTGCCAACCGGAAAATGACCCATTTATCCCTACACTCTGTTTTCTGTTAGTTAGCCAATGCTCTATCCATGCTAATATATTGCCCCCAACCCCATGAACTTTTATCTTGTGCATTAAACTTTTATGTGTCGCCTATCGAATGCCTTCTGGAAATCCAAATACACCACATCCACTGGTTCCCCCTTATCCACCCTGCTCGTTATATCCTCAAAGAACTCCAGCAAATTTGTCAAACATGATTTCCCTTCATAAAACCATGCTGGCTCTGTTTGACTGAATTATGCTTTTCCAAATGTCCTGCTACTGCTTCCTTAATAATGGACTCCAGCATTTTCCAACGACAGATGTTAGGCTAGCTGGTCTATAGTTTCTTGCTTTCTGTCTGGCTCCTTTTTTAAATAGAGACGTTACATTTGCGGTTTTCCAATCCGCTGGGACCTCCCCAGAATTCAGGGAGTTTTGGTAGATTACAACCAATGCATCCACTATCTCTGCAGTCACTTCTTTTAAGACCCTAGGATGCAAGCCATCAGGTCCAGGGGACTTGTCCGCCTTTAGTCCCATTATTTTACCGAGTACTACTTCATTAGTGATAGTGATTGTATTAAGTTCCTCCCTCACAATAGCCCCTTGATTATCCACTATTGGGATGTTTTTAGTGTCTTCTACCGTGAAGAACGATACAAAATATTTGTTCAAAGTCTCTGCCATTTCTCTGTTCTCCATTATTAATTCCCCAGTCTCATCCTCTAAGGGACCAACATTTACTTTAGCCACTCTTTTCCTTTTTATGTACCTGAAAAAACTCTTACTATCTGTTTTTATATTTCATGCTAGTTTACTTTCATAATCTATCTTCCCCCTCTTTATTTTTTTTGGTCTTTCTTTGCTGGCTTTTAAAAGTTTCCCAAACCTCTGGCCTCCCACTTGTCTTGGTCACTTGGTATGCCCTTGTTTTCAATTTGATACCATTTTTTATTTCCTTAGTTAGCCACAGATGGTTATCCCTTCTCTTACAATCTTTCCTTCTCATTGGAATATATTTTTGTTGAGAGTTACATATCTCCTTAAATGTGCACCACTGTTCATCAACCGTCCTACACTTTAATCTATTTTCCCAGTCCACTTTAGCTAACTCTGCCTTCATACCTTTGTTGTCTCCTTTATTTAAGCTTAGAACACTGGTTTGAGATCCAACTTTCTCACCCTCCAACTGAATTTGAAATTCAACTATGCTATGGTCACTCATTCCTAGAGGATCCTTTACTCGGAGATCATTTATTATTCCAGCCGCATTACACAGTACCAGATCTAAGATAGCCTGCTCCCTGGTTGGTTCTGCAATGTACTGTTCAAGGAAACAATCCCGAATACACTCAATGAACTCTTCCTCAAGGTTATCCTGGCCAATTTGCTTTGTCCAATCAATATGAAGGTTAAAATCGTCCATGATTATTGCCTTTCCTTTTTTACAAGGCTCCATTATTTCTTGATTTATACTCCATCGAACAGTGTAGCTACTGTTAGTGGGCCTATAACGATACCCACCAGTGACTTTTTCCCCTTATTATTCCTTATCACCACCCAAATTGATTGAACATCTTGATCTGCTGAGCCAATATTGTTTCTCACTAACGCGCTGATCTTATCCGTTATTCGTAGAGCTACCCCACCTCCTTTTCCTTTCTGTCTGTCCTTCCGAATTGTCAAATACCCCATAATATTTAGTTCCTATCCTTGGTCACCTTGCAACCATGTCTCTGTATTGGCTGTCAAATCATAACCATTTGTATCTATTTGTGCTGTCAACTCATCTATTTTGTTACGAATGCTGCGTGCATTCAGATAAAGAGCTTTTAAATTTGTTTTCTTACCATTTTTTCCTGCTTTGACCGCACTTTCTGATACACTTTTATGTTTATACATTCTGTCCCTTCCTGGCACGCTCTGGTTTTCAGTTCCCCAGTGCTACCCTGCTCTATTGCCTTCTCCTTATTCTTTGACTTTTTACATTTCCGCGCACCTGAACCCTCCCCCTCACTAATTAGTTTAAAGCCCTCTCTACAGCTCTAATTATTTGATTCGCCAAGACTCTGGTCCCAGCACAGTCTAAGTGGAGCCCGTCCCAACAGAACAGCTCCCTCTTACCCTGTGGCCAGTGTCCCACGAACCATAACCCATTTCTCCCACACCAATCTTGGGCCGCGTGTTTAACTCTCTGATCTTATTTACCCAATACAAATTTGCTCGTGGCTCAGGTAGTAATCCAGAGATTATTTACTGTTATATATGTAAACGTGTGAATACCATGTTTAATCAGCAGAGGGCTCATCCCCTGGAGTCCCAAAGGACCCCACAATTCCTTGGGAGCACCTGTACATAAGGAGGCCTCACAAGCTGGAGAGGCACTCTGGAGACCTGAATAAAGGACTACAGGTGTCACACATTGGTTTGAGCCCACAGTAGCTGGTCAGATTCTTTATGCAAGACATAACAACTGGCGACAAGATACAGATAATGAACCACATGGCAACAATGCAGAGAACCATGGGCATCCTGGAGAAATTTTCGGAGGGAGATGATTGGGAAACCTTCGTGGAGTGACTCGACCAATACTTCGTGGCCAACGAGCTGGAAGGAGAAACGAACGCTGCCAAATGTGGGCGATCTTCCTCACCATTTGTGGGGCACCAACGTATGGCCTCATGAAAAATCTGCCTGCTCCAACGAAACCCACAGAGAAGTTATACGATGATTTATGCACACTGGTCCGAAGGAAAGCGTTCTGATGGCGAGGTACCGGTTCTACATGTACAAGAGGTCTGAAGTCCAGGAAGTGGTGCGCTACGTTGCTGAGCTAAGATGCCTTGCAGGACATTGCGAATTTGAAGGACACTTGGAGCACATGCTCAGGGACTTCTTTGTATTTGGCAATGGCCATGAAGTAATACTTAGTAAACCTTTGACTGTAGAGACCCCAACCTTGAGTAAAGCCATAGTGATAGCCCAGGCGTTCATTGCCACCAGTTAGAATACCAAACAAATCTCTCAGCACACGAGTGCTGCTGCAAGTACTGGGAACAAAATAATGTTGTTTTTGAATCATAACATACAGGGCAGGACTCACATGCCTGCAGCTGCACGTCCACAGATGTCTCAGAGTTCACCATCAAGGGTGGTGAATGCAAGGCCATTAACACCTTGTATGGGCTGTACTTGTTTCTAACTAAGAGCAAACCGATAATGATCAAAGTGAAATTTAATGGGGTGCCAGTATCGATGGAACTGGACACGGGGGCGAGTCAATCGATAATGAGCCAGAGGGCATTCGACAAGCTGTGGGATACTAAGGCTGTGAGGCCTAGGCTGAGTCCAGTTAATGGCAAGTTGCACAAATACACCAAAGAACTCATAACGGTGATTGGCAGTGCCACAATTAAAGTGTCGTAGACGGTGCGGTTCACGAGTTACCGCTATGGATTGTCCCAGGCAATGGCCCAATGCTGTTCGGCAGGAACTGGCTTGAAAAAATCAGATGCAATTGGAACGACATCAAGGCATTGTCATCGGAGAAAAATACATGTACCCAAGTACTGAGCAAGTTCCCCTCGTTATTTGAACCAAGCATCGGCAACTTCACAGGAGCCAAGGTGCAGATCCACGTGGATTCGGATGCAAGACCCGTCCATCATAAAGCTTGGGCAGTTCCGTATATGATGAGGGAGTGGGTCGAAATCGAACTGGACAGACTCCAGTGTGAAGGGATCATATCACCGGTTGAATTTAATGAATGGGCCAGCCCCATTGTTCCTGTGCTGAAAAGTGATGGCACTGTCAGGATTTGTGGAGACTACAAGGCTACGGTCAACAGGATTTTGAAACAGGATCAGTACCCATTACCGAAGGCTGATGACTTGTTTGCAACGCTAGCCGGGGGGGAAGTCATTCACCGAACTGGACTTGACATCAGCCTACCTGACACAGGAGCTGGTCGAGACGTCGAAGAGACTTTTGTGCATTAACACGCATAAAGGACTGTTTAGTTATCACAGGATCCCTTTTGGAATTTGCTCGGCTGCAGCAATATTTCAGAGAAACACGGAGAGTCGACTGAAGTCTGTTCCCAGAACCGTCGTGTTCCAAGATGACATCCAGTGACTCCGAGGAACATCTGAACTACCTGGATGAGGTTCTACATCGAGTGGACAAAGTGGGACTCAGTCTGAAGTACGTCTTCATGGCACCAGAGGTCGAATTCCTGGGGAGGAAATTTGCTGCTGACGGCATCAGGCCCATGGACCCGAAAACCAAGCCCATCAAAAATGCACCCAAGCCGCAGAATGTGACGGAGCTGCATTCGTTCCTGGGTCTACTCAACTACTTCGGTAACTTCTACCTAAATTGAGCACCTTATTAGAACCACTGCACATGATGCTAAGAAAAGGCGACAACTGGGTGTGGGGTGCGTCTCAAGACAGAGCTTTTGAGAAAGCCGCCTATCTGCTTTGCTCTAACAAGCTGCTGGTACATTATGACCCATGGAAACATTTAGTATTAGCCTGCGATGCTTCGTCATATGGAATTGGCTGTGTACTACAACAAGCTAACGATTCGGGTAAACTTCAACCAGTCGCGTATGCTTCAAAAAGTTTGTCTAAAGCGGAAAGAGCCTAAAACATGGTAAAGAAGCACTAGCCTGTGTGTGTGGGGTTAAAAATATGTATCAGTACCTGTTTGGTCTTCGGTTTGAACCGGAGACAAATCACAAGCCGCTCACTTCACTGTTCTCTGAAAACAAAGTTACCAATACCAATGCTTCATCTCGCATCCAGAGGTGGGCGCTGACACTATCAGCTTATGATTAAGTCATTCACCATAGACCTGCCACCAAGAATTGTGCCAATGCTTTGAGCCGTCTGCTGTTGCCCACACCAGTGGTGGAAACGCCACAACCGGCGGACCTATTGTTAGTTATGAATGCTTTTGAGAGTGAAGGAACCCCTGTCATGGCTCAACAAGTTAGGACCTGGACCAGCCAGGACCCAATTTTATCAGTGGTGAAGAGTTGCATCTTCAAAGGTGATTGGTCTGCCATACCCAAGCAAATGTGCGAGGAGGCCAAACCTTACATCCGTCGCAAAGACGAACTGTCTATTCAGTTGGATTGTAAACTGTGGGGCAATCATGTTGTTATGCCCAAGAAAGGGAGAGAGGAATTTGTACGTGAGCTACATAGCACACATCCCGGCATTGTAATGATGAAAGCCATCGCCAGGTCTCATGTATGGTGGCCGTGAATTGATTCTGAGCTGGAATCATGTGTGCATCAGTGCAACACTTGCATGCAACTCAGCAAAGCACCAGCGGAATCGCCGCTGAGCCTGTGGTCGTGGCCGTCCAAACCATGGTCCAGGGTCCACATAAACTTTACAGGTCCCTTCCTGGGGAAGATGTTTTTAATTGTGGGGGATGCATATTCAAAGTGGATAGAGTGTATAATCATATCATCCAGCACATCCACAGCTACCATTGAGAATCTCAGTGTCATGTTTGTGACACATGGTCTGCCTGACATCGTTGTTAACGACACCGGATCATGCTTCACCAGTCAGGAGTTTCAAGAGTTCATGAAACTCAATGGTATCAAACATGTAAGGTCAGCACCGTTCAAAGCTGCATCCAATGGGCAAGCAGAACGTGCTGTCCAAATCATAAAGCAGAGTATGAAGCGTGTAACCCAAAGATCACTGCAGACCTGCCTGTCATGCATGCTGCTTAGTTACAGGACAAGACCACACACGCTTACCGGGGTCTCGCCTGCTGAACCAATGATGAAGAGAGGTCTTAAGACCAAGCTATCTCTTGTACACCCTGACTTGAATAATCATGTTGAATATAGAAGATAAAGTCAGCAAGGGTATCACGATCGCGCAGCTGTGTCACGCGGTATTTTTGTAAATGATCCTGTATATGTTCTGAATTATAGTTAGGGTCCCAAGTGGATCGATGGTACTGTCCTGGGCAAGGAGGGCAACAGAGTATTTATTGTCAAGCTCAAAAATGGGCAAACATGCAGGAAATATATGGATCAGACAAAGCTGCGGCACACAGACGAACCGGAACAGTCGGAGGAAGAGACAATCGACGACCAACCAACCTACCCCCAGTCATCAGAAGATTCAGTGGTCATTAGTGAATCGGGACTTTCAATCACTGACATGTTCAATGAAAATAGACTTTCAATCCCTGACATGGCCATTGCCACTCCCACCAGATCAGCCACCCAGCCACCAGTCACAACAGACTCTGAACACTCACCCAAGTCTGGAGTTGAACTGAGACGGTCAACCCGGGAGCGTAAAACACTGGACCGTCTCAATTTGTAAAAGACTGTGTTAATATCTCAGAGGGGGGGTATAGTCATGTATGTACTTTTGGGATGACTACCCACTAGATGGCGTCACTGTTGGATGCATGTGTGTGCAGCCCAAGTATAAGCACTTTGGGCCGTAATAAAGCAGAGCCAAGGTCATACCTCTTGGAGTTAAACAGTACTCAGTCTAACATTTATTGCATACACAATAATTATCCATCCCCCTAACTATACTGTCCCCTACCACTACAATGTTTCTTTTTACTCCCCACACTTGAATGGCCCCCTGTACCATGGTGCTGTGGTCAGTTTTCTCATCCTCCCTGCAGTCTCTGCTCTTGTCCACACATTTTTGAGCTTGATTTGGACAAGAGCAAGGGCTGAGGCTCCTCCATCACTACCTCTTGAGTCCCCATACCTTCCTCACTTGCAGCCATACCCTCCTGACCCTGACCACGGACAAAATTTGAATTAATTTGGGGCAGAAGCAAAAGATAGAAAGAAGGAAAGTAAAAGTGAAGGGCAGAGAAACCTAAGGCAAAAAGCAAAAAGGGCCACATTACACCAAAATTCTAAATGACAAAGTGTGTTAAAATGACAAGCCTGAAGGCTCTGTGCCTCAATGCAAGGAGTATTCGGAATAAGGTGGACGAATTAACTGCGCAGATAGCAGTTTACGGGTATGATGTAATTGGCATCACAGAGACATGGCTCCAGGGTGACCAAGGCTGGGAACTCAACATCCAGGGGTATTCAACATTTAGGAAGGACAGACAGAAAGGTAAAGGAGGCGGGGTGGCATTGCTGGTTAAAGAGAAAATTAACGCAATAGTAAGGAAGGACATTAGCTTGGATGATGTGGAATCTGAATGGGTGGAGCTACGGAATACCAAAGGACAGGAAACGCTAGTGGGAGCTGTGTACAGACCACGAAACAGTAGTAGTGAGGTTGGGGATAGCATCAAACAACAAATTAGGGATGCATGCAATAAAGGTACAGCAGTTATCATGGGTGACTTTAATCTATATATTGATTTGGCTAACCAAACTGGAGGAGGATTTTCTGGAGTGTATTAGGGATGGTTTTCTAGACCAATATGTCGAGGAACCAACTAGGGAGCTGGCCATCCTGGACTGGGTGATGTGTAATGAGAATGGACTAATTAGCAATCTTGTTGTGCAAGGCTCCTTGGGGAAGAGTGACCATAATATGGTAGAATTCTTTATTAGGATGGAGAGTGACGCAGTTAATTCAGAAACTAGGGTCCTGAACTTAAGGTAATGTAACTTCGATGGTTTGAGGCGTGAATTGGCTAGAATAGACTGGCAAATGATACTTAAAGGGTTGACGGTGGATAGGCAATGGCAAATATTTAAAGATCACATGGATGAACTTCGGCAATTGTACATCCCTATCTGCAGTAAAAATAAAACAGGGAAGGTGGCACAACCGTGAGTAACAAGGGAAATTAAGGATAGTGTTAAAGCCAAGGAAGAGACATATAAATTGGCCAGAAAAAGCAACAAACCTGAGTACTGGGAGAAATTTAGAATTCAGCAGAGGAGGACAAAGAGTTTAATTAAGAGGGGGAAAATAGAGTACGAGAAGAAGCTTGCCGGGACATAAAAACTGACTGCAAAAGCTTCTGTAGATATGTGAAGAGAAAAAGATTAGTGAAGACAAACGTAGGTCCCTTTTCAGTCGGATTCAGGTGAATTTATAATGGGGAACAAAGAAATGGCAGACCAATTGAACAAATACTTTGGTTCTGTCTTCACGAAGGAAGACACAAATAACCCTCTGGAAGTACTAGGGGACCGAGGGTCTCGTGAGAAGGAGGAACAGAAGGATATTATTATTAGGCGGGAAATTGTGTTCGAGAAATTGATGAGATTGAAGGCCGATAAATCCCCGGGGCCTGATAATCTGCATCCCAGGGTACTTAAGGAAGTGGCCCTAGAAATAGTGGATGCATTGGTGATCATTTTCCAACAGTCTATCGACTCTGGATCAGTTCCTATGGACTGGAATGTAGCTAATGCAACACCACTTTTTAAAAAGGGTGGGAGAGAGAAAGCGGGTAATTATAGACCGGTTAGTCTGACATCAGTAGAGGGGAAAATATTGGAATCAATTATTAATGATGAAATAGCATTGCATTTGGAAAGCAGTGACAGGATTGGTCCAAGTCAGCATGGATTTATGAAGGGAAAATCATGCTTGATAAATCTGCTGGAATTTTTTGAGGATGTAACTAGTAGAGTGGACAAGGGAGAACCAGTGGATGTGGTGTATTTGGACTTTCAAAAGGCTTTTGACAAGGTCCCACGCAAGAGATTGGTGTGCAAAATCAAAGCACATGGTATTGGGGGTAATATACTGACATAGATAGAAAACTGGTTGGCAGACAGGAAGCAGAGAGTCGGGATAAATGGGTTATTTTCAAAATGGCAGGCAGTGACTAGTGGAGTGCCGCAGGGCTCAGTGCTGGGACCCCAACTCTTTACAATATACATCAATGATTTGGATGAAGGAATTGAGTGTAATATCTCCAAGTTTGCAGATAACACTAAACTGAGTGGCGGTGTGAGCTGTGAGGGGAACGTTAGGAGGCTGCATGGTGACTTGGACAGGTTCGGTGAGTGGGCAAATGCATGGCAGATGCAGTATAATGTGGATACATGTGAGATTATCCACTTTGGGGGCAAAAATGCGAAGAAAGAATATTATCTGAATGGCGGCAGATTAGGAAAAGGGGAGGTGCATCGAGACCTGGGTGTCATGTTTCATCAATCATTGAAAGTTGCCATACAGGTGCAGCAGGCGGTGAAGAAGGCAAATGGTATGTTGGCCTTCATAGCTAGGAGATTTGAGTATAGGAGCAGGGAGGTCTTACTGCAGTTGTACAGGGCCTTGGTGAGGCCTCACCTGGAATATTGTGTTCAGTTTTGGTCTCCTAATCTGAGGAAGGATGTTCTTGCTATTGAGGGAGTGCAGCGAAGGTTCACCAGACTGATTCCCAGGATGGCAGGACTGACATATGAGGATAGACTGGATCAACTGGGCCTTTATACATTGGAGTGTAGAAGGATGAGAGGGGATCTCATAGAAACATATAAGATTCTGACGGGACGGGACAGGTTAGATGCAGGTAGAATGTTCCCTATGTTGGGGAAGTCCAGAACCAGGGGTCACAGTCTTAGGATAAGGGGTAGGCTGTGATGTATTCAACCATCATTGTAACCCATGTATAAGCTGACCTAAGTTGTGCACCTTGAGAACATTGACCACAAGGAGCAAACTTGTAGGAGACACTCCTAACCTGGACTTTCAGGTATAAAAGGGGAAGCTCCACCCACCTTCATCACTTGAGGTCTTGGTAATAAAGGTAACTGGTCACAGAGTGACCTTCTCTCAAGTATGGGCCTCGTGTGCATTTATACTGTATGGTAAGGACATATCATTGGCGACGAGAAACTGGGATTTAAACCACGTGAGCATGGCCACTAACAGCACAGAAGAGAGGTACTGTGTTGGTGATGATTGGGACGACTTTATTGAGAGACTACAGCAAAGTTTTGTCACTAAGGAATGGTTGGGACAGGATTCGGCCGACAAACGCAAAGCTCATCTCCTGACAGTTTGTGGATCCAGAACGTACTCCCTGATGAAGGACCTTCTAGCGCCAGAGAAGCTGGCGGACAAGATGTTCGAAGGGCTCAGTAAGTTGATCGGGGAACACCTTAAACCGGCGAGCAGCATGCACATGGCGAGACACCGGTTTTACACGCACCGGTGATAAGAAGGGTAAAGCGTTCCAGACTTCGTGGCAGATCTCCCGCGACTGGCGAACCTATGTAAGTTCCCAATTGCACGTAGAGCAGAGATGCTGCGAGACTTTTTTACTGAGGGCATCGGGCACGCTGGGTTTTCAGGAAACTGATTGAGACCAAAGACTTGACCTTGGAAGCGGCGGCTCTGATAGCCCAGACATTTATATCAGGGGAGTAAGAGACCAGAATGATGTATGACAAAAATCTTGGCTCAAATGCAGCAAACGACCAGGGAGTCAACATTGTTAACGCGGCACACAGTTCTCTAGGCAGACAAGCGCAATCGGACATGCCCCAGCATGTAGTCGAAACCAAAGGGGGAATTCAACAGAGACAATGGCTAGCTGAACGGTGATTCATGCCATCGCAATGGACAATGCGGCCAGTAATGGGGCCATCAACACCTGTTAATAGTGCACTTAAGGACAGTAACAGAGGCAGTCAGAGACGATCGACTGGTAATGGACCTTTTGCTTCCAACAATGGGGCCTCCAGCTCATGCTGGAGGTGTGGAGGCAAACACCCAGCCAGAGCTTGCAGGTATCAGCAATATACCTGCAAAAACTGCAACGTCAGCAGTCACTTGGCATGCATGTGCAGGAAGCCTGCAGCCAGGTTGATGTACGAGGAGGATGGGCCCGATGTAAGCCCTACGAGATCAAATGAATACTGGGGGAAATCGCTGGAAGCTGAAGTTCAGCGAGTTCATGTGGAGAACGTATACAGTTCATATTCCAGGACGCCACATATAATGATGAAAGTGCTCCTCAATGGCATCCCAGTATTAATGCAGCTAGACACGGGGGGCCAGCCAGTCCCTGATGAGTATCAAACAGTTCAAAAGGTTGTGGGTGTCCAAGGCCAGGAGGCCAAAATTATTGCCGATTGACACATAGCTACGGACATAAACAAAGGAGATCATTCCGGTGCTAGGCAGCGCCACAGTAGTCGTGACCCAAAAAGATTCGGAGAACAGGTTGCCAATCTGGATTGTCCCGGGGGACGGTCCTGCACTACTGGGGAGGAGTTAGCTTGCTGTTATGAACTGGAAATGGGGCGATGTAAATGCAATTTCTTTTGTAGAGCGAGTATCATGCTCACAGATCCTGGACAAATTTGACTCATTATTTCAACCCGGACTCGGCACTTTCATGGGTCCAAGGTAGTGAATCACATGAGCCCGGACGCCAGGCCAGTACACCACAAGGCCAGAGCGGTGCCGTACGTGATGTGGGAAAACATAGAATGCGAATTGGACTGCCTGCTGAGGGAAGACATCATCTCACCAGTCGAATTCAGTGACTGGGCGAGCCCAATCGTGCCGGTGCTCAAGGCGGATGGGCCGGTCAGGATATGTGGCGATTACAAGGCCACCTTCAATCGCGTGTCACTCCAAGACCAGTACCCGCTACCGAGAGTGGAGGACCTCTTTGCGACGCTATCCGGTGGCAAACTTTTTTCAAAATTGGACCTGACCTCAGCTTACATGACCCAGGAGCTGGCGAGTGAGTTGAAGAAGCTGATCACCATCACGACACACAAGGAGTTGTTTGAGTATAACAGATGTCCATTCAGGTTTTGTTCGGCCGCCGCGATCTTTCAGCGAAATATGGAAATCCTCCTCAAGTTGATTCCAAGGACAGTGGTTTTTCAAGACGACATCCTCATCACGGATCGCGATACTGAAGAACACCTCCACAACCTGGAGAAGGTGCTACGCAGACTGGACCGGGTAGGGCTGCGACTGAAAAAGGCAAAGTGTGTCTTAGCTCCAGAGGTAAAATTCCTGGGGAGGAGGGTAGCAGCAGACGGGATCAGACCTACTGCGTACAAAACGGAAGCGATCCAGAGAGCACCCAGACCCCTTAACACGACGAAGCTGCGTTCGTTCCTGGGGCTCCCGAACTATTTTGGTAACTTTCTTCCCAAATTGAGCATGCTGTTAGAGCTGCTGCACGTACTCCTACGCAAAGGTCGCGATTGGGCCTGGGAGGACAGCCAGGAAAGGGTTTTTGATAGAGCACGCAATTTGTTATGCTCCAACAAACTGTTGACGTTATATGACCCGTGTAAGAAACTTGTTTTAACGTGCGATGCGTCGTCCTATGGGGTCGGGTGTGTGTTGCAGCATGTGAATGCCAATGGTCAGTTACAGCCGGTAGCTTATGGCTCCAGAAGTGTGTCCCAGGCAGAAAGGGGTGCACAAGGGGAGCACTTGCAGGAGACACTGGATATCTGTCCCAGACAGGTATATAAGGACAGGCCTCAGGCAAGTGAGGCATTCGAGAGCTGTGTAATAAAGATGCAGGTCCTGAGTGACCTTGACTTCACTATGTGCCTCGTGGGAATCTGTACTGCAGGGACAGGACTTTACAGTGGCGACGAGTTACGGGATCCACAGAATGGCGACCAACGGCTCAGATAAAAAATACAATGCTGGAGATAATTGGGAGGACTTTATAGAAAGGCTCCAGTAAGGCTTCGTAACCAAAGACTGGTTAGGCGACGATAAGGCAGACAAGAGAAGAGCCCATCTTTTGACCAGCTGTGGCTCAAAAACATACGCCTTAGAAACATAGAAACATAGAAAATAGGTGCAGGAGTAGGCCATTCGGCCCTTCAAGCCGGCACCGCCATTCAATGAGTTCATGGCTGAACATGCAGCCTCAGTACCCCATTCCTGCTTTCTCGCCATACCCCTTGATCCCCCAAGTAGTAAGGACTATATCTAACTCCTTTTTGAATATATTTAGTGAATTGGCCTCAACAAATTTCTGTGGTAGAGAATTCCACAGGTTCACCACTCTCTGGGTGAAGAAGTTTCTCCTCATCTCAGTCCTAAATGGCTTACCCCTTATCCTTAGACTGTGACCCCTGGTTCTGGAATTCCCCAGTATTGGGAACATTCTTCAGATATCTAACCTGTCTAAACCCGTCAGAATTTTAAACGTTTCTATGAGATCCCCTCTCATTCTTCTGAACTCCAGTGAATACAAGCTCATTTGATCCAGTCTTTCTTGATATGTCAGTCCCGCCATCCCGGGAATCAGTCTGGTGAACCTTCGCTGCACTCCCTCAATAACAAGAATGTCCTTCCTCAAGTTAGGAGACCAAAACTGTACACAATACTCCAGGTGTGGCCTCACCAAGGCCCTGTACAACTGTAGCAACACCTCCCTGCCCCTGTACTCAAATCCCCTTGCTATGAAGGCCAACATGCCATTTGCTTTCTTAACCGCCTGCTGTACCTGCATGCTAACCTTCAATGACTGATGTACCATGACACCCAGGTCTCGTTGCACCTCCCCTTTTCCTAATCTGTCACCATTCAGATAATAGTCTGTCTCTCTGTTTTTACCACCAAAGTGGATAACCTCACATTTATCCACATTATACTTCATCTGCCATGTATTTGCCCGTTCACCTAACCTATCCAAGTCACTCTGCAGCCTCATAGCATCCTCCTCGCAGCTCACACTGCCACCCAACTTAGTGTCATCCGCAAATTTGGAGATACTACATTTAATCCCCTCGTCCAAATTGTTAATGTACAATGTAAACAGCTGGGGCCGAGCACAGAACCTTGCGGTACCCCACTAGTCACTGCCTGCCATTCTGAAAAGTACCCATTTACTCCTACTCTTTGCTTCCTGTCTGACAACCAATTCTCAATCCATGTCAGCACACTACCCCCAATCCCATGTGCTTTAACTTTGCACATTAATCTCTTGTGTGGGACCTTGTCGAAAGCCTTCTGAAAGTCCAAATATACCACATGAACTGGTTCTCCCTTGTCCACTCGACTGGAAACATCCTCAAAAAATTCCAGAAGATTTGTCAAGCATGATTTCCCTTTCACAAATCCATGCTGACTTGGACCTATCATGTCACCTCTTTCCAAATGCACTGCTATGACATCCTTAACAATTGATTCCATTATTTTACCCACTACTGATGTCAGGCTGACCGGTCTATAATTCCCTGTTTTCTCTCTCCCTCCTTTTTTAAAAAGTGGGGTTACATTGGCTACCCTCTACTCGATAGGAACTGATCCAGAATCAATGGAATGTTGGAAAATGACTGTCAATGCATCCGCTATTTCCAAGGCCACCTCCTTAAGTACTCTGGAATGCAGTCTATCAGGCCCTGGGGATTTATCGGCCTTCAATCCCATCAATTTCCCCAACACAATTTCCCGACTAATAAGGATTTCCCTCAGTTCCTCCTTCTTACTAGACTCTCTGACCCTTTTTATATCCGGAAGGTTGTTTGTGTCCTCCTTAATGAATACCGAACCAAAGTACTTGTTCAATTGGTCTGCCATATCTTTGTTCCCCATTATGACTTCCCCTGATTCTGACTGCAGGGGACCTACGTTTGTCTTTACTAACCTTTTTCTCTTTACATATCTATAGAAACTTTTGCAGTCCGTCTTAATGTTCCCTACAAGCTTCCTCTCGTACTCTATTTTCCCTGCCCTAATCAAACCCTTTGTCCTCCTCTGCTGAGTTCTAAATTTCTCCCAGTCCCCAGGTTCACTGCTATTTCTGGCCAATTTGTATGCCACTTCCTTGGCTTTAATACTATCCCTGATTTCCCTTGATAGCCACGGTTGAGCCATCTTCCCTTTTTTATTTTTACGCCAGACAAGGATGTACAATTGTTGTCGTTCATCCATGCGATCTCTAAATGTCTGCCATTGCCCATCCACTGTCAACCCCTTAAGTATCATTCGCCAATTTATCCTAGCCAATTCACGCCTCATACCTTCAAAGTTACCCTTCTTTAAGTTCTGGACCATGGTCTCTGAATTAACTGTTTCATTCTCCATCCGAATGTAGAATTCCACCATATTATGGTCACTCTTCCCCAAGGGGCCTCACACAATGAGATTGCTAATTAATCCTCTCTCATTACACAACACCCAGTCTAAGATGGCCTCCCTCCTAGTTGGTTCCTTGACATATTGGTCGAGAAAACCATCCCTTATGCACTAAAGGAATACCTACTCCACCGTATTGCTTCCAGTTTGGTTAGCCCAATCTATATGCATATTAAAGTCACCCATGATAACTGCTGCACCTTTATTGCATGCACCCATAATTTCCTGTTTGATGCCCTCCCCAACATCACTACTACTGTTTGGAGGTCTGTATACAACTCCCACTAACGTTTTTTGCCCTTTGGTGTTCTGCAGCTCTACCCATATAGATTCCACATCATCCAAGCTAATGTCTTTCCTAACTATTGCATTAATCTCCTCTTTAACCAGCAATGCTACCCCACCTCCTTTTTCTTTTATTCTATCCTTCCTGAATGTTGAATACCCATGGATGTTGAGTTCCCAGCCCTGATCATTCTGGAGCCACGTCTCCGTAATCCCAATCACATCATATCCGTTAACATCTATTTGCACAGTTAATTCATCCACCTTATTACGGATACTCCTTGCATTAAGACACAAAGCCTTCAGGCTTGTTTTTTTAACACCCTTTGTCCTTTTAGAATTATGATGTAGTGTGGCCCTTTTTATTTCTTGCCTTTGTTTACTCGGCCTTCCACTATTGCTTTTTACCTTTCTACCATCTGTTTCTGACTCCATATTACTTTGCCCTATCTCGCTGCATAGGTTCCCATCCCCCTGCCATATTAGTTTGAACACTCCCGAACTGCATTCGCAAATGTTACCCCGAGGACATCAGTTCCAGTCCTGCCCAAGTGCAGACCGTCCCTTTTGTACAGGTCCCACTTCCCCCAGAACTGGTTCCAATGTCCCAGGAATTTGAATCCCTCCCTTTTGCACCACTGCTCAAGCCACGTATCTATTCTAACTATCCTGCTCCCTCTACTCTGATTAGCACGTGGCACTGGTCGCAATCCAGAGATTACTACCTTTGAGGTCCTACTTTTTAATTTAACTCCTAGCTCCCTAAATTCAGCTTGTAGGACCTCTTCCCGCTTCTTACTTATATCGTTGGTACCTACATGTACCACAACAACTGGCTGTTCACCCTCCCTCTCCAGAGTGCTCTGCAGCCGCTGCGAGACATCCTTGACCCTTGCACCAGAGAGGCAACATACCATCCTGGAGTCTCGGTTGCGGCCGCAGAAACTCCTATCTATTCCCCTTACAATAGAGTCCCTTTTAACTATAGCTCTCCCATTCTTTTTTCCACCCTTCTGAGCAGCAGAGCCAGCCATGGTGCCATGAACTTGGCTGGTTCTGCCCTCCCCTGATGAGTTATCCTCCTCAACAGTACCCAAAGCGGTGTATCTGTTTTGCAGGGGGATGACCGCAGGGGACCCCTGCACTACCTTCATTGCACTGCTCTTCATGCTGGTCTTCCATTCCCTATCTGGCTGTGGACCCTTCACCTGCGGTAAGACCAACTCGCTACATGTGCTACTCACGTCATTCTCAGCATCGTGGATGCTCCAGAGTAAATCCACCCTCAGCTCCAACTCCGCAACGCGGTCTGTCAGGAGCTGGAGGCGGATACACTTCCCGCACACGTAGTCGTCAGAGACACCAGAAGTGTCCCTGAGTTCCCACATGGTACAGGAGGAGCATAACACATGACCGAGCTCTCCTGTCATGACTTAACTTTTAGATTAACTTAAATTGGCAACAACAATGCTAAAGTTTACTCACTGTTATGGAAGAGAAAAAAGAAAAGCTACTTACCAATCAACAGCCAATCACTTACCCCCTTGGCTGTGATGTCACCTTTCTATTTCTTTCTACTTCTTTTTTGCCCTCTCCCTGTAGCTGCACAAGCCACGTCTCTCCACACACCTCCCGACGCCTCTCGCGGCCTTTTATAGGCCTCTTGCCGACCCTGGACTCATGTCTCACCACGCACCTCCCGACGCCTCTCGCGGCCTTTAGTAGGCCTCTCTCCGACCTCGGACTCACGTCTCTTCATGCAGCTCCCGATGCCTCTCGCAGCCTTTTGTAGGCCTCTCGCTGACCCCGGACTCACGTCTCTCCCACGCATCTCCCGACGCCTCTCGCGGCCTTTTGTAGGCCTCTCGCTTTGATGGAAGGACCTTCTGGCACCCGAGAAACCAGCAAACAAGTCGTTTGAAGAGTTGAGCACACTGGTAAGAGACCACCTGAAGCCAGCGAGCAGTCTACACATGGCCAGACACAGGTTCTACAACTACAGACGCTGTGTGGGCCAGAGCATACCCGACGTCGTGGCGGAACTTCGAAGGCTGGCTAGTTTATGTGAGTTCTCCAATGAATTAAGAAGAGAAGTACTAAGAGACTTTTTTATTGAAGGAATAGGTCACGCAGGCATATTCCGAAAGCTTATAGAGACCAAGAACTTGACCCTAGAGGCAGCAGCACTGGTTGCACAGACATTCTTGCAGGAGAAGAAGAAACAAGGTTGATCTACACTGCGGGTATGACAACTAACGAAACATCGGAACAACGGGTTCACAGCGTGAAACAAGCCGCTACCCCCACACACAGACAAAGGCAGGAGAGCAGGCCCTCAACAGCAGGCAGTGGCACCAGAAGCCATCAAGGGCCACATGAACGGCCGTTCTCACCTCATCAACCCACAATGCGAGCAATCAACAACAAACTGAGAGAAGCTCAAGAGAGATCAGCCTGACGCAGCTCATCCTTTGGAAACAATGGAAGCGGTCTGTGCTGGAGATGTGGGGGAAGGCGCTCATCAAGGGGGTGTCAATTTCAGCATGCTGTTTGCAGAAACTGCGACTATACAGGGCATCTGGCCCGCATGTGCAGTTAAACGGCAGCTCGGCTGGTATACGAATCGGAAGGGTCGTAAAGCGGACCAGAAGACGGTGGGGACAGTACCCGGGACACCGAGGTACAGCAGGTCAACACGATCAATGGCCACTGCTCTTACAACAAGACGCCTCCAATAATGATGAGGGTCCTACTCAATGGGATACCCGTCAACATGGAGCTGGATACGGGAGCGAGTCAATCTCTCATGAGCGCTCAACAATTTGAACAGCTGTGGCCGCACAAAAGAGACAAACCAAAACTCACAAGGTCGACACCAAACTAAGGACCTATACCAAAAAAATCGTCCCAGTCCTTGGCAGCGCTATGCTCTCAGTCACACAAAAAGGGATAGTGAATCGACTTCCCCTGTGAATTGTCCCTGGAGATCTCCCAGCACTGCTGGGGAGAAGCTGGCTGGCAAAACTAAACTGGAAATGGGATGATGTTCACGCCATGTCATCAGAGGAACGGACCTCCTGCTCAACAGTTCTAAGTCGATTTGAACATCTCTTTCAGCCAGGTGTGGGCACCTTCAAAGGGGCTAAAGTCAAAATCTACATCACACAGGATGCTAGAGCGGTCCATCACAAGGCTAGAGCTGTGCCCTTTGTGATGAGAGAAAAGATTGAACATGAACTGGACAGGCTTCTGCGGGAAGGCATTATCTCACCCGTGGAATTTAGCAACTGGGCAAGTCCCATCATCCCAGTCATGAAGCCTGATGGATCCGTACAAATCTGTGGGGACACCAAATCTACCATAAACAGAGTCTCCCTACAGGACCAATACCCACTGCCCTGAGCGGAGGACTTATTTGTCACATTGGCTGGAGGAAAACTTTTCTCAAAACTAGATCTCACATTTGCGTATATGACGCAAGAATTGACCGTCGAGTCTAAGCTACTCACCACCATCAACAAACATCGAGGCCTTTTCATGTACAATCGATGCCCATTCGGCATCAGGTCGGCAGCTGCTATATTCCAGCGCAACATGGAGAGTCTGCTCAAGTCCATCCCGGGGACGGTCGTATTTCAAGACCACATACTTATCACGGGCAGGGACACCGACTCCCATCTCCGCAATTTGGAGGAAGTACGAAAGCGGTTGGATCGGGTAGGCCTAAGAGTTAAGAAATCCAAGTGCCTGTTTCTCGTGCCCGAGGTTGAATTTTTGGGCAGAAGGATTGCCGCTGATGGAATCCGCCCAACAGAGTCCAAAACCGAAGCAATTCGCCTGGCACCCAGGCCCCGGAATGTCTCAGAACTGCGCGCCTTTCTCGGGCTGCTCAATTACTTTGGGAACTTTATGCAGAACTTAAGCATGCTGCTGGAGCCTCTCCATGTGCTACTCTGAAAGGGGTGCGATTGGTTTTGGGGGGACGCCCAGGAACGCGCCTTCAACAAGGCACGCAACCTTCTGTGTTCCAACAGTGTTTTGGCTTTCTTTGATCCAGATAAAAAGCTAGTTCTTACATGTGATGCGTCAGCGTAAGGGGTCGGGTGCATTTTACAACATGTCAATAGTGCGGGTAAATTACAACCCATAGCTTATGCCTCCAGGTCACTTTCGCGGGCGGAGTGTGGGTACAGAATGGTAGAGAAGGATGCGCTTGCGTGCATGTACGGTGTCAAAAAGATGCACCAATACCTTTTCGGGGCCAAGTTCGCGTTAGAAACCAACCACAAGCCCCTCACGTCCCTACTATCCAAGAGCAAGGCTATAAATGCCAACGCCTCGGCGCGCATTCAACGGTGGGCACTCATGCTGGCCTCTTACGATTATACCATAAGGCACAGACCAGGCACAGACAACTGTGCCGACGCGCTTAGCAGGCTACCCCTAGCAACCACGGAAGGGTCTGATGAACAGGACTGTGAAATAGTCATGGCAATCAATGCCTTTGAGTTCACAGGTTCACCCATGACGGCTCGCCAAATCAGAGCCTGGACGACCAGTGACCCCACGTTATCCCCAGTAAAAAGATGTGTGAGGGGGAGGTGGAATGAGATAGGGGACAAAGTGTTTGTGCTAAACTATGGCAGGGGTCCCAAATGGCTTGCAGGGACAGTAACAGACAAGGAAGGAAACCGGCTACTGGTGATACAAATGGACAATGGCCAAACCTGCTGGAGGCATGTAGACCAAGTCAAAAGCAGATTTACCAACAACACTGTTGAACCAGAAGCAGACTACAATGTGGAACTCACACCACACCTGGTGGACAGACAGAGTGAACAACCTGAGGAAAGTGCAATCCCAACAGACAGCCCAGGCGAGACACCAACAATCATACTGAACGAAACAGACAACCCAGGCAAGATACCAGCAATCACACTGAAAGAAAAACAGACACCAAGGCAAACAACTGAACCACAACTATGACGCTCCCCACGAGAGCGAAGACCACCTGAGAGACTGAACCTATAAAGACAATCATCAAGACCTTGGGGGAGGGTGATGTCATGTATCTCACACTACTGTACATAACTGTATCTTACCATACTATACATGACTGTAACTAGAGATGACCTGTAACCATAAGCTTACCTTACCACCAGGGGTATACTTGCAGGAGACACTGGATACCTGTCCCAGACAGGTATATAAGGACAGGTCTCAGGCAAGTGAGGCATTCGAGAGCTGTATAATAAAGGTGCAGGTCCTGAGCGACCTTGACTTCAGTATGTGCAACGTGCGAATCTGTACTGCAGGGACAGGACTTTACAATAGGCGCAAGGATGAACTCTTGATTCAGGCCGATTGCCTACTGTGGGGAAACCGAGTAGTCATGCCCCAGATGGGTAGAGAGGTGTATCAGAGAACTTCACAATGAGCACCCGGGCATTGTCATGATAAAGGCAATTGCTAGGTCACTCGTTTGGTGGCCAGGGATAGATGTAGACCTGGAACTTTGTGTTCGCAAGTATAACATGTGTGCTCAGCTGGGCAATGCACCCAGGGAAGCCCCCCTTAGCCCCTGGTCCTGGCCCACCAAGTCATGGTCACGCATCCATGTGGACTACGCAGGTCCTTTCATGGGAAAAATGTTTTTGGTTGTAGTAGACGCCTACTCCAAATGGATTGAGTGCGCCATTTTAAATTCAAGCACATCCTCTGCCACGGTAGAAAGTCTATGGGCAACGTTCGCCGCCCATGGTCTACCGGATGTCTTGGTCAGCGACAATGGCCCGTGCTTCACAAGCACTGAATTCCAGGACTTAATGGTAGGCAATGGAATCAACCATGTCACCATTCAAACCAGCCTCAAATGGCCAGGCAGAACGAGCAGTGCAGATAATCAAACAGGGGATGCTCAGAATCCAAGGGGGTTCCCTACAAAGCTGCTTATCACGCCTCCTGTTGGCCAATAGATCCCAACCACACTCGCTCACAGGGGTTCCACCCACAGAGCTGCGAATGAAAAGGACGCTCAAAACTAGGTTATCCCTTATACACCCTACTATGAAAGAAATTGTTGAGAGCAGGCGTCAGTCACAATGTGACTACAATGACAGGAATGCGAGGACGTGATATATTGATGTCAATGACCCTGTTTTTGTCCTTAATTATGCTGCAGGGCCCAAATGGCTTGCAGACACTGTGATTGCCAAAGAGGCGAATAGGGTTTTGGTAGTTAAACTTACCAATGGACAAATCACCCGCAAACATGTGGATCAAACGAAAAGGAGGTTCAGCAACCCCAGAGAAGAAGCAGAGGAAGAACACGATGTCGAGTTTCTCCACCACAGGTGTCCGAACACCGGAACCAAGTGGAGGAGAGCCCAGTCACTGTGGGCAGTCCGGACAGGCCTGAGGCACCACAAACAGCAGACACTCAGGCCAGCACCCAACAACCGGAGTCCCAACTCAGGCGCTCTACAAGGGAGCGTAAACCACCAGAGAGACTTAACCTGTGATCCCAATAAGACTTTCGGGGGGAGGTCATGTTTTCAACTATCATTGTAACCCATATATAAGCTGACCTAAGTTGTACACCTTGAGAACATTGACCACAGGGGGCGAACTTGTGGGAGGCACTCCTAACCTGGACTTTCAGGTATAAAAGGGGAAGCTCCACCCACCTTCATCAATTGAGGTCTTGGTAATAAAGGAAACTGGTCACAGAGTGACCTTCTCTCAAGTATGGGCCTTGTGTGCATTTATACTGTATAGTAAGGACATATCATAGGCCATTTAGGACTGAGATGAGGAGAAACCTCTTCACTCAGAGAGTTGTTAACCTGTGGAATTCACTGCCGCAGAGAGTTGTTGATGCCAGTTCATTGGATATATTCAAGAGGGAGTTAGATATGGCCCTTATGGCTAAGGGGATCAAGGGGTATGGAGAGAAAGCAGGAAAGGGGTACTGAGGGAATGATCAGCCATGATCTAATTGAATGGTGGTGCAGGCTTGAAGGGCCGAACGGCCTACTCCTGCACCTATTTTCTATGTTTCTATGTTTCTAAGTAACCTGAGGGGTGTGACTGCCACCTGAAATGCAGCGTCCAGGTAACTCTCCCTCTTCCTGATGTGTCGTAGTGTCTGCAGCTCGGGCTCCAGCTCATCAACATGGAGCCGAAGTTCCTCGAGCTGCAGACACTTGCTGCAGATGTGGTCGCCATGGACCTCAATGGGGTGAACCAGCTCCCAGCAGAAATACATCGCCTCCCCTGCCATCCCTAATATATTTAATTAATTACGTTTACAAGTTCTGCTTTAGTCCCAGCGCTTAATTCAAACCAATGCCCCAGAAAAGAGAGAAAAACTCACCAACCAATCACTTCCCTTCTTTCCTGTGATGTCACACTTTGATTTTGGTTCTTTTTACTTCTTGACTTCAGGTCGGTTGGAGTTTGGGCCTCGCTGCATTGTGTGTCTCACTCCCTCTCACACTGCGAGGTGTGTACCTCCCTCTCCCTCTCACGCTGCGGGGTGTGTCCCTCCCTCTCCCTCTCACACTGCGGGGTGTGTCCCTCCCTCTCCCCCTCACACTGCGGGGTGTGTCCCTCCCTCTCCCTCTCACACTGCGGGGTGTGTCCCTCCCTCTCCCTCTCACACTGCGGGGTGTGTCCCTCCCTCTCCCTCTCACACTGCGGGATGTGTCCCTCCCTCTCCCTCTCACACTGCGGGGTGTGTCCCTTCCTCTCCCTCTCACACTGCGGGGTGTGTCCCTCCCTCTCCCTCTCACACTGCGCGGTGTGTCCCTCCCTCTCCCTCTCACACTGCGGGGTGTGTCCCTCCCTCTCCCTCTCACACTGCGGGGTGTGTCCCTCCCTCTCCCTCTCACACTGCGGGATGTGTCCCTCCCTCTCCCTCTCACACTGCGGGGTGTGTCCCTTCCTCTCCCTCTCACACTGCGGGGTGTGTCCCTCCCTCTCCCTCTCACACTGCGGGTTGTGTCCCTCCCTCTCCCTCTCACACTGTCGCGTGTGTCCCTCCCTCTCCCTCACACACTGCGGGATGTGTCCCTCCCTCTCCCTCTCACACTGCGGGGTGTGTCCCTTCCTCTCCCTCTCACACTGCGGGGTGTGTCCCTCCCTCTCCCTCTCACACTGCGCGGTGTGTCCCTCCCTCTCCCTCTCACACTGCGGGGTGTGTCCCTCCCTCTCCCTCTCACACTGCGGGGTGTGTCCCTCCCTCTCCCTCTCACACTGCGGGATGTGTCCCTCCCTCTCCCTCTCACACTGCGGGGTGTGTCCCTTCCTCTCCCTCTCACACTGCGGGGTGTGTCCCTCCCTCTCCCTCTCACACTGCGGGTTGTGTCCCTCCCTCTCCCTCTCACACTGCGGGGTGTGTCCCTCCCTCTCCCTCTCACACTGCAGGGTGTGTCCCTCCCTTTCCCTCTCACACTGCGGGGTGTGTCCCTCCCTCTCCCTCTCACACTGCGGGGTGTGTCCCTCCCTCTCCCTCTCACACTGCGAGGTGTGTCCCTCCCTCTCCCTCTCACACTGCGAGGTAGGTCCCTCCCTCTCCCTCTCACACGGCGAGGTGTGTCCCTCCCTTTCCCTCTCACACTGCGGGGTGTGTCCCTCCCTCTCCCTCTCACACTGCGGGGTGTGTCCCTCCCTCTCCCTCTCACACTGCGGGGTGTGTCCCTCCCTCTCCCTCTCACACTGCGAGGTGTGTCCCTCCCTCTCCCTCTCACAATGCGGGGTGTGTCCCTCCCTCTCACACTGCGGGGTGTGTTCCTCCCTCTCCCTCTCACACTGCGGGGTGTGTCCCTCCCTTCCCTCTCACACTGCGGGGTGTGTCCCTCCCTCTCCCTCTCACACTGCGGGGTGTGTCCCTCCCTCTCCCTCTCACACTGCGGGCTGTGTCCCTCCCTCTCCCTCTCACACTGCGGGGTGTGTCCCTCCCTCTCCCTCTCACACTGCGGGGTGTGTCCCTCCTTCTCCCTCTCACACTGCGGGGTGTGTCCCTCCCTCTCCCTCTCACACTGCGGGGTGTGTCCCTCCCTCTCCCTCTCACACTGCGGGGTGTGTCCCTCCCTCTCCCTCTCACACTGTGGGGTGTGTCCCTCCCTCTCCCTCTCACACTGCGAGGTGTGTCCCTCCCTCTCCCTCTCACACTGCGGGGTGTGTCTCTCCCTCTCACACTGCGGGGTGTGTCCCTCCCTCTCCCTCTCACACTGCAGGATGTGTCCCTCCCTCTCCCTCTCACACTGCGAGGTGTGTCCCTCCCTTTCCCTCTCACACTGCGGGGTGTGTCCCTCCCTCTCCCTCTCACACTGCGGGGTGTGTCCCTCCCTCTCCCTCTCACACTGCGGGGTGTGTCCCTCCCTCTCCCTCTCACACTGCGAGGTGTGTCCCTCCCTCTCCCTCTCACACTGCGGGGTATGTCCCTCCCTCTCACACTGCGGGGTGTGTCCCTCCTTCTCCCTCTCACACTGCGGGGTGTGTCCCTCCCTCTCCCTCTCACACTGTGAGGTGTGTCCCTCCCTCTCCCTCTCACACTGCGGGGTGTGTCCCTCCTTCTCCCTCTCACACTGCGGGGTGTGTCCCTCCCTCTCCCTCTCACACTGCGGGGTGTGTCCCTCCCTCTCCCTCTCACACTGCGGGGTGTGTCCCTCCCTCTCCCTCTCACACTGCGGGGTGTGTCCCTCCCTCTCCCTCTCACACTGTGGGGTGTGTCCCTCCCTCTCCCTCTCACACTGCGAGGTGTGTCCCTCCCTCTCCCTCTCACACTGCGGGGTGTGTCTCTCCCTCTCACACTGCGGGGTGTGTCCCTCCCTCTCCCTCTCACACTGCGGGGTGTGTCCCTCCCTCTCCCTCTCACACTGCGGGGTGTGTCCCTCCCTCTCCCTCTCCCTCTCACACTGCGGGGTGTGTCCCTCCCTCTCCCTCTCACACTGCGGGCTGTGTCCCTCCCTCTCCCTCTCACACTGCGGGGTGTGTCTCTCCCTCTCACACTGCGGGGTGTGTCCCTCCCTCTCCCTCTCACACTGCGAGGTGTGTCCCTCCCTCTCCCTCTCACACTGCGGGGTGTGTCCCTCCCTCTCCCTCTCACACTGCGGGGTGTGTCCCTCCCTCTCCCTCTCACACTGTGGGGTGTGTCCCTCCCTCTCCCTCTCACACTGCGAGGTGTGTCCCTCCCTCTCCCTCTCACACTGCGGGGTGTGTCTCTCCCTCTCACACTGCGGGGTGTGTCCCTCCCTCTCCCTCTCACACTGCAGGATGTGTCCCTCCCTCTCCCTCTCACACTGCGAGGTGTGTCCCTCCCTTTCCCTCTCACACTGCGGGGTGTGTCCCTCCCTCTCCCTCTCACACTGCGGGGTGTGTCCCTCCCTCTCCCTCTCACACTGCGGGGTGTGTCCCTCCCTCTCCCTCTCACACTGCGAGGTGTGTCCCTCCCTCTCCCTCTCACACTGCGGGGTATGTCCCTCCCTCTCACACTGCGGGGTGTGTCCCTCCTTCTCCCTCTCACACTGCGGGGTGTGTCCCTCCCTCTCCCTCTCACACTGTGAGGTGTGTCCCTCCCTCTCCCTCTCACACTGCGGGGTGTGTCCCTCCCTCTCCCTCTCACACTGTGGGGTGTGTCCCTCCCTCTCCCTCTCACACTGCGAGGTGTGTCCCTCCCTCTCCCTCTCACACTGCGGGGTGTGTCTCTCCCTCTCACACTGCGGGGTGTGTCCCTCCCTCTCCCTCTCACACTGCAGGATGTGTCCCTCCCTCTCCCTCTCACACTGCGAGGTGTGTCCCTCCCTTTCCCTCTCACACTGCGGGGTGTGTCCCTCCCTCTCCCTCTCACACTGCGGGGTGTGTCCCTCCCTCTCCCTCTCACACTGCGGGGTGTGTCCCTCCCTCTCCCTCTCACACTGCGGGGTGTGTCCCTCCCTCTCCCTCTCACACTGCGGGGTGTGTCCCTCCCTCTCCCTCTCACACTGCGGGGTGTGTCCCTCCCTCTCCCTCTCACACTGTGGGGTGTGTCCCTCCCTCTCCCTCTCACACTGCGAGGTGTGTCCCTCCCTCTCCCTCTCACACTGCGGGGTGTGTCTCTCCCTCTCACACTGCGGGGTGTGTCCCTCCCTCTCCCTCTCACACTGCGGGGTGTGTCCCTCCCTCTCCCTCTCACACTGCGGGGTGTGTCCCTCCCTCTCCCTCTCCCTCTCACACTGCGGGGTGTGTCCCTCCCTCTCCCTCTCACACTGCGGGCTGTGTCCCTCCCTCTCCCTCTCACACTGCGGGGTGTGTCCCTCCCTCTCCCTCTCACACTGCGGGGTGTGTCCCTCCCTCTCCCTCTCACACTGCGGGGTTTGTCCCTCCCTCTCCCTCTCACACTGCGAGGTGTGTCCCTCCCTTTCCCTCTCCCTCTCACACTGCGAGGTGTGTCCCTCCCTCTCCCTCTCACACTGCGGGGTATGTCTCTCCCTCTCACACTGCGGGGTGTGTCCCTCCTTCTCCCTCTCACACTGCGGGGTGTGTCCCTCCCTCTCCCTCTCACACTGTGAGGTGTGTCCCTCCCTCTCCCTCTCACACTGCGGGGTGTGTCCCTCCCTCTCACACTGCGGGGTGTGTCCCTCCCTCTCCCTCTCACACTGCGGGGTGTGTCCCTCCTTCTCCCTCTCACACTGCGAGGTGTGTCCCTCCCTCTCACACTGCAGGGTGTGTCCCTCCCTCTCCCTCTCACATGCGGGGTGTGTCCCTCACTCTCCCTCTCACACTGCGGGGTGTGTCCCTCCCTCTCCCTCTCACACTGCGGGGTGTGTCCCTCCCTCTCCCTCTCACACTGCGGGGTGTGTCCCTCCCTCTCCCTCTCACACTGCGGGGTGTGTCCCTCCCTCTCCCTCTCCCTCTCACACTGCGGGGTGTGTCCCTCCCTCTCCCTCTCACACTGCGGGGTGTGTCCCTCCCTCTCCCTCTCACACTGCGAGGTGTGTCCCTCCCTTTCCCTCTCACACTGCGGGGTGTGTCCCTCCCTCTCCCTCTCACACTGCGGGGTGTGTCCCTCCCTCTCCCTCTCACACTGCGGGGTGTGTCCCTCCCTCTCCCTCTCACACTGCGGGATGTGTCCCTCCCTCTCCCTCTCACACTGCGGGGAGTGTCCCTTCCTCTCCCTCTCACACTGCGGGGTGTGTCCCTCCCTCTCCCTCTCACACTGCGCGGTGTGTCCCTCCCTCTCCCTCTCACACTGCGGGGTGTGTCCCTCCCTCTCCCTCTCACACTGCGGGGTGTGTCCCTCCCTCTCCCTCTCACACTGCGGGATGTGTCCCTCCCTCTCCCTCTCACACTGCGGGGTGTGTCCCTTCCTCTCCCTCTCACACTGCGGGGTGTGTCCCTCCCTCTCCCTCTCACACTGCGGGTTGTGTCCCTCCCTCTCCCTCTCACACTGTCGCGTGTGTCCCTCCCTCTCCCTCACACACTGCGGGATGTGTCCCTCCCTCTCCCTCTCACACTGCGGGGTGTGTCCCTTCCTCTCCCTCTCACACTGCGGGGTGTGTCCCTCCCTCTCCCTCTCACACTGCGCGGTGTGTCCCTCCCTCTCCCTCTCACACTGCGGGGTGTGTCCCTCCCTCTCCCTCTCACACTGCGGGGTGTGTCCCTCCCTCTCCCTCTCACACTGCGGGATGTGTCCCTCCCTCTCCCTCTCACACTGCGGGGTGTGTCCCTTCCTCTCCCTCTCACACTGCGGGGTGTGTCCCTCCCTCTCCCTCTCACACTGCGGGTTGTGTCCCTCCCTCTCCCTCTCACACTGCGGGGTGTGTCCCTCCCTCTCCCTCTCACACTGCAGGGTGTGTCCCTCCCTTTCCCTCTCACACTGCGGGGTGTGTCCCTCCCTCTCCCTCTCACACTGCGGGGTGTGTCCCTCCCTCTCCCTCTCACACTGCGAGGTGTGTCCCTCCCTCTCCCTCTCACACTGCGAGGTAGGTCCCTCCCTCTCCCTCTCACACGGCGAGGTGTGTCCCTCCCTTTCCCTCTCACACTGCGGGGTGTGTCCCTCCCTCTCCCTCTCACACTGCGGGGTGTGTCCCTCCCTCTCCCTCTCACACTGCGGGGTGTGTCCCTCCCTCTCCCTCTCACACTGCGAGGTGTGTCCCTCCCTCTCCCTCTCACAATGCGGGGTGTGTCCCTCCCTCTCACACTGCGGGGTGTGTTCCTCCCTCTCCCTCTCACACTGCGGGGTGTGTCCCTCCCTTCCCTCTCACACTGCGGGGTGTGTCCCTCCCTCTCCCTCTCACACTGCGGGGTGTGTCCCTCCCTCTCCCTCTCACACTGCGGGCTGTGTCCCTCCCTCTCCCTCTCACACTGCGGGGTGTGTCCCTCCCTCTCCCTCTCACACTGCGGGGTGTGTCCCTCCTTCTCCCTCTCACACTGCGGGGTGTGTCCCTCCCTCTCCCTCTCACACTGCGGGGTGTGTCCCTCCCTCTCCCTCTCACACTGCGGGGTGTGTCCCTCCCTCTCCCTCTCACACTGTGGGGTGTGTCCCTCCCTCTCCCTCTCACACTGCGAGGTGTGTCCCTCCCTCTCCCTCTCACACTGCGGGGTGTGTCTCTCCCTCTCACACTGCGGGGTGTGTCCCTCCCTCTCCCTCTCACACTGCAGGATGTGTCCCTCCCTCTCCCTCTCACACTGCGAGGTGTGTCCCTCCCTTTCCCTCTCACACTGCGGGGTGTGTCCCTCCCTCTCCCTCTCACACTGCGGGGTGTGTCCCTCCCTCTCCCTCTCACACTGCGGGGTGTGTCCCTCCCTCTCCCTCTCACACTGCGAGGTGTGTCCCTCCCTCTCCCTCTCACACTGCGGGGTATGTCCCTCCCTCTCACACTGCGGGGTGTGTCCCTCCTTCTCCCTCTCACACTGCGGGGTGTGTCCCTCCCTCTCCCTCTCACACTGTGAGGTGTGTCCCTCCCTCTCCCTCTCACACTGCGGGGTGTGTCCCTCCTTCTCCCTCTCACACTGCGGGGTGTGTCCCTCCCTCTCCCTCTCACACTGCGGGGTGTGTCCCTCCCTCTCCCTCTCACACTGCGGGGTGTGTCCCTCCCTCTCCCTCTCACACTGCGGGGTGTGTCCCTCCCTCTCCCTCTCACACTGTGGGGTGTGTCCCTCCCTCTCCCTCTCACACTGCGAGGTGTGTCCCTCCCTCTCCCTCTCACACTGCGGGGTGTGTCTCTCCCTCTCACACTGCGGGGTGTGTCCCTCCCTCTCCCTCTCACACTGCGGGGTGTGTCCCTCCCTCTCCCTCTCACACTGCGGGGTGTGTCCCTCCCTCTCCCTCTCCCTCTCACACTGCGGGGTGTGTCCCTCCCTCTCCCTCTCACACTGCGGGCTGTGTCCCTCCCTCTCCCTCTCACACTGCGGGGTGTGTCTCTCCCTCTCACACTGCGGGGTGTGTCCCTCCCTCTCCCTCTCACACTGCGAGGTGTGTCCCTCCCTCTCCCTCTCACACTGCGGGGTGTGTCCCTCCCTCTCCCTCTCACACTGCGGGGTGTGTCCCTCCCTCTCCCTCTCACACTGTGGGGTGTGTCCCTCCCTCTCCCTCTCACACTGCGAGGTGTGTCCCTCCCTCTCCCTCTCACACTGCGGGGTGTGTCTCTCCCTCTCACACTGCGGGGTGTGTCCCTCCCTCTCCCTCTCACACTGCAGGATGTGTCCCTCCCTCTCCCTCTCACACTGCGAGGTGTGTCCCTCCCTTTCCCTCTCACACTGCGGGGTGTGTCCCTCCCTCTCCCTCTCACACTGCGGGGTGTGTCCCTCCCTCTCCCTCTCACACTGCGGGGTGTGTCCCTCCCTCTCCCTCTCACACTGCGAGGTGTGTCCCTCCCTCTCCCTCTCACACTGCGGGGTATGTCCCTCCCTCTCACACTGCGGGGTGTGTCCCTCCTTCTCCCTCTCACACTGCGGGGTGTGTCCCTCCCTCTCCCTCTCACACTGTGAGGTGTGTCCCTCCCTCTCCCTCTCACACTGCGGGGTGTGTCCCTCCCTCTCCCTCTCACACTGTGGGGTGTGTCCCTCCCTCTCCCTCTCACACTGCGAGGTGTGTCCCTCCCTCTCCCTCTCACACTGCGGGGTGTGTCTCTCCCTCTCACACTGCGGGGTGTGTCCCTCCCTCTCCCTCTCACACTGCAGGATGTGTCCCTCCCTCTCCCTCTCACACTGCGAGGTGTGTCCCTCCCTTTCCCTCTCACACTGCGGGGTGTGTCCCTCCCTCTCCCTCTCACACTGCGGGGTGTGTCCCTCCCTCTCCCTCTCACACTGCGGGGTGTGTCCCTCCCTCTCCCTCTCACACTGCGAGGTGTGTCCCTCCCTCTCCCTCTCACACTGCGGGGTATGTCCCTCCCTCTCACACTGCGGGGTGTGTCCCTCCTTCTCCCTCTCACACTGCGGGGTGTGTCCCTCCCTCTCCCTCTCACACTGTGAGGTGTGTCCCTCCCTCTCCCTCTCACACTGCGGGGTGTGTCCCTCCTTCTCCCTCTCACACTGCGGGGTGTGTCCCTCCCTCTCCCTCTCACACTGCGGGGTGTGTCCCTCCCTCTCCCTCTCACACTGCGGGGTGTGTCCCTCCCTCTCCCTCTCACACTGCGGGGTGTGTCCCTCCCTCTCCCTCTCACACTGTGGGGTGTGTCCCTCCCTCTCCCTCTCACACTGCGAGGTGTGTCCCTCCCTCTCCCTCTCACACTGCGGGGTGTGTCTCTCCCTCTCACACTGCGGGGTGTGTCCCTCCCTCTCCCTCTCACACTGCGGGGTGTGTCCCTCCCTCTCCCTCTCACACTGCGGGGTGTGTCCCTCCCTCTCCCTCTCCCTCTCACACTGCGGGGTGTGTCCCTCCCTCTCCCTCTCACACTGCGGGCTGTGTCCCTCCCTCTCCCTCTCACACTGCGGGGTGTGTCCCTCCCTCTCCCTCTCACACTGCGGGGTGTGTCCCTCCCTCTCCCTCTCACACTGCGGGGTTTGTCCCTCCCTCTCCCTCTCACACTGCGAGGTGTGTCCCTCCCTTTCCCTCTCACACTGCGGCGTGTGTCCCTCCCTCTCCCTCTCACACTGCGGGGTGTGTCCCTCCCTCTCCCTCTCACACTGCGGGGTGTGTCCCTCCCTCTCCCTCTCACACTGCGAGGTGTGTCCCTCCCTCTCCCTCTCACACTGCGGGGTATGTCTCTCCCTCTCACACTGCGGGGTGTGTCCCTCCTTCTCCCTCTCACACTGCGGGGTGTGTCCCTCCCTCTCCCTCTCACACTGTGAGGTGTGTCCCTCCCTCTCCCTCTCACACTGCGGGGTGTGTCCCTCCCTCTCACACTGCGGGGTGTGTCCCTCCCTCTCCCTCTCACACTGCGGGGTGTGTCCCTCCTTCTCCCTCTCACACTGCGAGGTGTGTCCCTCCCTCTCACACTGCAGGGTGTGTCCCTCCCTCTCCCTCTCACATGCGGGGTGTGTCCCTCACTCTCCCTCTCACACTGCGGGGTGTGTCCCTCCCTCTCCCTCTCACACTGCGGGGTGTGTCCCTCCCTCTCCCTCTCACACTGCGGGGTGTGTCCCTCCCTCTCCCTCTCACACTGCGGGGTGTGTCCCTCCCTCTCCCTCTCCCTCTCACACTGCGGGGTGTGTCCCTCCCTCTCCCTCTCACACTGCGGGGTGTGTCCCTCCCTCTCCCTCTCACACTGCGAGGTGTGTCCCTCCCTTTCCCTCTCACACTGCGGGGTGTGTCCCTCCCTCTCCCTCTCACACTGCGGGGTGTGTCCCTCCCTCTCCCTCTCACACTGCGGGGTGTGTCCCTCCCTCTCCCTCTCACACTGCGGGGTATGTCCCTCCCTCTCACACTGCGGGGTGTGTCCCTCCCTCTCCCTCTCACACTGCGGGGTGTGTCCCTCCCTCTCCCTCTCACACTGTGAGGTGTGTCCCTCCCTCTCCCTCTCACACTGCGGGGTGTGTCCCTCCCTCTCACACTGCGGGGTGTGTCCCTCCCTCTCCCTCTCACACTGCGGGCTGTGTCCCTCCCTCTCCCTCTCACATGCGGGGTGTGTCCCTCCCTCTCACACTGCGGGGTGTGTCCCTCCCTCTCCCTCTCACACTGCGGGGTGTGTCCCTCCCTCTCCCTCTCACACTGCAGGGTGTGTCCCTCCCTCTCCCTCTCACATGCGGGGTGTGTCTCTGGGCTCTCCCTCTCACACTGTTTAATGGTTGCCGCTCCCGCTCTGGTCTCGCGCTGCTCAGTGAACAGGCTGCGCTCTTTACTCTAGAAAAGAGAAGGCTGAGGGGTGAATTGATAGAGGCCTTTAAGATTATGAAAGTGTTTGATAGAGTAAACGTAAAGAAAATGTTTCCACTTGTGGGAAGTCCAAAAATAGAGGTCATAACTATAAAATAGTCAGTAATAAATCAAGTAGGGAATTCAGGAAACTTCTTTACCCAGACAGTAGTAAAAATGTAGAATCGTTACCACAAGAAGTAGTTGAGGCGAATATCATAGATGCATTTAAGGGGAAGCTCGATAAGCACATGAAGGGGAAAGCAATAGAAGGATATGCTGATAGGGTTAGATGAAGAGCGTTGGACGTAGGCTCGGTTGGAGCATAAACAGTGGCAAAGACCAGTTAGTCTGTATGGCCTGTTTCTGTGCTGTAGATTCTAGGTCATTCTATGTAAAGTGTTAGAAATCTGTGCACAATCTTATTGCTTGAATAGCAATGTATTATGGCTAGGTATGTTCATTGCTACATATAAGAAATGTAATGATTTTACAGTTTTTTAAAGAACCCCCAATATGCATAATTACAAACCATTCTTTGTCTTCCAAGAAAATAATTATTCATGTTTAAATATAATTTATCCAAAACTACTTCATCACAATAGCACCATTGAGTACCTGTGGGAATAAGTGAAAGATTAAAATGAAATTAAAGTGAAAGATTACACTGTTTAATTGGATTTTTCAAGAGAAATGTCAGGAGTGATGGAGAAAGCTACTGTCTAAGATGAAGCTGATTGAAAATATTCATTTAATGAGAGTGGTCATGCAGGTCTGGCAAAACATGTTGCATCTTGTCACTATCATTGGCTCCATAACTGGAGACTGACAGGAACCTCAGGAAAACAGCGAAATCCTGGTTGCGCCGGTCTTGGCCATTTCATGGAGATTCCTCAGTGCCTTGTAAGGGGTAGAATCTCTATCCACCCTTTCGAAGGCAGGTGACAGCCAGGGGGATGGAGTCAGGGTCGGGTATTCTGGGAGTACCTGTTCTTCAGGGTCCAGTGTGACCTGGTGTATCAATGATAGCTGGTATACTGAGTGGATGGAAGCATAGTGGCCCCCACAAGGGCATATGAGGGTCCCATTAATAGGGTCCAGGCTAGACAAGGACCATTCATCGCATCAATGGGGGCCTGGGCCCATCCCAACAATGGCAAGCACACAATGGGTGCCAGAAAGAACCTGAAGTGGTGCTTGTGCCCATCTGCCCCATGCTAAGGAACTGTTCTTCCATTTACCATATTGACTGCTACTGAGTCAGCGCTGAAGGGCTCCGTTGGACACTATACCGGCATAATCGCCAGTGTCACGACCTGATGAATTTCAGTGCCACATTCTACAAGATCCGTCTTCCTGTTCCATTCTGTGGAACAGCCTGCAAGTCTCTCCTTGGGTGTTGGGGGATTTCTAAGTTACATTACAATAGTGACTATACTCCAAAGTACTTCATTGGCTGTAAAGCACTTTGAGATATCCGGTGGTCATGAAAGGCGCTATATAAATGCAAGTCTTTCTTTTTTAAGTGGTGTGACTTGGGTCTTTCATAACTCACACTTGCTAGAATGGAACTTGATCTGACTTACTTTACCACAAGGCAAGTATCCTCTTAAAGGTGGCGCCTGTTTTAGATACCTCCAGATCTGACATCTCTTTCCACAACAAAAGCTGCTTGATGTCCCGGCAAGTGTCACGTTGGAGTCCTTTTTAATTTATTCAGCTGCATATGACCATACGATTAAAAAATGATGGGACAAGACACCTGGCCCAATCAGACATGCTGCAGCCCATGTACACCACGGCACTCCCCCAGCCCGCCACACAATCTCCCGGAAAGGCAAACAAAACAGAAAAAAGGTCAATTGAGAGAAAGCTTTGGGAATTTATCTCTGACTCCCGAAGGCTATCAAGCAGGCGATTATATTAGCTCATGAATATCACTGATATCAGCTACCCCGCACCTAACCTTTAGAATGCATAATGTTCTCCTTTCTCGGGAACATGTCCAGCTCCCTTTTGAAGGTTGCACAGGGAATCTATACTCGCACATGCTTCAGTAACCTGTTCCAAAGGTCGATGATTCTCTATGAAAATAAATACTTTCTGGCATCTAGCTTAAACCTTTGCTTGCATATTGTATGTTCATGTTCCCCCGAGTTCTCCCATCCATATCTAGCTCAGAAAAAAAAACCCAGGGCCAATAAGGGAAAAAATACTCTGGGTAGTTCCTCTCCCATCCTCTCAGGCAATTGAAACCAGTCCAGGAGATCACATGTGTTATACATGTGGACTTGTATTTACACTGTACAGCCACCAGAGGGCTCATTCCCCAGAGTCCCAAGGGATCCCATAATCTCTTGGGAGCACAGGTATTTAAGAAGGCTTCACAGGTTGGAGAGGCACTCTGGAGACCTGCAATAAACGACTAAGGTCACACTTCACTTTGAGCTCACAGTGTTCAGTCTGACTCTTTCTCCATACACAACAACTGGCGACGAGATACAGATAGCAAACCCAAAGATGCAGAGAACAGTGGTCATCCTGGAGAAATTTTTGGAGGGAGATGATTGGGAAACTTTTGTGGAGCAACTCGACCAATACTTCGTGGCCAACGAGTTAGATGGGGAAGAGAGCGCTGCCAAATGAAGGGCAATCCTCCTCACCGTCTGTGGGGCACCAACGTATGGCCTCATGAAGAATCTGCTCACTCCAACGAAACCCACGGAGAAATCGTACGACGATTTGTGCACACTGGTCCGAGAGCATTTGAACCCGAAGGAAAGCGTTCTGATGGCGAGGTACCGGTTCTACACCTACAAAAGGTCTGAAGGCCAGGAAGTGGTGAGTTATGTCGCCGAGCTGAGACGCCTTGCAGGACATTGCGAATTTGAAGGACATTTGGAGCACATGCTCAGAGACTTTTTCATACTTGGCATTGGCCACGAAACCATACTTCGCAAGCTTTTGACTGTAGAGACCCCAACCTTGAGTAAGGCCATAGCGATAGCCCAGGCGTTCATTGCCACCAGTGACAATACTAAGCAAATCTCTCAGCACACAAGTGCTGCAACAAGTACTGTGAACAAAGTGATGTTATTTTCGAATCGTAACGTACAGGGCAGGTCACACATACCTGCAGCTACATGTCCGCAGATGTCTCAGAATCCACCATCAAGGGTGATGAATGCAAAGGCATTGACACCCTTTTGGCGCTGCAGGGGTGATCATCGTTTCCATTCATGCCAATTCAAAGGATACGTTTTCAAGGGCTGTGGAACAATGGGACACTTCCAATGAGTATGCAGGCGAGCTGCTAAGCCTGTTAAACCTGCAAACCACCACATTGCAGAGGAGAACAGATCCACGGAGGATCACGACGAACCAGAGCCTCAGATAGAGGAGGCAGAGGTACATGGGGTGCACACATTCACCACGAATTGTCCCCCGATAATCCTGAATGTTGATCTAAATGGACTCCCGGTGTCAATGGAGCTGGACACGGGCGCGAGCCAGTCCATCATGGGCAAAAAGACTTTCGAAAGGTGCAACAAGGCCTCAAGGCCAGTCTTAATTCCAATTTGCACGAGACTAAGAACTTACACTAAATAACTGATTCCTGTAATCGGCAGTGCTACCGTAAAGATCTTCTATGATGGAGTGGTGCACAAGCTATCACTTTGGGTGGTACCGGGCGATGGTCCCACGCTGCTCGGCAGGAGCTGGCTGGGCAAGATACGCTGAAACTGGGACAATGTCCAAGCGCTATCGCCCGCTGACGATACTTCGTGTGCCCAGGTTTTAAACAAATTTCCTTCGCTGTTCGAACCAGGCATCGGGAAATTCCAAGGAGAAAAAGTGCAGATCCACCTAATTCCGAGGGCGCGACCCATCCATCACAAGGCGAGAGCAGTACCGTACATGATGAGAGAAAGGGTAGAGATCGAGCTAGACCGGCTGCAACGAGAGAGCATCATTTCACCGATTGAGTTCAACGAGTGGGCCAGTTATATTGTTCCAGTCCTCAAGGGAGACGGCACCGTCAGAATCTGTGGCGATTACAAAGTAGCTATCAATTGTTTCTCCCTGCAGGACCAAGACCCACTACCAAAAGTCAACTGCCTCTTTGCAACGCTGGTGGGAGGAAAGACGTTCACAAAGCTGGATCTGACTTCAGCCGACATGACGCAGGAACTGGAGGAATCATCGAAGGCCCTCACCTGCATCAACATGCACAAAGGTCTTTTTGTTTATACAGATGCCCGTTTGGAATCCGATCAGTAGCGGCGATATTCCAGAGAAACATGGAAAGCTTACTGAAGTCGATCCCGCACACCGTGGTCTTCCAGGACGACATCTTGGTCACAGGTCAGAACACAGTTGAGCATCTTCAGAACCTGGAGGAGGTTCTTAGTCGACTCAACCGCTTGGGGCTCAGGTTAAAACGCTTGAAGTGCGTTTTCCTGGCGCCTGAAGTGGAGTTCCTGGGAAGGAGGATTGCGGTGGATGGCATCAGGCCCACCAACGTGATGACGGAGGCAATCGAGAACGCACCGAGGCCACAGAACGTGATGGAGCTGCGGTCATTTCTGGGACTCTTGAACTACTTTGGTAACTCCTTACCGGGTCTCAGCACCCTAATAGAACCACTATATGTCTTACTACGAAAAGAGGGCAAATAGGTTTGGGACAAAAGCCAATAAAATGCCTTTGTAAAAGCGAGAAAATTGTTATGCTCAAACAAATTACTTGTGTTGTATGATCCATGTAAGCGTTTGGTACTAGCATGTGATGCGTCGTCATATGGCGTCAGGTGTGTATTGCAACAAGCTAATGATTTCGGGAAACTGCAACCGGTTGCTTATTCATCCAGGAGTCTGTCTAAGGCTGAGAGAGCCTACAGCATGATTGAAAAATAAGCATTAGCGTGTGTCTATGGGGTAAAGAAAATGCATCAATACCTGTTTGGGCTAAAATTCAAATTGGAAACTGACCATAAGCCACTCATATCCCTGTTTTCCGAGAGTAAAGGGATAAATACCAACGCATCGGCCCGCATCTAGAGATGGGCGCTCACATTGTCCACATACAACTACACCATCCGCCACAGGCCAGGCACAGAAAACTGTGCCGATGCTCTCAGTAGGCTGCCATTGCCCACCAAGGGGGTTGAAATGGCGCAGCCCATAGATCTAGCCATGGTTATGGAAGCATTTGAGAGTGAGCAATCACCTGTCACTGCCCGGCAGATCAAAACCTGGACAAGCCAGGACACCTTCTTATCTTTAGTCAAAAGCTGTGTGCTTCACAGGAGCTGGTCCAGTGTCCCAGTGGAAATGCAGGAAGAGATAAAGCCGTTCCAGCAGCGCAAAGATGAAATGTCTATGCAGGCAGACTGCCTTCTGTGGGGCAATCGAGTAGTGGTCCCCAAGAAGGGCAGAGACACCTTCATCAATGACCTCCACAGTACCCACCCAGGCATCGTAATGATGAAAGCGATAGCCAGATCCCACGTGTGGTGGCCCGGTATCGATGCCGACTTTGAGTCCTGCGTTCACAGATGTAATATATGCTTGCAGTTAAGCAATGTACCCAGGGAGGCACCGCTAAGTTTATGGTTTTGGCCCTCTAAACCGTGGTCTAGGGTACACGTCGACTATGCAGGCCCGTTCTTGGGTAAAATGTTCCTTGTGGATGTAGATGCGTACTCCAAGTGGATTGAATGTGAGATAATGTCGGCTAGCACGTCCGCTGCCATCACTGAAAGCCTGCGGGCCATGTTTGCCACACACGGCTTACCCGATGTCCTGGTGAGCGACAACGGGCCATGTTTTACCAGTGCTGAGTTCAAGGAATTCATGACCCGTAACGGGATCAAACATGTCACATCTGCCCCGTTTAAACCAGCGTCCAATAATCAGGCAGAGAGAACAGTGCAAACCATCAAGCAAGGCTTGAAAAGTGTAACTGAAGGCTTACTGCAGACTCGCCTATCCCGAGTCCTGCTTAGCTACCGCACGAGACCACACTCACCTACTGGGATCCCACCTGCTGAACTGCTCATGAAAAGAGCACTTAAGACAAGGCTCTCGTTAGTTCACCCTGATCTACATCAACAGTTAGAGAGCAGGCGTCTTCAACAAAGTGCTTACCATGATAGCGCAAATGTGTCACACGAGATTGAAGTCAATGATCCTGTATTTGTATTAAATTAGAGACAAGGTCCCAAGTAGCTTCCCAGTACTGTCGTGGCCAAAGAGGAGAGCAGTGTGTTTTGGGTCAAACTTTCAAATGGACTCATTCACCAGAAACACTTGGACCAAATCAAACTCAGATTCACACACTATCCTGAGCAACCTACCTTGGACCCTACCTCTTTTGATCCCCCACACACCAGTGGCAACCGACACCACGGTTGACCACGAAGCAGAACCCATCATCCACAGTAGCCCTGCAGGGCCCAACACACCAGGCAGCCCAGCAAGGCCAGCTGCACTGCAGCCCAGCAAGGGCCCAACAAATGATTTAATAACTCCAGCTTTCACACCGAGACGATCAACCAGGGCAAGAAGGGCCCCAGATCGACTCACATTATAAATAGTTACACTATTGACTTTGGGGGGAATGTTGTTATACATGTGGACTTGTATTTACTCTGTACAGCCACCAGAGGGCTCATTCCCCGGAGTCCCAAGGGATCCCATAATTCCTTGGGAGCACAGGTATTTAAGAAGGCTTCATAGATTGGAAAGGCACTCTGGAGACCTGCAATAAAAGACTATGGTTACACTTCACTTTGAGTTCACAGCGTTCAGTCTGACTCTTTCTCCATACACAACAACATGGATGAAGTGTTATCTGTGAAACCTTCTATATCATGTAATCTCTGTCCCAGTCAAGAATTGGCCCAGCTCCGTATTGAAGGCAGTGCAGAGAGTCGGAACCCAGGAAACCAGCTGCAATGTATTCCAGAGGCTCACAACTCTCTGGGAAAAGAAGAACTGCCTATCATCAAGTCTATTGCTACTCTTACATTGTTTAAACTTGTGTCCCCTGGCCCTCCCCAATCCGGTAAACTGGAATAATCTATCAATAGAGACACTATCCAGCCCTTTAATTATTTTATAGATCTCTATCCAGTCATCTCTAAGTCTATTCTGCTCTAAAGTAAATAGACAAAGTCCTTGAACATATCTAAGTCGCTGAGGTTCTTTAAGCTAGGAATCATTCTTGTAACCCTCCTTTGGATCTTTTCTAAGGCCATTATATTACCCATCATGTGGGGGACCACAACTGTGTGCAGTATTCCAGAGTGGTCTGACCAGTAATCTGTACAATGACAGAATGGTTTCCTTTGATTTATACTAAATGGTTCTATTAATACAACCCAATACCCAGTTAGTTTTAGCTACAGTTTCTTCAGTGATCTGTGCACAACACACCTAGATCTTTTCCCCTCAATCTCTTTCAGTATTTTTCCCTGCAAATGATACATGTATTTTATTTTGGCCCTACCAACATGCACGACACTACATTTATCCAAGTTAAATGTAATTTGCTAATGTGTGGCCCAGTGCACTCGCATATTTAAATCTTTTTGGATTTGATTGCACTCCTCGACCGTTTTCACCCTTGCACAGATTTTTGTGTCATCTGCAAACTTACCGACCATACTCCCAGCACTGCTGTCCAGGTCATTATTAGAGACTGTAGAGTAGCAGGCCGAGGACCAATTCCTGGGGGACATTTCTTGGCGGAGCAGGCTCAAGGGGCTAGATGGCCTACTCCTGTTCCTAATTCTTATTATCACATGTCTCCAGGCTGAATCACATCTGTTAACTACAGCTTTTGGCTGTGGGAGTGGAGCCAATTCCTAATCCAACATTTCAAATTGTTACTGATACCACAAGATTCTATCTTCTGAAGTAACCTCGTGTGAGGTACCTTATCAAAGGCTTTCTGAAAGTTCAGGTACACAATGTCAACTGGATTTCCACTGTCCTAGTGATTTCCTCAAAGAACTCTATCAAATTTGTATGGCACAACCTAATTTTTTGGAAACCGCGTTGTGTATTTTTAATGGACGCGTTTATTTGGATTGCAAAAATGGCCAACAGGCTCCGCCCCTTATTTCTGATTGGACCCCTTGGAGGATAAGCCACACCCTAAAGTTTCACAGGAATGTGTCACTGGATCCGCCCATTCCAAGGTCTCACTGACTTTGTAAATTGTAACTCGATCCACTTTGACTTCCTGAAGCGACAGAGGACAGAGCTCCCCAGAAGACAGCAAGGGCCAGCCAAAGTGCCTTACCCCAGTCCAAGTACGTCACTCCCCCAGCCAAAGTGCCTTACCCCAGTCCAAGTACGTCGCTCCCCCAGTCAAAGTGCCTTACCCTAATCCAAGTGCATGCCTCCCTCAGCCGACGTGCCTTACCCAAGCACAAGCACAAAATTGTGTATGGATTGTTAACAGGTTTATTGGATATGAAGTGAATAGTGACAGTGTCGTGTTTTCTGGATATCATCCACTCCAATGAGGTCCCTTGTCGGGGGTTGGAAGAATGTGATCTGTCTTTCCTGAGTTCCCTCTCCCCTCCGATCCCACCCAACCAGTCTCTCTCTCTCTCTCTCTCTCTCCCCCCCCAACCAGTCTCTTTCTCCACCCCAACCAGTTTCTCTCTCCCCCACAACCAGTCTCTCTCTCCATCCCAACCAGTCACTCTCCCCCCCCAAACAGTCTTTCTCTCCTCGCAACCAGTCTCTCTCTCTCTCTTCCCCATCTCAACCAGTCTCTCTCCCACCCGCCCCAGTCTCTCTCCCATACAACCAGTCTCTCTCTCTCTCACCTCCCCCCCAACAAACAGTCTCTCTCTCTTCCCACCCCACAACCAGTCACTCTCTCCACCCCTCCCCAAACCAGTCTCTCTCTCTCTCCCCCATCCAGTCTCTCTCTCTCTGCCGCCCCCCACCCCACCCGCAACCAGTCTCTCTCTCTCTCTCCCCGAAAACCGGTCACTCTCCCTCTCTCTCTCCCCCCCAACCAGTCTCTCTCTCTCTCTCTCCACCCAACCAGTCTCTCTCTCTCTCTCCCTCTCCCCCCAACCAATCTCTCTCTCTCTCTCTCTCCCCCCTAAACAGTCTCTCTCTCTCTCCCCCCCCAACCAGTCTCTCTTCCCCCCCCCCAAACCAATCTCTCTCCCACCACCCCAACCAGTCTCTCCCTCTCTCCCCCACCCCCAACCAGTCTCTCTATCCACTCCCCCTAACCAGTCTCTCTCCCTCTCTCTCTCCGCCCCCCCACAACCAGTCTCTCTCTCTATCTCTCTCTCTCTCGCCCCCAACCAGTCTCTCTTTCCCCCCCCCCCAAACCAGTCTCTCTCCCACTACCCCAACTAGTCTCTCCCTCTCTCCCCCATCCCCAACCAGTCTCTCTCTCCACTCCCCCAACCAGTTTTTCTCTCTCTCTGTCCCTCCCAACCAGACTCTCTCTCTCTCTCCCTCCCAACCAGTCTCTCTCTCCCCTCCAAACCAGTCTCTCACTCTCCCCGCAAGCCAGTCTCTCTCTCCGCAACCAGTCTCTCTCTCTTGCTCCCTCCCTACCAGTCTCTCTCTCTCTTCCCCCCCTCAACCAGTCTCTCTCCCCCCCGCAGTCTCTCTCCCCCCACCATCAATCTCTCTCTCTCACCACCCCAACCAGTCTCTCTCTATCTCTCTGTCCCCCAACTAAAGTCTCTCTCTCTCTCTCCCGCCCAACCAGTCTCTCTCTCTCTCCCCCAACCCAACCAGTCTCTCTCTCTCTACCGCCCAACCACTCTCTCTATCTCTCTCTCCCTCAACTAAAGTCTCTCTCTCTCTCTCTCTCTCTCCCCCCCCAACCAGTCTCTCTCTCTCTACCCCCCCCCACAAACCAGTCTCTCTGCCCCCCCCCAACCAGTCTATCTCCCTCTCTCTCTCTCTCTCTCTCTCACCCCCAACCAGTCTCTCTCTCCCCCCCCAAACCAGTCTCTCTCTCTCCCCCCCAACCAGTCTCTCTCTCTCTCTCCCCCCCAACCAGTCCCTCTCTCTCTCTCTCGCATCCCCCCAACCAGTCTTTCTCCCCCCAATCAGTCTCTCTCTCTCTCTCTAGCTCCCCCCAACCAGTCTCTCCCCCCCCCAACCAGTCTCTCTCTTCCACCCTCAAACCATTCTCTCTCAGCCCCCCCTCCAGCAGTCTCTCCCCCCCAACCAGCCTCTCACTCTCTCCCCCACCCCCAACTAATCTCTTCCTCTCCCCAGAACCAGTCTCTCTCTCTCTCTCTCCCCCCAAACCAGTCTCTCTCTCTGCCTCCCCGCAACCAGTCTCTCTATTTCTCTCTCCGCCAACTAAAGTCTCTCTCTCTCTCTCTCCCCCAAACCAGTCTCTCTCTATCTCTCTCTCCCCCAACTAAAGTCTCTCTCACTCTCTCTCTCCCCCAACCAGTCTCTCTCTCTATCTCCCCCCCCGAACCAGTCTCTCTCTCCCCACAACCAGTCACTCACTCCACCCCCCACCCCCCCCGCCCGCAACCAGTCTCTCTCTCTCTCTCTCCCCGCCAACCGGTCTCTCTCCCTCTCTCTCTCTCTCTCTCCCCCCCAACCAGTCTCTCTCTCTCTCTCTCCACCCAACCAGTCTCTCTCTCTCTCTCCCTCTCCCCCCAACCAGTCTCTCTCTCTCTCTCCCCCCTAACCAGTCTCTCTCTCTCTCTCCACCCAACCAGTCTCTCTCTCTCTCTCTCTCTCTCCCCCCAACCAGTCTCTCTCTCTCTCACCCCCTAACCAGTCTCTCTCCCTCTCTCTCTCCGCCCCCCATGCCAACCAGTCTCTCTCTCTATCTCTCTCTCTCCCCCCCAACCAGTCTCTCTTTCCCCCCCACAAAACCAGTCTCTCTCCCACCACCCCAACCAGTCTCTCCCCCTCTCCCCCATCCCCATCCAGTCTCTCTCTCCATTCCCCCAACCAGTCTCTCTCTCTCTCTCTCCCTCCCAACCAGTCTCTCTCTCTCTCTCCCTCCCAACCAGTCTCTCTCTCCCCCCCAAACCAGTCTCTCACTCTCCCCGCAAGCCAGTCTCTCTCCCAGCATCCAGTCTCTCTCTCTCGCTCCCTCCCAACCAGTCTCTCTCTCTCTTCCCCCCCGCAACCAGTCTCTCTCCCCCCCGCAGTCTCTCTCCCCCCACCATCAATCTCTCTCTCTCACCACCCCAACCAGTCTCTCTCTATCTCTCTGTACCCCAACTAAAGTCTCTCTCTCTCTCTCTCACGCCCAACCAGTCTCTCTCTCTCTCCCCCAACCCAACCAGTCTCTCTCTACCGCCCCAACCACTCTCTCTATCTCTCTCTCCCCCAACTAAAGTCTCTCTCTCTCTCTCTCTCTCTCTCTCTCTCTCTCTCCCCCTCCCCCCAACCCGGTCTCTCTCTCCCCCCCAACGAGTCTATCTCCCTCTCTCTCTCTCTCTCTCTCTCTCTCACCCCAACCAGTCTCTCTCTCTCTCTCTCCTCCCTCCCAACCAGTCTCTCTCCCTCTCTCTCTCCCCCCCCAATCAGTCTCTCTCTCTCTCTAGCTCCCCCCAACCAGTCTCTCTCCCCCCTCAACCAGTCTCTCTCTTCCACCCTCAAACCATTCCCCCTCCAGCAGTCTCTCCCCCCCAACCAGCCTCTCACTCTCTCCCCCACCCCCAACCAATCTCTCCCTCTCCCCCCAACCAGTCTCTCTCTCTCTCTCTCTCTCCCCCCAAACCAGTCTCTCTCTCTGCCTCCCCGCAACCAGTCTCTCTCTATTTCTCTCTCCCCCAACTAAAGTCTCTCTCTCTCTCTCTCTCTCCCCCAAACCAGTCTCTCTCTATCTCTCTCTCCCCCAATTAAAGTCTCTCTCGCTCTGCCTCCCCGCAACCAGTCTCTCTCTATCTCTCTCTCCCCCAACTAAAGTCTCTCTCACTCTCTCTCTCTCTCTCCCCCCCAACCAGTCTCTCTCTCTATCCCCCCACCCCAACCAGTCTCTCTCTCCCCACAACCAGTCTCTCGCTTCCCCCACTTGCCCAACCAGTTTACGCCCCCTACCAGTCTCTCTCTCTCCCCCCCCCACCAGTCTCTCTCTCCGCCCCCCCAACCAGTCTCTCTCTCTCCCGCCCAACCAGTCTCTCTCTCTACCACCCCCCACAACCAGTCTCTCTCCCCCAAAACCAGTCTCTCTCTCCACCCCCAACGAGTCTCTCTCTCTCTCCACCCCCAAACCAGTCTCTCCCTCTCTCCCCCCAACCAGTCTCTCTCTCTCCCCCACCCCCCCCAACCAGTCTATCTCCCTCTCTCTCTCTCTCTCTCCTCCCCAACCAGCCTCTCCCCCCCCCCCAACCAGTCTCTCTCCCTCTCCATCCCTCCCCCAACCAGTCTCTCTCTCTCTCTCTCTTTCTCTTCCCCCCCAACCAGTCTCTCTCTCTCCCCGCAACCAGTCTCTCTCTATCTCTCTCTCCCCCAACTAAAGTCTCTCTCTCTCACCCCTCCAACCAGTCTCTCTCTCCCTTCCAACCAGCCTCTCTCTCTCTTCCCCCCCAACCAGTCTCTCTCTCCCCCCCCACAAGCAATCTCTCTCTCTCTCTCTCTCTCTCTCTCTCTCCCCTAACCAGTCTCTCTCTCCGCCCCCCCCCAACCAGTCTTTCTCCCTCTCCATCCCTCCCCCAACCAGTCTCTCTCCCTCTCCATCCCTCCCCCAACCAGTCTCTTTCCCTCTCTCTCTCTCTTCCCCCCCAACCAGTCTCTCTCTCTTCCCCCCAACCAGTCACTCTCCCCCCACCCCCCAGTCTCTCTCCCCCCACAACCAGTCTCTCTCTCTCTCCCCACCCAACCAGTCTCACTCTCTTCCCACCCCCCAACCAGTCAGCCCACCCCCCAAAACCAGTCTCTCTCCCCACCCCCCAAACCAGTCTCTCTCTCTCCGCCCCGGCACCCACCCTCCCGCCCCGCAACCAGTCTCTCTCTCCGCCCCCGCACAACCAGTCTCTCTCCCTCTCTCCACCGCACACCAACCCCCCCCGCAACCAGTCTCTTTCTCTCTCTCTCTTCCCCCCAACCAGTCTCTCTCTTCCCTCCCTCAAACCAGTCTCTCTCCGCCCCCCCAAGCAATCTCTCTTTCCCCCAAGCAGTCTCTCCCTCTCTCCCCCACCCGCAACTAGTCTCTCCCTCTCCCCCCAACCAGTCTCTCTCTCTCTCTCCCGCCCCCCCCACTCCCCGCAACCAGTCTCTCTCTATCTCTCTCTCCCCCAACTAAAGTCTCTCTCTCTCTCTCTCTCCCCCCTCCAACCAGTCTCTCTCTCCCCCCCACAAGCAATCTCTCTCTCTCTCTCTCCCCCAACCAGTCTCTCTCTCTCTTCCCCCCCTCAACCAGTCTCTCTCCACCCCCCAGTCTCTCTTCCCCCACAACCAGTCTCTCTCTCTTCCCACCCCGCAACCAGTCGCTCTCTCCAACCCACAAACCAGTCCCTCTCTCTCCGCCCCACCCTCCCCCCGCCCCCCACCCCCAACCAGTCTCTCTCTCTCTCTCGCTCCTCCCCCAACCAGTCTATCTCTCTCTCTCTCGCTCTCTCCCCCCCAACCAGTCTCTCTCTCTCTCCCACCCGCCCCCCACAACCAGTCTCTCTCTCTCTCCCCCCCAACCAGTCTCTCTCTCTCTCTCTCTCCCCCCCAACGAGTCTCTCTCTCTCTCTCTCCCCCCCAACCAGTCTCTCTTCCTCTCTCTCGCACCCCTCCAACCAGTCTCTCTCTCCACTCACCCAACCAGTCTCTCTCTCTCTCTGTCCCTCCCAACCAGTCTCTCTCTCTCTCTCCCTCCCAACCAGTCTCTCTCTCCCCCCCCAAACCAGTCTCTCACTCTCCCCGCAAGCCAGTCTCTCTCTCCGCAACCAGTCTCTCTCTCTCGCTCCCTCCCAACCAGTCTCTCTCTCTCTTCCCCCCCTCAACCAGTCACTCTCCCCCCCGCAGTCTCTCTCCCCCCACCATCAATCTCTCTCTCTCACCACCCCAACCAGTCTCTCTCTATCTCTCTGTCCCCCAACTAAAGTCTCTCTCTCTCTCTCCCGCCCAACCAGTCTCTCTCTCTCTCCCCCAACCCAACCAGTCTCTCTCTCTACCGCCCCAACCACTCTCTCTATCTCTCTCTCCCTCAACTAAAGTTTCTCTCTCTCTCTCTCTCTCTCTCTCTCTCTCTCTCTCTCTCCGCCCCCCCCAACCAGTCTCTCTCTCTCTCTACCCCCCCCCACAAACCAGTCTCTCTCTCCCCCCCAACCAGTCTATCTCCCTCTCTCTCTCTCTCTCTCTCTCTCACCCCCAACCAGTCTCTCTCTCCCCCCCCCAAACCAGTCTCTCTCCCTCTCTCTCTCTCCCCCACAACCAGTCTCTCTCTCTCTCTCTCTCTCTCCCCCCCAACCAGTCCCTCTCTCTCTCGCATCCCCCCAACCAGTCTTTCTCCCCCCCAATCAGTCTCTCTCTCTCTCTCTAGCTCCCCCCAACCAGTCTCTCCCCCCCCAACCAGTCTCTCTCTTCCACCCTCAAACCATTCTCTCTCCGCCCCCCCTCCAGCAGTCTCTCCCCCCAACCAGCCTCTCACTCTCTCCCCCACCCCCAACCAATCTCTTCCTCTCCCCCCAACCAGTCTCTCTCTCTCTCTCTCTCCCCCCCAAACCAGTTTCTCTCTCTGCCTCCCCACAACCAGTCTCTCTCTATTTCTCTCTCCCCTAACTAAAGTCTCTCTCTCTCTCTCCCCCCCAAACCAGTCTCTCTCTATCTCTCTCTCCCCCAACTAAAGTCTCTCTCACTCTCTCTCTCCCCCAACCAGTCTCTCTCTCTATCTCCCCCCCCCCAACCAGTCTCTCTCTCCCCACAACCAGTCACTCTCTCCACCCCCCCCCCCAAACCAGTCTCTCTCTCTCTCTCCCCCATCCAGTCTCACTCTCTCCGCGCCCCCATCCCCCCCCCCGCCCGCAACCAGTCTCTCTCTCTCTCTCTCTCTCTCCCCGCCAACCGGTCTCTCTCCCTCTCTCTCTCTCTCTCTCCCCCCCAACCAGTCTCTCTCTCTCTCTCTCTCCACCCAACCAGTCTCTCTCTCTCTCTCTCTCCCTCTCCCCCCCAACCAGTCTCTCTCTCTCTCTCTCCCCCCCAAACCAGTCTCTCTCTATCTCTCTCTCCCCCAACTAAAGTCTCTCTCACTCTCTCTCTCCCCCAACCAGTCTTTCTCTCTATCTCCCCCCCGCAACCAGTCTCTCTCTCCCCACAACCAGTCACTCTCTCCACCCCCCCCAAACCAGTCTCTCTCTCTCTCTCCACTCAACCAGTCTCTCTCTCTCTCTCTCTCTCTCTCTCCTAACCAGTCTCTCTCCCTCTCTCTCTCTCTCTCTCTCCCCCAACCAGTCTCTCTCTCTCTCACCCCCTAACCAGTCTCTCTCCCTCTCTCTCTCCGCCCCCCCCGCGCCAACCAGTCTCTCTCTCTATCTCTCTCTCTCCCCCCCAACCAGTCTCTCTTCCCCCCCCCCCAAACCAGTCTCTCTCCCACCACCCCAACCAGTCTCTCCCCCTCTCCCCCATCCCCAACCAGTCTCTCTCTCCACTCCCCCAACCAGTCTCTCTCTCTCTCTCTCTCTCCCTCCCAACCAGTCTCTCTCTCTCTCCCTCCCTCCCAACCAGACTCTCTCTCCCCCCCAAGCCAGTCTCTCACTCTCCCCGCAAGCCAGTCTCTCTCTCCGCAACCAGTCTCTCTCTCTCGCTCCCTCCCAACCAGTCTCTCTCTCTCTTCCCCCCTCAAACAGTCTCTCTCCCCCCCGCAACCAGTCTCTCTCCCCCCCGCAGTCTCTCTCCCCCCACCATCAATCTCTCTCTCTCACCACCCCAACCAGTCTCTCTCTATCTCTCTGTACCCCAACTAAAGTCTCTCTCTCTCTCTCTCACGCCCAACCAGTCTCTCTCTCTCTCCCCCAACCCAACCAGTCTCTCTCTACTGCCCCAACCACTCTCTCTATCTCTCTCTCCCCCAACTAAAGTCTCTCTCTCTCTCTCTCTCTTTCCCCCTCCCCCCCAACCAGTCTCTCTCTCCCCACAACCAGTCTCTCGCTTCCCCCACTTCCCCAACCAGTTTACCCCCTCAACCAGTCTCTCTCTCCCCCCCATCAGTCTCTCTCTCTCCCCTCCAATCAGTCTCTCTCTCTCTTCCCCCCCAACCAGTCTCTCTCTCTCTCCGCCCCCCCAACCAGTCTCTCTCTCTCCCGCCCAACCAGTCTCTCTCTCTACCACCCCCCACAACCAGTCTCTCTCCCCCAACAACTCTCTCTTTCTCTCTCCTCCCCCAAACCAGTCTCTCCCTCTCTCCCCCCAACCAGTCTCTCTCTCTCCCCCACCCCCGAACCAGTCTATCTCCCTCTCTCTCTCTCTCTCCCCCCCAACCAGTCTCTCTCTCTCTCCCCCCCGCCAACCAGTCTCTCTCTCTCTCCATCCCTCCCCCAACCAGTCTCTCTTTCTCTCTCTCTCTTTTCCCCCGCCAACCAGTCTCTCTCTCTCTCCCCCCCAACCAGTCTCTCTCTCCCCACCCCAGTCTCTCTCCCCCCACAACCAGTCTCTCTCTCTCACCCCTCCCCCCAACCAGTCTCACTCTCTTCCCACCCACCAGTCTCTCTCTCTCCCCTCCAATCAATCTCTCTCTCTCTTCCCCCCCAACCAGTCTCTCTCTCTCCGCCCCCCCAACCAGTCTCTCTCTCTCCCGCCCAACCAGTCTCTCTCTCTACCATCCCCTACAACCAGTCTCTCTCCCCCAACAACCAGTCTCTCTCTCCCCCCCAACGAGTCTCTCTCTCTCTCCACCCCCAAACCAGTCTCTCCCTCTCTCCCCACAACCAGTCTCTCTCTCTCTCCCCACCCAACCAGTCTCACTCTCTTCCCACCCCCCAACCAGTCAGCCCACCCCCCAAAACCAGTCTCTCTCCCCACCCCCCAAACCAGTCTCTCTCTCTCCGCCCCGGCACCCACCCTCCCGCCCCGCAACCAGTCTCTCTCTCCGCCCCCGCACAACCAGTCTCGCTCCCTCTCTCCACCGCACACCAACCCCCCCCGCAACCAGTCTCTTTCTCTCTCTCTCTTCCCCCCAACCAGTCTCTCTCTTCCCTCCCTCAAACCAGTCTCTCTCCGCCCCCCCAAGCAATCTCTCTTTCCCCCAAGCAGTCTCTCCCTCTCTCCCACACCCGCAACTAATCTCTCCCTCTCCCCCCAACCAGTCTCTCTCTCTCTCTCCCGCCCCCCCCCCCCACTCCCCGCAACCAGTCTCTCTCTATCTCTCTCTCCCCCAACTAAAGTCTCTCTCTCTCTCTCTCCCCCAACCAGTCTCTCTCTCTCTTCCCCCCCTCAACCAGTCTCTCTCCACCCCCCAGTCTCTCTTCCCCCACAACCAGTCTCTCTCTCTTCCCACCCCGCAACCAGTCACTCTCTCCAACCCACAAACCAGTCCCTCTCTCTCCGCCCCACCCTCCCCCCGCCCCCCACCCCCAACCAGTCTCTCTCTCTCTCTCTCGCTCCTCCCCCAACCAGTCTATCTCTCTCTCTCTCGCTCTCTCCCCCCCCAACCAGTCTCTCTCTCTCTCCCCCCCGCCCCCCACAACCAGTCTCTCTCTCTCCCCCCCAACCAGTCTCTCTCTCTCTCTCTCTCCCCCCCAACGAGTCTCTCTCTCTCTCTCTCCCCCCCAACCAGTCTCTCTTCCTCTCTCTCGCACCCCTCCAACCAGTCTCTCTCTCCACTCACCCAACCAGTCTCTCTCTCTCTCTGTCCCTCCCAACCAGTCTCTCTCTCTCTCTCCCTCCCAACCAGTCTCTCTCTCCCCCCCAAACCAGTCTCTCACTCTCCCCGCAAGCCAGTCTCTCTCTCCGCAACCAGTCTCTCTCTCTCGCTCCCTCCCAACCAGTCTCTCTCTCTCTTCCCCCCCTCAACCAGTCACTCTCCCCCCCGCAGTCTCTCTCCCCCCACCATCAATCTCTCTCTCTCACCACCCCAACCAGTCTCTCTCTATCTCTCTGTCCCCCAACTAAAGTCTCTCTCTCTCTCTCCCGCCCAACCAGTCTCTCTCTCTCTCCCCCAACCCAACCAGTCTCTCTCTCTACCGCCCCAACCACTCTCTCTATCTCTCTCTCCCTCAACTAAAGTTTCTCTCTCTCTCTCTCTCTCTCTCTCTCTCTCTCGCCCCCCCCAACCAGTCTCTCTCTCTCTCTACCCCCCCCCACAAACCAGTCTCTCTCTCCCCCCCAACCAGTCTATCTCCCTCTCTCTCTCTCTCTCTCTCTCTCACCCCCAACCAGTCTCTCTCTCCCCCCCCCAAACCAGTCTCTCTCCCTCTCTCTCTCTCCCCCACAACCAGTCTCTCTCTCTCTCTCTCTCTCTCCCCCCCAACCAGTCCCTCTCTCTCTCGCATCCCCCCAACCAGTCTTTCTCCCCCCCAATCAGTCTCTCTCTCTCTCTCTAGCTCCCCCCAACCAGTCTCTCCCCCCCCCCAACCAGTCTCTCTCTTCCACCCTCAAACCATTCTCTCTCCGCCCCCCCTCCAGCAGTCTCTCCCCCCCAACCAGCCTCTCACTCTCTCCCCCACCCCCAACCAATCTCTTCCTCTCCCCCCAACCAGTCTCTCTCTCTCTCTCTCTCCCCCCCAAACCAGTTTCTCTCTCTGCCTCCCCACAACCAGTCTCTCTCTATTTCTCTCTCCCCCAACTATAGTCTCTCTCTCTCTCTCCCCCCCAAACCAGTCTCTCTCTATCTCTCTCTCCCCCAACTAAAGTCTCTCTCACTCTCTCTCTCCCCCAACCAGTCTCTCTCTCTATCCCCCCCCACCCAACCAGTCTCTCTCTCCCCACAACCAGTCACTCTCTCCACCCCCCCCCAAACCAGTCTCTCTCTCTCTCTCCCCCATCCAGTCTCACTCTCTCCGCGCCCCCCCCCCCCCGCCCGCAACCAGTCTCTCTCTCTCTCTCTCTCCCCGCCAACCGGTCTCTCTCTCTCTCTCTCTCCACCCAACCAGTCTCTCTCTCTCTCTCTCTCCCTCTCCCCCCCAACCAGTCTCTCTCTCTCTCTCCCCCCCAAACCAGTCTCTCTCTATCTCTCTCTCCCCCAACTAAAGTCTCTCTCACTCTCTCTCTCCCCCAACCAGTCTTTCTCTCTATCTCCCCCCCCCAACCAGTCTCTCTCTCCCCACAACCAGTCACTCTCTCCACCCCCCCCCCAAACCAGTCTCTCTCTCTCTCTCCACTCAACCAGTCTCTCTCTCTCTCTCTCTCTCTCTCTCCTAACCAGTCTCTCTCCCTCTCTCTCTCTCTCTCTCTCTCTCCCCCAACCAGTCTCTCTCTCTCTCACCCCCTAACCAGTCTCTCTCCCTCTCTCTCTCCGCCCCCCCGCGCCAACCAGTCTCTCTCTCTATCTCTCTCTCTCCCCCCCCAACCAGTCTCTCTTCCCCCCCCCAAACCAGTCTCTCTCCCACCACCCAACCATCTCTCCCCCTCTCCCCCATCCCCAACCAGTCTCTCTCTCCACTCCCCCAACCAGTCTCTCTCTCTCTCTCTCTCCCTCCCAACCAGTCTCTCTCTCTCTCTCTCCCTCCCAACCAGACTCTCTCTCCCCCCCAAGCCAGTCTCTCACTCTCCCCGCAAGCCAGTCTCTCTCTCCGCAACCAGTCTCTCTCTCTCGCTCCCTCCCAACCAGTCTCTCTCTCTCTTCCCCCCCTCAAACAGTCTCTCTCCCCCCCGCAACCAGTCTCTCTCCCCCCCGCAGTCTCTCTCCCCCCACCATCAATCTCTCTCTCTCACCACCCCAACCAGTCTCTCTCTATCTCTCTGTACCCCAACTAAAGTCTCTCTCTCTCTCTCTCACGCCCAACCAGTCTCTCTCTCTCTCCCCCAACCCAACCAGTCTCTCTCTACTGCCCCAACCACTCTCTCTATCTCTCTCTCCCCCAACTAAAGTCTCTCTCTCTCTCTCTCTCTTTCCCCCTCCCCCCCAACCAGTCTCTCTCTCCCCACAACCAGTCTCTCGCTTCCCCCACTTCCCCAACCAGTTTACCCCCCCAACCAGTCTCTCTCTCCCCCCCCATCAGTCTCTCTCTCTCCCCTCCAATCAGTCTCTCTCTCTCTTCCCCCCCAACCAGTCTCTCTCTCTCTCCGCCCCCCCAACCAGTCTCTCTCTCTCCCGCCCAACCAGTCTCTCTCTCTACCACCCCCCACAACCAGTCTCTCTCCCCCAACAACTCTCTCTTTCTCTCTCCACCCCCAAACCAGTCTCTCCCTCTCTCCCCCCAACCAGTCTCTCTCTCTCCCCCACCCCCGAACCAGTCTATCTCCCTCTCTCTCTCTCTCTCCCCCCCAACCAGTCTCTCTCTCTCTCTCTCCCCCCCGCCAACCAGTCTCTCTCTCTCTCCATCCCTCCCCCAACCAGTCTCTCTTTCTCTCTCTCTCTCTTCCCCCGCCAACCAGTCTCTCTCTCTCTCCCCCCCAACCAGTCTCTCTCTCCCCACCCCAGTCTCTCTCCCCCCACAACCAGTCTCTCTCTCTCACCCCTCCCCCCAACCAGTCTCACTCTCTTCCCACCCACCAGTCTCTCTCTCTCCCCTCCAATCAATCTCTCTCTCTCTTCCCCCCCAACCAGTCTCTCTCTCTCCGCCCCCCCCAACCAGTCTCTCTCTCTCCCGCCCAACCAGTCTCTCTCTCTACCACCCCCTACAACCAGTCTCTCTCCCCCAACAACCAGTCTCTCTCTCCCCCCCAACGAGTCTCTCTCTCTCTCCACCCCCAAACCAGTCTCTCCCTCTCTCCCCCCAACCAGTCTCTCTCTCTCCCCCACCCCCCCCAACCAGTCCCTCTCTCTCTCTCCCCCCGCCCCAACCAGTCTCTCTCCCTCTCCATCCCTCCCCCAACCAGTCTCTCTCTCTCTCTCTCTCTCTCTCTCTCTCTCTTCCCTTCCCAACCAGTCTCTCTCTCTCCCTCCCAACCAGTCACTCTCTCTCCACCCCAGTCTCTCTCCCCCCACAACCAGTCTCTCTCTCTCTTCCAACCAGCCTCTCTCTCTCTTCCCCCCCAACCAGTCTCTCTCTCCCCGCCCCACAAGCAATCTCTCTCTCTCTCTCTCTCTCCCCTAACCAGTCTCTCTCTCCCCCCCCCAACCAGTCTTTCTCCCTCTCCATCCCTCCCCCAACCAGTCTCTCTCCCTCTCCATCCCTCCCCCAACCAGTCTCTTTCCCTCTCTCTCTCTCTTCCCCCCCCAACCAGTCTCTCTCTCTTCCCCCAACCAATCACTCTCCCCCCACCCCCCAGTCTCTCTCCCCCCACAACCAGTCTCTCTCTCTCTTCCCCCCCAACCAGTCTCTCTCTCTCCCCCCCTACTCCAACCAGTCTCTCTCCCCCCCCCTACTCCAACCAGTCTCTCTCTCTCCCCCCTACTCCAACCAGTCTCTCTCTCTCTCCCCCCAACCAGTCTCTCTCTCCCCCCCAACCAATCTCTCTCTCTCCCCCCCAACCAGTCTCTCTCTCTCCCCCCCAACCAATCTCTCTCTCTCCCCCCCCAACCAGTCTCTCTCTCTCCCCCCCTACTCCAACCAGTCTCTCTCTCTCTATACCCCCCCAACCAGTCTCTCTCCCCCCTCCGCAACCAGTCTCTCTCCCCCCCCCAACCAGTCTCTCTCTCCCCACTCCGCAACCAGTCTCTCTCTCCCCCCACCCCAAACAGTCACTCTCTCCCCCCACCCCAAACAGTCACTCTCTCCCCACCCCCCAACCAATCTCTCTCCCCCCCAACCAGTCTCTCTCTACACCCCCATCCAGTCTCTCTCTCCCCGCCGTGCCGCCCCATCCAGTTTCTCCCTCTCCCCCCCTCAACCAGTCTCTCTCTACCCCCCCAACCAGTCTCCCTCTCCCCCCTTTAACCAGTCTCTCTATCCCTCCCCAATCCGGTCTCTTTCTCTCATCCCCCCGCCAACCAGTCTCTCTCTCTCTCTCTTCTCCCCCCAAACAGGCTCTTACTCTCTCTCTCTCCCTCTAACCAGGGCCCAGCGGGGAACTCCAGAAACAGGGGAATTATCTCCAGGCTCGGGGCTGCTTGTTCAGGGGACCAGCGGAGAACTCACGGGACACGGGAGGCTCGAGGCTTGGGACCCGGTCAGCCGGAGGAGGAGCAGCCCGCTACCAACAGGAAGCGCGGGAGGAGTGTGGTGGGGCAGAGAGAGTCATAGCCTGAGGTCCTGCTTCTGGTAGCACGTGGCTGGAATGATTCGGCCGGGGGCGGGGTTTTAAAAGTGGAGTACGGACTTGAGGGGGCGGGGCTGAACAGGCGCCTGTCTGTCAAAAAAAATGCAGTACAAATAGTTAGTCCCATTTTTAATGGCACCTTCCCTTTCCCAGTGATCATTAAGGACATCTGTCTTGCATCTTCCAGGCAACACACTGAAAGGCTTGTAGTTCCCTGGCTCTGACTTGTCCCCTTTTTTGGAATGTAGGAACTACATGAGATAGCTTCCAGTCTAAGGGAGCTATCCCTGACTATTTGAGCTATTTAAGATATGGGAAAGGAGCTCACAACCACTTTCCATTGTGTTAGATATGACTCCAGCCAGTGGAGTGTTTTTCCCCTGATCCCCGTTTACATCAGTTGTTGAGACCACACTCGGTCAAATGCTGCCTTGATGTCAAGGGCAGTCACTCTCACCTCACTTCTGAGGGAGCGCCGCATTGTTGGAGGTGCCATCTTTCGGATGAGACGTTAAACCGAGGCCCCGTCTGCTCTCTCAGGTGGACATAAAAGATTCCATGGCACTATTTCGAAGAAGAGCAGGGAAGTTATCCCCGGTGTCTGGCCAATAATTATCCCTCAAGCAACATAACAAAAATAGACTATCTGGTCATTATCACATTGCTGTTTGTGGGAGAGATCGTGGAGCGACGTGATCGGGGCCCAGGAGAGGTGTGAGTTTGGGGCCAGGGGCCCAGGAGCAGCACGGGCCAGCCCACACTGCAATATGTGTGTGCACTAGGTCCGTACAGCAGAGCTGGTCTCCAGTCGTCTTGGGTAATTCTTGCCACTGGACCAAGACCTAGTTCTGTCAAGCCCTTGTGGTGGCTGGTGTGCAACGGCCACCACACGTTAAAAAAATTCATGCACAGGCATCTTCCACCCTTCACTACGTAGCTCAGGACCTGGAATATTAGATCCTTCATTGAAACACCTGTGAACTCATCCCTTTTTGGTGTGGAAGCACGTCATCCTCGCTTCGAGGGACTGCCTATGATGATGATGATGATGATGACTTCTGGAATTCAGCTATTTTGTCCATGTTTGGACCAAGGCTGTAATTCAGCATCAGACAGATGCTAGGGAGGGTATGGAGTCGATGGCTAGGAAAGAAGTTTTTGGCGGGGTCCAAAGACAATGGCTACGGTCTTCCCAATATTTAATTGGAGAACATTTCTGCTCGGACAAGCAGTATGACAATTTACATACTGCGGAGAGGTCGAGAGAAGTGGTGGTGAGGTAGAGCTGGGTGTCGTCAGCATACATGCGGATGATGTCACCAAAGGGCAGCATATAGATGATAAATAGGAGGGGCCAAGGATAGATCCTTGGGGGACACCAGGGATAACAGTGCGGGAGTGGGAAGAGAAGCCATTGCAGGTGATTTTCTGGCGACGATTAGATAGATACGAATGGAACTAGGCGAGTGCAGTCCCACCCAGCTGGACGATGGTGGAGAGGCGTTGGGGGAGGATGGAGTTGTCAACTGTGTCAAAGGCTGCAGACAGGTCAAGAAGGATGAGGAGGGATAGTTTAGCTTTGTCACAATCACAAAGGATGTCAGTTGTGACTTTGATGAGAGCCGTTTCTGTAAAGTTCTGTCCCCTCAGTACAGATTCACACGAGGCATGTAGCATGTAGTGAAGTCAAGGTCACTCTGGACCTGCACCTTTATTTCACAGCTTTGGAATGCTGCACTTGCCTGAGACCTGTCCTTATATACCTGTCTCTTGCAAGTGCACCCCTGGTGGTAAGGTATGCTGGTGGTTACAGGTCATATCTTATTACAGTCATGTATAGCATGTTAGGATACAGTTATATATAATAATGTAAGATACATGACATCACCCTCCCCCAAGGTCTGATTGTCTTTATAGGTTCAGTCTCTCAGATGGTCTACGCTCTCGCGTGGAGCGTCCGAGTTGTGGTTCAGTTGTTTGCCTTGGTGTCTGTTTTTCTTTGGGTGTGATTGCTGGTATCTCGCCTGGGCTGTCTGTTTCGATTGGTGTGATTGTTGTTGACTCGCCTGGGCTGTCTGTTGGGATTGCCCTTTCCTCAGGTTGTTCCCTCTGTCTGTCCACCAGGTGTGGTGCAAGTTCCTCATTGTAGTCTGCCTCTGGTTCCACAGTGTTGTTGGTAAATCTGCTTTTGACTTGGTCTACATGCCTCCGGCAGGTTTTGCCTTTGTCCATTTGTACTACCAGTAGCCTGTTTCCTTCCTTGCCTATTACTGTCCCTGCAAGCCATTTGGGACCCCTGCCATAGTTTAGTACAAACACTTTGTCCCCTATCTCATTCCATCTCCCCCTCGAATTTCTGTCATGGTACTCAGTCAGCTTACGGCGCTTTGCCACAACGATTTCGTGCATGTCTGGGAGGATTAATGAGAGCCTTGTTTTTAAAAGTCCTTTTCATCAACAGTTGCGTGGGGGGATGCCAGTCAGTGAGTGCGGACGAGATCTGTATGCCAGCAGCAATCGCGACAGGTGACCCTGCAGCGTGGGACCTTGGATTTTAAGCATGCCTTGTTTAATGATTTGCACTGCTCTCTCCGTCTGGCCTTTGGAGGCCGACTTGAACGGCGCCATCTTGACGTGATTTATGCCGTGGTCAATTATAAAGTCTTGGAATTTTGCGCTGGTGAAGCACGGACCATTGTCACTGACCAATATGTCTGGGATTCCGTGCGTTGCAAACATGGTTGTGAGGCTCTCCACAGTGGTGGAGGTTGTGCTCGAGTTTAAAATTGTGCATTCGATCCACTTTGAAAATGCATCTACAACTACGAGGAACATTTTGCTCATGAATGGGCCCGCATAGCCTACGTACACTCGAGACCACGGTTTGGTGGGCCAGGGCCAGGGGCTCAGGGGGGCCTCCCTGGGGGCATTGCTGAGTTGGGCACAAATGGTGCACCTTCGGACGCAGAGCTCCAAGTCCGCGTCAATACCAGGCCACCAGATGTGGGATCTGGCTATGGCCTTCATGAGAACGATCCCCGGGTGCTCGCGGTGGAGCTCCCGGACAAATGCCTCTCTGCCTCGCAGAGGCATGACTACTCGGCTGCCCCACATCAGGCAGTCTGCTTGTAGTGATAGCTCATGCATGCGCCTGTGAAAGGATTTTAATTCCTCGGGGCAGGCATCGCGAGCCTCTGCCCAGTCACCGGTTAGGACACATCTTTTTATTAAGGATAACGTGGGGTCGCTGGCTGTCCAGGCTCTGATTTGCCGAGCCGTCATGGGCGAACCTGTGGACTCAAAGGCATTGATTGCCATGACTATCTCACAGTCCTGTTCGTCAGACCCTTCCGTGGTCGCCAGGGGTAGCTTGCTGAGCGCGTCGGCACAGTTGTCTGTGCCTGGTCTGTGCCTTATGGTATAGTCGTAGGACGCCAGCATGAGTGCCCACCGTTGAATTCGCGGCGAGGCGTTGGCGTTTATTGCCTTGCTCTCGGATAGGAGGGACGTGAGGGGCTTGTGGTCGGTTTCTAACGCGAACTTGGCCCCGAAAAGGTATTGGTGCATCTTTTTGACACCGTACACGCACGCGAGCGCATCCTTCTCTACCTTTCCGTACCCGCGCTCCGCCCGCGAAAGTGACCTGGAGGCATAAGCTATGGGTTGTAATTTGCCCGCACTATTGACATGTTGCAAAACGCACCCAACTCCATACGCTGACGCATCGCATGTGAGAACTAGCTTTTTACCTGGGTCAAAGAAAGTCAAAACACTGTTGGAACACAGAAGGTTGCGTGCCTTATTGAAGACGCGTTCCTGGGCGTCCCCCCAAAACTAATCGCACCCCTTCCTGAGTAGCACGTGGAGAGGCTCCAGCAGCATGCTTAAGTTCTGCATAAAGTTCCCAAAGTAATTGAGTAGCCCGAGAAAGGCGCGCAGTTCTGAGACATTCCGGGGCCTGGGTGCCAGGCAAATTGCTTCTGTTTTGGACTCTGTTGGGCGGATTCTATCAGCGGCAATCCTTCTGCCCAAAAATTTAACCTCGGGTGCGAGAGACAGGCACTTGGATTTCTTGACTCATAGGCCTACCCGATCCAACCGCTTTAGTACTTCCTCCAAATTACGGAGATGGGAGTCGGTGTCCCTGCCCGTGATAAGTATGTCGTCTTGAAATACAACCGTCCCCGGGATCGACTTGAGCAGATTCTCCATGTTGCGCTGGAATATGGCAGCTGCCGACCTGATGCCGAATGGGCATCTATTGTACATGAAAAGGCCTCGATGTGTGTTGATGGTGGTGAGTAGCTTAGATTCCTCGGTCAATTCTTGTGTCATATACGCAGATGTGAGGTCTAATTTTGAGAAAAGTTTACCTCCAGCCAATGTGGCAAATAAGTCCTCCACTCTGGGCACTGGGTACTGGTCCTGTAGGGAGACTCCGTTTATGGTAGATTTGTAGTCTCCACAGATTCATACGGATCCATCAGGCTTCATGACTGGGGCGATGGGACTTGCCCAGTCGCTAAATTCCACAGGTGATATAATGCCTTCCCTCAGAAGCCTGTCTAGTTCGTGTTCAATCTTTTCCCTCATCACATAGGGTACAGCTCTGGCCTTGTGATGGACCGGTCTAGCATCCTGTGTGATGTAGATTTTGACTTTGGCCCCTTTGAAAGTGCCCACACCTGGCTGAAAGAGATGTTCAAATCGCTTTATAACTGTTGAGCAGGAGGTCGTTCGTCTAATGACATGGCATGGACATCATCCCATTTCCAGTTTAGTTTTGCCAGCCATCTTCTCCCCAGCAGTGCTGGGGGGTCTCCGGGGACAATCCACAGGGGAAGCCAGTTCACTGTCCCTTTGTGTGTGACAGAGAGCATGGCGCTGCCGAGGACTGGTACGATTTCTTTGGTATAGGTCCTTAGTATGGTGTCGACCCTTGTGAGTTTTGGCCTGTCTCTTTTATGCAGCCACAGTTGTTCAAATTGTTGAGCGCCCATGAGAGATTGACTCGCTCCCGTGTCCAGCTCCATGTTGACAGATATCCCGTTGAGTAGAACCCTCATCATTATAGGAGGCGTCCTGTTGTAGGAGCAGCGGCCATTGATCGTGTTGACCCGCTGTACACCGGTGTCCCGGGTACTGTCCCCACCAGCTTCTGGTCTGCTTTCCGACCTATCTGATTCGTATACCAGCCGAGCTGCCGTTTCTTTGCACATGCGGGCCAAATGCCCTGTATATTCACAATTTCTGCAAACAGCCTGCTGAAATCGACATCCCCTTGACGAGTGCCCACCCCCAACCCCCACACCTCCAGCACAGACCTGTTCCATTGTTCAAAGTGTTCCCAAAGAATGAGCTGCGTCTGGCTGATCTCTCTTGAGCTTCTCTCAGTTTGTAGTTGATTGCTCGCATTGTGGGTTGATGAGGTGTGAATGGCCATTCCTGTGGCCCTTGATGGCTTCTGCCTGCAATCGAGAGCCTGTTCTCCCGGTTTTGTCTGTTTGTGGGGGTAGCAGCTTGTTTAGTGCTGTGAACTTCTTCTTCCGATATTTCATTAGTTGTTGTACCTGCATTGTAAATCAACCTTGTTTCTTCTTCCCCTACCAAGAATATCTGTGCAACCAGTGCTGCTGTCTCTAAGGCCAGGTTCTTGGTCTCTATGAGCTTTCGGAATATGCCTGCGTGGCCTATTCCTTCAATGAAAAAGTCTCTCAGCATTTCTCTCCTCAGTTCATCGGAGAACTCACATGAACTAGCCAACCTCCGAAGTTCCGCCATGAAGTCGGGTATGCTCTGGCCCACACAGCGTCTGTAGTTGTAGAACCTGTGTCTGGCCATGTGTAGGCTGCTCGCTGGCTTCAGGTGGTCTCTTACCAGTGTGCTCAATTCTTCAAACGACTTGCTTGCTGGTTTCTCAGGTGCTGTGGAAGAAAACGATCTACGTCCTATTGTAAAGGAAAGGGTTAAGTTCACTTTTTGCTGATTTTGTAGAATTAGTGGAGCTAGAAAAAACACCCAAACTTATCAGCCTTGAACCAAGAATGTTATAAAAACATGACTGTCTGGTGTTTGCGTGAGTCTCCAGATACCCTGCTTATCAGGATACGGACAGGGAGAAACTATGCAAAATAAAATAAAGTGTGCCTCCAGGACTGACCTTTGTAGTCACAGAATGTACGATTAATTCCTGCTTTCACTGTATAAAGATAGAGCGGGTTTGATTGTGAAACTCAGAGTTTTGCCTCGGTATGGACTGAGCAGGCTCTCCGAGATATCTCGTTAGAAAATAAAATTCTCTCGAAGCACGACTCTGAAAGCCTCCGCCTGAGTTAATTTAACTTAGAAATTTCCTCGACAGATTCTGGCGCAGTCGGCAGGATCTCTGAAAAACGAGATCCGAAAGAACTAAATTTAACTTTTAAAGAGAAAAAGAGGAATTTTAAGGACCTACCTAGCTAAAGGAGGAAGATGCCTAGGCCGTCCTAGCTAAAAGGGGGACAAGCCGCCGAGATCCCCTGGGGGGGGGTGAGGCATTTAAGGTAGCTACCGCAAAGAAGCTAAAATAACAAAAAGGCAAAAGGAGATCCTGAGCTGAGCGGAAAAGAGAACACCGGTGAGCGCTTTGTAAATTACTGTATATTTTGTAGGACTGTCCTAACTCTCATTTCAGAAAGATCGCGAGACGTTGCACCCGGAAGAATGGGAAAAGGCTCTAGTCGAGCCGGGCGCTCGCGCCCAGCTCCTAGAAAAGGAAAGAAAGATGACCACTCGACTGAAAAAATGAAAGTACATCCTAAGACCGAGAAAATAATTCGTCTGGTAGTAAAGCAACGAGAAAAGGTAGGAGATCCCATTGTGCCGCCCGGCTCGCCGGCGGACACTGTAATTGAAGAAACAGGAGACGACAAATACGCGGTAACGTTAAGTAGCGATTTGTACGGTTGGTCTGATGGAGGAAGTTTTAAGTTATCTTTGATTGAGGAATGGAGTAAACTAACCAAGGAAGGAGGGGGAGACCCTACTTGGGATAGGGACTATATGGAAAACTGTTTTAAAAATGGACAGAGGTCGCTAAGAGGCATCAACCCCCTAAAAATAAATCAGAAGGAAAAGGAAGAGGGGAAAATGAAAAACCTCCCTCTTATAGAAACATAGAAACATAGAAAATAGGTGCAGGAGCAGGCCATTCAGCCCTTCTAGCCTGCACCGCCATTCAATGAGTTCATGGCTGAACATGAAACTTCAGTACCCCCTTCCTGCTTTCTCGCCATAACCCTTGATCCCCCGAGTAGTAAGGACTTCATCTAACTCCCTTTTGAATATATTTAGTGAATTGGCCTCAACTACTTTCTGTGGTAGAGAATTCCACAGGTTCACCACTCTCTGGGTGAAGAAGTTTCTCCTCATCTCGGTCCTAAATGGCTTACCCCTTATCCTCAGACTGTGACCCCTGGTTCTGGACTTCCCCAACATTGGGAACATTCTTTCTGCATCTAACCTGTCTAAACCCGTCAGAATTTTAAACGTTTCTATGAGGTCCCCTCTCATTCTTCTGAACTCCAGTGAATACAAGCCCAATTGATCCAATCTTTCTTGATAGGTCAGTCCCGCCATCCCGGGAATCAGTCTGGTGAACCTTCGCTGCACTCCCTCAATAGCAAGAATGTCCTTCCTCAAGTTAGGAGACCAAAACTGTACACAATACTCCAGGTGTGGCCTCACCAAGGCCCTGTACAACTGTAGCAACACCTCCCTGCCCCTGTATTCAAATCCCCTCGCTATGAAGGCCAACATGCCATTTGCTTTCTTAACCGCCTGCTGTACCTGCATGCCAACCTTCAATGACTGATGTACCATGACACCCAGGTCTCGTTGCACCTTCCCTTTTCCTAATCTGTCACCATTCAGATAATAGTCTGTCTCTCTGTTTTTACCACCAAAGTGGATAACCTCACATTTATCCACATTATACTTCATCTGCCATGCATTTGCCCACTCACCTAACCTATCCAAGTCACTCTGCAGCCTAATAGCATCCTCCTCGCAGCTCACACTGCCACCCAACTTAGTATCATCCGCAAATTTGGAGATACTGCATTTAATCCCCTCGTCTAAATCATTAATGTACAATGTAAACAGCTGGGGCCCCAGCACAGAACCTTGCGGCACTCCACTAGTCACTGCCTGCCATTCTGAAAAGTACCCGTTTACTCCTACTCTTTGCTTCCTGTCTGACAACCAGTTCTCAATCCACGTCAGCACACTACCCCCAATCCCATGTGCTTTAACTTTGCACATTAATCTCTTGTGTGGGACCTTGTCGAAAGCCTTCTGAAAGTCCAAATATACCACATCAACTGGTTCTCCTTTGTCCACTTTACTGGAAACATCCTCAAAAAATTCCAGAAGATTTGTCAAGCATGATTTCCCTTTCACAAATCCATGCTGACTTGGACCTATCATGTCACCATTTTCCAGATGCACTGCTATGACATCCTTAATAATTGATTCCATCATTTTACCCACTACTGAGGTCAGGCTGACCGGTCTATAATTCCCTGTTTTCTCTCTCCCTCCTTTTTTAAAAAGTGGGGTTACATTGGCTACCCTCCACTCCATAGGAACTGATCCAGAGTCAATGGAATGTTGGAAAATGACTGTCAATGCATCCGCTATTTCCAAGGCCACCTCCTTAAGTACTCTAGGATGCAGGCCATCAGGCCCTGGGGATTTATCTGCCTTCAATCCCATCAATTTCCCCAACACAATTTCCCGACTAATAAAGATTTCCCTCAGTTCCTCTTCCTTACTAGACCCTCTGACCCCTTTTATATCCGGAAGGTTGTTTGTATCCTCCTTAGTGAATACCGAACCAAAGTACTTGTTCAATTGATCCGCCATTTCTTTGTTCCCCGTTATGACTTCCCCTGATTCTGACTGCAGGGGACCTATGTTTGTCTTCACCAACCTTTTTCTCTTTACATACCTATAGAAACTTTTGCAATCCGCCTTAATGTTCCCTGCAAGCTTCTTCTCGTACTCCATTTTCCCTGTCCTAATCAAACCCTTTGTCCTCCTCTGCTGAGTTCTAAATTTCTCCCAGTCCCCAGGTTCGCTGCTATTTCTGGCCAATTTGTATGCCACTTCCTTGGCTTTAATACTATCCCTGATTTCCCTAGATAGCCACGGTTGAGCCACCTTCCCCTTTTTATTTTTACGCCAGACAGGAATGTACAATTGTTGTACTTCATCCATGCGGTCTCTAAATGTCTGCCATTGCCCATCCACAGTCAACCCCCTAAGTATCATTCGCCAATCTATCCTAGCCAATTCTCGCCTCATACCTTCAAAGTTACCCTTCTTTAAGTTCTGGACCATGGTCTCTGAATTTACTGTTTCATTCTCCATCCTAATGCAGAATTCCACCATATTATGGTCACTCTTCCCCAAGGGGCCTCGCACAATGAGATTGCTAATTAATCCTCTCTCATTACACAACACCCAGTCTAAGATGGCCTCCCCCCTAGTTGGTTCCTCAACATATTGGTCTAGAAAACCATCCCTTATGCACTCCAGGAAATCCTCCTCCACCGTATTGCTTCCAGTTTGGCTAGCCCAATCTATGTGCATATTAAAGTCACCCATTATAACTGCTACACCTTTATTGCATGCACCCCTAATTTCCTGTTTGATGCCCTCCCCAACATCCCTATTACTGTTTGGAGGTCTGTACACAACTCCTACTAACGTTTTTTGCCCTTTGGTGTTCTGCAGCTCTACCCATATAGATTCCACATCATCCAAGCTAATGTCTTTCCTAACTATTGCATTAATCTCCTCTTTAACCAGCAATGCTACCCCACCTCCTTTTCCTTTTATTCTATCCTTCCTGAATGTTGAATACCCCTGAATGTTGAGTTCCCAGCCCTGATCATCCTGGAGCCACGTCTCCGTAATCCCAATCACATCATATTTGTTAACATCTATTTGCACAATTAATTCATCCACCTTATTGCGGATACTCCTTGCATTAAGACACAAAGCCTTCAGGCTTGTTTTATTAACACCCTTTGTCCTTTTAGAATTTTGCTGTACAGTGGCCCTTTTTGTTCTTTGCCTTGGGTTTCTCTGCCCTACACTTTTCCTCATCTCCTTTCTGTCTTTTGCTTTTGGCTCCTTTTTGTTTCCCTCTGTCTCCCTGCATTGGTTCCCATCCCCCTGCCATATTAGTTTAAATCCTCCCCAACAGCACTAGCAAACACTCCCCCGAGGACATTGGTTCCAGTCCTGCCCAGGTGCAGACCGTCCGGTTTGTACTGGTCCCACCTCCCCCAGAACCGGTCCCAATGCCCCAGGAATTTGAATCCCTCCCTGCTGCACCACTGCTCAAGCCACGTATTCATCTGCGCTATCCTGCGATTCCTACTCTGACTATCACGTGGCACTGGTAGCAATCCCGAGATTACTACTTTTGAGGTCCTACTTTTTAATTTAGCTCCTAGCTCCTTAAATTCGTTTCGTAGGACCTCATCCCTTTTTTTGCCTATGTCGTTGGTACCAATGTGCACCACGACAACTGGCTGTTCTCCCTCCCATTTCAGAATGTCCTGCACCCGCTCCGAGACATCCTTGACCCTTGCACCAGGGAGGCAACATACCATCCTGGAGTCTCGGTTGCGGCCGCAGAAACGCCTATCTATTCCCCTCACAATTGAATCCCCTATCACTATCGCTCTCCCACTCTTTTTCTTGCCCTCCTGTGCAGCAGAGCCAGCCACGGTGCCATGAACTTGGCTGCTGCTGCCCTCCCCTGATGAGTCATTCCCCTCAACAGTACCCAAAGCGGTGTATCTGTTTTGCAGGGGGATGACCGCAGGGGACCCCTGCACTACCTTCCTTGCTCTACTCTTCCTGCTGGTCTTCCATTCCCTATCTGGCTGTGGACCCTTTCCCTGCGGTAAGACCAACTCACTACACGTGATACTCACGTCATTCTCAGCATCGTGGATGCTCCAGAGTGAATCCACCCTCAGCTCCAATTCCGTAACGCGGACCGTCAGGAGCTGGAGGCGGATACACTTCCCGCACACATAGTCGTCAGGGACACCGGAAGCGTCCCTGAGTTCCCACATGGTACAGGAGGAGCATAACACCCGACCGAGCTCTCCTGCCATGACTTAACCCTTAGATACACTTAAACTGGTAATAACAATGTTAAAAGTTACTGACCAATATAAGAAGAAAAAGAAAAACTACTCACCAATCACCAGCCAATCACTTACCCCCTAGGCTGTGACGTCACCTTTGTTTTTTTTTGCCTTCTCCCTGTAGCTGCACCGGTACGCCTCTCGCCGACCCCGGACTCGCGCTGCTCCGAGCTCCCGCCTCCTCGACTGACTGCTCCGAGCTCCCGCTGGCCTTTATAGGCCTCTCGCCGACCCCGGACTCGCGCTGCTCCGAGCTCCCGCCTCCTCGACTGACTGCTCCGAGCTCCCACTGGCCTTTATAGGCCTCTCGCCGACCCCGGACTCGCGCTGCTCCGAGCTCCCGCCTCCTCGACTGACTGCTCCGAGCTCCCGCTGGCCTTTATAGTCCTCCGGGCCTTCCTATCCCCTCAGCACCAGCAGTAGGACTCTATCCCCGTATAGAAACCAAGCTCCAGGGGAACTAGCAGCCTCTCCGGATCAGCCACGTAATAGAGAAGCCGGTGGAGAAGATCCGGGAGCATCAGGATCAGGGGAAGCCGAGGCAGTGGAAGGAAGGGTAGCAAACCGGGACACAGAGAGGACAGGCATTCGCAAAACAAGGCTACAAACAGCAAAAGAAGCAGCCGATTCTACCGTCCACCAAAATCCTAGGGTAATGATAGGAACTACAGCAGTTCTGAAACCCTGGTCCCCGGGAGAAGCCAGAGATATGATCTCGGCCGCCCCAAATCCGGTAAAGAAACCGGTAGCATTTCACAACTGGCTTGAGCAAACATGTACAATTTACAATCCACTCCCAGTGGATTGGGATGTTAAATTATTATTGCAAGCGGCCTATGGATCGTCCTGGCAGGGGGTAAAAGATATGTTCCCCATCCCAACAGGGGAAAATGGAGACTGGAGAGTTAATGATGACTTGCTGGATGCCGGCAATGAGTCATTAACCCATTGGCTGAAACACCGAGGAAAGAACGCAATTCTGCAAGGGGCTAAAAAGCATGGGGATATAGGGGAAGTCACCCGCTGCTTGCAGAAAGCAGAAGAATCAATGATAGATTTTGCAGGCAGATGGAAAAACAGTTGGGACGAACATGCAGGAATACCGATGGATCAAAATGAACCTTTGGCAGTACAAACCTTGATAAATTGTATGTTGCCACAACAAGCAAGAACATACAAAATAAAGATTTTGGACTGGCAAGGAAAAAGTTGGAAAGAGACAATTACAGCACTGGCAAATATGGATAGGGAGAGATTATTCACCTATAAGGACAACAAGGCTAAAATAACAGGTCAATACTATCAGCAAAAGGGAAGAGGACAAGCACAGAATAATAGAGGAGGGTTTGGGGGACGAGGAAGAGGAAGAGGACAGTGGCCCCAACGAGATCGCTCCCAAAATGAGTGTAGAAATTGTGGAAGGAGAGGGCATTGGGCTCGAGATTGCAGATGCCCACCGAAACAGCTTGGAGGGTTACAAGGGGATTTCCCCGAACCTCCACCTTCATTGGCCCCTCAGTTTTCGTTCTCTAACCCCAACCCGCACCAATCAGCATAGGGATGCCCCGGAGGCTTAGTGGTACAGGCGGCAACCCTCCGCTTATCAGCAGACATAGAAGAAAACCCTTTAGCAGTAGTAAAAGTGGGAGACACTTATGTGAAATTCCTGGTGGATACCGGTGCTACTATGTCTTCTGTACCATCCTCTGTGGGATTACCTGTAAGCAACACCACCGTCTTAAGTATGGGTGTTGCCGGTATTCCCATGAAATAATTTTTATCTGAACCTACCAAATTACTAATTGAAGGACAACAAATTAATAATGAGACTTTGATAGTCTCTAAAACAACACCTCTCTCTTTATTAGGAAGACAGACTTTGTGCAAACTAGGAGCCACAATTTATTGCACAAAGGAAGGGATGTTCATGGAGCTCCCTCCAAATAAAATCCATCAGTATTTTAAGGGAATAGAATTTGAAGAAAAAAGGGAAGATAACAAAGAAAAGGGTACCCTCTATTGTTGGCAATTGAATGGCAACTTCTATTCCCCCTTGATACATGAAGTTATACAAAATTTAAAAACTAAAATTGACTCTAATACTGAAGAATTGATGTATATAATTTTGACAAGCTTTGAGGCAGTTCAGCTTCACTGTACAGCCTGGTACACTCGACAAAAAGCTGAAACTTACCAGTGTTTGGTACAATCCTTCTTAAATAAAGAAGAAATAGTAGAAGCTATGCCCCGCATTTATTTTGGACCAGAAGGATTGGGGGTAGCCATGGATTTGACACCCTTACAGCAGCAGCGGTTTAGAGAAGAGAACTCGACACCCCATCTGACATTGGCTGTAAAACCGCCAGCGAAACCCAAAGATATGGGTCCGATGATTGTAGAAATAGAAAAGGAAAAACAGCAACAAGGCTATCAACCTTGGGCAGTAATAAAATTGCAGAATGTTCAGATAGAATTTGTCACCCGCACCAGGGGAATTCTCCAGTGGAAAGGTAAAAGTCATGTCTCCACTTTTGAAAAACAGCAACCCCCTGGACAACCAAGCCCTAAACTGCCAATGGCATTGAATCAAGTATCTTCGGAACTTTGGGCAAAACATAAAAATCATGTTGGGCAAGTACATTCTGCAGTACCCCATCGGGTACAATTGATAAAGAACGCCGTGTTACCAAGCATTAGGCAGTACAGACTGCCTCCAGAGGCAGAAGATGGGATAGAGCAAGTCATTTCTGCATTGTTGGAACAAGGAGTTCTAGAAAAGACACAGAGCCCGTGTAACACTCCGATACTGCCCACACCAAAGGTTAATAGGCCGAATGAGTGGAGATTTGTGCAAGATCTGAGAGCTATTAATAAGATAGTAGTCCCTATCACCCCTGTGGTACCGGACACCAACATTATACTATCTGCTATCCCACCAACAGCAACTGTCTTTACCGTGGTAGATCTGTGTTCAGCCTTTTTCTCCATCCCATTAAATCAAGAGAGCCAGTATCTGTTTGCTTTCACCTACAAGAAACAGCAGTATACATGGACCAGGTTGCCCCAAGGATACACCGAAAGCCCCGCAGTATATGCAGCTGCAGTAAAAATAGACCTCGAAGACTGTTCATTATCGGACCAGTCTGTGCTGTTGCAGTATGCGGACGATTTGCTTGTGGCTTCTAGCCACGGATACAGGTACATGCAAGATTCCCTGAAACTGTTACAGCACCTATGCGAAAGAGGGCACCGAGTGTCGTTACAAAAGTTACAATTTTGTCAGACTCAAGTCCAGTACCTGGGTTTTCACATATCTCAAGGGCAGAGGCAGCTAGGACCAGAAAGAATTCAGACAATTCAAAGGGCCACCATACCTAAGACAAAGAAGGATATCTTATCATTTTTGGGGATGGTTGGGTACTGTAGACAATGGATCCCTGATTATCGAGAATGGGATGCGGTCCTAAGATCAGCTGCCCTAAATGATGCCCCACCCAAGGTGGAGTGGACCCCAGAAAGAGAGGAGGCATTTAAACAGTTAAAGAAAGCCATCACTAATGCTCCGGCGTTGGGACTTCCGAATTATGGAAAACCTTTTCAGATGTATGTGAATGAGAAAGAAGGATTTGCAACAGCAGTACTAACCCAAGAACATGGTGGGGGAAATAGACCAGTTGCTTATTATTCAGTTTTGCTGCCTCCAGTAGTAAGGGGAATGCCAGCATGTTTACGTGCTGTAGCTGCTACTGCGGTCATGGTGGAGAAGTCGGTATCTATTGTTTTGGACTACCCATGTACTGTCATTACAGCCCATGCCGTGCTATTGCTCCTGAATTCAGCTGCCACACAACACTTTACAGCGTCTAGAAGAACAGGTTATGAAGTATTACTGCTGTCACACCCTAACTATACCTTTCGACGTACACCGGTAGTAAACCCAGCCACCTTTCTTCCTACTAGAGAAGTAGAGGATCCAGATCAGCATGATTGCCTGTTAACAGTGGAAATAGCCACCTTACCAAGACCAGATTTGCTCACAGAGCCCATGGACAATCCAGATCTTATTCTCTATACAGATGGATCATCGTACAGGCCATCGGATAATTTGCTTTTGGCAGGCTATGCTATTGTTAACCCCCACAAAACTATTGAAGCATTCGCCCTGCCTCCCGGAACCTCGGCTCAGGCTGCTGAATTGTTTGCCCTCACTAGAGCTTGTATAATAGCTAAAGATCAAACTGCTAATATCTATACTGATTCTAGATATGCATTCGGTGTGGTCCATGATTTTGGGCAACTGTGGAAAAACAGAGGCTTTATCACCTCTGGTGGAAAGCATATTAAGCACTCTCAACTGGTGTTAGTCTGTTAGACGCCATTCAGTTGCCAAGTAAGGTGGCCGTTGTCAAATGTGCAGCTCACACAACCGGTAAGGATGAGGTATCAGTAGGAAATAGGAGGGCTGATGAAGCAGCCAAACAGGCCGCTTTGGCGCAAGTAAATTGCCTTCAAGCAGTCGCAGTCTCCCCTCCACAGATACTAGACATCCAGCAACTTAAAACAGCCCAACAACAAGTTACTATACAAGAAAGAAGAACTTGGGAAAACCAAGGTTGTTTTCTCAAAAACAACATTTGGTACCACCCTGATGGGCGAACTGTTTGCCCGAGGTCTTTATTTTTGCCCCTGTCTCGCCTAGCACACGGTCAGGCTCACATGGGCAAAGGAGGGATGATACATGCTATTAATGCACAGTGGTGTGCACCAGGAATAACAGTAGTAATTGAAAAAGTTGCTAGGACATGCCAAATTTGTCAACAAAATAACAGAGGTAAAACACCTGCTGAATATGATCATCTACCCCAGCCAAGTATGCCCTTTGAAAATTTGCAAATTGATTTTGTCCACATGCCTCCAGTATCAGGCCTTAAGTACCTATTAGTCATAGTAGATATGTTCACAAGGTGGGTAGAAGCATACGCCACCAGGAGAGATGATGCCCGAACAGTAAAAATTCTATTTAAAGAAATAGTACCAAGATATGGGATACCTATGGGAATCAACAGTGACAGGGGAACACACTTCACCGGAAAAATAGTGCAAAATCTTGCCGAAGCATTAGGTTTCCAGTGGAAGTTACATATACCATATCAACCACAGTCCTCAGGAATGGTAGAGAGAGTAAATGGGATAATAAAATCTACCCTCACCAAGGTATGTCAGGAGACAGGACTAAAATGGCCAGATGCCTTACCATTGGTACTGTATACAATTAGAAACCAAAAAAAAACGAAACACTGGTTTGACACCACATGAAGCCTTGTTGGGAAGACCAATGCCTACCGGCGTAAAACCACCACTGGTGGCTGAAAAAATAGCATTAATTTGGAATTATGAAAAATCACTAAAGTATGCTCAAGCCATGTGTGAAATAGCGAGGAGTCTGCACAAACGAATAAGGCAGACACAGGTGCCCCCGTCGGAAGGAAATATGCACCTTTCAGGCCTGGAGATCAAGTGTTAGTAAAAACATTAAATAAAGAATCCTTTTCTCCTAGGTGGAAAGGACCATATCAGATAAATCTCACAACAAGAACCGCTTTGAAGTTGGAAAAGCACCCGAACTGGGTGCATGCAACCCGCTGTAAATTTCCCCGACGAATTACAGCCGAAGGAAAAGGCATTGAACCTGGACAAGCTGCGGCTGCCCGACTAAGAAAAACAGCCATCTTTTCGCCAAAGAACTGTACCTGCTCTTATTTCTGTGTCCACTCATTGTATATTTTGGACTTAAAAGTATCTATAGTTGCCCAAAAGAATCTAGGGACGAATGTCAGAACTCATTTGTATGCCAGTTTGGGCCTTTATTATTTGGGTTACTGTTATTATCGTGCTTGCGTGTTGTTATTGTAACAAATTAGTTCAAGCGTGTTATAGAAGTAAACAGAAAAGGGAAGATGAGGCGGGACTCTTGGAAAAACTATAAGTGGACATTGGGCGTTCTGATCATTTTAGCAGTAAGGAAAGTCAGACAGGAAGAAGAATTACTTGAAGAAGGAAAAGTATGGAAGGGAGATATGGAGTGGGGGAAAAATGATAAGACAAGGCAGCAAGATAACTTTACATGCCCAAAAGGAAAAAATTGTAAGGTAGGGAACTTCACAGTGATGTGTAAGGCTTGCGGAGTAGGGATAGATCGGCAATCAGGAGAAGTGAAAGTGACCAGTGAGGAGGGATTTAATATATCCCTGAACTGGAAGGTAAACATGACTTGCCTAACCAGCACGGACCAAAATGAGAGTCAAGAGACCAATGGCACATTATGTAGACCTGAAGAAGATTGCTACTTTGAAATAGGAAACAGAGAATGTGTAAAGTGTATGAACCTCACGAAAATAATAAATGGAATACCCAATACTAAACAATGGACCTACAATAAAAAGAAGCATTCCCCGCAAGATACGGGACACTTGAAGCGAATGTTGACCACCTGCATCCCAGTGGTAAGGTCCCCAGATGTATTAAATTTCTCCAAAAGCTTCAGCAGTACTGAAGCTTGTCGTACACTCCATAGTAATCTTAGGTGTGGTTATGCTTATATTGTTAATAATCATTTGTGGAATGTGGATAAAATTGAAAAAATTAATTAGTCTGGTAATGGGCCTGGTATCCCAAGTAGAAAGGAAAAGTATGTTCGTGAAAGGAAGGTTAAGTCACATAGAAGGAACATTAGATGGTTACAATGAAGAAGAATGTCTTCAAATGCGACCCTACCCTGAGGGGTATGAACCCCCTTTTGAACAAGAAAAGAATAAAATAAGAAACTGTGTTGATCTAGTAAAAGATCAACAAAGAGGGAATTGTGGAAGAAAACGATCTACGTCCTACTGTAAAGGAAAGGGTTAAGTTTACTTTTTGCTGATTTTGTACAATTAGTGGAGCTAGAAAAAACACCCAAACTTATCAGCCTTGAACCAAGAATGTTGTAAAAACATGACTGTCTGGTGTTTGCGTGAGTCTCCAGATACCCTGCTTATCAGGATACGGACAGGGAGAAACTATGCAAAATAAAATAAAGTGTGCCTCCAGGACTGACCTTTGTAGTCACAGAATGTACGATTAATTCCTGCTTTCACTGTATAAAGATAGAGTGGGTTTGATTGTGAAACTCAGAGTTTTGCCTCGGTATGGACTGAGCAGGCTCTCCGAGATATCTCGTTAGAAAATAAAATTCTCTCGAAGCACGACTCTGAAAGCCTCCGCCTGAGTTAATTTAACTTAGAAATTTCCTCGACAGGTGCCAACAGATCCTTCATTAAAGCGTATGTTTTCGAGCCACAGCTGGTCAAGAGATGGGCTCTTCTCTTGTCTGCCTTATTGTCGCCTAACCAGTCTTTGGTGGAGCCTTTCTATAAAGTCCTCCCAATTGTCTCCCGCATTGTACTTTTCATCTGATCCGTTGTTTGCTATTCTATGGATTCTGTAATCCCGTAACCCGTCACCACTGCAAAGTCCTGTCCCCTCAGTACAGATTCACACGAGGCATGTAGTGAAGTCAAGGTCACTCTGGACCCGCACCTTTATTTCACAGCTCTGGAATGCTGCACTTGCCTGAGACCTGTCCTTATATATCTGTCACTTGCAAGTGCACCCCTGGTGGTAAGGTATGCTGGTGGTTACAGGTCATATCTTATTACAGTCATGTATAGCATGTTAGGATACAGATATATATAATAACTAAGATACATGACAGTTTCAGTACTGTGGCAGTACTGTGGCAGGGGCGGAAACCTGATTGAAGGGATTCAAACATGGAGTACCGGGAATCCGGTGGACTAAGGAGAGCCTGGTTTTGAGTGCTCTCTTCATTAACAATTCTGCAGTGGGAACACCAGTAAGCGAGTGGGGTCGCGTCCGGTAGCTGAACAGAACCCGAGATAACGGGGTCTGCAGGGAACCATCCATCACGCGTTTCAAGCTCTGCTTGATAGTTTGGACTGCTCTTTCCGCTTGACCTTTGGATGCGGGCTTAAACAGGGCAGACCTGACATGCTTGATGCTATTGTGGGTCATGAACTCATTGAATTCCGAGCTGGTGAAATATGGTCCATTGTCACTAACAAGGATGTCGGACAAACCATGGGTGGTGAACATGGCCCGGAGGCTTTCAATGGTGGCATTGGACGTACATGTTGACAATATTATACATTCAGTCCATTTAGAGTAAGCTTCCACTGCTACTAGGAACTTCTTTCCTAGAGAGAGGCCAGCGAAATCTACGTGGACCCTGGACCACAGTTTGGAGGGCCTGACCACAGACTCAATGGGGCCTCCCTTGGTGCATTGCTCAACTGTAAGCAAGTGTTACATTGGTGGATGCATGACTCCAATTCCGAGTCAATGCCGGGCCACCAAACGTGCGACCTGGCGATAGCCTTCATCATGCCTATGCCTGAGTGGATACTGTGTAGGTCGCGTATGAACGTTTCCCTGCCTTTTTTTGGCAAAACCACGTGATTCCCCCATAGGAGACAATCCGATTGGATGGACATTTCCTCCTTGCGACGATAAAATGGCATAATTTCGTCTTGCATTTCCCCAGGAACAGCCGACCAGCTCCCATTAAGGACGCAGCTTTTTACTAGTGATAGCACAGGGTCCTGGCTAGTCCAGGTCCTGATCTGGTGGGCCGTGATGTGTGACCCTTCGCTCTCAAAAACATCCATTACAAGAAGCAAGTCTGCGGGTTGCGCCATTTCCACCCCGGTGGTGGACAGCGATAGCCGGCTGAGGGCATCAGCACAGTGCTTAGTGCCTGGTCTGTGGCGGATTACATAGTCATATGCAGATAATGTTAGTGCCCATCTTTGGATGCAGGATGAAGCATTCGTGTTTATACCTTTGCTTTCTGAAAACAACAAAATGAGCAGTTTGTGGTCGGTTTCGAGCTCGAACCGGAGTCCAAATAGATCTTGGTGCATTTTCTTAACCCCGTATACGTATGCTAATGTTTCTTTCTCAAACATACTGTAGGCTCTTTCAGCCTTAGATAAACTTCTGGACGCATATGCAACCGGTTGCAGTTTGCCTGACACATTGGCTTGCTGTAACACACAACCGGCCCCATATGAAGATGCATCACAAGCTAGTACTAAACGTTTACACGGATCATACAAGTAACTTGTTAGAACATAGCAGATTTCTGGCCTTATTAAAGGCTGTCTCTTGAGATGTACCCCAAACCCAGTCGTCACCCTTGCGTAGCAATAAATGCAAAGGTTCCAGCAAAGTGCTCAAGCCTGGTAGAAAGTTACCAAAATAGTTGAGGAGTCCCAGGAATGAACACAGCTCCATCACATTCTGTGGTCTGGGTTCATTCTTAATGGCCTCCGTCTTGGAATCCGTGGGTCTGATGCCGTCCGCCGCAATCTTTCTCCCCAAAAATTCGACCTCTGGCGCCAGGAAAACACACTTGGAGCATTTCAGCCTGAGTCCCACTCTGTCCAGTCGCTTTAGAACCTCTTCAAGGTTATGCAAGTGTTTAGTGGTGTTGCAACCAGTGATCAGGATGTCGTCTTGAAACATCACGGTGCGCGGAACCGATTTCAGCAGACCCTCCATGTTCCTCTGGAAGATGGCCTCAGCCGAGCAAATACCAAAGGGGCATCTGTGGTACATGAATAGTCCTTTGTGCGTGTTGATGCACGTCAATTTTTTCGAAGGTTCAGCCAGCTCCTGTGTCATGTAAGCAGAGGTTAGATCCAGCTTGGTGAATGACTTCCCCCCTGCTAGCGTTGCGAACAGGTCATCCGCTTTGGATAGTGGGTACTGGTCCTGTAACGAGACTCGGTTGATCGTTACCTTGTAGTCCTCGCAGATTCTGACCGTCCCATCACTTTTCAACACCAGAACAATTGGACTGGCACACTCGTTGAACTCGACTGCCGATATAATTCCCTCTCATTGAAGTCTGTCCAGCTCGATCTCGACTTTCTCTCGCATCATATATGGAACCGCTCGGGCCTTGTGATGAACGGATCATGCATCAGGGACCAGATGGATTTGCACTTTGGAGCCTGTGAAGTTGCCGATGCCTGGCTCAAATAACGACAGGAATTTGTTTAGCACTTGGGCACACGAGGCATCATCCACCAAAGACAGTGCTTTGATGTCGTCCCAGTTCCATCGGATCTTTCCTAGCCAGCTTCTGCCGAACAGCGTTGGGCCATCGCCTGGTACAATCCATAGTGATAAATCATGCACAGCTCCATCGTACGATACATTCACTGCCGCACTGCCAATGACTGGTATGAGCTCTTTGGTGTAAGTGCGCAGCTTTGTGTGAATTGTGCTTAGTTTTGGCCTTTGTGCCTTGTTGCCCCAGTTTCTCAAAAGCCTTCTGGCTCATAATTGATTGTCGCCCCCGTGTCCAATTCCTTGGAAACTGGAATCCCATTTAATTTGACTTTTAACATTATTGGAGAGCTTTTGGTGGTGAAGGTGTGTACCCCATACACTTCCTCTTCAGCCTCGGGTTGAGTTGCCTCTCTTACTCGTTCAGCGTGATCTGCGCCGGATTGGTCATCTTCTGCCGACTCTGCCACGTGGTGAGTCACAGCATGTCTACACATTCGCTGGAGGTGCCCCATTGTTCCACAGCCTTTGCACATGTAGTGCTTGAATCAACATTGATGGGCTCTATGATTGCCCCTGCAGCACCAACATGGTGTTAATGGATTCACATTCACGCCCCACAGCGGACTTTCCTCATCCTAGGTCTGGCCTCTGCAGGCGTGTAGGCCCTGCCATGTACAGTTCTGCCTGCTGAAGGCGTTATTTTATGCACAGTACTTGCCGGTGATCTTCGATGCTGCAAAGATATTTGTTTAGTGTTATCTTTTGTGGACATGAATGCCTGAGCTATCATGATGGCCTTGCTCAGATCTGGGGATTCGGTGGACAGCAGTTTGCGAAGAATGACCTCGTGGTCGAGTCCAAGCACGAAAAAGTCCTGCAACATTTCCCCCAAAATCCAGCAAATTCGTACGGTCCCGCAAGGCGTCTTAGTTTGGCGACATAGCTCGCCACTTTCTGGCCCTCGGAGCGATGGTGCGTGTAAAAGCGATACCTGGCCATTAAGATGCTCTCCTTTGGCTTGAGGTGTTCCCGAACCAGCGTGCACAACTCTGCATATGTTTTGTCTGTTGGTTTCATCAGTGCTAGCAGATTTTTGATGAGGCCATATATCGTGGACCCACAAACGGTGAGGAGAATCGCCCTGCGCTTGACCACAGTACTTCGGTATCCAGCTCGTTGGCCATGAAGTACTGGTCAAGATGCCCAATCATCACCATCAACAAATCTCTCAAGAATACCAATGACAGCCATAACTGCGTGAAAGTTCGTGATCTGTTACTCGTCGCCAATTGTTATGTTCAGAATAACTCCACAAGACTCTATACTGTAAGCTCAAACTGTTGTGACCTTAGTCTCTTTAATGTAACTCTAGAGTGAGGAAGCAGCATGGTAGACAACCTTTTATACCTCCTTGCCCGGGGTGTGCAGGTGACCCTTGGGTCTTCAACAGGTGCGCTCCTTGGAGGCAAGTCTTACACACTAGTAAAGTTTATATACATAACAACTACCATCAGACTACCCCTACAATCTGAATCTCCCCCCCCGCCCCGCCCCAACTCATGATCCGGAATCTCCACGTTCTCTCTCACTCCCCCAATACACCTACCTGTTATGGTAGCCTTGTGAAGTAAGCTTCCCACCCAAAAGGCCCCCAGCCTGTCAATCAGGCTGCCTGTGGGCGGGAACCCCACATAAATGGACCCTGCAGTTAAATTCTACAGAACAATCGGGTTTCCTGACCTCACTATAGCTTCCCCCTGCACAGAACTCGCCTCCAGGTTAAAATGCAGATCTTTGTCTTAGTCCTGAAATTAGGTCTTAGGAACAAATTCTGCTCAGCAGCCACTTGAGGGCAACTAATGAATAATTTTTAATTTTATTAAGGCTATCGCATTATACCAGGCATCGCGTGTAGCGGGAAAATCACATTCGCTCAAACGCACCCACTATAAATGGTGGGGACTGTAATCGGGACTCAACTTTGCCATTGAAATTCGGCCCTCCGCTCCCCCTGCACCTTTCCCATCGCTGGGGGGCGTTAAAATCAACCCTTACTTCGCTCTTGTTGGATGATCTTTCAGGACTCCTGAGAATCATGCCCAATAGCGTATATTCCATGACTTGCTGTCCTGATCCTAGCCACTCCTCCCAACAGCAGACTTGAATAGACTTCTTAATGTTCTCATTGGCTTAGTCCCAATGAAAAACCTCATCAAAAAGACATTTTCTCTTAGGTTATGTGACTTTTTGATGTTACTATTGATTTACTTAATTCTGCCTCAAATATGTGACTGTTATAAATGTGTAGTTAAGTTTGTTATTGTTACAGTATTGCTAGCCTGCTGAGCGCAGTGTAATGCTGATTTAAAATTTTTTATTTTGCTTGTTTTTTACCCTCGCACGTTTTTGCTATAGCTTTATAATTTTTAAATTGCAAAATTAAAAAGTTTTTCAAATCATGCATTTTCAAATGAAGCTTTCCCCAGAAATCTGATGCATACATTGGGTAAATCTGAACATTGAAGCTTCCATCGTAAGTAGGTCAAGAAAACAGCATAGTCTCTGTTTAGAAACATCTCACAGGAATATTATCACATTTTGGAGCCAATATTATCCGTAATGACTGCACCAGACAGTTTGTAATGAGAAATAATATTACCTCATGCACCAGCACAGGGCTGTGTTTGTTTCAGCGGATTTGGATGAAAACCTCAGGCCTTTTTTATTCTTGCAAAACGGTATAAACAACAAGAGCAGACTGTACACGGACAGAGGGGAAAATGGGAGATTGGAGAAAAGTAGAGGAGAGAAGTGAAAAATACAGAAATCCATACTTTTTCTTTTTGTTATCTCTGCCAGCAGCCCTTTGGGGTCTCATCCAAGCGACTATTCTTCTACATACTGATCATTGGTAGGCTTTTCAACGTGGGTGGGTTCACAATTGAGACAAACCTGATGTCTATACAAAGGCACGTACAAGCGGCAGTCACTGGATAATGATTAGGAGCAGGAGCGCTGCCTGTATTTTGTCTCTCCCTAACACAGAAGCACTGAAGCCGAATGTAAGTTCCACGCTATTGTGTTCCTAACACAGATGAGGCTGCACGCAGGGAGGTTAAAGTAACAGTGACCTCAGTCTTTAATAAGACACTCCAGAGTGAGGAACAGGCCTTAGGGCCCAGCTTATATATAGTGCTCCCAAGGGATGCTGGAATCCCTTGGGACTTCAGGGGATGAGCTCCCTGGTGGCGGAACATGGGAGTGCATGCTTTACAGATACACAACTTCACTCCCGCCCCCCTCCCCCGCCAAAGTCAAAGTGAAAACTATTTACAAGGTGAGGCGGTCGGGAGCCTTTCTTTCCCTGGTGGACCGCCTCGGTACAAATGTCTGTTCTGGTGTGTTGGTTGTGCCCTCGCGGGGCTGGCATGCTGTTTGCCCTGCAGGGCTGCTAGGTGAGCCTGGCCTTGCTGGGCTGTTGGGCGTGATGGGTTCGATGTCCTGGTCCGGCGTGGTGTCGTTGATCCTTTGGGTGTGTGTTGTGGGCTCGAAAAAGATGGTGTCTGCTGTGGGTTGTTCAGGGCAGTCTGTGAACCGCAGCCTCGTTTGGTCCAGGTGCTTTCTGGAAATTTGTCCATTGTCTAGTTTGACTACAAACACCCTATTCCCTTCTTTAGCTATCACCGTGCCCGCGATCCACTTGGGACCATGTCCATACTTTAGCACATACACAGGGTCATTCAGATCAATTTCCAGTGACACAGTGGCGCGACCATCGTTTACATTTTGTTGCTGCCGCCTGCTCTCTACCTGATCATACAGGTTGGGGTGAACCAGCGAGAGTCTGGTTTTAAGTGTCCTTTTCATGAGTAGCTGAGCCGGGAGCACTCCTGTGAATGAGTGGGGTTTCGTGCGGTAGCTGAGCAGTACTCGGGACAGGCGGGTTTGGAGTGAGCCTTCTGTGACTCATTTAAGGCTCTGTTTGATGGTTTGTACTGCCCGCTGTGCCTGCCCATTGGAGGCTGGTTTAAACGGGGCCGAGGTGACATGTTTGATCCCATTGCGGGTCATGAATTCTTTAAATTCGGCACTGGTGAAACATGGCCCGTTGTCACTGACCAGTATGTCAGGCAGGCCGTGGGTGGCAAACATGGCCCTCAGGCTTTCAATGGTGGCGGTGGCGGTGCTTCCCGACATTATTTCACATTCAATCCATTTTGAAAAAGCATCCACCACCACCAGGAACATTTTACCGAGAAACGGGCCCGCATAGTCGACATGGATCCTCGACCATGGTCTGGAGGGCCAGGACCACAAACTTAGTGGTACCTCTCTGGGCGTGTTGCTCAACTGAGCACATACGCTGCATTGCCGTACACAGGACTCTAAGTCAGAGTTGATATCGGGCCACCACACGTGGGATCTGGCTATCGCTTTCATCATATACCCGGGTGTGTGCTGTGGAGATCCGAGATGAACGTCTCCCTGCCCTTTTTTGGTAGCACTACGCGGTTACTCCACAACAGGCAGTCTGCCTGAATGGATAGCTTGTCCTTTTGCCGCTGGGATGGCTTGATTAGCTCTTGTATTTCAACAGGGATATTGGCCCAGCTCCCATGCAGTACATAGTTTTTTTACTAGGGACAGCAAAGGATCTTGGCTGGTCCAAGTCCTAATCTGGCGGGCCGTGACAGGTGATTTATCATTTTCAAACGCTTCCATGACCATCAACAAATCTGCGGGCTGCGCCACCATCAACAAGTTTGCAGGCTGCGCCATTTCCACCCCCGTGGTGGGCAATGGTAGGAGACTGAGAGCATCCGCACAGTTCTCGGTGTCTGACCTGTGGCGGATGGTATAGTTATGCGCTGATAGTGCGGGTGCCCACCTTTGTATGTAGGCTGAAGCATTAGTATTTATCCCCTTGTTTTCAGCGAACAGGGATGTGAGGGGCTTGTGATCGGTTTCCAGCTCAATTTTGAGGCCAAACAAGTACTGATGCATTTTCTTTACCCTGGACACACATGCTAATGCCTCTTTCTCAATCATGCTGTAGGCCCTCTCGGCCTTAGACAAGCTCCGGGAAGCAAAGGTGACAGGTTGCAACTTCCCCGCAACGTTAGCTTGTTGTAATACACACCCGACTCCGTACGACGACACGTCACGTGCTAGCACAAGTCTTTTACACGGGTTATACAATACAAGCAGCTTGTTGGAGCATAAAATGTTTCTGGCTTTCTCAAAAGCAATTACTTGTATTTTTCCCCATACCCAGTTCTCATCTTTGCACAATAACACATGTAGGGGCTCTAAAATGGTGCTTAACCCCGGTAGGAAGTTACCAAAATAGTTGAAGAGTCCCAGGAACGACCACAGCTCCTTGACGTTCTGTGGCCTGGGCGTGTTCCTGATAGCCTCTGACTTGGCATCTGTGGGCTGAATGCCGTCCGCCGCAATCTTTCTCCCCAAAAACTCCACTTCTGTTGCCATGAAGACGCATTTCGACCTCTTCAGCCACAGCCCTACATGATCCAGTCGCTGGAGGACCTCCTCCTGCTTTTGTAGGTGCTCGGCGGTGTCCCAACCCGTGACCAATATGTCGTCCTGAAAGACCACTGTGTGTGGTACCGACTTGAGTAGGCTCTCCATGTTTCTCTGGAAGATTGCTGCAGCCGACTGAATTCCCATCTGTTGTAGATGAACAGTCCCTTATGCGTGTTGATGCAGGTGAGGCCCTTCGAAGACTCCTCCAGCTCCTGCGTCCTGTAGGCCGAAGTCAGGTCGAGCTTGGTGAACGTCTTGCCTCCTGCCAGCGTCGCAAATAGGTCGTCCGCCTTAGGTAGCTGGTATTGGTCCTGTAGCGAGAAACGATTAATAGTTAATTTATAATCGCTGCAAATCCTGATCGTGCCATCACTTTTGAGTACTGGAACAATCGGGCTGGCCCATTCGCTGAATTCCACTGGGGAGATGATGCCCTTGCATTGCAGCCTGTCCAGCTCGATTTCCACTCTCTCACTCATCATGTGAGGTACCGCTCGTACCTTGTGGTGAATGAGTCGTGCCTCTGGGACCAAGTGGATCCGCACCTTCGCCCCGGAAAAGTTTCCAATGCCTGGCTCAAAAAGAGAAGGAAATTTGTTAAGAGCCTGAGTACACGAGGCCTCATCGACATGTGATAGCGCTCGGATGTCATCCCAGTTCCAGCGGATTTTGCCCAGCCAGCTCCTTCCAAGCAGTGTGGGGCCATCGCCCGGGACAATCCAGAGTGGCAGTTCGTGCACCGTGCCCTCGTAGGTGACCTTGACCATGGTGCTGCCCAGGACAGTGATAAACTCTTTGGTGTAAGTTCTCAGTTTCGTGTGGATGGGGCTCAGGGCTGGTCTGAATGCACCACAGTCTCTCAAACATCTTTTTACTCATGATCGATTGGCTAGCGCCAGTGTCCAGTTCCATGGCTACAGGTAAGCCATTCAATTTTACATTTAGCATTATAGGTGGACATTTCGTCGAAAATGTGTGCACCCCGTGTACTTCAGCGTCTGCCTCCTCTCTCTGATGCTCAAAATTGCTTTGATCCACCATGGACCGATCCTTCCTCTGCCACGTGGTGGTTAGGAGGTTTTGCAGAGCTTGCAGCTCATTTGCAAGCTCGTTGGAGGTGCCCCATTGTTCCACAGCTCTTGCAAACATACCCTTTGAAGCGGCATGAATAGGCTGAATGGAAGCCTCCACAACGCCAACAAGGTGTGAATTGCTTTCGATTCATCCTTTGTTGGAGACTCTGAGTCACCTGAGGCCTGCTGGCAGTTGCAGACTCGTGGTTTCTACCCTGTACATTTCTGCTCGCAAACACAGTTCCAGTTAATTTATGAACATTGCTAGCACTTGTGTGCTGAGAGATTTTTATGTGTTATCACTGGTGGACATAAACGGCTGTGCTATCGCAATGGCCTTACTGAGGGTCGGTGTCTCTACAGTCAAAAGTTTTCGTAGGATGGTCTCGTGGCCAATGCCCAGTACAAAAAAGTCTCTGAGCATTTGCTCCAGGTAGCCATCAAACTCACATTGTACTGCAAGACGCCTTAGCTCGGCGACGTAGCTCGCCACTTCCTGACCTTCAGATCGCTGGCACGTGTAGAACCGATACCTCACCATCAGCACGCTCTCCCTTGGGTTAAGATGCTCCCGAACCAGTGTACACAGCTCCTCATATGAATTATCTGTGGGTTTCACCGGAGCCAGAAGATTCTTCATGAGGCTGTAGGTCGATGCCCCGCAGACTGTGAGGAGGACCGCTCTCCTTTTTGCAGCGCTTCCTTCTCCGTCCAGCTCATTGGCTACAAAGTACTGGTCTAGCTGTTCGACATAGGCTTCCCAGTCCTCACCCTCCGAGAACTTCTCCAGGATGCCCACAATTTGCTGCATCTTTGCGTTGGATTCGTATTCTCGTCGCCAGTTATTGTGTTCCTAACACAGATGAGGCTGCACGCAGGGAGATTAAAGTAACAGTGACCTCAACCTTTAATAAGACACTCCAGAATGAGGAACAGGCCTTAGGGGCTGGCTTATATACAGTGCTCCCAAGGGATGCTGGGATCCCTTGGGACTTCAGGGGATGAGCTCCCTGGTGGCGGAACATGGGAGTGCATGCTTTACAGATACACAGCACATGCCTCTGGCTCATCTGAGTTCAGCTTACTCAACACATACTGTGGATTGTCCCAGGGACTTCTTTTGGTCTTTACAGCTCTCTACCACAGAGCATAGTCATATGCAAAGCCACGTGGAGAGCTGCAGAACGCAGCCTGTTTAGTAACTTCAGTGCTCGTAATTAAACCCAGATAACAACAGTGCTCCCACTAAAGGAGAAAGTGGGGGTAATTTTAACTTTGGGTAATAGTGTAAAATGGGCAATATTGAATTAGCCACCTATTGTGTACCACAACTGATTTTCCTTTCCACTGACTTCAATGGAATTGAAAACCAGGCATGGTGCATAATAGGCGGCTAATTTTTTACACTATATCCCAAAGTTAAAATTATCCCCAGTGAGTTCATTCTCAAACCAAATTGTAAGAGTTACTCTTACAAAGTCACATTTGCCGTCAGTGCACTGATGCTCTAAAGCAGTCTGCCAGTGTTGCAGGATACAGATTCACACAAGTGATTTCCTATCCCATCAGCTCCTGATCTTGGCCGTGTCATCAGAAGCTGAAATCCTCTCCCTAGCGATCCATGGGGAGGGTTAACTGCTTCTCTGCAGATCTTAACAGCCAGTTACAGAGTGGCACTGCCAGAGGGCTGGGAGCTCTGAGCCAGTGAATAAAGCAGTGTGTGGCAAGACCTAAAATAGGGTCTTAATAATAAGTAGATTTAAAGAAAATCTACAAACCTGTTGGCAGCGCCACATGTTATGTGCTGCTCCTCAGGGCATTGGTTTGTTCCTGGTTCCCAGAGTGAATTTGTGATCATATATGTGCTATCAAAAGGAGGAGGAGCCGAGCTCAGCACATGTATCTTTGCAGCAAGGGAGGAGAAATCACATGGTCAGATACTCAGGTCTCTTGGATAGACCTTAGCATTCAGTTAAAGAAGACCACTGTAAGAATCCTGTGAGCAGACAGCCTACCCTCTCATTTAGCTTTGAATGGTGTGTGCAATGGGAAACATGAGGTGGTGAAAAAAGTCATTTCTATTTCGACGAATATATTTCTAATTGTATACAATTGTTAATATATATTCTCTAAAGGGCACCACATTGCAGCACCAACCACAGAGGGGTCGAAATTCGGTACTACCATTTTTGAGGCGGTGTCACCGCCTGAGTGCTAATTTTAGCGCCGGGCGTTAGGTGCAGCCTCAAAGTCCTAAATTCATTTTTGCTACCCAAAGATGAGAGAGCAGCTCTAAAAAGTGGCGTTGCACACTCATCCTCGGTCGGGAGCTCAGGAGACCGACTGAATTTCCCGACGGGAGGCTGCTGCCATGCTAGAAATAAAACGAAAACTTCTCCGATCCACACATACCTCCCCAGTCTTAAAACTAATGAAAATATGCAGAAATAAATAAAGTGAAAAACGTACCTTCCCTTCTCGCCGATTCCGCCCGAGATCCACTCTGTTTTTCCTGGCTGTACGGTCGCCTCTTTGTACAGCAGCCGTACAAATCAAATGTCACGGCAGAGGTGTCAAAGAGGCGTTGAACGCTGGATGATGTCACCACGCAGATGGTGTTGCCTCTTGGCGCCTTTGCCAAAGAGCCAACTCAATCTAGGGCTAGGCATCGACGCCGGTTACAGACGACGATAGGCATTTGCCGCCTAATAGCCACCTCCCGTGTGCGGTAACGGGTGTCGTATGAAACCCAGTTTCGACCACAGAGTGTTAACAAACTAGTGGGCCATGGATTTTTTTCCCACAATCCCCACCAAATGGCTGAAATCTTCCCAGCCCTGCAAGTCTGGGTTTGGAGGCAGGCCCGCTGTCAAAATGGCTTTGATTGACAGCGGGTCGGGATCCCGCTTTGAATCCGCCTCCATGTCAGTTTCTCAGCTGACATGTCTGCATTCGGATAGCAGTCCCAACAGCAAGCGGCGGGACAGGTAATTAGCATAATTAAAAGGTACTTAAATGCTAGTTAAGAGGCTTAAAAGAAGGCACTTACAATTTTACCAATCTTTTGACGGCCTTGCCATCCCTCGGGTTTCACTCCAGGTAAGTGTGTCGGGTTCTCAGTGACTCTCTATTCCTTTGGCTAGTTGACAGCTGCAGCAGTGATATAAAAGGTACCATTTCATAGCTGCTCACTACCCAATGTCAGAAGCTGAAGCCTTCAGGTTTTGGAAGAGTATTTGAGCTGTATACACTTTGGAAGTGTTTGCAGTGAACTTCCTATTCACTGCCACCTCCTTAAAGCAACCTCTCTCACCATTGACAGGTTGCTTCAGTCATCTCAACCTCACCTGTCATCTATTCCAGCAGCATCGGTGCCCTTGAAAAAATCTCACTTTGGTCCTCAGAATCCCACCATGATCACAATTGGGAAACACAGTGCTGCGATTTCTCCACACGTGGCGGGATCGATGCATAGAAACAAAGAAAATAGGTGCAGGAGTAGGCCATTCGGCCCTTCGAGCCTGCACCGCCATTCAATGAGTTCATGGCCAGGGTTGGTGGTGTGTTGAAAGCCTGTTCCCGACTCGAACCCGCTCTCTCTCCCGAATCTTCCCCTGATTGGGCTTGTTAAGCCCATCCCACAGGCTTCCCAGCCGATTAAGAGGAAGCCGGTCTAATGATGTCAATTGATGATGCGTCATCAGCCGATTTCCTTAAAGGGACCATGTCCACAATGGTTTTGACAGTTCTTCTGTCAATACCCTGCAGCATTGAGGTGCTGCAAGCACTGACATTTACTGCACAGAGGTACATGGCTGCACCCAGACTCTCCCATGATTCCCTCCAGATGCTTATGGAGAGAGTCACAGCACGCAGGGAGGTTCTCTTCCCTTCCCATGGGTGGAAGGGACCTCCCCAGGACACCATGCAGGCTTCAGCTTCTGACATTGGAAAGTAAATAGCTGTGAAATGGTAGCTTTTATACCATTTCTTCAACTGTGAACTAACTAAAGCAATAGAGAGTCACTGAGAACCCAACACACTTACCTGGCGTGAAACCCGAGGGATGGCAAAGCTATCAAAAGATTGGTAAAATTGTAAGTGCCTGCTTTTAAGCCTCTTAACTAGCATTTAAGTACCTTTTAATGATATTAATTACCTGGCCGCCGCTTGCTGTCGGATCTGCTATCCGCCCGCACATCTGACAGGTCAGAAACTCACATGGAGGTGGTTCAGAGTGGGATCCCGACCTCTGTCAATTGCAATATATGTAGCTCCACCCAGTGGACTACTGTGATAATGCAGCCATTGCTGTTTACCAGAATAAAGAGGGAACAGGTCACCTGACAGGTTCCTGAAGTTATCAGGCATCTTAAAGTCTGTGGGCCCGAAATTGAAGAACTAACCGCACTGCCGCCGACTGCCGCCCACTGCCGCCAACATTCCTCTCGTTGAACCGCCCAGTGCCACTTTCGACATGGCCTGGAGCGGCTGGAGCGAGCTGGAGCGGGAGAGCTGCCAGGAAGCGCCCGCCGACGTCAGCGGACGGCCAAGTCGCACAACTGACCTCTCGCCCGCTGAGCTGCGATATTGATGCGGGTGAGAGTCGGCGGGAGTCAGCGGCAGAACTGCTAGCTGGAGGTTGGTCTGTCCCCGACGGTAGGTAGGAAGATGGGGAACAAAAGGTTCGTACACTTTTTGTAATTTTTTTCTTTACAGCTATTTACCTGGATGGGATCCCCTGAAGGTCTTCAGATGGTTTTTAATTTTTTTTTAATGTTTTGCTTTTCAGCCCTTCAGCCCGCCATGGGCCTGACTATATCCTTGGTGGCACTTGGGTGACAGGTGCCTTTGCTGCCGAGAATGAGAGCTCCTGCCGGCTACAGCCCAGCTTGGTGGTGTAAGTCACTCATTTTTCGCCTGCCGACCCTCGAGGGACCTCTCCAATGAAAATCCCACCGAAGATACTGTCAGGGACCTCGGCGGCCATCAACAGTCCTTTGGGCAGCACTTGGGCAGATGGAGGCCTTCATCAAATTCGGGCCCTGTGTGTTTGTGAGGTCGTACAGAAGATATCACAATAAAGAATAGGATTTCTGGATAACCGAGCTGAAATTTTTGTTGGTTAATGATTCAGCCAACCGACAGAGAGACTTTGATGTCATCTTTGTTTTGATTAATAGCTAAAAGTCCAGGGTAAATTTCAAGCACACTTGGCTGAACTGCCAGAGTCCAGGTGACCGTGCCTATGGGAATAATAGGATGCTTGGGTGAGTTTCAACGTCACCGTGAAACTTTCGGAGCATATGTGGAGCGGCTAGAAATGTCTTTCATAATGAATAGTATCATCGAAGTCCCCGATGATGAAAACTGTAACTGGGTGGTGTTGGAAAGAAAACTGGCTATTTTCTTAACTGAAGCAGGCCACGAGGTGTATGAAACCCTGAAAAATGTGCTTGTGCCTGTCAAGCCAAAGGACTCATCACTTAAGTAGATAGCACTACAATCCTCAGCTCCTGGAAATTGCTGAAAATTATCGTTTCAGAATACGAGATCAGTTAACTGACGAAAGTATCAGTGAGTACATTGTAGCATTAAAAAAGCTATCCATTCACTGTTATTTCGAAAACTTTCAGGACCGAGCATTGCCTGACCGCTTTGTTTATGGGATGGAAAATGAAGCGATCAGAAGAAAGTTGTTGACAACTCCTAACTTGACTTTTGATTTAGCTTGTCAGACAGCTATGTCAATGGATATGGCCGACCAATATTCCCAAGAATTTCGTATCATTTCGAGTCGTCAAACAACCAAAGTGAATTGCCTGCAGGTTAAAAGAAAAAGGCAATTTGCGGTATTTTCAGAGAGCACACAACACACAACCTGTAAGATGGCTGCAGGTTCCGGAAACTTCTGACCTGCTGGTCAGGTGATCTGCTCTTTATTGAACAGCATTGGCTGCAGTAACACAGGCATCCATTGTGTGGAGCTACAGACATTACACTTCTCCCACCTTAATGAAGAAGTTATTATAACAAACAATCATCATACATAACTTGCATGGTTATACATAACAAAGGGTATGGACTTATTTTGCCATATTTACAAATCAAGCGTTACCACTTGTTTTCTGTTTTGAAGAGGATACCTTCGCTCTCGAACAGAACCTTCCAAACATGGTGTCGGATTTAAACTCATTCGAGGCTGATCCTGAGGGAAGTTTTCCTCCAAGGGATGCCCTTGATTTCCATTTGAACTCTCTCTAACTTCAGATTGTTTGTTTCCCTGACTCAGACTCAGACTTAAATTCTGACTTTCTCTTGGATTTGTTTCCAGTATATTGGATGTAGGATAAGTTATTGGTGCATCAAAACTATCTGATGAGTCAGAAATAATTGAATCACTCCCACTCTCAACTCCTTCCATGTCTGTAGGTAAAATATGATCAATGTGAACAAACATAACCTGTCCATTATCAAACATCTTGACCAAATATGTGCGAGGACCACATATCTTCACCACTCTTCCTGGTAACCACTTTACCCATTTATGGTGATGGTTCTTCACTTTCACCTTCTGATTTAATTTGACACTTCTCTCTTTTACTCTACCTCTATCATGATTCTCTTTCTGTCTTAATTGTGTCTTCTGTACGGACTGTGCCAAGTTTGGTTTTAACAATGAGAATCTGGTCCTTGGCTGTTGTTTGAGAAACAACTCTGCTAGTGTTCTACCAGTAGTTGTGTGAGGAGTATTAAAATACGTTCTTAGAAAATTAGCCAATTTGTGATCCAATGCTTTGGAGTTGGATCCAACATTTGTTTGATGAGGGCACGTTTTACAATTTGTACAGTGCGCTCTGCTGCACCATTTGAAGCAAGATGATACAGTGGAACCTTGGTATGTTTCACACCATTTTTGCTCGTGAATTGTGCAAATTATTCGGAACGAAATTGTGGTCCATTATCCAAAACAATTTCTTCTGGGAGACCAAATAAAGAAAATAATCTTTGCAAAATGTCTAATGTTTTACTTGTTGTTATTTTCCACATTGGAAACACCTCGACCCACTTCGAATGGCTATCAGTCACAATGAACAATTATTGTCCTTCTAGCTCAGCAAAATCAATATGTAACCTTTGCAACACCATGGGAGGCCATTTCCATGGTTGTAATGGTACTGATCGTGGTTGCTTGCTTACCAATTGACATGTCGTACACTGACTTTATCAAGACCTGGCTATCATAAGTAACTGCATGCAAAACTCTTGGTCAAGCACATTCCCAGGTGCTGGTCATGGAGATCTCCTAATAATTTGGACCTGAATTTATTTGGTATAACCACTCTTGCACCCCACATAATACAATCTTTATCGACTGATAATTCATTCCTACGAATTAAGAATGGAAGAATATCTTTGTCTGTTACCTGGTTTGGCCATCCGTTTGCAATATACTCATACACCTTTAACATAACTGGGTCATGTTTGGTTGCTCCACCAATCTCTTCAGCTGTGACTGGCAGTTCATCAATGTATGAAAAATAGAACACTTCTTCCCTATCGGGTGTAACTTGTGATCGGGACGGCAATCTAGACATAGCATCAGCATTACTGTGATCAGCTGATCGTCTGTATTCAATATCATATGTATATGCTGATAAAATCAAAGCCCATCTCTGCATTCAGGCTGCAGCTAATGTTGGAACTGGGGACTTTGAATGGAGGATTGCTGTCAAGGGCTTATGGTCCATAATGAGAATAAACTTACAACCATACAAGTATTTGTGGAACTTCTTGACCCCAAAAATTAATGCCAAAGCTTCCCTTTCGACTTGCGCATAATTACGCTCATTGGCTCTGAGAAAGCGTGAAGCAAAAGCAATTGGTCTCTCCTCCCCACTACGTAATATATGAGAGATTACTGCCCCAATTCCATATGGAGAGGCATCACATGCTAGCTTGATCTCCTGAGATACGTCATAGTGAACAAACATGGTGCTCTCTACCAAGTTGCTTTTACACTCCTGGAATGCTGTATCACAATCTTTTGACCACTTCCAATGGACCTGTTTTTTCAATAGGTCATTCAGTGGATGTAATACTGTAGCCAAATTTGGTTGGAACTTCCCATAATAGACCCAAGAATGAACGAAGTTCAGTGACATTCCTGGGAGTGGGTGCATTTCTAATTGCATCCAATTTTTCCATGGTTGGATGTAAACCATCTTTGTCTACTCTGCACCCTAAGTACTCCACTGAGTTTTGAAATAACTCACACTTGCGAGCAGACACTCGTACTCTGTGCTTCTCCAGCCTTTTGAGGACTTCATTCAATATGTTATTATGAATTTGCCTATTTGGTGCTGAAATTAGTATGTCATCTAAATAACATACTACCCCTTCAGTACCTTGCAAAATCTGGTTCATTACCCCTTGGAATATGGAAGGGGTGGACGACATTCCAAATGGTAGCCTATTAAATTGATATCGGCCTAGATGGGTATTTATGGTCAAGCATGACTTGGACTCCTCATCTAGTTCAAGCTGTAAGTAGGCATTCATAAGATCCAACTTTAAGAAAATCTGATCCCCCTGTCAGTGTTGTGAACAAATCTTCTATATTTGTCAATGTATTAGGGACATTACCCTCTAGAACCTGGTTTACGGTTACTTTATAATCACTACACAATCTTACCTTACCATCGGACTTAGGTACAACAACAATGGGTGTAGCCCAATTACATCGATCTATCTTACAAATAATGTTCTCAGTCTCTAGTCTTTTGAGTTCTTGCTCAACTTTCTCCTTGAGTGCATATGGTACGGACCGTGGCTTGTAGTAAACCGATCTAGTGTCCTTCTGTACCCTGACACTCGCCTTGAAGCCTTGGATCGGACTGCCCGTTTCGCAGAATACCTTCGGATACTTCTTGATCCTGCAATGCAAATCTCATTTCAACACGAAAAATCTCACTCCAATCCAGCTTCAGTGATCCCAACCAATTTCTTCCTAGTAAGGCAGGCTTGTCTCCTATTAGAGGCAAACTCTGAACTTGATTGTTGTATTTCACTGGTACAACAAAAATTTCAGCTTTGTATTATCCGATTACATCCCATTCTTGTCGCCAATGTGGAATTTTCAGAGAGCACACAACACACAACCTGTAAGATGGCTGCAGGTTCCGGAAACTTCTGACCTGCTGGTCAGGTGACCTGCTCTTTATTAAACAGCACTAGCTGCAGTAACACAGGTGTCCACAGTGTGGAGCTACAGACATTACACAGTTGGGCCCAAAGGCCTCAGAAACTGGCCATGGTAACAATACATTGAACAGCCAGTTGTCGTGGTGCATATAGGTACCAACAATTTTGGTAAAAAACGGGATGAGGTCTTACAAGATGAATTTAGCGAGATAGGAGCTAAATTAAATAGTAGGACCTCAAAAGTAGTAATCTCAGGATTGCTACCAGTGCCACGTGCTAGTCAGAGTAGGAATCGCAGGATAGCTCAGATGAATACGTGGCTTGAGGAGTGGTGCACAAGGGAGGGATTAAAATTCCTGGGACATTGGAACTGGTTCTGGGGGAGGTGGGACCAGTACAAACTGGACGGTCTGCACCTGGGCAGGACCAGAACCAATGCCCTAGGAGGAGTGTTTGCTAGTGCTGTTGGGGAGGAGTTAAACTAATATGGCAGGGGGATGGGAACCTATGCAGGGAGACAGAGGGAAGTAGAAGCAAAAGATAGAAAGAAGAAAAGTAAAAGTGGAGGGCAGAGAAACCTAAGGTAAAAAGCAAAAAGGGCCACATTACAGCAAAGGGGCAAAGTGTGTTAGAAAGACAAGCCTGAAGACTCTGTGTCTCAATGCGAGGAGTATTCGGAATAAGGTGGACGAATTGACTGCGCAGATACCAGTTAACGGATATGATGTAACTGACATCACGGAGACATGGCTCCAGAGTGACCAAGGCTGGGAACTCAACATCCAGAGGTATTCAACATTTAGGAAGGATAGACAGAAAGGAAAAGGAGGTGGAGTGGCATTGCTGGTTAAAGAGGAAATTAATGCAATAGTAAGAAAGGACATTAGCTTGGATGATGTAGAATCGGTATGGGTGGAGCTACGGAATACCAAGGGGCAGAAAACACTCGTGGGAGTTCTGTACAGACCATCAAACATGGTAGTAAGGTTGGGGACAGCATCAAACAAGAAATTAGGGACAGCAATAAAGGTACAGCAGTTATCATGGGTGACTTTAATCTACATATTGATTGGACTAACCAAACTGATAGCAATGCGGTGGAGGAGGATTTTCTGGAGTGTATTAGGGATGATTTTCCAGATCAATATGTCGAGGAACCAACCAGGGAGCTCGCCATCCTTGACTGGGTGATGAGTAATGAGAAAGGACTAATTAGCAATCTTGTTGTGCGAGACCCCTTGGGGAAGAGTGACCATAACATGGTAGAATTCTTTATTAGGATGGAGAGCGACACAGTCAATTCAGAAACTAGGGTCCTGAACTTAAAGAAAGCTAACTTCGATGGTTTGAGGCGTGAATTGGCTAGAATAGACTGGCAAATGATACTTAAAGGGTTGATGGTAGATAGGCAATGGCAAATATTTAAAGATCACATGGATGAACTTCAGCAATTCTAAATCCCTGTCTGGAGTAAAAAATAAAACGGGGAAGGTGGCTCAACCATGGCTAACAAGGGAAATTAAGGATAGTGTTAAATCCAAGGAAGAGGCATGTAAATTGGCCAGAAAAAGCAGTAAACCTGAGGACTGGGAGAAATTTAGAATTCAGCAGAGGAGGACAAAGGGTTTAATTAAGAGGGGGAAAATAGAGTACGAGAAGAAGCTTGCCAGGAACATAAAAACTGACTGCAAAAGTTTTTATAGATATGTGAAGAGAAAAAGATTAGTGAAGACAAACGTAGGTCCCTTGCAGTCAGATTCAGGTGAATTTATAATGGGGAACAAAGAAATGGCAGACCAATTGAACAAATACTTTGGTTCTGTCTTCATGAAGGAAGACACAAATAACCTTCCGGACGTACTAGTGGACTGAGGGTCTAGTAATAAGGATATTCTTATTAGGCGGGAAATTATGTTAGGGAAATTGATGGGATTGAAGGCTGATAAATCTCGGGGGCCTGATAGTCTGCATCCCAGAGTACTTAAGGAAGTGGCCCTAGAAATAGTGGATGCATTGGTGATCATTTTCCAAGTCTATCGACTCTGGATCAGTTCCTATGGACTGGAGGGTAGCTAATGAAACACCACTTTTTAAAAAGGGAGGGAGAGAGAAAGCGCGTAATTATAGACCGGTTAGCCTGACATCTGTGGTGGGGAAAATGTTGGAATCAATTATTAAGGATGAAATAGCAGCGCATTTGGAAAGCAGTGACAGGATCGGTCCAAGTCAGCATGGATTTATGAAGGGGAAATCATGCCTGACAAATCTTCTGGAATTTTTTGAGGATTAACTAGTAGAGTGGACAAGGGAGAACCAATGGATGTGGTATATTTGGACTTTCAAAAGGCTTTTGACAAGGTCCCACACAAAATCAAAGCACATGATATTGGAGGTAATGTATTGACGTGGATAGAGAACTCGTTGGCAGACAGGAAGCAGAGAGTCGGGATAAACGAGTCCTTTTCAGAATGGCAGGCAGTGACTAGTGGAGTGTCACAGAGCTCAGTGCTGGGACCCCAGCTCTTTACAATATACATCAATGATTTGGATGAAGGAATTGAGTGTAATATCTCTAAATTTGCAGATGACACTAAACTGGGTGGCGGCGTGAGCTGTGATGGGGACGCTAAGAGGCTGCAGGGTGACTTGGACAGGTTAGGTGAATGGGCAAATACATGGCAGATGCAGTATAATGTGGATAAATGTGAGGTTATCCACTTTGGGGGCAAAAAGGCAAAGACAGAATATTATCTGAATGGTGGCAGATTAGGAAAAGGGGAGGTGCAACGAGACCTGGGTGCCATGTTTCATCAGTCATTGAAAGTTGGCATACAGGTACAGCAGGCGATGAAGAAGACAAATGGTATGTTGGCCTTCATAGCTAGGGGATTTGAATATAGGTGCAGGGAGATCTTACTGCAGTTGTACAGAGCCTTGGTGAGGCCTCACCTGGAATATTGTGTTCAGTTTTGGTCTCCTAATCTGAGGAAGGACGTTCTTGCTATTGAGGGAGTGCAGCGAAGGTTCACCAGACTGATTCCCGGGATGGCTCGACTGACATACGAGGAGAGACTGGATTATCTGGGCCTTTATACATTGGAATTTAGAAGGATGAGAGGGGATCTCATAGAAACATTCAAGATTCTGACGGGACGGGACAGATTAGATACGGGTCGATTGTTCCCAATGTTGGGGAAGTCCAGAACCAGGGGACACAGTCTTAGGATAAGGGGTAGGCCATTTAGGATCGAGATGAGGAGAAACTTCTTCACTCAGGGAGTTGTTAACCTGTGGAATTCCTTGCCGCAGAGAGTTGTTGATGCCAGTTCATTGAATATATTCAAGAGGGAGTTAGATATGGCCCTTATGGATAAAGGGATCAAGGGGTATGGAGAGAAAGCAGGAAAGGGGTTCTGAGGGAATGATCAGCCTTGATCTTACTGAATGGTGGTGCAGGCCCGAAGGGCCAAATGGCCTACTCCTGCACCTATTTTCTATGTTTCTATGTCATACTATCGATGCCTGGGACAACATATTGCTCAAAATTGTCCATATGTGAAGGCAGAGTGTTTCTTCTGCAGGAAAGCTGGGCATCTTGCGAATTCATGCTGACTGAAGAGTAAACCAACTTTCAAAGCTATGAGTAGAAATCCCCAGAGACTACATAGCATGGAAAAAAAGCAACAGGATGAAGAGATACACATCATCAGAAGCACGAGGGTATATAACAACGATTTGAAAAGTATCATCATTCATGTAGGTGTTTCAGGAAACAAGATACCCCTGCAAATCGACACTGGTGCATCCGTGCGTGTAGCACTGGAATCGCTATATCTTGACAAATTGCGTGATTTCCCATTGGATAAATGCTTGATAGAGCTGCAAGGCTACTCAGGAGAGAACATTCCTGAGGTAGGTCGTATCATTGTACCGGTGAAATACAAAGATTAATTTCAGAGCTTGCCTCTCTTAGCAGTGGCAGGAGACAAGCCTGCCTCACTAGGAAGAAATTGGTTGGGATCACTGAAGCTGGATTGAGTGAGATTTTTTGTGTTGAAACGAGATTTGCATCGAAGGATGATGTCATCAAGAAGTAGCGGAAGGTGTTCTGTGAAACAGGAAGTCCGATCCAAGGCTTCAAGGTGAGTGTCAGGGTACAGAAGGATGCTAGATCAGTTTACTGCAAGCCACGTCCCATACCATATGCACTCAAAGACAAAGTTGAGCAAGAACCCAAAAGACTAGAGACTGAGAACATTATCTCTAAGATAGATCTATGTAATTAGGCTACACCCATTATTGTTGTCGTCAATGCCTGCTCTTGTTGATAGGAGGCTCCCAAGTTATGGGAAGTGTCTGAGTCCACGGCCAGATCAGCCATGATCTTGTTGAATGGCGGAGCAGGCTCGAGGGGCTAGATGGCCTACTCTTGTTTCTAATTCTTATGTTCTTATGTTCTTATGGTCCACGTTATCCAGGGCCGCGCCATAGATCTTGATGACTGGGGAATAGTGCTGTGTAGTGAGGACAGGCTGATGTTTAGCGTAAGGCCCATGCTTTCGTACGCCTCAGTAAATACGTCAATTATGCCCTGGAGTTCAGCCTCTGTATGTGTACAACAAGAGCAGGCATTGACGACGAGATCCAACACCGCTTCCAGTGCACCAGTGCAAACTTCGGCCGCCTGAGGAAAAGAGTGTTTGAAGACCAGGCCCTCAAAACTGCCATACGCTCATGGTCTACAGGGCTGTAATAATACCCGCCCTCCTGTATGGCTCAGAAACATGGACCATGTACAGTAGACATCACAAGTCGCTGGAGAAATACCACCAACGATGTCTCCGCAAGATCCTACAAATCCCCTGGGAGGTCAGACACACCAACGTTAGCGTCCTCGACCAGGCCAACATCCCCAGCATTGAAGCACTGACCACACTTGATCAACTCTGCTAGGCAGGCCACATAGTTCGCATGCCAGACACGAGACTCCCAAAGCAAGCGCTCTACTCAGAACTCCTTCACGACAAACGAGCTAAAAGTGGGCAGCGAAAACATTACAAGAATACCCTCAAAGCCTCCTTGATAAAGTGCAATGTCCCCATTGACATCTGGGAGACCCTGGCCAAAGACCGCCCCCTAAGTGGAGGAAGTGCATCCGGGAGGGTCTCGTCGCCGAGAGCATGCAAAAATCAAGCGCAGGCAGCGGAAAGAGCATGCAGCAAACCTGTCCCACCCACCCCTTCCCTCAACGACGATCTTCTCACCTGTGACAGAGTCTGTGTTTCTCGTATTGGACTGTTCAGCCACCTAAGAACTCATGTTAAGAGTGGAAGCAAGTCTTCCTTGATTCCGAGGGACTGCCTATGATGATGATGATAATTATTGTTGTACCTAAGTCCGTGGGAAGGTAAGGTTGTGTGGTGATTATAAAGTAACCGTAAACCAGGTTCTACAGAGTAATCTCCCCAATACATTGCCAAATGTAGATTTGTTCACAATACTGACAGGTGGTCAGATTTTCTCAAAGTTGGATCTTACAAATGCCTTCTTACAACTTGAACTAGATGGGGTCCATTTCATGCTTGACTATAAATACTTATCTAGGCCTATGTCAATTTAATAGGCTACCATTTGAAGTGTCTTGCGTCCCTATCATAATTCAAGGGGTGATCAACCAGATTTTGCAAGATATTGAAGGGATAGTATGTTATTTAGTATGACATACTAATTTCAGCAACAAACAGGCAAATTCATAATAACATATTTGAATGAAGTCCTCAAACAGCCAGAGAAGCACAGAGTACGAGTGATTGCTCGCAAGTGTGAGTTATTTCAAAACTCAGTGGAGTACTTAGGGCACAGAGTGGACACAGATGGTTTACATCCAACCAAGGGAAAGCTGGATGCAATCAGAAATGCACCCACTCCCAAAAATGTCACTGAACTTCGATCATTTTTGGGTCTTTTGAACTATTATGCGAAGTTCCTACCAAATTTGGCTACAGTTTTACATCTACTGAATGAACTGTTGAAAAAACAACTCCATTGGAAGTGGTCAGAAGAATGTGATGCAGCATTCAAGGAGTGTAAAAGCCAATTGGTAGAGAGCACCATGTTAGTTCACTATGACATATCTAAGGAGATCAAGCTAGCATGTGGCGCCTTGCCATATAGAGTTGGGCAGTGATCTCTCATATACTACACAGTGGGGAGGAGAGACCAAATGCTTTTGCTTCATGTACTCTCAGTGCCAGTGAGCATAATTATGCGCAAATCGAAAGGAAAGTTTTGGCATTAATTTTGGGGTCAAGAAGTTCCACAAATACTTGTATGGTCATAAGTTTACCATCATTACGGACCATAAGCCCCTGACAGCAATCCTCCATTCAAAGTCCCCAGTTCCAACATTTTAGCTGCAGCCCGAATGCAGAGATGGGCTTTGATTTTGTCAGCATATACATATGATATTGAATACAGATGATCAGCTGATCACAGTAATGCTGATGCTATGTCTAGATTGCCTTCCCGATCACATTACACCCGATAGGGAAGAAGTGTTCTATTTTTCATACATTGATGAACTGCCAGTCACAGCTGAAGAGATTGGTAGAGCAACCAAACGTGACCCAGTTATGTTAAAGGTGTATGATTATATTGCAAACGGATGGCCAAACCAGGTATCAGAGAAAGATATTCATCCATTCTTCATTCGTAGGAATGAATTATCAGTCGATAAAGATTGTATCATATGGGATGCTAGAGTGGTTATACCAAATAAATTCAGGTCCAAATTATTAGGAGATCTTCATGACCAGCACCTGGGAATGTGCTTGACCAAGAGTTTTGCACACAGTTACTTATACTGACCAAGTCTTGATAAAGATATAGAGTACATCGTTAGTCAGTGTACTACATGTCAGTTGGTAAGCAAGAAACCACCATCAGTGCCATTACAGCCATGGAAATGGCTTCCCAGGACATGGCAAAGGTTGCATATCGATTTTGTTGAGCTAGAAGGACAACAATTGTTCATTGTGATTGACAAGCCATTTGAAGAGGGTGTTTCCAATGCGGTAAATAACAATAAGTAAAACATTAGACATTTTGCTAAGATTATTTTTTTCATATGGCCTCCCAGAAGAAATTGTCTGATAATGGACCACAATTTTGCTCAGAAGAATTTGCACAGTACACAAGCAAAAATGGTGTGAAACATACCAAGGTTCCACTGTACCACCCTGCTTCAAATGATGCAGCAGAGCACAAAGTACAAATTGTAAAACGTGCCCTCATCAAACAAATGTTGGACCCAAATCCAAAGGAATGACAGTTGTCATTGGACCACAAATTGGCTAATTTTCTAATTACTTATCGTAATACTCCTCAAACAGCTACTGAGAGAACACCATCAGAGTTGTTTCTCAAACGGCAGCCATGAACCAGATTCTCGTTGTTAAAACCAAACTTGGCACAATCCGTAGAAGAGAAACAATTAAGACAAAAAGAGAATCATGATAGAGGTAGAGTAAAAGAGAGAAGTGTGAAATTAAATCAGAAGGTGAGAGTGAAGATCCATCAACATAAATGGTTAAAGTGATTACCAGGAAGAGTGGTGAAGAGATGTGGTACTCGCACATATTTGGCCAATATGTTTGATCATGGAAAGATTAGGTTTGTTCACATTGATCATTTTTTACCTACTGATGTAGAAGGAATTGAAGTTTGAAATGATTTGATTATTTCTGACTCATCAGATAGTTTTCATACAAGTAGAGTACCAGTAGCTTATCCTACATCAAATGTACTGGAAACAAGTCCAAGAGAAAGTCAGAATGTAAGTCTGAGTCTGAGTCAGGCAGACAAACAGTCTAAAGTTGTGGAGAGTTCAAATGTAAATCAAGGGCATCCCTTGGAGGAAAACTTTCCTCAGGATCAGCCTAGAATGAGTCGAAGTTTGACACCATGTTTGGAAGGTTCTGTTCGAGAGTGAAGGTACCCTCTTCAAAACAGAAAACAAGTGGTTAAGCTTGATTTGTAAATATGGCAAAATAAGTCCATATCCTTTGTTATATATAACCATGCAAGTTATGTATGATGGTTGTTGTTATAATTACTTCTTCATTAAGGAGGGAGAAGTGTAATATATGTAGCTCCACCCAGTGGACTACTGTGGTAATGCAGCCATTGCTGTTTATCAGAATAAAGAGGGAACAGGTCACCTGACAGGTTCCTGACATTATCAGCCATCTTAAAGCCTGTGTGTTTGTGACGTCACTGAGAGCGCAGAAATCAAGCGCAGGCAGCAGAAGGAGCGTGTGGTAAACCATGCTCCCCGCCTACCATTACCCTCAACGACTATCTGCTCCACCTGTGACTGAGACTGTGGTTCTCCTATTGGACCACCTAAGAACTCATGCTAAGAGTGGAAGCAAGTCTTCCTTGATGCCGAGGGACTGCCTATGATGATGATGATGATGACAGAAGATATCACATCAATCAAAGCCATTTTGACAGCGGGCCTGCCTACAAAACCGCACTCGCAGGGCTGGGAAGATTCCAGCCATTATATGGACACTCCAGTTTACAGTCCCTGGAACTGCAGTCATTCTCAGTGTCTTTATTATATGTATAACTAGAGGCATTATTTGATTTTGAAATAAACATTTTTGATTTCCTTTGTTCCCTGTCACACATGCAAGGTGGCCTGAGGTGTGTCTCAGAGTGCGGTCCCAGTTCACCAGTTTTTCTGAGACCTCCATGCAGAAGGCAGGAAACTCCATAGGGAAAGAAGTAAAGAACCTTACATTAAGTTATTGTTAAGGGATGCTATTGGAATATTAAAGGGAAATGGGAGCAAGCAGGATAGTAAGATTAGACTCACGTGGAGAATACTTGATGGGCTGAACGGCCTGATTCTATGCTGTACTATTCTTTGATCTCAAGCCCAACAGTATTAAGATTATTAGTAAAGGCCACATCTGTTTTATCAATTTCTATTTTTGAATAGAAATAGATAGTTCTGTAATCTATTGTAATCTGCAGATTACAATAGATTAATTATCTGTTCTATAGTTTATAGAATAAGCCATGGTCTGATAGATTGTTTATTCTATCACTTTCTAAAGTGTTGGAGATCATGACAATTAAAGACATATCCACATTACTAGATATTGAGTGTCTAAAGACAAACTCCAGTTTGTCGAGAATGAGGGCTCGCTTACGGATATGCCTGTTTATACTGAAGATGAGAGAAACAACTGAGTAAAACCTAAAAATGGAACAATCTTATTCTATCTTACTTCCTTCCAAATGATTTAAAAATTACCCGAGAACAAATTTTAATTTTTTTTTCAGGAAATGCTTATATTTTAAATATTTTCCACTGATGAATAAACTGTTCAGGTGTTTTTAATGGAAGATCTAAAATAATGAATTGATTTACTATTCTCAATGGAAAGTCCCTCGCATCTTCATTTTGTCTCCATGCACAGTTAGGAATCTTTCTCTTTTCAGTTCAATCAACGGTCACAGTGTTGCTGGAGGAAAAACATTGCTCTTACATACGATTAGAACTTTTTCAACTGATTATAAGACTGTGGTGTGTGTATAAAAGAAAAGCGAGTGCGAGATAGACAGAATATGTGAAAGGCAATGAATGAGAGAGAAAAGAGACAGAGAAATGGAGAAAGGCAGAGAGAGAAAGATAGTGTGAACAATTGTGACCAGTTCCCAGCCATCAATGTTTTTCTGTACGATCGCTGGCCTGTTTCCAGCTGTCAGGTGCTCCCGACCCCACCATGTGATCCTGTGTCATCAGCCATGTCCTGGCCTGAATTCAATTTTAAGCCTGAAAATCATTTGGCAAATGCTGTAATAACAGATTGTTATGTTTTAAAAAAGACTGTTATATGTTCAGGCTTTACTCCAATATTTCTCCTCTACTCAGTGGCAAAGACCATTCCTGTCAAACCAGAGTATGACTTTATATGCACAATACATGATAATACAGCATTTCCCAGATTTGAACAGAAATCCTTCTTACTGTAAAAGCTCAGTGAGTTGACACTAACCCTCTCATGTTCTCTTAGTCTTTGATTAAAGGATGAATAAACACTCTATCAGACTGTGTGACATAAGCTATAAACTATGAAGCAGGTTTATTAAAAGTGGAGGTTAAACAATACTATAAAGTTAATACAGCGAGCGGGGGGCCGAAATTCAGCCACCCGAAAATGCCTCTTACCGCCGGAAAGCGACGGCCACACGGCAGAGTCGAATGTCCGCTGATTTGGAGTCGAATGGCCGCCACTAGCGAAATTCTCCCAGGTGCTTTTTCAAGCGGTCCCCAATTCCCTCCTAAGTACGTCATCAAAGCGCGTACCACCGATCTCCCACACCTCAATCGAAATTAACCATAAAAAATCTTTGGGCCGCCGAGCAGCGTCCCCGACAGTTTTTTCTGTCGGTGCACTGTGTTCACTGTATGTATGACATGGCTGTGGGGTGGCCATTCACTACCGCGGCCGCCATTTAGTTTTTTTTGTCGGCCGACTGCCAGGTTGGGCCAACAATTTTGCCCCCGAGTTCTGCTGGGCCGCCAACATGCAGCCTGGCACCCCTTCTTGGATGCCATGCCGCTGGCCCGGCCGAAAACCACCCTGGTGACCCAGTGGACCTAACTAAAAGAGTCGCAGAGTTCGCAAGGGCTCTCCCCTTTCAGTGAAGGGGAGAGATGTGGTGACGCACAAGCGTTATGACTTCATCAGACTCCGTCTCACCTCCACTTCTGCCCCTCTACTGTGCTCAGTGCCGCACCCATTATGACTGACTTACGGTCCGCTCGAAAAAAAAATGAAAAAGAGCTGAATTTCGTGCAAGAGGCCACCTCATCCACAGCGGCGGTGAAAACACATCAACAGCAGAAGGTATGACCCGTTTCAGGCGGCGCTGAACTTCTACCCTTTCACGTGGTTGCAGATCTTACATTAAAGTAGGCTTTCAGCTGGGTCCTATATCAGCTGGATGTATAGTTGGTGAGTTCTCAGATCATCAGCACTGTTTATAATTTGAGTTTAAATTAAATTGCCATTAAGTGGAGCATATTTACTATATTTGCAGTTGTTACAGTAACAAGCTAGAAGCTTCTTTTACTTTTAGGTAAGTTGAGAGAGGAAGAAATCTGGCACTTTAAAAGATGCTGTTAGTTAATTTAAATACTTCCGCCATTCCAGAACAACCTGTCTCGGACTTACGGTTAGCAGGAGATCCATGAATAAAGTTCAGAAAACAGCCAATCAGGAAGCCAGGTTATGTTGGGTCTACGTCGTTTCTGAGAGTTTCCTCATTGACTTGTAAGAGGGGAACTTCTGTTCACCCCCGACAAGACAAATCATGGGCATCAAGCAGGCATTCCCACTCCAGATCCACAGACAGGACCAGGCGTTTAGTGCAGCTGGTAGATTGGGCCAGAGTAAACTCATCATTCCATCAGTATGGGGTGAACCAAAGGTGAAAGGCCAACGTGTAACCCACTTCATCACCAATTCCCTGAATCAGGTCTAATAAAGGGACCAAGCAACAACCTTCACCTGTCTTTGTTCTTTGCAGATATTGAAGGAATTGTTGTGTTTTTCCCCCAAAAAATTAACATTTCAGATTTCCAGCATTCACCAGCTTTTATCAAATCTCACTAACACTAATTGCTCAGGTTTTGGAATTGTTCACCTTCTTCTATAATCCAGCAAGATGTAAAATACAGGTTCTGTCCAGAAATGGGTTAATAGCTACTATTTATCTTGAACAAGTTCAATTTCCTTTGGAACTGTCCTGTCACCTGAAGGAAATGCAAGCAATAAATATGGATAGGTATGGAGGTTGAATCAGAAAAACAATTGTCAAACAAGCAAAAGGGCTCAGCTGAATTATTATGATTCACCTGAAAATCTTTAACATTTATTTTGGAGAAAATAAAGTGTAGTGTATGTAGACACCTTTAGTAATGACTCCACGAGGCAGGGTATGATACTTAAACTGTCGAGACCTGTAGTCCTTTATTTGCAGCTCCTGAGTGCCGACAACAAGCTGTTAGTTCCCTTTTATACTGGGTTACCTGCCATGTGCAGGCAACCCCTAGGTCTCCAACAGCAGCACCCTCTGGTGTACCGGTAAGGTGTGTGCAGTATAAGGGTACATTCAATGTGGCATAACAGTGTTACAGACATCACACAGTAAACAGGCATGGGTACACAACATAAAAAATCTATTCACCATAATTATATGGCCTGGTGATCATGTAAACTATCTCTCATAGCATTAGAAAGGGATATTTAATATACCTTCCATAAGAAGCAAGGGAGGGAAATTGATTATCGACCATTTTGAGGCACTAACATCACCTGAGCACTAATTGATTTTTAGCGCTCTAAGAGTGGAGTGGAGCGTTAAGGGAAGCGTTCCACACTTCTCTTAGGGCGCTAAGCCGGTAGTGCTACTGAAGTTCTGGCGCCAACATACCAGCATCCTGGCACTCAAACAGAAGGTTAGCTGTAAAAAATTAAAACTTAAAAAACACTACAATTCAAACAATTAACACATCAGGAATACCAAATAAAGTAGAATCAATGCAAATAAAGTTAAATAAGATCTCTAAAACTTACCTTGCACACTCATCCCTTTCAGTAGTGCCCCGGGACAACTGTGAACGCCAGCTTTTTCTGGCAAGTTTAGCGCTGCGCGGTAAGACAGGCGATAACATTCAAGTTGGCTTTCGTGGTGCTACTGGGGCATTGCACACTGGTGCAACATTCCCTGGCACTAAGTATTAGCACCACCACTAAAACCCTATTCAAGTTGACAAGCGGCACTAATATCGCTGCGCCGGGGCGATAAGCCTTTAATGCCCCAGTAGCGCCCTACGCCAGCGCTAACAGGTGCCACTAATTTATTTAATTTATCACCCAAGGAAGTTTCTGGATAGTTCCATCACTTCAAATAGGTGGTTTAGCTTTTGCCTGATGGAAAAGCTTGTACAAGTCAACCACTGTTTTTGAGTCACCAATGATCTCTGTGGTATAATCACTTTATCATTATTAATAGGAATGCTCTCTGCTTCAAAAGGGTGGAAAGCTAAAGGAATTCTAATCTTCCAGGTTCCCTTTCATGGGACTATTATTAAACTACTTGGATAACTTTAGTCAAAAAAGGCATCACTCAAAACTGAATATCTTGATTATTATTATGTGCAGCAGCCTAATCAAATCACATACATTGATAGAGTATTTCATTGATGAGAAATGTCATGTATTCAACCAGCAATGTAATCCATGTATAATCTGACCTAAGTTGTACACTGTGAGAACAATGACTACTAGGTGGTGAACTTGTGGGAGACACTCCTAACCTGGACCTTCAGATATAAAAGGGGAAGCTCCACCCACTTCCTGCACTTGAGTGCTAAGGAATAAAGAACAGGTCACAGACTGACCTTCTCTCAAGCATGGGCCTCGTGTGTATTTATAGTAAGGACGTATCAATGGCGACGAGAAACTGGGATTTAAACCACGCGAGCATGGCCACTAGCAGAACAGATGAGAGATACTGTGTTAAGGAATGGTTGGGACAGAGATTCAACATTGTTAAAGCAGCACACAGTTCTCCAGGCAGACAAGGGCAATCGGGCATGCCCCAATATGTAGTCGAACCCAGAGGGGGAGTTCGACAGAGACAATGGCAAGCTGAACAGCGATTCACGCCATTGCAAGGGACAATGCGGCCAGCAATGGGGCCATCAACACCTGTTAATGGCGCACTCAAGGACAATAACAGGCGCAGTCAGGGACGATCGACTGGCAAGGGACTTTTTGTTTCCAACAGCAGCTCACGTTGGAGGCGTGGAGGCATACATTCAGCCGGAGTTTGCAGAGATGAGCAAAATACCTGCAGAAATTGCAGAAATGAACGCTGGGGGAAATCGCTGGAAGTTGAAGTTCAGCGAGTTCATGTGGAGAACGTATACAGTTCATACACCAGGACGCCACTGATAATGATGAAAGCGCTGCTCAATGGCATCCCAGTATCAATGGAGCTAGACACGGGGGCCAGCCAGGCCCTGATGGGTATCAAACAGTTCGAAAAGTTGTGGGCGTCCAAGGCCAGGAGGCCAAAATTATCGCCGATTGACGCACAGCTACGGACATACACAAAGGAGATCATTCCGGTGCTAGGCAGCATCACGGTAGTCGTGACCCACAAAGATTCGGAGAACAGGTTGCCACTCTGGGTTGTCCCGGGGGATTGTCCCGCACTACTGGGGAGGAGTTGGCTTGCTGTCATGAACTGGAAATGGGGCGATGTCAATGCAATTTCCTCTGTGGAGCGAGTATCATGCTCACAGATCCTGGACAAATTTGACTCATTATTTCGACCCGGCATTGGCACTTTCATGGGGGCCAAGGTAGTGATTCACATAAACCCGGACGCCAGGCCAGTACACCACAAGGCCAGGGCGGTGCCGTACGTGATGCCGGAAAAGATAGAAGGCGAATTGGACCGCCTGCTGAGGGAAGGCATCATCTCACCAGTCGAATTCAGTGACTGGGCGAGCCCGATTGTGCCGGTGCTCAAGGCGGATGGGTCAGTCACGATATGTGGTGATTACAAGGCCACCATCAATCGGGTGTCACTCCAAGACCAGTACCCGCTACCGAGAGCGGATGACCTCTTTGCGACGCTATCCGGTGGCAAACTTTTTTCAAAATTGGACCTGACCTCAGCTTACATGACCCAGGAGCTGGCGAGTGAGTCGAAGAAGCTGACCACCATCACGACACACAAGATGTTGTTTGAGTACAACAGATGTCCGTTCGGGATTCGCTCGGCTGCCGCGATCTTCCAACGAAATATTGAAAGTCTCCTCAAGTCGATTCCAGGGATGATGGTTTTTCAGGACGACATCCTCATCACGGGTTACGATACTGAAGAACACCTCCACAACCTGGAGGAGGGCTACGCAGACTGGACCAGGTAGGGCTGCGACTGAAAAAGGCGAAGTGCGTCTTCCTAGCTCCAGAGGTAGAGATCCTGGGGATGAGGGTAGCAGCAGACGGGATCAGCCCTACTGCGCCCAAGATGGAAGCGATCCAGAGAGCACCCAGGCCCCGTAACACGATGGAGCTGCGTTCGTTCCTGGGGCTCCTGAAGTATTTTGGTAACTTTCTTCCAAAATTGAGCACGCTGCTAGAGCCGCTACACGTGCTCCTATGCAAAGGTCGCGAATGGGTTTGGGGGGACAGCCAGGAAAGGGCTTTTAATAGAGCACGCAATTTGTTATGTTCCAACAATCTGTTAACGTTATATGATCCATGTAAGAAACTTATGTTAACGTGCGATGCGTCGTCCTATGGTGTCGGGTGTGTGTTGCAGCATGTCAATGCCAAGGGTCAGTTACAGCCGGTAGCTTATGCCTCCAGAAGTCTGTCCCAGGCAGAAAGGGACTACGGGATGGTAGAAAAGGAGGCGCTCACATGTATATAAGCGGTAAAGAAAATGCACCAGTACCTGTTTGGCAGGAAATTTGAGCTAACGTTCCTTTTGGCCGACAACAAGGCCATAAATGCAAACACATCGGCCCGCATACAGAGGTGGGCACTCACGTTAGCCACCTATGACTACACAATTCGACACAGACCGGGCACCGAAAACTGCGCCAATGCACTCAGCAGGCTCCCACTAGCCACCACTGAGGGGGCTACCGAGCATGCTGCTGAGATGGTCATAAGAACATAAGAACATAAGAATTAGGAACAGGAGTAGGCCATCTAGCCCCTCGAGCCTGCCCCGCCATTCAATAAGATCATGGCTGATCTGGCTGTGGACTCAGCTCCACTTACCCGCCCGCTCCCCGTAACCCTTAATTCCCTTATTGGTTAAAAATCTATCTATCTATGACTTGAATACATTCAATGAGCTAGCCTCAACTGCTTCCTTGGGCAGAGAATTCCACAGATTCACAACCCTCTGGGAGAAGAAATTCCTTCTCAACTCGGTTTTAAATTAGCTCCCCCGTATTTTGAGGTTGTGCACCCTAGTTCTAGTCTCCCCGACCAGTGGAAACAACCTCTCTGCCTCTATCTTGTCTATCCCTTTCATTATTTTAAATGTTTCTATAAGGTCACCCCTCATCCTTCTGAACTCCAATGAGTAAAGACCCAGTCTACTCAACCTATCATCATAAGGTAACCCCCTCATCTCCGGAATCAGCCTAGTGAATCGTCTTTGTACCCCCTCCAAAGCTAGTATATCCTTCCTTAAGTAAGGTGACCAAAACTGCACGCAGTACTCCAGGTGCGGCCTCACCAATACCCTATACAGTTGCAGAAGGACCTCCCTGCTTTTGTACTCCATCCCTCTCGCAATGAAGACCAACATTCCATTCGCCTTCCTGATTACCTGCTGCACCTGCAAACTAACTTTTTGGGATTCATGCACAAGGATCCCCAGGTCCCTCTGAACCGCAGCATGTTGTAATTTCTCCCCATTCAAATAATATTCCCTTTTACTGTTTTTTTTCCCCAAGGTGGATGACCTCATACTTTCCAACATTGTATTCCATCTGCCAAACCTTAGCCCATTCGCTTAACCTATCTAAATCTCTTTGCAGCCTTTCTGTGTCCTCTACACAACCCGCTTTCCCACTAATCTTTGTGTCATCTGCAAATGTTGTTACACTACACTCTGTCCGCTCTTCCAGGTCATCTATGTATATTGTAAACAGTTGTGGTCCCAGCACTGATCCCTGTGGCACACCACTAACCACCGATTTCCAACCCGAAAAGGACCCATTTATCCCGACTCTCTGCTTTCTGTTCGCCAACCAATTCTCTATCCATGCGAATACATTTCCACTGACTCCGCGTACCTTTATCTTCTGCAGTAACCTTTTGTGTGGCACCTTATCGAATGCCTTTTGAAAATCTAAATACACCACATCCATCGGTACACCTCTATCCACCATGTTCGTTATATCCTCAAAGAATTCCAGTAAATTAGTTAAACAGGATTTCCCCTTCATGAATCCATGTTGCGTCTGCTTGATTGCACTATTCCTATCTAGATGTCCCGCTATTTCTTCCTTAATGATAGTTTCAAGTATTTTCCCCACTACAGATGTTAAACTAACCTGCCTTTTGTCTGCCCCCTTTTTTAAACAGAGGCGTTACATTAGCTGCTTTCCAATCTGCTGGTACCTCCCCAGAGTCCAGAGACTTTTGGTAGATTATAACGAATGCATCTGCTATAACTTCCGCCATCTCTTTTAATACCCTGGGATGCATTTCATCAGGACCAGGGGACTTTTTGTCTACCATCAGTCACATTAGCCTGTCCAGCACTACCCCCCTAGTGATAGTGATTGTCTCAAGATCCTCCCTTCCCACATTCCTGTGACCAGCAATTTTTGGCATGGTTTTTGTGTCTTCCACTGTGAAGACCAAAGCAAAATAATTGTTTAAGGTCTCAGCCATTTCCACATTTCCCATTATTAAATCCCCCTTCTCATCTTCTAAGGGACCAACATTTACTTTAGTCACTCTTTTCCGTTTTATATATCTGTAAAAGCTTTTACTATCCGTTTTTCTGTTTTGCGCAAGTTTACCTTCGTAATCTATCTTTCCTTTCTTTATTGCTTTCTTCGTCATTCTTTGCTGTCGTTTAAAATTTTCCCAATCTTCTAGTTTCCCACTAACCTTGGCCACCTTATATGCATTGGTTTTTAATTTGATACTCTCCTTTATTTCCTTGGTTATCCACGGCTGGTTATCCCTTCTCTTACCGCCCTTCTTTTTCGCTGGAATATATTTTTGTTGAGCACTATGAAAGAGCTCCTTAAAAGTCCTCCACTGTTCCTCAATTGTGCCACCGTTTAGTCTGTGTTTCCAGTCTACTTTAGCCAACTCTGCCCTCATCCCACTGTAGTCACCTTTGTTTAAGCATAGTACGCTCGGTCATGGCTGTTGAAACTTACGGAAGCGAAGTCTCACCCGTGACAGCCCGTCAGATTAAAGTCTGGACAAATAGAGACCCGCTATTGTCTCTAGTCAAGAAATGTGTCTTGAATGGGGACTGGGCAGCCACATACAGGGCATGTCCTGAGGAATTTAAACCATTTCACAGGCGCAGGGATGAACTCTCGATTCAGGCCGATTGCCTACTGTGGGGAAACCGCATAGTCATGCCCCAGATGGGCAGAGAGATGTTCATCAGAGAACTCCACAATGAGCACCTGGGCATTGTCATAATGAAGGCAATTGCCAGGTCACACGTTTGGTGGCCAGGGATAGACGCAGATCTGGAACTTTGTGTTCGCAGGTGCAACACATGTGCTCAGCTGGGCAATGCGCCCAGGGAAGCCCCTCTTAGCCCCAGGCCATGGCTCGCTAAGCCTTGGTCACGCATCCATGGGGACTACGCAGGTCCTTTCATGGGAAAAATGTTTTTGGTTGTAGTAGACGCCTACTCCAAATGGATCGAATGTGACATTTTAAATTCAAGCACATCCTCTACCACGGTAGAAAGTCTACGGGCAATGTTCGCCGCCCACGGTCTACCGGACATCTTGGTCAGCGACAATGGTCCGTGCTTCACTAGCACTGAATTCCAGGACTTCATGGCAGGCAATGGAATTAACCATGTCAGAACGGCACCGTTCAAGCCGGCCTCAAACGGCCAGGCAGAACGAGCAGTGCAGATAATAAAACAGTGGATGCTCAGAATCCAAGGGGGTTCCCTACAAAGCCGCTTATCATGCTTCCTGTTGGCCCACAGATCCCGACCACACTTGCTCACAGGGGTTCCACCCGCAGAGCTGCTAATGAAAAGGACGCTCAAAACCCGGTTATCCCTTATACATCCCACCATGAAAGAAATTGTCGAGAGCAGGCGCCAGTCACAATATGACTACCATGACAGGAATGTGAGGGCGCGATGTATTGATGTAAATGACCCTGTTTTTGTCCTCAACTACGCTGCAGGGCCCAAATGGCTCGCAGGCACTGTGATTGCCAAAGAGGGAAATAGGATACTGGTAGTTAAACTTACCAATGGGCAAATCTGCCGCAAACATGTGGATCAAACAAAGAGGAGGTTCAGCAACCTCATAGAAGAAGCAGAGGAAGAACACAATATAGAGTTCACTCCTCCACAGGTGACCAAACACAGGGACCAAAGGGAGGAGAGCCCAGTCACTGTGGGCAGTTCAGATAGGCCTGAGGCACCGCAAACAGCAGACACTCAGGCCAGCGCCCAACAACCGGAGCCCCAACTCAGGCGCTCTACAAGGGAGTGTAAACCACCAGAGAGACTCAACCTGTGATCCCAATAAGACTTTGGGGGGAGGAGGTGAAGTCATGTATACAACCAGCAATGTAACCCATGTATAATCTGACCTAAGTTGTACACTGTGAGAACAATGACCACTAGGTGGTGAGTTTGTGGAGACACTCCTAACCTGGACCTTCAGATATAAAAGGGGAAGCTCCACCCACTTCCTGCACTTGAGTGCTAAGGAATAAAGGACAGGTCACAGACTGACCTTCTCTCAATCATGGGCCTCGTGTGCATTTATACTGTATAGTAAGGACGTAAAAGAGAATGGTCCCTCAGGCTATCTATACATTTTCAGAGGGTGAATCTTAAAATGTTTCTAGAATTGAAAGTTGTTTCAATTGAAAGTGCCTGTGATTCTCCACTCCCACCTCCAAGCAGTTACATTCTCCGCACAAGGTAGCACCAGCACTAGGTATGAATTTAAATAAGGTAAATGAGTATCTAACAAGCCCAGCTCACCATTGTATCAGTGCATGTAACGGCCCCTCCATAATGTCAACCCAGCGACAATTACACCGGAATCTCAAAATATGGTTTCATAAGTACAAATGTTATCTAAAGATTTCAGTTCTAATTATTATTATTTTTTATTGCTGCACCACATTTTATTGTTTCTAGTGACATATAAAAAACAGAAAATGCTGTTAGGTGTAAATAAACCTGTCCCTATTTCACTTATCTCAAACCATTTCCTCCAAAGACTGCTCAATTGTCTCGAGCCCATTTAAACTGTCTATTTAAATGGGTGTCACTGGTACTTGTCTTCCACAAATATATTACTCTTTGGATAAGAAGATTCTGCCCAACTTTTAACTTGTCAATTAGATCACCTCAAAGTTTGTTCTTTTCCAAAGAAAACCAACTCAACTACCCTAATCTTTCTTCATAACTTAAATTTCTGATAGCTGGAAATATCTTTGTGACTTGCCTGTCTACCCGTCTCAAGGGCCAATAATTGCTTTCAGCACGCAAAATGAGGCTCTTGCACGGAATGTGTGAGAGAAAATTCCATGGGCATAAATCTAGATTGCAAAATCACGAGAACATTCCAGCGGGAACTAAATGAGATCACCAGATGCCCAATTTCCCAATTCCTGTATGAATCCTGCTGGTGGGAAGCAGCCAGCTGACTGGAAAATTGGCCCAGTGAAGGTATTATTGCCTCTTGAGAGAGCAGAGAGTCATGCAACAAAGATGTTTCCGGCTATCAGAAATTTAAGTTATGAAGAAAGATCAAGGAAGTTGAGTTGATTTTTTTGTTAAGAGAAAACCTTGAGGCAATCTAATAGAAGCTTTCAACATTATAAAGATAGTCAAATACCAGGGGTCACAAATTAAAAATTTGATAGTCCCCAAAAACGGACGCAGGGATCGTGCTGTGTGACCGGCCATGCCCGTTGAAAGGAATGCAGGCAGCACACGACCTTGGTGCTGCCTGCTAATTACAATGATTGCAGCATTCAGCCTAGTGCTGAATGCGCTGCTGAGTGGTTGAATGCTTAGCAGGGGGCCAACGTTGTGCGAGGCTAGCTCCAATTAAAGCTAGCCTCCACTTCTTAAAGGCAATCTGCACCTCTTAAGGGGGAGGTGCAATCTGCCTGCAGCAGCTTATGCAACTGGTTGTGGAGGCAAGGCTCAGAATGAGAAAGAGTGAATAATGGCTCAACAGGCCAGTGAAAGGGCTCCAAGGTTCTCAGACAAAGCACTAGAGGCCTTAGCGCAGGGGGTGGAAAGGAGGAGACAGGCCCTCGATCCGCAGGAGGCCTAGAGGCTCTCCAGACACACACTGCAAAGGCAGTGGGAGCAAATAGCCGACGAGGTCAATGCAAACAGTCTCACCCCAAGGACATGGATGCAGTGCCAAAAGAATTTCACTGAGCTCACACAATCTTTAATGCATCACACCTCCATCACTCATCTACCAACAACCTCTATCAATCACAACTCAAACCTCAGATTCATAGCTTCATTGCACTCTCACACATTTACCACTGCTGCAAGCTTCACCCCTAATCTCACAACTTGCACACACTACTATTCAACCATGACATGTATATCACCCACTGACACACTTTCCTCTCTTTTGCAGGGCAAGGTGGCTCATAACCGTAGGCAACACCAGATAACCAATGGGGGACAGGCAAGCCTGCACATCCTTTCCCAGCTGGAGGAGACGGTGCTCGACATTACTGGTGGGGCCATCACTGAGGTCGTGGCAATCAGCAAGTTGAAATCATTGAAGATGACAGTACGCTCATACCTAATGCTCCTTCTCACATCCTACTTCCCCCTCATCCCACAATTTCTTCTCACTTACAAGCTGCTAATGGTATAAGTATGCACATCTTGCTACCCCCCAGCCCTACCCTTGTGCTTTTCTTCTTTCAGATACCCAAGAACATCAACCTGGCCAGCCAATGCGGGAAGAGCAGGAGGACAGTGATGGCAAAGAAGAGACATTGTCACTTGACCTCACACTCGCAGCCACCAGTTCAGAAACTGGCACTGCACATACTTTGGAGGATAGTGTAGAGGCAGGGTCTGCATGTGGTGAGTTACTGGGCACAAGTGGCCGACAGCCAGGGCAAGGGGAAAAGATAGTACAAGTGTCAGCTTCCCAGAGGGCAAGGCCACATATGAGTTCTGCTGCAGAGGTCTCAGATGAAGCCTACAGAAGAAGGGTGATGGCCATGCACAACAAAATGCATTGGTAGCTCTGCCAGAGAGTGTGTTGTCACTGTCAAGGAGCATGGAGGCATCTGGCACCAACTTTGCACATTCATAGGATGTGGACATCGCTGACAAGACCAGCATTTATTGCCCATCCCTAATTGCCCTTGCCAAGGTGGTGGTGAGCTGCCTTCTTACCGCTGCAGTCCATGAGGTGAAGGTACTCCCACAGAACTGTTAGGGAGGGAGTTCCAGGATTTTTCCAGGAATGGTGATATACTTCCAAGTCAGGATGGTGTTTGACTTGGAGGAGAACTCCTGGAACTCCCTCCCTAACAGTTCTGTGGGAGTACCTTCACCTCATGGACTGCAGCGGTAAGAAGGCAGCTCACCACCACCTTGGCAAGGGCAATTAGGGATGGGCAATAAATGCTGGTCTTGTCAGCGATGTCCACATCCTATGAATGCAAAGTTGGTGCCAGATGCCTCCATGCTCCTTGACAGTGACAACACACTCTCTGGCAGAGCTACCAATGCACCAAACATTTTGTTGTGCATGGCCATCACCCTTCTTCTGTAGGCTTCATCTGAGACCTCTGCAGCAGAACTCATATGTGGCCTTGCCCTCTGGGAAGCTGACACTTGTACTATCTTTTCCCCTTGCCCTGGCTGTCGGCCACTTGTGCCCAGTAACTCACCACATGCAGACCCTGCCTCTACACTATCCTCCAAACAAGGAAGTGGGCAGATGATGCTCCTGTGTCCTTCTGGGTGGTAGAGGTCGTGGGTTTGGGAGATGCTGTTGAAGAAGCCTTGGTGAATTCGGGGGGGCGCGCCCTCATGCAGCTGAATGTGTGTTTAGGAGAGGGTGTAGAATGGAGCAACAAGGTTTGAAAATGGCAGGTTGTGCATCAAATCAGCATTACACACTGACTGACGTCATGATCTGCCTACTCTGCATACTGCCGGCGCACGCACGATCAGCGTGGGTCATGCTGGAAGTGGGCAGAAGCGAGGCGGACACCATTTTTCCTTCAAGACTGGCCAAAACTACCGGCACTACGGAGCCAGTGAGTTAGAAGGAAGAACAGAAGTTAGGTAAAATCTTCTCACCCAAAGGCAAGCAAATGAAAACTTTTGCTCCCTAAAAATATTTCCTGGTCTTTGGGTGGAAGTAAAGTAAGAATTAACTTAGATTTCTATAGCGCCTTATCACATCCTCAAAGTCCCAAGGCACTATATAATCAATATGTTACTTTGAATTACAGTCACTGCCATTTTGTAGGCAAACATTGCAGCCAATTTGCGCACTGCATTACTTCCGCCCATTCACTCACTAAAGCTAAGCTACAGGCTGAAGGGGATGTTAAAGGGACAAGGCTGTTCAGTTAGGTTTTCTGATTGGACTTTGACCAGTATTTTAGGGAACACTTTTGGCTCGATTTTGTACTTTGTTTCTGGCTCAGAGAGTGACAAGCAGTGAATCATAATTTCCAGTCTCACAGAGCAGCTGGCTCTAAAGGAAATATATTTACCAGGAGTTCAAAGATGGTTAAGGAAGTAAACGGGATCCTTCAATATCAACTTTCACTCCACCCCAGGGAGTACCAAGGTATCTAACTGCAGGTTACAGAGTTCAGTACCATTTGGCAAATCAATGTGAGATGAACACTTGTTTTGAAAGTGCCCCATGGCACTATTTCATGCTTTAAGTGGTACAAGATGAAAGAAGGTATTTGCTGGTACCTTGTTCTGTATTAGCATAAAGAAACTCTCTGGACAAAGTGGTAATACTAAACCCAATTTATTGCCCAACTGTGCTCAGTACTTGTGTGCTCAGTGTTTGCCAGCTGAGACCTACTTCTGACTCATATCCAGATCCTTACACTTTTAGATTTGTAAACAGGCAGTAATTCCTTCATTCACTGACTGAGAAGCATGTTAATACAGGATTTAAAAAACACACAATTATCACAATTTCAGTCTTGGTAATGCTTAGGAAATAAATACTTTTGTTAAGAAGTAAGATTCGCTATTAGATCAAAGAGTAATAAACTGTGAGCAGCCTCTCGCAGCTTCTTCTGATCCATTAATTACCATGGTTTCTGTAGCCAAATGTGGTAACACTAGAAACAGATGTTTCAGAATCATATAAATCCTTAAAGGCATTTGGCAGTTGTTCCCTTGAACACTCCCATACTTGGTCCTGCTGCGGTTTGAAAGCTTTGTTGCCAAGAGATAGAGTAATTTTTGTCTCACTCTGGAGCGCGCTAGATAAAACCTTGGATAAACCTAGCTGTAGTCACTTTGGCCTCTCCAGTCCCTCTATATAGTCAGTCTCTAGCCGACGATTTCACTCATTTAGCAGTTGTATTTTTGAAACACATTCCATTTTATTGTGATTCCTTCTTATTCTTGTTGCTGTTATTGCTAATGTCACTGTTATTCATCTAGTTTTAGCTATAAAAGTATGTACATTGCTTCTGTTTTGTTCTTACAAAACAACAGTGACGACATTGCAAAAGTACTTCATTGGCTGTAAAGCGCTTTCAGACGTCCAGTGGTCATGAAAGGCGCGAGATAAATGTAAGTCTTTCTTTCTTTCTATGTAATTTCCCCCTCCAGCAAATTGTTTGGTAAGTTAGTTTGTAATTTCTTCCTGTCTTCTCTTTAAGTTTCCTGTGACACTATTCATCTCCTGGCTAAATCCGCGGGTTCGTTTATTCAAGTGCTGCTCTGTAATCAGTCATGAGGGTGATTGATGCTTCCCTTTCCCTCCCTTTCCGTACATGGGAAACATGCCATGCCTCCACTCTGTGCTTCCCCACCGACATGGCTGAGGCCAAAACATTAAGTAGAATCAAGCTGTGGCTGTAAATTCGTGCCATTCACTGAGACACAGTGCAGCAGGGGTAATCAGCCCATTTTACATCTCTCCCGATTTACTTGAATGGAACTAAAAAGTGAAAATGAGCCCCAATGTGTTCTGCCACCTTGGTATGATTCTCTTTAAATTTCATGCAGTTTGAGATCATCAGGCTCAGAACACACCGTATGTATACTACCACCAGCATTTGGATGAGCCAGAAGTTTTCAATCTCACTTTGATATTTTTTATTTTGATTACATCCCGGGAGGATCAGAAGTTGCTTTTACATTGAACTTGGAGGGGTGCTTGTGATGCCTGTTCCATAAGAGTGTGTGTCACACACCCTGTGGCAATCCCTGTGTAAAATTATTGGATTCGCTAAAAAACAAAATCTTTTTTCCAGCAATCAGTCTTTATGAATCCATTGGGGATGTCAGTGGGTGTACAAGAGCCAAGAGTCAGAAATCTGTTTCGCAAGTATCCTAAGTCTACTGTAAAAGCAGCATCATTGCAGGGAAAAAAGAAAGAAAGACTTGCATTTATATAGCACCTTTCACGACCACCGGGCGTCTCAATGCGCTTTACAGCCAATGAAGTACTTGTGGAGTGTAGTCACTGTTGTAATATGGGAAGTGCAGGAGACAATTTGCACACAGCAAGCTCCCACAAGCAGCAATGCGATAACAATGAGATAATCTGTTTTTGTGATGTTGATTGAAGGATAAATATTGACCAGGATAACAATAGTGCCATGGGAACTTTTATGTCCACCAGAGAGGGCAGACAAGGCCTCGGTTTAATGTCTCATCTGAAAAGCGTCTCTTACAATGCAGCACTCCACTGGAGTGTTAATCTAGATTAATGTGCTCAAGTCTCTGGAGTGGGACTTGAACCCACAACCTTCTGACTCAGGCGAGTCTGCTAACCACTGAGCTACAGCTGGCACTGACACTGGAAGACCAGAAAGGGGAAGAGAGAAATTAAATTCCTTAAAATCAGGAAAAATAAATAGTTTAGGGGGCATTCACAGACCATCCTTGGTGTCACTGTGAAGCTGGTCCTGCTTTACAGAAATGCTCAGGATTCAAGATGGCTCCTGGGGCGGAAGCTCCTTTTTGACCTGCTCAACAATATACGTGGTTATCCATGGCCAGCCTTTGCCCTTCTTCCCCAAACCTCCTTTCTTCCACTGCTTAAGTTATCCTGCCTCTGATAGTTAAGGCATTTCAACCCAAACTACAAGTTCAATCTGCAAGTTTAAAACTACAAGTTCAAAGCCACAGAGCCCACTGCCCGATCCCAGCGTGCCTTTATTCTTTGTCTCACAGAGCATTGCAACAACTCGATATCTGACTTCCTTCACTCACGAACAGGACTTTGTTGCTCTATCGACTGCACTGTTTGACATCAGCTGTGGCTTTGCTCTGCTTTCAGTCGCTTCAAGTCTTTGCTCTGAATTCTTTTGTCAAATTGGTTTCCAATCTCCTGGACTTTGGTGGACATCGCTAGATTACGTTTCTGCTTTGAACTGCACTGGATTACACCGCTACATTTCTGCATTGGATTACACTGAATTATACCGTAAAACCACCTGCTGTTCCTCCACCTCTGCTGCTAAGGTTTATTTTTCCGTTTAACTGCGGCTGTGTCTCTGCTGAACTGGTTCTACAGGTTTTTTGGCTCTGATGGCTGTGGTTTTATGGCAAACTACCACGATCTACAAACGTCTGTCAACGTCGCCATCATCTTCCTGCACCGCTACCAACTCTCCTTTCTACAGCACATCCTCAAACTCTCTACACTTCAAATAGCTTCTGGACTTCACTCGCCTGCTTTGGACAGCGATTCACCGATGCTCTGTGCTGGCCCATCCTGTTCATGTTGGTTTTGTCCTTCCATGGGACCTCTGACTTTGACCCTGGTCTTCCTACTATTGTATTCCATTGACTACTACCTTTAAACAGGCCTATGTAACCTGAGCTTCTCCCGTGTCCATTCGGGTGCGCACTTTGGCTGCTGCTCCGGACCCGAGCCATTCAATACATTTCCATCTTATCCATCTATTTCCTTTTCTCTTTAACCCTCCCTGACCACCCTCTCCTGTCATCATAAGAACATAAGAACATAAGAAATATGTTGTGTATGGAGAAAGAGTCAAACTGAACACTGTGTGCTCAAAGTAAAGTGTGACCGTAGTCTTTTATTTCAGATCTCCAGAGTGCCTCTCCAACCTGTGAAGCCTCCTTAAATACCTGTGCTCCCTAGGGATAATGGGATCCCTTGGGACTCCAGGAGATGAGCCCTCTGGTGGCTGTACAGGGTAAATACAAGTCCGCATACATAATAACACTCCCCCGCAAAGTCACTAGTGTAACTATTTACAATGTGAGTCGATCTGGGGCCCTTCTTGCCCTGGTTGATCGTCTCGGTGTGAAAGCTGGTGTTGTTGAATCATTTGTTGGGCCCTCGCTGGGCTGCTGTGCAGCTGGCCTTGCTGGGCTGCCTGGTGTGTTGGGCCCTGCAGGGCTGCTGTGGATGATGGGTTCTGCTTCGTGGTCAACCGTGGTGCCGGTTGCCACTGGTGTATATGTTGGGGGATCAAAAAAGGTAGGTTCCAAGGTGGGTTGCTCAGGGTAGTCCGTGAATCTGAGTTTGATTTGGTCCAAGTGCTTCCGGTGAATGAGTCCATTTGAAAGTTTGACCTGAAACGCCCTGCTCCCCTCTTTGGCCACGACAGTGCCAGGAAGCCACTGAGGACCTTGTCCATAATTTAATACAAATACAGGAACATTGACTTCAATCTCGCGTGACACATTTGCACTATCATGGTATGCACTTTGTTGAAGCCGCCTGCTCTCTACCTGTTCATGTAGATCAGGGTGAACTAACGAGGGCCTTGTCTTAAGTGCTCTTCTCATGAGCAGTTCAGCAGGTGGGATCCCAGTGAGTGAGGGTGGTCTCGGCGGTAGCTAAGCAGGACTCAGGATAGGCGAGTCTGCAGTGAGCCTTCAGTTACCCTCTTCAAGCCTTGCTTGATGGTTTGCACTGCTCTCTCTGCCTGACCATTGGATGCTGGTTTAAACGGGGCAGATGTGACATGTTTGATCCCGTTATGGGTCATGAATTCATTGAACTCAGCACTGGTAAAACATGGCCTGTTGTCGCTCACCAGGACATTGGGTAAGCCGTGAGTGGCAAACATGGCCCACAGGCTTTCAGTAGTGGCAGCGGACGTGCTAGCCGACATTATCTCACATTCAATCCACTTGGAGTACGCGTCTACAACCACAAGGAACATTTTACCTAAGAACGGGCCTGCACAGTCGACGTGTACCCTAGACCACGGTTTGGAGGGCCAAGACCACAAACTTAGCAGCGCCTCCCTGGGTACATTGGTTAACTGCGAGCATGCATTACATCTGTGAACGCAGGACTCTAATCCGTATCGATACCGGGCCACCACATGTGGGATCTGGCTATCGCTTTCATCATTACGATGCCTGGATGGGTACTGTGGAGGTCATTGATGAAGGTGTCTCTGCCTTCTTGGGGACTTCTACTCGATTGCCCCACAGAAGGCAGTCTGCCTGTATAGACATTTCATCTTTGCGCCGCTGGAACGGCTTTATCTCTTCCTGCATTTCCACTGGGACATTGGACCAGCTCCCATGAAGCACACAGCTTTTGACTAAAGATAATAAGGGGTCCTGGCTTGTCCAGGTTTTGATCTGCTGGGCAGTGACGGGTAATTGCTCACTCTCACATGCGTCCATAATTATGGCTAGATCTGCGGGCTGCACCATTTCCACCCCCGTGGTGGGCAATGGCAGTCTACTGAGAGCATCGGCACAGTTTTCTGTGCCTGGCCTGTGGCGGATGGCATAGTTGTATGTGGACAATGTGAGCGCCCATCTCTGGATGAGGGCCGATGCGTTGGTATTTATCCCTTTACTCTCGGAAAACAGGGATATAATTGGCTTATGGTCAGTTTTCAATTCGAATTTTAGCCCAAACAGGTATTGATGCATTTTCTTTACCCCATAGACACACGCTAACGCTTCTTTTTCAATCATGCTGTAGGCTCTCTCAGCCTTAGACAGATTCCTGAATGCATAAGCAACCAGTTGCAGTTTCCCGAAAACATTAGCTTGTTGCAATACACACCCGACACCATATGACGACGCATCACATGCTAGTAGCAAATGCTTGCATGGATCATAACAACACAAGCAATTTGTTTGAGCATAACAATTTTCTTGATTTTACAAAGGCATTTTCTTGGCTTTTGCCCCAAACCCATTCGCCCCCTTTTCATGGTAGGACATGTAGTGGTTCTAGCAGTGTGCTGAGACCCGGTAAGAAGTTACCAAAGTAGTTCAGGAGTCCCAGAAACGACCTCAGCTCCGTTACGTTCTGTGGCCTCGGTGCGTTCTCGATTGCCTCTGTCTTCGCGTTGGTGGGCCTGATGCCGTCCGCTGCAATCCTCCGTCCCAAGAACTCCACTTCAGGCACCAGGAAAATGCACTTCGAGCATTTTAACCTGAGCCCCACGCAGTTGAGTCAACTAAGAACCTCCTCCAGGTTCTGTAGGTGCTCGACTGTGTTCCGACCTGTGACCAAGATGTCGTCCTGGAAGACCACGGTAAACTTTCCATGTTTCTCTGGAATATCGCCGCTGCTGATCGGATTCCAAATGGGCATCTGTTATAAACAAAAAGACCTTTGTGTGTGTTGATGCAGGTGAGGGTCTTCGATTATTCCTCCAGTTCCTGCGTCATGTAGGCTGAAGTCAGATCCAGCTTTGTGAATGTCTTTCCTCCCGCCAGCATTGCAAAGAGGTCGTCGGCCTTTGGTAGTGGGTATTGGACCTGCAGGGAGAAACAATTGATAGTTACTTTGTAATCGCCACAGATTCTGACGGTGCCGTCTCCCTTGAGGACTGGGACAATAGGACTGGCCCACTTGCTGAACTCGATTGGTGAAATGATGCCATCTCTTTGCAGCCAGTCTAGCTCGATCTCTACCCTTTCTCTCATCATGTACGGTACTGCTCTCGCCTTGTGATGGATGGGTCGCGCCCCCGGAATTAGGTGGATCTGCACTTTTGCTCCTTGGAATTTCTTGATGCTTGGTTCGAACAGCGAAGGAAATTTGTTTAAGACCTGGGCACACGAAGTGTCGTCAGCGGGCGATAGCGCTCAGACGTCATCCCAGTTCCAGCGTATCTTTCCCAGCCATCTCCTGCTGAGCAGTGTGGAACCTTCGCCGGTACCACCCAGAGTGGTAGTTTGTGCACCACTCCATCGTAGGAAACCTTTACGGTAGCACTGCCGATTACAGGAATCAGTTCTTTCATGTAAGTTCTTAGTCTCGTGCGAACTGTAATTAAGACTGGCCTTGAGGCCTTGTTGCACCACAACCTTTGAAAAGTCTTTTTGCCCATGATGGACTGGCTCGTGCCCATGTCCAGCTCCATTGACACCGGGAGTCCATTTAATTCAACATTATCGGGGGACAATTCGTGGTGAATGTGTGCACCCCATGTACCTCTGTCTCCTCTATCTGAGGCTCTGGTTCATTGTGATCCTCCGTGGATCTGTTCCCCTCTGCAACGTGATGGTTTGCAGGTTTAACAGGCTTAGCAGCTCGCCTGCACACTCGTTGGAGGTGTCCCATTGTTCCACAGCCCTTACAAACGTATCCTTTGAATCGGCATGAATGGAAACGATGATCATCCCCGCAGCGCCAACAAGGTGTTAATGGCCTTGCATTCATCACTCTTGATGGTGGACTCTGAGTCATCTGCAGAGTGTAGCTACAGGTATGTGTGACCTGTCCTGTACGTTACGATTCGAAAACAACATCACTTTGTTCATAGTGCTTGCAGCAGCAGTTGTGTGATGAGAGATTTGCTTCGTATTGTCACTGGTGACAATGAATGCCTGGGCTATCGCTATGGTCTTACTCAAGGTTGGGATCTCGACAATCAAAAGTTTGTGAAGTATGGTTTCGTGGCCAATGCCAAGTACGAAAAAGTCTCTGAGCATGTGCTCCAAATGTCCTTCAAATTCACAATGTCCTGCAAGGCGTCTTAACTCAGCGACATAACTCGCCACTTCCTGGCCTTCAGATCTTTTGTAGGTGCAGAACCGGTACCTCGCCATCAGAATGCTTTCCTCCGGGTTCAAATGCTCTCAGACCAATGTGCACAAATCGTCGTACGATTTCTCTGTGGTTTCGCTGGAGTGAGCAGACTCTTCATGAGGCCATACGTTGGTGCCCCACAGACGGTGAGGAGGATCACCCTTCGTTTAGCAGCTCTCTCTTCCCCATCTAGCTCGTTGGCCACTAAGTATTGGTCGAGTTGCTCCACAAAAGTTTCCCAATCATCTCCCTCCGAAAATTTCTCCAGGATGCTCACTGTTCTCTGCATCTTTGGGTTCACTATCTGTATCTCGTCACCAGTTGTTGTGTATGGAAAACGAGTCAGACTGAACACTGTGTGCTCAAAGTAAAGTGTGACCTTAGTCTTTTATTGCAGGTTTCCAGAGTGTCTCTCCAACCTGTGAAGCCTCCTTAAATACCTGTGTTCCCAAGGGATTGTGGGATTCCTTGGGACTCCAGGGGATGAGCCCTCTGGTGGCTGTACAGAGTAAATACAAGTCCACATATATAACAAAATAGGAACAGGAGAAGGCCATTTGGCCCCTCGAGCCTGCTCCACCATTCAATAAGATCATGGCTGATCTGATCATGGACTCAGCTCCACTTTCCTGCCCGCTCCCCATAACCCTTTACTCCCTTAGTGCTCAAAAATCTGTCTATCTCCACCTTAAATATATTCAATGACCCAATCTCCACAGCTCTCTGGGGCAGAGAATTTCATAGATTTACAAACCACTGAGAGAAGAAATTCCTCCTCATCTCAGTTTTAAATGGGCGGTCCCTTATTCTGAGACTATGTTCCCTAGTTTTAGTTTCCCTTATGAGTGGAAATATCCTCTCTGCATCCACCTTGTCGAGCCCTCTCATTATCTCACATGTTTCAGTAAGATCACCTCTCATTCTTCTGAACTCCAATGTGTATAGGCCCAACCTACACAACATATCTTCATAAGTCAACTCCCTCATCCCCAGAATCAATTTAGTGAACCTTCTCTGAACAGCCTCCAATGCAAGTATATCCTTAATTAAATACGGAGACCCAGTACTCCAAGCGTGGCCTTACCAATACCCTGTACAGCTGTAGCAGGACTTCTCTGCTTTTATACTCTATCCCCCTTGCAATAAAGGCCAACATTCCATTTGCCTTCCTGATTACTTGCTGTACTGCATACTAACTTTTTGTGTTTCATGCACAAGAACCCCCAGGTCCCTCTGTCTGCAGCACTGTGCAATTTTTCTCCATTTAAATTATAATTCCCCTTTCTATTTTTTCTGCCAAAGTGGATAACCTCACACTTTCCCAAATTGTACTCCATTTGCCAAAATTTTGCACACTCACTTAGTCTGTCTATATCTCTTTGCAGATTTGTTGTGTCATCCTCACAATTTGCTTTCCCACCCATCTTTATATCATCAGCAAACTTGGCTACATTACACTCGGTCCCTTCATCCAAGTCATTACTATAGATTGTAAATAGTTGAGGCCACAACACTGATCCCTGCAGCACCCCATTAGTCACTGTTTGCCAACTGGAAAATTACCCATTTATCTCTACTCTCTGTTTTCTGTTAGTTAGCCAATCCTCAATCCATGCTAATATATTACCCCCAACCCCGTGAACTTTTATCTTGTGCTGTAACCTCTTATGTGGCATCTTATCGAATGCCTTCTGGAAATCCAAATACACTACATCCACTGGTTCCCCTTTATCCACCCTGCTCATTACATCCTCAAAGAACTCCAGCAAATTTGTCAAACGTGATTTCCCTTTCATAAAACCATGCTGACTCTGCTTGATTGAATTATGCTTTTACAAATATCCCGCTACTGCTTCCTTAATAATGGACTCCAGCATTTCCCCAACGACAGATATTAGGCTAATTGGTCTTTAGTTTCCTGCTTTTTGTCTGCCTCCTTTTTTAAAAAAGGTGTTATATTTGCAGTTTTCCAATCTGCTGGGACCGCCCCAGAATCCAAGTAATTTTGGTAGATCACAACCAATGTATTCACTATCTCTGCAGCCATTTCTTTTAAGCCACTTCTTTTAAACCATCAGGTCCAGGGGACTTGTCCACCTTTAGTCCCATTATTTTACCGAGTATTACTTCATTAGTGATAGTGATCGTATTAAGTTCCTCACTCTCGATAGCCCCTTGATTATCCACTATTGGGATGTTTTTAGTGTCTTCTACCATGAAGACCGATACATGGGGCTGGACTTTCCATTTGAGATCATTGGGCTATCGTCCATTTATCGCCCAAAAAAGCAGGCTATCGCCCATTTTACTTTAAAAGTGGAAAGTTGGGCCAGAATATCGCCAAAAAATTGCTGGTCTAACTTTTGTGTCATATCATCGATGTGATCACCCACACATCGCCCAGTGAGCGCAACTTTCGGCACATCGCGCTCATAGCCGGGTTGATCGCTCACCGAGAAGATCGCTGGACATTGCTGGAGAAAAGCTGCGCTTATCTGGCACTCCTCACAGAACTTGGCACTATGGACGCCATTTTGAATGTCGGAGGAAGTGAGAAGCTGCTTAAAAAAGGGGCTTACAATTTGAGAGTTATTTAAGGGCCTTAGTTACAGATTGGTTCACTCACATTTATATTTATATTTATATTTATTCTCGTACAAAGGGCATTTATAGCAAAAGTGATAGTGATAGTGATGGGGTCTGTAACTTCTCTACCATTACTTGTAAATGCTCACATGCCGGAGTCTGAAGTTGGGTTCAGCGAAGGGCCCAATCAAAGAGGTGGCACACTAATGTGGAGGCGGAGGAGGAGAATGTACACCCAACAAACTTACAGCGAAAAGACATCATACCTCAACTTGTCTGATAACACATGCCTTAGGAGGCTGTGCTTCTGAAAGGAGGTCATTGCTGAGATGTGCCAGCTCATCAAGGGAGATCTGCAGCCTGCCAGCACCATGAGGACCGCACTGCCCATTGAGGTAAAGGTTACTGCAGCACTATCCTTCTATGCATCGGACTCCTTTCAGGATTCAGCTGGCGACATCTGTGGTATTTCTCAGAATGCCACACGTTGCTCAAGGTGACACAAGCCCTTTATGCTCACAGGATGGACTTTATAAATTTCCCTATGACCAGGGAGGCACAGACTGGGGGGGCTTTGGGCTTTTTGAGAATAGAAAATGTCCCCAAGGTGCAAGGCGCAATAGACTGCACGTACATTGCCCTGAAAGCACCTTTACAGGATGCGGAGTTGTTTGGTAACCGAAAGGGATTCCACTCCCTGAATGTGCAGCTTGTTGTTGACCACAACTAAATAATCATGGCAGTAAATGCTAAATTTCCAGGCAGCAACCATGATGCGCACATCCTACGTGAGAGCGCTGTCTCTGACCTGTTTAAGAGTCAGCCACAAGGTCATGGTTGGATGCTGGGGGATAAAGAATATGGCCTTGCCAGCTGGCTCATGACCCCCCTGCATAATCCCCAAATGGAAGTCAAGAAGCGTTACAATGAAAGCTATATAGCTACAGGCAATATCGGTGAAAAGACAATTGGAGTGCTGAAGCAACGCTTCAGATATCTGGACCACTCTGGAGGCAGCCTACAATACCACCCTGACCAGGTCGTTGAGTTTATTGTGGTGTGCTGCATGTTGCATAAGGAGCGGACAACAATTACCAGATGGGGCTGCCGGTCCACCTCAAGAAAGAGTGGAGGTGGAAGAGACGGATGAGGAGGAGGAGGAGGAGGAGGGGAAGGTGAGGACCTCGGGGAGAACAATCATCCTGGCGATGAATCCATGGCCCCATGCACCCCCCCCCCCACCCCCCCCACCACAAGACTGGAAAAACTCCGTGGGAGTTACACGGCTGCAAAACTGTTGCACCAGCAGCTCAAAAAATGAACTATTTGCATGAACTTACATTGGGGACAGTCACGGTTACAGTTACGGAAAGACAACAGTTGCAGTTGCGTTACGTTTCATCCTTGCCTGGTCTGGCCTGGCCATTGTTTTCCAACAGTTGTATTCATGTTTTACCTTACCTTACGTTATTAGAAGACACTGCACAACAATTGTAAAGTGAAATACATTTTTTTAATGATTTAACAATAAAATTTAACAATAATTTAACTGTAACACTCACCCACACCCCCCAACCCCAACCTCACCCCAACAGTGAACCAACAATAATTTTTTAAAAAAACAACAACAATAAGAACAATATAACAATAATAACAACAATAAAATAACAATAAAGCACCCCCCTCCCAACCTGCGGCCACATTACCCTCCAGGTCCTTTAACCCCTCCCCCCCCCCCCCGTGTCTTAACCCCCACCCGTTTTGGTCCCCGGGTACTGAGACGAGTCTGGTGTGCAGCGGGCGAAGGCAAGACTTGCTGCCATGGGGAGGGGGGAGCGGGGCGACGGTGGCTCGATCGGCTCTTGGAGTGTTGGAGCGGGAGACGTAGCTGCAGAATCGCCTTCCGAGTCAGGAGGAAATGCTTGTGTGCTTGTGCTGGTGGTATGTTGGAGTGCAGTGCCATGTCCAGCGACTATCGCATGCCACAAGGCATCGACGGAGGCACTCGTCACACGCATCTCTCGGTTCATCTGCTGCGTATCCTCCGAACTGTGAGCAAACGCCCGGGACGTGTCCCTCGCGTATACCACAAACGTCTGGAGGAGCTCGTGACTTATCGCGACACTCTCCTTGCACAGTCTGGTCAAGCCCTCGATACGATTGGCCAGAGGAGGCGTGTGCTGACTTCACTGACTCGACCTTCGTGGGGTCAGCGTGGGCACTAACATGTGCCTTGGCGTCACGGGCTGCAATATGCTTGGTCCCGCTACCTCTTCTGTCGAAAGCGACGTTATGGCCGCAGGTTCCACAGGTGATAGATGCGCCAGAGCGATGCTAATGGCATCCTCCTCCGTATCCAATATTTCCTCCTCCGGCTCTATTGTCTGTTCATCATTATCATCTTCCTCCTCCTCCCCACCCGTGGTGAGGACCACGTTCAAAGTTGAAGGTTGTTGAGGATCCGGCCGCGCCTCGCTGCGCATGGGTGTTGGACCTGCAAAACACAATTGCGCTTATTGAGCTTATTAGAACGGAAGGGTACACATTCTTGCTCTGCGCTGGCATACGAAGGGGTAGCAGCACTACTACAATAAATGAGACCAAGAGACATTACATAATAACGCATCACATGGTAGGACATAGTAAATCCAAGTTGAAATTCAGAGAGCTGTGGAGGCTAGATCAGTCTGAGAAAGACAGAATGATAAGGGAGAGAAGGTTTATGGGGAGCGGACAGAGAAGGGGACAGATGGCCTGCTCCTGCTCTTAGCTCTTATGCTGTCAACCTGAGAGTAGCACAGAGGCTGCATGGGAATCAGGATAGCTGCATGCATAACATGACATAATTCGTATATTATAATGAAATGACATTATATTACTTTAACACTGCTTGACGCATTGCTCACATGACTCAAGCGAGGGCTCTGCCTCACCACGGGTGGTCGACCGAGTGTGGCTTCCAACCAGTGCCGCAGCGTGTTCCTCTAACTCCGGGAGCAGAGTTAGCTGGGCAGGGCCTCCTGGTGCGCCTGCGCTCAGCCCGATTTTTAGATAACTTCCTCTGCAAACGTGACAAGAGCATGGCATAAGCTCATTGACTAGGTACTATCATGGAAAGACAGCAGTCTCAACGTTATATTCTAATAGGGTTTTTATCCACAATTGATGCATGGTTATAACAAAGATCATGTTTAGGATCTAATGCTTGATACAGACATCTCTTTCGACTATAATCTCCATTGAAGGGCCCCCGGGGGTGCTGGGAATCAGGATAGCTGGTGAACTCGCCAATGACAGGAGCTAATGTCCCAAAGTGTCCCAGGGCAGACAGTGAACAAGGGCAGCTCTCCCCCAGTCCAGGCTGGGTCACTGCATAAGTGACAGCAGCCGGAGAGATTGACACAGTGAGACTAAAAAAGGGCGCAGGTTCCGAGCCCCCACCAGATCTTAGCAGGGAATATATGCAAGAATAACAAGCTTAATTTAAATCCTGGAGATTTATAATTACAATTTGCATCATTACAATTTAAAATCTATACTTACTCTTGCCGAAGCAACCAGGCTGTTCCAGCACTTCCGGCACTGGTCAGATCCCCTGGCCTCGTGAGATGCAGACAAGACAACATCAGCGATCTTGCCCCATATTTACGGTAGGCCCGGGGTAGAGGTTTCCCAAACCCACCCCAGGTTAATTGGGCCCACGGGGAGTGTACCTCCGTGACGAGGGCTTCGTTTGCCTCATCTGAGAAGGGCCTCCTCCTGCGCCTCCTCCACATCTTGAAGACTATGTTCTGAATCAGAAATTATTTTAAGTGATGTTAATCTCTTTCTCTCTCTCTTTGATTTTGTCTCTCCTGCTCTCCTCACCTCTCTATCTCCTCTCTCTCTCACTCTCTCTCCCCCCCACCCTTTGCCTTCTGCGCATGCATGGATGACCCCTGACCTCCTGAATCACGGGCAAACACATTTGCCCCCCAAAAAATGCTGCTTAGAAGGCCGTTGCTAGGGAAGCCTTGCTTTCCACATCGCTGAGGCCCGTTTCACATCGCTGGGCTATTGCCCCAAAAATAAAGCTGAAAGTCGCGATCCCAAAAATGGGCGATGTTCCAGCGACCCTGAAGGCTTAAACATCGCTAAGGTTGGAACATCGCCCATTTTTTGGGCACTAGCGATCTAAGTGGAAAGTCTAGCCCAAAATATTTGTTAAACGTCTCTGCCATTTCCCTGTTCTCCATTATTAATTCCACAATCTCATCCTCTAGGGAACCAACATTTACTTTAGCCACTCTTTCCTTTTTATGTACCTATAGAAATTCTTACTATCTGTTTTTATATTTTGTGCTAGTTTACTTTCATAATCTATTTTCCCTCGCTATCATTTTTTTAGTCGTTCTTTGATGGCTTTTAAAAATTTCCCAATCCTCTGACCTCTCACTAGTCTTGGCCACATTGTATGCCCTCGTTTTCAATTTGATACCATCCCTTATTTCCTTAGTTAGCCACGGATGGTTATCCCTTCTCTTACACTTTCCATCTCATTGGAATATATTTTTGTTGCGAGTGATGAAATATGGGCCCAATTTTGGCCAGTACAAATTTCTGGCACATTCACCAAAGGTCCACCGCTCTTGTGGAGCGATTAGGGCGCCATAAATCTTCAGGCCCATTGTGGCTACTCCCCAGCCTCTCCTCGATGGTGGCGCAGCGTGGCAACTCGATTCGGGAGCGGAGCCAGGTCCCGGCGCTGAAAACAGTGCCGGGACCTCTGCACATGCACACTAGAGTATGCGCACATGTGCAGTAGCTCCTCGCAGCTGGATGCTGTGTGGGAGGGGCTGAAGCATGCCGTCCCTATCCCGGGACAAGTGGCCTGCCGCACACTCTGATATCGAAAGATCACAGACCGTTGCAAGCATTGACTTGGTGCAGAGCCAGGATGGCAAGGAGAATTCACAGGACACCGAAGAGGAGAGCATTGAGAGCCAAAAGTGCCCAGTGTGTGAGGTCATCTTCCCGCTCAATCTGGAGGACTTTGATTTCGAGCAGCATGTTGTGAAGCACTTTGTTTACGAGTGTCTAGTGCGCCAAAGGACCTTTCCAGTGAAAAGACAAGCTGCCTATGAAGACCATGTGCAGTCCCATTTTATAGAGGCCAACTGAGGGGTAAACAACAAACCAGTTTCAGTTCTACCTTATAAAGATGCCTCCGAGACCAGCCTTTCCTCTCTCTACCCCTTCCTGATACCCCAGAGACCAGCCTGTCCTCTCCCTCCCCGCTCCTGATACCCCCAAGACCAGCCTTTCCTCTCTCTACCCCCCCTCCTGATATCCCCGAGACCAGCCTTTCCTCTCTCTACCCCACCTCCTGATACCCCCGAGACCAGCCTTTCCTCTCTCTACCAGCTCCTGATACCCCCGAGACCAGCCTGTCCTCTCCCTCCCCCCTCCTGATACCCCCAAGACCAGCCTTTCCTCTCTCTACCTCCTCCTGATACCCCCGAGACCAGCCTGTCCTCTCCCTCCCCCCTCCTGATACCCCCGAGTCCGGCCTTTCCTCTCTCTACCCCCCCTCCTGATACCCCCGAGACCGGCCTTTCCTCTCTCTACCCCACCTCCTGATTCCCCCGAGACTGGCCTTTCCTCTCTCTACCCCAACTCCTGATACCCCCGAGACCAGCCTTTCCTCTCCCTCCCCCCCCTCCTGATACCCCCGAGACCGGCCTTTCCTCTCTCTAGCCCCTCCTGATACCCTCGAGACTGGCCTTTCCTCTCTCTACCCCAACTCCTGATACCCCCGAGACCAGCCTTTCCTCTCCCTCCCCACCCTCCTGATACCCTCGAGACCGGCCTTTCCTCTCCCTCCCCCCTCCTGATACCCCCGAGACCAGCCTTTCCTCTCCCTCCCCCCTCCTGATACCCCCGAGACCGGCCTTTCCTCTCTCTACCCCCCCTCCTGATACCCCCGAGACCGGCCTTTCCTCTCTCTACCCCCCCTCCTGATACCCCCGAGACCAGCCTTTCCTCTCTCTACCCCCCCTCCTGATACTCTCGAGACCGGCCTTTCCTCTCTCTACCCCCCCCTCCTGATACCCCCGAGACCGGCCTTTCCTCTCTCTACCCCCCCTCCTGATACCCCCGAGACCGGCCTTTCCTCTCCCTCCCACCTCCTGATACCCTCGAGACCGGCCTTTCCTCTCCCTCCCCCCTCCTGATACCCTCGAGACCGGCCTTTCCTCTCTCTACCCCCCCTCCTGATACCCCCGAGACCAGACTTTCCTCTCCCTCCCCCCCCCCCTCCTGATACCCCCGAGACCGGCCTTTCCTCTCTCTACCCCCTCCTGATACCCCCGAGACCGGCCTTTCCTCTCTCTACCCCCCCTCCTGATACCCTCGAGACCGGCCTGTCCTCTCCCTCCTCCCTCCTGATACCCCCGAGACCGGCCTTTCCTCTCTCTACCCCCCCTCCTGATACCCCCGAGACCGGCCTTTCCTTTCTCTACCCCCCCTCCTGATACCCTCGAGACCAGCCTTTCCTCTCTCTACCCCCCCTCCTGATACCCCCGAGACCGGCCTTTCCTCTCCCTCCCCCCCCTCCTGATACCCCCGAGACCGGCCTGTCCTCTCCCTCCCCCCCTCCTGATACCCCCGAGACCGGCCTTTCCTCTCCCTCCCCCCCCTCCTGATACCCCCGAGACCGGCCTGTCCTCTCCCTCCCCCCCTCCTGATACCCCCGAGACCGGCCTTTCCTCTCTACCCCCTCCTGATACCCCCGAGACCGGCCTGTTCTCTCCCTCCCCCCCCTCCTGATACCCCCGAGACCGGCCTTTCCTCTCTCTAACCCCCCTCCTGATACCCCCGAGACCAGCCTTTCCTCTCTCTACCCCCCCCTCCTGATACCCCCATGACCAGCCTTTCCTCTCCCTCCCCCCTCCTGATATCCCCGAGACCAGCCTTTCCTCTCCCTGCCCTCTCCTGATACCCCCGAGACTGGCCTTTCCTCTCCCTGCCCCCTCCTGATACCCCCGAGACTGGCCTTTCCTCTCCCTGCCCCCTCCTGATACCCCCGAGACCGGCCTTTCCTCTCTCTACCCCCTCCTGATACCCCCGAGACCGGCCTGTCCTCTCCCTCCCCCCCCTCCTGATACCCCCGAGACCGGCCTTTCCTCTCTCTACCCCCCCTCCTGATATCCCCGAGACTAGCCTTTCCTCTCTCTACCCCCTCCTGATAACCCCGAGACCGGCCTTTCCTCTCCCTCCCCCCTCCTGATACCCTCGAGCCCAGCCTTTCCTCTCTCTACCCCACCTCCTGATACCCCCGAGATCAGCCTTTCCTCTCCCTCCCCCCTCCTGATACCCTCGAGCCCAGCCTTTCCTCTCTCTACCCCACCTCCTGATACCCCCGAGACCAGCCTTTCCTCTCCCTCCCCCACCTCCTGATACCCCCGAGACTGGCCTTTCCTCTCTCTACCCCCCCTCCTGATACCCCCGAGACCAGCCTTTCCTCTCCCTCCCCCCCCTCCTGATACCCCCGAGACCGGCCTTTCCTCTCTCTAGCCCCTCTGATACCCTCGAGACCAGCCTTTCCTCTCCCTCCCCCCCCTCCTGATACCCTCGAGCCCAGCCTTTCCTCTCTCTACCCCACCTCCTGATACCCCCGAGACCAGCCTTTCCTCTCCCTCCCCCACCTCCTGATACCCCCGAGACCGGCCTTTCCTCTCTCTACCCCACCTCCTGATACCCCCGAGACCAGCCTTTCCTCTCCCTCCCCCCCCTCCTGATACCCCCGAGACCGGCCTTTCCTCTCTCTAGCCCCTCTGATACCCTCGAGACCAGCCTTTCCTCTCCCTCCCCCCCCTCCTGATACCCCCGAGACTGGCCTTTCCTCTCCCTCCCCCCCCTCCTGATACCCTCGAGACCGGCCTTTCCTCTCCCTTCTCCCCCTCCTGATACCCCCGAGACCAGCCTTTCCTCTCTCTACCCCCCCTCCTGATACCCTCGAGACCGGCCTGTCCTCTCCCTCCCCCCCTCCTGATACCCCCGAGACCGGCCTTTCCTCTCCCTTCTCCCCCTCCTGATACCCCCGAGTCCAGCCTTTCCTCTCTCTACCCCCCCTCCTGATACCCTCGAGACCGGCCTTTCCTCTCTCTACCCCACCTCCTGATACCCTCGAGACCGGCCTTTCCTCTCCCTTCTCCCCCTCCTGATACCCCGAGACCCGCCTTTCCTCTCTCTACCCCCCCTCCTGATACCCTCGAGACCGGCCTTTCCTCTCCCTCCCCCCTCCTGATACCCCCGAGACCGGCCTTTCCTCTCTCTACCCCCCTCCTGATACCCCCGAGACCGGCCTTTCCTCTCTCTACCCCCTCTCCTGATACCCCCGAGACCAGCCTTTCCTCTCCCTCCCCCCTCCTGATACCCTCGAGACCAGCCTTTCCTCTCTCTACCCCCCCTCCTGATACCCTCGAGACCGGCCTTTCCTCTCTCTACCCCCCCTCCTGATACCCTCGAGACCGGCCTGTCCTCTCCCTCCTCCCTCCTGATACCCCCGAGTCCGGCCTTTCCTCTCTCTACCCCACCTCCTGATACCCCCGAGACCAGACTTTCCTCTCCCTCCCCCCCCCTCCTGATACCCCCGAGACCGGTCTTTCCTCTCTCTACCCCCTCCTGATACCCCCGAGACCGGCCTTTCCTCTCTCTACCCCCCCTCCTGATACCCTCGAGACCGGCATGTCCTCTCCCTCCTCCCTCCTGATACCCTCGAGACCGGCCTTTCCTCTCTCTACCCCCCCTCCTGATACCCTCGAGACCAGCCTTTCCTCTCTCTACCCCCCCTCCTGATACCCTCGAGACCGGCCTGTCCTCACCCTCCCCCCCTCCTGATACCCCCGAGACCGGCCTTTCCTCTCCCTCCTCCCTCCTGATACCCCCGAGACCGGCCTTTCCTCTCTCTACCCCACCTCCTGATACCCTCGAGACCGGCCTGTCCTCTCCCTCCCCCCCTCCTGATACCCCCGAGACCGGCCTTTCCTCTCTCTACCCCCTCCTGATACCCCCGAGACCGGCCTGTCCTCTCCCTCCCCCCCCTCCTGATACCCCCGAGACCGGCCTTTCCTCTCTCTACCCCCCCTCCTGATACCCCCGAGACCAGCCTTTCCTCTCTCTACCCCCTCCTGATACCCCCGAGACCGGCCTTTCCTCTCTCTACCCCCCCTCCTGATACCCCCGAGACCGGCCTTTCCTCTCTCTACCCCCTCCTGATACCCCCGAGACCGGCCTGTCCTCTCCCTCCCCCCTCCTGATACCCCCGAGACCGGCCTTTCCTCTCCCTCCCCCCTCCTGATACCCTCGAGACCAGCCTTTCCTCTCCCTGCCCCCTCCTGATACCCCCGAGACTGGCCTTTCCTCTCCCTGCCCCCTCCTGATACCCCCGAGACTGGCCTTTCCTCTCCCTGCCCCCTCCTGATACCCCCGAGACTGGCCTTTCCTCTCCCTGCCCCCTCCTGATACCCCCGAGACCAGCCTTTCCTCTCCCTCCCCCCTCCTGATATCCCCGAGACCAGCCTTTCCTCTCCCTCCCCCCCTCCTGATACCCCCGAGACCAGCCTTTCCTCTCTCTACCTCCTCCTGATACCCCCGAGACCAGCCTTTCCTCTCCCTCCCCCCTCCTGATACCCCCGAGACCGGCCTTTCCTCTCCCTCCCACCCCCCCGATACCCCCGAGACCGGCCTTTCCTCTCCCTCCCACCCTCCCAACCTGGCCCGCTGCCTTCCCTGGTAGGATTTAATACAATTTTTTTAATTGTTGTTCAATTGTTTACCCTATTTTTATATAGTTATTTGAACTTTTATATTGAATGTTTGCTGCTTGGTGCTTGGTGCAGGTCCTACCTGCGCCGATTTGTTAACTGCCCACAAGGTTTTTCAGAGCTGGCCATATAAGCTGACCTAAGTGCATTTGGAGTAAGTTTTTGCTGGCCAAAATGGCATAAATGGCCAAAAACTGGCGTAAGTGTCTGGAACGCCCCCTTTTGAAAAAAAAACTGAACTTAAAAAAAAGCGTACCTAACTGACTTACTCTGGAGCAAATTTTGGGGGCAAAATGGTCATTTTAACTTACGCCAGAAAAAACAACTTGCTCCAAAATAATTGATGCAAGTCATGGCCAAAATTGGGCCCATATCTCCTTAAATGTCTGCCATTGCTCATATACCATCCCATACTTTAATCTATTTTCCCAGCCCACTTTAGCCAACTCTGCCCTCATACCTTTGTAGTCTCCTTTATTTAAGCTTAGGACACTGGTTTGAGAATCAACTTTCTCACCCTCCAACTGAATTTGAAATTCAAACATGTTATGGTCACTCATTCCTCCTTTCATCTCTCAGACACTCTGCCCTCCCAAATCCCTACCTCAATCCTTCATTATTCTTTGATCTCCGTACTCTCCTGCTGCCATCCCAGGTTTAACTCCCACCTAGATAAACCTACAGCTTCCCTCTGTGTCTCTCTTGGCATCCTATGAAGTGCCCATCGAGGCACTCGTCACTGCCTCCTTACGAACAACAACTGGAACTATCTCATCCTACTATCTCACCGACCTTCCCGCCCAGTGCGTCCACTGGGAGCTAATCTTGCCAATCTCCTCCCCGTCCAACTCACGCCCCCCGGCTGTAAGAATAAGTGTTTATTAATTGATTCAGAGTATGTATAAATGTTAAAAAAATGTATATTAACGGAAAGGCCTGTTTGTGTTGAGATAAAATGGAAGCCCACAGATTGCCATCATAGGGTAAGTTTGTAAGAAACAAAATGAAAGCCCCCACAGGTTGCCGCATGGGTTTTGTGTATTGGAAAGCCATTTAATCTAATCAAGAGATGGCTGAGCCAGGCCAGACAGCCACATGTGTGAGGAGAACCAATGGGGAACTGCCCTGGAGCCAGGGTCCAATCGTGGGGCTTTCGGAGGGACAATGGCTTTGAGAAGTTTAAAAGAACTCCGCCAAATGCTTTTCTCTTCTCTCTCTTGGACACACGGCACGAGACATCCCTGAAGACCAGTTAAAACAGCAAGCCATGTGTCCAAACCAGCCAGCAAAAGGGACGTAATGTATATCACTCGTTATTATAACCTCATTGTAGCTCTGCTATAACATAATTGACAACTGTTGGTAATGTGCATGTGTGTGTCTTTTTAAGATAACTGATCACTGCTGCTAATGTGCAGATGTGTATGTTTTTAATAAACTCTTCTAATTGTTTGGAAAGAATCGTCTCACTGTCAAATATAAGCCCAGAGAGAGATTCAGAAATCTTACAAAATTGGTGGAGAATGCAGGCGATTGGCGAGACAGCTTTTTGATGATTCTTTTGAACAATTGGAAATCTTGGGAGTTGCGATTCTAACCTATGTTGCGATTATAATTGAAACAATTAAACGGATCAGGAGTTGCGTCTTAGGGGAGCAGTCGTCTCGATAGTTGTAACTGTTTAAGTGGGATGGGTTGGAACTGTTTAAGTGGGGATCCACCAGTAGTTATATTCAAAAGACACAGGATGAAGGGATCGGTCATGAACAGGAAGCCAGCAATAAAAAGTCACGTTGAGCTAGTTTATCAGGAGAAGTTATCCAAAAAGCTCCTGATACAAGACACAGAAGAGTTAAGGGCACAGGCACAGCACGATTTGGGGAGATGGTGAGAATTATACAGGAGAGGGTAGATAGGGAAGAGCTGAGATCAAAAGGGGCAAACAGTCTCGTGGGGTTTAACACTTTTCATTGTGCCAGGAGAGATGAGGAATTAATGAGGCAAGATGCCAAAGTGGTACAAGATTTGAAATAATTGTAAGTAAAAGAGATTCAGTTAAAAGAAAGAGAGATTGAAGGTATAAAACAGCAAAAGGAAGAAGGCCTCCAACTTGTGAAGCAGTTAAAAGAGGGAGAAATACACCATTTAAGACAAGAAATTGGCCAATTAAACCACAGTATTAAGCAATTAGAAAGAGGGGCCGAACAGGCAGCTTCACTGCTACAGCAACAAAGTCTTTCAAATTTAAATGCCACCGCAGCCGTTGTTGAAGCAAATGTAAACAAATTAGAGTTAAAAAAATATAAATTGGAAAATATGAGGCTCCAGCAAGAGATAGATGCTAGAGCTGCATTAAGAGAAGTCATTAAGAAGCTACATAGGGAAGCAGATCAATCCCAGTGCCAACTAGAAATAGCGAGGCTAAAAAGTAAGCTAGGGGAGCAGCAGGCCCTGGTATCCGCAGTAGCACGGGGAGTCATAACAGAGACAGCAGAAGGGGAAAAGGGGGAAACAGATTGGGAAGAGGAAGGAAGTCAGTATAATCCCCAGGAGACTGGTGTAGAATGGGATACCTTGGAGACACAAGAGCCAATCGTAGCCATAGTAACCACTTCTTCGCGACATAATGCACACAGCAATATCACCAGTAACCATATCTACTCACGGCCCATGTCTGGTGCTGACGCCACGGCATGTAGCCACGAGTTGGGGCCCATTAATGATGGGGACGACCCACTGGAAGTTAATAGGAGGTGGGCAAATTTCAGGAGGGGTCACCCCGAGTTGGAAGAGGGAGACTTACCATGAGTCCTCCTCTTGGCCTGTTCCACTTCCCGAAAAGATAATCTGCCAGACGCAGTCCTCCAGCCTGGCGCAGCGACCGATGCACTCATGACCGGGATCCTAAACCATTTAGGGAGCCAAAACTTGAATTTAGTGGCTCTGCTTAATCAGACCAAGCAGCGCCCAGAAGAGACCCCTAGAGCCTTCAGTAATCGCCTGTACGATATCTATCAACGTATGCAGAACCAGGCACACGCAAATGCTACAGTAGGAAAGAATCAGGAACAATTTAAATCGATGTTCCTGACCCAACTCTATCCTTTAGTTAAAACCACCCTGGGAAAAGCCATGAGGCCCACCAATCAGTGGACAGATATAGAGACCAACACTCAAATAGCCTGGGAGATGGTAAAAGACCGTTAAAGGTGAAGTCACTACCCCCTGCAAATAAACCAGTGTCAATGGTGGAGGGATCTCGAAACTACCCTTTAAGGGACAGTGCTTTAATTGTAAGAAGGTAAGCCACCTAGCAAAAGACTGCAGCAGACCCAGACCAGCACCAAATCATGATGTAACACATAGATACCTCCTGAGGGATGAATCCAAGCCCTCTGGGACAGATGAGCGACTGGATCAATTGATGACCATTATACAAACCCAAATTGCCATGGGGAGGATGCAAAATAATTTACCGGTGCACGCAATCGCCGATGCACACTCATTAGAGGGACCCATTCAAGGATCAACCCTATAACTGGGTTCGGCCTCCAAAGATTGGTCGGAAGTGGGGTTCCGACATGATGGTAGCAGGAGACCAGCAGTCCGTGTTGTCTTAAAAGGGGGCAGGCAGCAGATTATGCTTATCGATACTGGCTCATTCATTACCATCATCCACACCCCATACCCTAAACGCCATGCGGCGGCGGGCAAGGGTTATATGACCCTTAAAGGGTTTAACAGTGATACTGAACTTCAGTTGGGAGGCCTCACCTGTAAGGTCCCAGCGCCGATGCTAATGACCACCCCCGATGGAATGGGAATTTTAGGGACTGATGTGTTGGATCAGTATGGCGCGGTGATAGATTATAATCAGGACTGTGTTTGGATGGGATTGGGAGATAAGGCAGGAGTGATAGAAATTTCAGATGCTCACTCAGCTTTTGCTATTAAAAGGCCATCTGAGTATGATCCTCCGGGGAGCGAAAATTAAGCTGTGGCAAAATTAATTCGGGAACACCAACGGTGTTTGCCACATGTAAGCATGACTGTGGAAAAATGGCAGGCGAGGAATCTATTGAGGGACCCCTCCACTCATTCACTAAACAGTACCCCATCCCAAGGGAGAGTCACCCTTACATCCGAGACACCAGAAAATCCCTAGTCGAGCAGGGTGTTCTTAGGACAGGCACTTTCACAACCAATTCACCCACATGGCCGGTTAAAAAGCCTGATAGCAGCTGGCGACTGACTATTGATTACAGAAAGTTACATTCTGTAACACCAGCCTGCTCACCGGTAATAAGAGAAACTCCCACCATATTATCTCAAATTCCTGCTGGTTCCAAGTACTTCTCGACCCTCGACATCGCCAATGGATTCTGGAGTATCCTTGTTAAAGGGGAAGATCAGTACAAATTTGCATTAACATTTGAGGACCAGAGCTATACCTGGACATGTTTGCCTCAGGGGTTCCACAATGCCCCCACGATATTCCACAAAAGAATGGCTGTAATTTTAAAAGACTTTTCCCGCCCTACCTCCTTGCTGCAGTATGTAGATGACCTACTGCTGGCAACCGACAGCATGGAGGAGCATCTGTCCCTTTTGCGCGAACGTTTGACATTGTTGGCTCAGGCAGGACTAAAGATGAATCCCCATAAGGCTCAATTAGTAAAAGAACGGGTCACCTTTCTAGGAGTGTCCATTTCTCCAGAGGGATCATCCCCCGACTCACACAAGCGGCTGCCATTACCCACTTCGAAAACAGCCCTACGATCCTTCTTGGGTTTGATGGGGTACCAAAGGAACTTTATCCCAGCCTTTGCAGAGTGTGCAAAGCCCCTGTATGATTTAATAAAACTGCAGGGTGATGACATACGCCCGGCATGGACTGATACCTACACCCAGTCTGTGGCTAAATTAAAAACTGCAGTGATACAGGCCGCATGTCTGATCCCTCCTGACCCCACGCAGCCCTTCCATTTGGAGGTCGGGCCACAGAGCAAAGCCTCACTGCAGTTCTGTGCCAAATGCGAGCTGATCGACTACAGCCCATTGCATATGCATCTCGAATCCTGTAGGGGGCAGAAAAGACGTATACCGCATGCGAGCCCCACCTACTGGCCGTCTCCTGGTCGGTACATCACTTTACCTTTATTACTGGGTTACAGGCTACAATCCTGCACAGCGGACACACACCTCTCAAACTACTCATGAAACCTGGAGATTCACTAGCTTCCTCGCAGCGCCTCAGCAAATGGACATTGGATTTTATGGAAAGAGACATTGATACCATTTCCAGACCCACCACTTTGCTGCCACAAATTTCTGATCTATGAGGGGGACCCGCATGAATGTTCGCTACCCCTGATTAACTTTGAGACCCATCCTGTGCAAAAAGAGCCCATACAGGGTGCCCCAGGTGTCTACATCGATGGGTCCTCATATCACATTGAAGGATCCCCTCACACCGGGTATGCTGTGGTATTGCCAGAAAGAACCATCCAGCGAAGATGCAACAGACATTCTTCACAATATGCAGAAATCACCACACTTCTAACTGCTGTAAAGGAAACCTCAGATTGACCCGTGAATATTTGGTCCAATTGTGCCTATGTTATAAACACCATGCTCTCCTTGCCCCTATACCACAAAAATGATTATTGTACGATAAACGTAAGGCCCTGGTCCATGGGCCCTGGTTACGGCTGCTCTGGTCATACCTTAAACAGCGATCCCAGCCCTGCTTCATTTATATGTATTTATGTATTTATATAATTTGATTTGTAACAGTCAGGAGTGACAATCAGCAGGTGTGAGGTCTTGCACTTTTACCGAGAATGTTTTACTCAAAACCTGCGGTCACAGTGTACATCTTTAGGTAAAGAATGATAATAATCGTAATAATCATGATTACATAAGTCGATTATGTGTTGTATCAGTGTCTGTGACAGTACCCAGCAATGATATCACGCAATGATCTCATGCCATGTCGTCCTGTCACCTTTTATAGAAGAAGCTATCAACGATGAGGTCCATGCAAAGGCGAACGGGTGGGGGGCCACCAATCCCCAACGACATCACTGAGATGGAGGAGCGAGTGCTCGCACTTGTGGGGAAGCACACCCGGACAGCCACGGAAGCATCTGCAGACCCTGAAGGAATGCCACGTGAGTAAAGCTTACACCACTGCGTGATGTAAATCAATAGATGCCACACCCACTCATATCCAAACAATCATAATAAAGATGATTTCTAAAAGTGTCATATAAATAATGCTGGCCTAATGAAAATCATTGCAATGCACAATGTGTTGATGGTCATGAAATGTGATGTCTGTGATGATTTTGAGAGCGGTGGTGCTTTTGTCGTGCATATACTGTGTGTACTGCTGGACTCACCTTGTGACCCAAGCACCCCCTTCTCCTCTAATAACCTCATTTGTGTTTTGCAGCTCAGCCAGCAGCGTGGCCCCAGGCAAGACCACAGAGGCCAGAAGGTGGGGGCGCGGGGCCGGACTCACCGGACGATCCTACATCTGGTGCTGAGGAGCTCCGATTCTCGCCCGTCAATCCGCTGGGTCTGTTCTCCACGGATGAGTGGACTTTGATGAACCTACATTGTCATGCTCCAGAAGCCATTCCACCCCAAGGCCATCTATTGGTCCTCCAGTCATTCCCGCCTCCACTCTGGAGGTACCAGCCCCAAGCACCTCTCCACAGGGCACCCCATTTGTCCCCAGGACGGCGCCGACCCCGCGGAAGCCTGTGGATGCAGCAGGTCTGTTCCACAAGTGCGACATGACAGCGGAGAGATGGTACAGTTGTCCAGGAGGACTGTAGACATTGGTGTCCAGTTCATCGAGGCATTGGGGGGCATATCCCGACACCTGGCCACAATGACCGAGTTCATTCTGCACATGGTGGAGTCCCTGGATGCGATAGCCAGGAACACTGCTGCCACAGGCCTCCCCAGTGGTCCCCGAGCGCGGCACTCCACCCCTAGGTTCTGCACCACCACTGCGAACGACAGATGAGAGCAAGGACCAAGATCCTGCTTCTGCATCAGAGAATGTTGCCCCCTCGGCACCCCCCGCTCCCGTACCCGTGCAACCAACGCATCTGCCTTCAACCCCCCAATGAGGCACCGCCTGAGGAGCTCCTCAGCCAGGCGCTGTGGAGTGAGGAGGGGAAGGGGTCGAGGTGGGGAGAAGAAAAGTGAAGTGCATGTGTGCAGGTGATGGCTGTGTTATATCTCCATCTGGGTGTATGCATTTTTTTGCAATGTATGAGGGCTGGGGACCTCCTGCTTTGCCTTTGTATTCTGTGTTGGTGGACATGTTGAACATGTGATTTATGTCAATGGTGGAAAAAGTGGTGTGTTATTGGCTTTGATATTTATGATTTCAGACCAATGTTGGTATTAAACTTTTGTTATTGTACATAACCTTGTTGCGCATTGTCTCAGATAGCTGGACCGTTACACACTGGTGATTCCTTACCATGAAAGGGTTAACTACAACTTAACATCAATCAACGTAAACTTTAGCTGGCACCAAGGTGATGGGCACCATTGATGTCTCAGCTGCACACACACAGCAGTGTGTCAGCATTGTCACTCTTTCAGGCAAATCTTTCCGATATCAGTTCCTCACAAAAGAGTAGGATTTAACAAATGCCAGCCACACCGCTGGCGTTCATCTTGGTTAGTTCCACTTTTTGTGGACGGTTTTTTGAGTGAGCGATATTCTGGGTGATATGTGCGCGAGGTGGTGAAATTGACAATGTACGATCTCCATGGCCACTAGTTTGGGTAAATATGCTCTTTACGACAAAAAACAGTGCTCGGGTGTTAATATTGAATCTCGGCGTTAATTCCATGCGGAAAGTAACACTGGGCGATTTTATTGGTGTTCAATTCACCCATTCTGCTGATTCCGCCCCCAAAAAGTGGGCGGGCGGTAATATTTTTTCTTGCCGTTAAGCCCATTGGGAAAATAACGCTCGGTGATGAGTCTCCTAAAAAAGCCCGTCAGTTTCCATTTTGTACCAAAATGGGCAATATCTGGGCATTATACCTCATTTCAGCAGTAAAATGGGCTTTAAGTGGGCGTTAAGCATGCAAAAAACGTGGAAGTTCTAGCCCTTGGTTCCCTAGTATTTCTCGGACATCATTTGTGTCCTCTTCCGTGAAGACAGACCCAAAGTATTTATTTAATTGTGTTGCCATTTCCTTGTTCCCCTTGATAAATTCTCCCGTTTCTGACTGTAAAGGACCTACATTTGCCTTCACTAATCTTTTTCTTTTTACGTACTTGTAGAAACTTTTACAGTCGGTTTTTATATTCCTTGCAAGTTTACTCTCATACCCCATTTTTCCCCTCTTAATTAATGTCTTGGTCCTTTTTTGCTGAATTCTAAACTGCTCCTAATCCTCAGGCTTGCTACTTTTTCTGGCAACTTTGTATGACTCCTCCTTGGACCTAATACTATCCTTAATTTCTTTTGTTAGCCATGGTTAGGCCACTTTTCCTTTTGCTTTTTTACACCAGAAAGGAATGTATAACTGTTGCAATTCATGCATTTGTTCCTTAAATGTTAGCCATTGCCTATCCACCATCATGCCTTTTAATGAATCTTCCCAATCTATCATAGCCAATTCATTCCTCATACCTTCGTAGTTTCCTTTGTTTAGATTTAGGACCCTAGGTTCGGATTGACCTACTTCATTTTCCATCTTAATAAAGAATTTAATCATGTTATGGTCTCTCTTCCCTAAAGGACTCCACACAATAAGACTTAATTAACTCCTTTTCATTGTACAATACCCAATCTAGGATAGTCTGTTCACTAGTAGACTCCTCAACATACTGGTCTAAAAAACCATCTCGTACACACTCCAGGAATTCATCTGCCACAGTATTATTACTAATTTGATTTGGCCAGTCTATATGTAGATTAAAGTCAACTACGATTACTTTAGTACCCTTGTTACATGCATCTCTAATTTCCTGTTTGATGCCGTCCCCTCCATTACCAATACTGTTTGGAGGCCTATAGACAACTCCCACCAATGTTTTCTGCCCCTTGGTGCTCCTTAGCTCCACCCAGACTGATTCTACATCTTGATTTTCTGAGCCAATATCCTCTCCCACCATTGCGCTGATTTCATCCTTTACTAACAACGCCACACCACCTCCTTTTCCTTTTTGCATGTCCTTCCTAATTATCAAATATCCTTGGATATTCAGTTCCCAACCCTGGTCACCCGCAACCATGTCTCCATAATTGCAACTGTAATGTATCGGTTTACATCTATTTGCGCTGTTAATTCGTCTACCTTATTGTGGGTGCTTCGTGCATTCAGATATAGTGCTTTTAGATTTGTCTTTTTAACATTATTAGACAAATTAACTTTATTTTGTACTATAGCCCTATTTGTCTTATCACTATTTTTTCTTACTTGGACCCTATTTGTTAGTGCACTCTTGTGTTTGTATGCTCTGTCCCTTCCTGACATAATCTGGATATCCTTACCACAATCACTTTCCTGCATTGTTTCCTTTTCTTTTCTCGTTAGCATTCTAGATTTCTCTCCACTATGACCCTCCTCCCCCCCTCCCGCCGCATCCCACCGCCCCCCCCTCCCCCACACCTTATTTAGTTTAAAGCCCTGTCTACCTCCCTAGTTATTCGATTCGCTAGAACTCTGGTCCCAGCATAGTTCAGGTGTAGTCCGTCCCCACAGAACAACTCTCTCTTTTCCAAGTATTGGTGCCAGTGCCCCACAAATCGAAACCCACTTAGAAACATAGAAACATAGAAAATAGGTGCAGGTGTAGGCCATTCAGCTCTTCGAGCCTGCACCGCCATTCAATAAGATCATGGCTGATCATTCCTTCAGTACCCCTTTCCTGCTTTCTCTCCATACCCCTTGATCCCCTTAACCGTAAGGACCATATCTAACTCCCACTTGAATATATCCAATGAACTGGCATCAACAATTCTCTGCGGCAGGGAATTCCACAGGTTAACAACTCTCTGAGTAAAGAAGTTTCTCCTCATCTCAGTCATAAATGGCCTGCCCCTTATCCTAAGACTGTGTCCCCTGGTTCTGGACTTCTCCAACATCGGGAACATTCTTCCCGCAACCAATCTGTCCAGTCCCGTCAGAATCTTATATGTTTCTATGAGATCACCTCTCATCCTTCTAAACTCCAGTGAATAAAGGCCCAGTTGATCCAGTCTCTCCACATATGACAGCCCAGCCATCCCTGGAATCAGTCTGGTGAACCTTCGCTGCACTCCCTGAATAGCAAGAACGTCCTTCCTCAGACTAGGAGGCCAAAACTGAACACAATATTCCAGGTGAGGCCTCACTAAGGCCCTGTACAACTGCAGTAAGATCTCCCTGCTTCTAAATTCAAATCCCCTAGCTATGAAGGCCACCATACCATTTACCTTCTTTACCGCCTGCTGTGCCCACTTTCAGTGACTGATGAACCATGACACCCAGGTCTTGTTGCACCTCCCCTTTTCCTAGTCTGCCGCCATTCAGATAATATTCTGCCTTCGTGTTTTTGCCCCCAAAATGGATAACCTCACATTTATCCACATTATACTGCATCTGCCATGCATTTGCCCACTCACCTAACCTGTCCAAGTCACCCTGCAGCCTCTTAGCATCCTCCTCACAGCTCACACCGCCACCCAGTTTAGTGTCATCTGCAAACTTGGAGATATTAGACTCTATCCCTTCATCCAAATCGTTAATGTATATTGTAAAGAGCTGGGGTCCCAGCACTGAGCCCTGCGGCACTCCACTAGTCACTGCCTGCCATTCTGAAAAGGACCCGTTTATCCCGACTCTCGGCTTCCTGTCTGCCAACCAGTTCCCTATCCACATCAGTCTATTGCCCCCAATACCATGTGCTTTGATTTTGCACACCAATCTCTTGTGCGGGACCTTGTCAAAAGCCTTTTGAAAGTCCAAATACACCACATCCACTGGTTCTCCCTTGTCCATTCTGCTAGTTACATCCTCAAAAGATTCGTCAAGCATGATTTCCCTTTCATAAATCCATGCTGACTTGGTCCGATCCTGACACCACTTTCCAAATGCGCTGCTATTTCATCCTTCATGATCGATTTCAACATTTTCCCCACTACTGATGTCAAGCTAACCGGTCTATAATTACCCATTTTCTCTCTCCCTCCTTTTTTAAAAAGTGGTGTTACATTAACTACCCTCCAGTCCATGGGAACTGATCCAGAGTCGATAGACAGTTGGAAAATGATCACCAATGCATCCACTATTTCTAGGGCCACTTCCTTGAGCACTCTGGGATGTAGACTATCTGGCCCTGGGGATTTATCGGCGTTCAATCTCATCAATTTCCCAAACACAATTTCCCGCCTAATAAGGATATCCTTCAGTTCCTCCTTCTCACTAGACCCACTATCCCCTAGTACCTTCGGAAGGTTATTTGTATCTTCCTTCGTGAAGACAGAACCAAAGTATTTGTTCAATTGGTCTGCCATTTCTTTGTTCCCCATTATAAATTCACCCGAATCTGACTGCAAGGGACCCACGCTCGTCTTCACCAATCTTTTTCTCTTCACATATCTATAGAAACTTTTGCAGTCAGTTTTTATATTCCCTGCAAGCTTCCTCTCATACTCTATTTTCCCCCTCTTAATTAAACCATTAGTCCTCCTCTGTTGAATTCTAAATTTCTCCTAGTCCTCAGGTTTGTTGCTTTTTCTAGCCAATTTATATGCCTCTTCCTTGGCTTTAACACTATCCTTAATTTTCTTTGTTAGCCACGGTTGAGTCGCCTTCCCAGTTTTATTTTTACTCCAGACAGGGATGTACATTTGCTGAAGTTCCTCCATGTGATCTTTAAATGTTTGCCATTGCTTATCCACCGTCAACCCTTTGAGTATCATTTGCCAGTCTATTCTAGCCAATTCACGCCTCATACCGTCAAAGTTACCTTTCCTGAAGTTCAGGACCCTAGTTTCTGAATTAACTTTGTCACTCTCCATCTTAATAAGGAATTTTACCATATTATGGTCACTTTTCCCCAAGGGGCCTCGCACAACAAGATTGCTAATTAGTCCCTTCTCATTACACATCACCCAGTCTAGGATGGCCAGCTCCCTGGTCGGTTCCTCTACATATTGGTCAAGAAAACCATCCCGAATGCACTTCAGGAAATCCTCCCACCACAGTGCTACCAGTTAGGTTAGCCCAATCAATGTGTAGATTAAAGTCGCCCATGATTACTGCTGTACCTTTATTGCACACATCCCTTATTTCATGTTTGATGCTGTCCCCAACCTCACTTCTCCCAAACCAACCTCTGAACCACGCATTCATCTCCCTGATTCTATTGACTCTATGCCAATTTGCTCGTGGCTCAGGTAATAATGTCGTTCTGTTTTTCAATTTAGACAATGAGCCACATAAGGAGATATCAGGATAAATGTTCAAAAGCTTGGTCAAAGAGGTAGGTTTTCAGGAACATCTTAAAGGAGTAGAGAAATGGGGAGAGGTTTAGGTGGTTTCACTTCATAAATTATACATAGTTCAAAAGTAGGATCATTAGATAAAACAGTGTGAGTGGTGTATGCTGCAGTTTGGGTCCCAAAGGGTGTATTTTGGAATTTGCAATCTGCGGGGCCGCTGGCCCCGACTTAAGCTTCCCTCAAAGATCTTGCGATCCCTGTGGTGAGAAGTTTGAGTTTGCCAACGCAAATTTGAAATGAACGAAGTGTAGTAGGAATCCCCTAGCGTGACCTGCTGTGACGTCAACGAGCTGTCTAAGCAGCCAATCAAAATGTTGAATTCTCACAGACAGCGAACCAGGAAGTGGGTAAGTTCTTAAAAAAAATTTAAATGTTAGAGAGAGAAAAACAAAGATTGGGGCTCTCACATAGGGAAAAGGCAAACCTGAAATAAAGATGAACAAACTTAAAAAAAATGTTTCTTTAAAGTCTCTTAAAAAATGTTTTTTTCTAAAACAGATAAATTTGACACTGCACAAAATTAAAATGACTTTTTCAGGCCCATAACCTTTGTTTAGCAATTAATACACTGTTAAAATCCCAGTTACACCTAATTCCTTTGTCTAGAAATTGGCCTCCATACCGAGCGGGCACAGCGAGATGAACGACTCCTGCTAAATTCGCTGGGAAGTTTGCAGTGGCGGTAGGACATTGAGGGGTGGGGGGGCACAGTGCAGCCTGTGGGAAGCAATGAATGGCAGACCACAACTTCCGGATTTCCGCATTAGGCTGTGCGTGTGCTAAATCCCAAAGTTGCAGTCAGTTTCAGAGGCGGACTGATGGCGAACGCTGGCAGTTCGCCATCACCAGGGTCGCAAATTCCGGGCCATTAAATTGTCAAAGAAAGAATCCCCAACTGTTCATCTCTCCTGGAGATAAAGTAACAAATAATTTTAAACCAAAAAACCCCCTGAAATGTTTGTATGTTATGCATGTATTATGATGCCCAACACGACTACCAAAGGAATCCCACAAGGATTGGAGGTGTCTGTTGTGTATGCATGCCTGTTTACTGTGTGATGTCTGAAACACTGTTATGCAACACTGAATGTACCCTTACACTGTACACACCTTATCTGTACACCAGAGGGTGCTGCTGCTGGAGACCTAAGGGTTGCCTGCACACTGCGGGTAGCTCAGTATAAAAAGGAACTCACAGCTTGTTGTCGTCACTCAGGAGTTGCTAATAAAGGACTACAGGTCTACACAGTTTAAGTATCATACCCTGCCTCGTGGAGTCATTACTAAAGGTGCCTACGTACACTACAACTAGCGACGGCAATACGAGGTCACGAACCACACGCTCAGCATGTTGAATCTAAGATTCTTTCAGCAATTTACCGATGGGGAAGATTGGGACGCTTTTGTAGAAAGATTGGAACACTTAAGGAGACTGGCTGCACCGTGCGCCTTTGGCGACCACCTAAATGACGCACTAAGGGACTCTAAACCGACGAGAGCAGTGCACCGCATTGATACTTCTAAAGGCAGAAACGCTGCCCCGAGTCCCGCAACCCTGAGTCCGCCATATGGGGCAAACCGGCTAGCCCCGTGCTGGTGCTGTGGAGGAAACCACAGGGCCCACCAGTGCCGCTACAAAGACTATACATGTAAAGAGAAATGGCACCTTCAAAGGATGTGTAGAGAAAGCTTTACTCACCGCATCTCTGATGAGTTGGCTGATCACCGGGGCTCCGACACAGAGGAAGGTGAAGTTGCTCAACCCCTGGAAGAAGAGTATGGAACTCATACCTGCTCCACCGAAAGTTCTCCATGGACAATGAAAGTAGACGTCGACAGAGTCCCAGTTTCTATGGAGAGCGACACAGGGGCGAGCCAGTCTGTGATGAGCCAAGCGACCTTTGAAGAACTTTGGACGTATCCCACCAATCGACCACAACGGCATCCTGTCCAAGTGAAGCTGCTCCCAGGCCTCCGGGCTCCGGCAATCGACCTCGAACATGGATCCATCATAGCATCCGGAGATTCCACTGTCCAGCTCAACTGCCCACAGCACTCTGGCGAAATCTCCGAGACCGAGGATCCAAACTCCACTTTCCGGGCGGGGGCAGCACTCCAAGAGGTGAACAGCGTCGAAAGAAATGGATTCCCGATGTCCAGGGTCGAACCTGTGGAAGGAAAGAGCACCACAGCCTATCTACTGGAAAGCCAGAAAATGGCTGCCGCAGCACAAGGAAAAAAACTTGTAATCAAAATGGCCACGGCCATAACAAGAGTGAGCATAGAAGAGCATCACATGACACCGAGCGGCCAATCGAATTTGAAGGCTCCCTTAAAGGAGACCGGTAACCAAATAAATTTAAAGGGGAAGTTTCAACTATTTGAGTACACGGACTTTAAAGCTAAAGATACGATTAAAGGGTGCAAGTATGAAAATATATGCAATGTAACAATGAATTGTGATGCTGGCTTAATTAATATACTAATGAGATGAATGCAGGTGTCATTAAGGTTAAGAACAAGTTTATTATGCTTAACAATAATGATAGAGAATGTGAAATGCCTAATGTAACCATGTCTGTTGAAACCAGGACACCCAAAAGTGATACAAATGCTAGAATGTAAAATGCAGGCTCGACTATGTATGATCAGAGCCAAGGTGTCATGTATACCGGTAGGACACTGCCAAAGGACATTGAGTCCTACGGGGACCATGCTGATGCCAATGGAATCCCCCTGTGGGAGACCCCCAGGTCCAGCAGGCTACCTGACCATGTAGCCTGGACCTTTGGAATGAATGTGATGCCCCTTGCAGGACACACACACAGCCAGTGGGAGCAGACCCACTACAGGGACAGTGGTCAATGGCAACCGGTACCAGACCAGCCCTACAGCCCCTGGCCATCAGGGCCAACCCCAGGAGCATGAGGCCAATACCCTCCAGCTTCCCTGGCAAACCCTGGGATGACCTGACCCTCATCCCAATTGGTGGACAAGGAGCCCACCCAGTCTTGTGGCCCTGCACACCACCCACTGCTGCCATGCCTACCGCCATCCCCCCGAGGGATCCCACAACAGTGACATCCACTTGGTCTGTGTGTGAGGGAGGGGAAACGTACGAGGCCAGCCTCAAGCACAGGGGTCACACCTGGCAACCACACAACCCTCACCACAACCTCCCATAGCCCACCACTGATCACCTCCCCTGGTCATGGCAATAAGGATATGAAAAATGCTGTTGTGTATGCATGCCTGTTTACTGTGTGATGTCTGAAGCACTGTTATGCAACACTGAATGTACCTTACACTGTACACACCTTATCTGTACACCAGAGGATGCTGCTGCTGGAGACCTAAGGGTTGCCTGCCCTGTCATTACTCAGGAGTTGATAATAAAGGACTACAGGTCTACACAGTTTAAGTATCATACCCTGCCTCGTGGAGTCATTACTAAAGGTGCCTACGTACACTACAGTGTCATTGTGCATGGGCCTCCAAATCCAAAGGGAACTTATGAGCGGTTTGCTCCGAGTTCCATCGATGCAGTATGAATGCATCCTATTATGAAATTATGGTCCCAGGTTCCTCAGATAATTCAACTGATATCTGTTAAACCTCTTATCTGAGTGTCAGACTCTACATAATAAGAACATAAGACATAGGAGCAGGTGTAGGCCACCTGGCCTCTCGAGCCTGCTCCACCAGTTAATAAGATCATGGCTGATCTTAGTAAAGCTCCATTGTTGCCGATAGGAAAAATCCTGCTTCTGGCTAGATTTCAGAACCTTTAAAACCTGAGGTATCAGCAATAAAAATTCACAGCTCCTAACACTTAAAAGAAATGAGGGCTAAACTTTCCAGTTTGCGCCACCACCGCCTGTATCTCAGCAGTAATTGGACGTTTAGAAGAAAATGATTAAACAATACCGCCCGATCTGCGCTGAGAATTAAAGCATTAATTTTCACCTGATGGTATCTCGGCCCTGTGGGGACAGCAGTCTGCGGCAACAGGCGGTCTTAGTCCTCATGTACGGCCGGCTTGATCCAGACTATTCTTACTGTGCATGAGCCAAATTCTTTTTTTCTTCTTTTTGTGCGTATGTGCAATGGTTGGTGGGGTTTTTTTTGCGCATGAGCAGATTTTTTTTTAAACCACGTTTCGGGGGTCAAGAATCATCCCACACATGTACGTTTGAGTAAGGAAGGGCTAAGGAAAAAGGGAGAGTAGACTTCCCTACAATTGACGATTTATCTAATTATAACTAAAATGGACCGCGAATTAATGGTCGCGATGGAGGTGGAGTCGGAGGCAAAGGTTGGAGGGAGGAAAAGGGCTAAGTGCTTTTCAATGGAAGCGCAAGCTGCGTTAGTGCACGAGGTGGAAGCGCGCTGAGACTGATTGACCCGGGGTGGTCGTGGCGAGCCCAGCCCCCAGTGTATCAGCGAATATGGGCAGAAATTGGCGAGGCGGTGTCCTCGGTCGCCCAGATCCGTCAGGAGCCAGTCCAGTGCAGAAAGCACTGGAACAGCATTGTTTCAGGTGCAAGAGTAATAAATGTAATAATTCAATGATTCATTAGTTCAAATTTGAAAGTGCCATACTGTGCATTTCTAAATATCGCTAAATTTGGAGTTACTATAAACGATGTTATTATATTGTTTTGCTTTAATTAATAAGATGTGTTCATCATGCATAAGGAAGGTGACGGTGCCTTACTGGGACAGAGTTGAAAAGCATTGAGGGTGCTCACTAGTACTTGTGCAATTATATTAAACCATGGTTTTGTCGTATTTTCAGAAAAAAATCGCTTTCAACCGAGGCGAGCGTCGCCACACTGGGGGAGGGCCAGCAGAGCAGCAGGAGCTGAGCGACCCGGAGGAGTGGGCCGCAGCCTTCACTGCGGTGCATGATCGCTCGGACACTCGTGGTGGTGCTGATCCAATGCTGGCGCTACCTGAGTAATGCATGGTCCCTGGGATGTGCATAAATTATACTGTACTCTAAAGCTAGTACCAGTCTGAAATAATGTTGCATCTCCTCATATTCATGCACAATGTAAGCTATAAAATGTAACCTTCACCCTCCCTCCTTCCCTCACTCCCTCGCCATTCTGCTTAGCTATTCTGTCTTGTTTTATAGCTGAAGAGGAGCACGTAGTAGTGTTTACAGAGGAGCAGGAGCCGGAGAATGACCTTGCTCAAGTGCACCTAATGCTCGACCCGCCACAGGAAGTTGCCCTCGAGGAGGTGCTGCAGTCCGAATCAATTTTTCATGGATTCGCCTCCGAGGAAGTGGCCGGACCAAGCATTGTGCAGCAGTGTACACCGAGTGTTGTAGTCCCCATGTGTAATCCAAGGAGGCTGCTTCGGAATGAGATCCGTGCAACAAGACAGGCAGACGCAGAGATGAACATGGTTGTGCTGACTAGGGCGAGTGTCGACATAGGTCGACAACTCCTTGAGGCAATTGGTGCACTCACACAAGAGGTCGCTTCGCAATCAGCGCGCCATTCGGAGGAGGCATTGATTCAGGCCGGGGGAGGGGGAGGGGCAGGGGTACGCGCAATCCAAATAAACATTTGGTGTCAGGTGGAGGGGGGAAGGCGCTGGTCACAAATTAAATAAAAATGTTTCCTGTCTCGTTCAATGATTGTGTGGTGGTGGGGGGGGGGGGGAGTGGTGGGGGGAGCTGGGGAAGGTGAGTTGGTGTACGTTGTTGGCTAATGTTAATATTGTTAATATAAAAATGTTTTGTGGTGTGTTAACTGTTAGTGGGTGGGTGGCTGGGTGGGTGGGTGTTAGTTTAATATGAAAAATTGTTTACTGCTTGGGGTGTTGTGTTGAGTGTTAAAAGTGCATTGTTGACTTATTCAAACCTTGTTCATTTTTTTCATTTTAAGTATTTATCATTATTTAATAATTATTTATAATATATTAACTTTTTATTTCTTAATTTACTTTACACTCAGCCTTTTCAAAATTTAAATAACTTTTATTGATTTAATTTTTGCTGTGTCTCACTCACTTTTGCTAAATGAGGGGTCAACAATCAATACAATCAATGTAAGTGTTACAAACAAGGGACATTTTAACTGAACTCGTAACCATTCAAGCAAAGTGTTTATTTATGAGCTGCTGACGTAACAGTCTGGCTGCTGTGTAAGCGCCGCAGGTCTTCTCCAGCGGTGCTGGGTGGATCGTATCCTGGTTTCATCGCCAGACTCCTCCTCGACCTCCTGTTCCTCACCTTCCTCTTCCACTTCTCTAACTGGCTCGTCCACTCTGTCTTGAGGTGCACCTGCAGGCCCCTGCGGCATTTCCTGCCTCCTTCTATTGCCAAGTTGTGCAACAGGCAGCACACCACAATGAACTCCGCGACCTGCTCCGGATGGTATTGTAAGTTGCCTCCAGAGTGGTCCAAGCATCTGAAGCGCTGCTTCAGTACTCCAATTGTCTTTTCGACTATATTGCGTGTGGCTATATGGCTCCGATTGTAGTGATGTTCGGCACCTGTCTGAGGCTTACCGAGGGGGGTGAAGAGCCAGGTGGCGAGGCCATATCCTTTATCACCAAGCATCCAGCATTGATCTTGCGGCTGACTTTTAAAGAGGTCGGGGACAGTGCTCTCACGCAAGATGTGCGCATCATGAATGCTCCCTGGAAAATTGGCATTTACCGCCATGAGTATTTGATTGTGGTCGACAACAAGCTGCACGTTCAGGGAGTGAAATCTCTTTCGGTTCCAAAACACCTCTGCATCCTGTAAAGGTGCTCGCAGGGCGATGTGCGTAATATGTCCTTACTATACAGTATAAATGCACACGAGGCCCATACTTGAGAAAAGATCACTCTGTGACCAGTTACCTTTATTACCAAGACCTCAAGAGACAGACGGTGGGTGGAGCTTCCCCTTTTGTACCGGAGAGTCCAGGTTAGGAGTGTCTCCCACAAGTTCGCCCCCTGTGGTCAGTGTTCTCAAGGTATACAACTTAGGTCAGCTTATACATGACAGTTACAATGACAGTTGAATACATGACATCAACTCCCCCCCAAAGTCTTATTGGGATCACAGGTTAAGTCTCTCTGGTGGTTTACGCTCCCTTGTAGAGCGCCTGAGTTGGGGCTCTGGTTGTTGGGCGCTGGCCTAAGTGTCTGCTGTTTGCGGTGCCTCAGGCCTGTCCGGACTGCCCACAGTGACTGGGCTCTCCTCCACTTCGTTCCAGTGTTCAGTCACCTGTGGTGGAGTAAACTCTACGTCGTGTTCTTCCTCTGCTTCTTCTATGGGGTTGCTGAACCTCCTTTTTGTTTGATCCACGTGTTTGTGGCAGATTTGTCCATTGGTAAGTTTGACTACCAAAACCCTATTCCCCTCTTTGGCAATCACAGTGCCTGCAAGCCATTTGGGCCCTGCAGCGTAATTAAGGACAAAAACAGGGTCACTGACATCAATATATCGCGCCCTCGCATTCCTGTCATGGTAGTCACATTGTGACTGACGCCTGCTCTCAACAATTTCTTTCATAGTAGGGTGTATAAGGGATAACCTGGTTTTGAGCGTCCTTTTCATTAGCAGCTCTGCAGGTGGAACCCCTGTGAGCGAGTGTGGTCGGGATCTATTGGCCAACAGGAGGCGTGATAAGCGGCTTTGTAGGGAACCCCCTTGGATTCTGAGCATCCCCTGCTTGATTATCTGCACTGCTCGTTCTGCCTGGCCATTTGAGGCCGGCTTGAACGGTGCCGTTCTGACATGGTTAATTCCATTGCCTGCCATGAAGTCCTGGAATTCAGTGCTTGTGAAGCACGGGCCATTGTCGCTGACCAAGGCATCCGGTAGAACATGGGCGGCGAACATTGCCTGTAGACTTTCCTCTGTGGCAGAGGATGTGCTTGAATTTAAATGGCACACTCAATCCATTTGGAGTAGGCATCTACTACAACCAAAAACATTTTTCCCATGAAAGGACCTGCGTAGTCCACATGGATGCGTGACCATGGCTTGGCAGGCCAGGACCAGGGGCTAAGGGGGGCTTCCCTGGGTGCATTGCCCAGCTGAGCACACGTGTTGCACCTGCGAACACAAAGTTCCAGGTCTGCATCCATCCCTGGCCACCAAACGTGTGACCTGGCAATTGCCTACATCATGACAATGCCCGGGTGCTCATTGTGAATTCTCTGATAAACACCTCTCTGCCCTTCTGGAGCATGACTACTCAGTTTCCCCACAGTAGGCAATCGGTCTGAATCGAGAGTTCATCCTTGTGCCTATGAAACGGTTTAAACTCCTCAGGGCATGCCCCGTACGTGGCTGCCCAGTCCTCATTCAGGACACATTTCTTAACTAAAGGCAGTAGCGGGTCTTTATTTGTCCAGACTTTAATCTGACGGGCTGTCACAGGTGAGCCTTCGCATTCGAAAGCTTCAACAGCCATGACCATCTCAGCATCATGCTCAGCTGCCCCTTCGGTGGTGGCTAGTGGTAGCCTGCTGAGTGCATCGGCGCAGTTTTCAGTGCCCGGTCTGTGCCGAATTGTGTAGTCATATGCGGTTAACCTAAGTGCCCACCTGTGTATGCGGGCTGATGCATTCGCATTTATGGCCTTGTTGTGGGCCAAAAGGAACGTTAGGGGTTTGTGATCTGTCTCCAGCTCAAATTTCCTGCCAAACAGGTACTGGTGCATTTTTTTTACTGCATATACACATGCTAGCGCTTCTTTTTCGACCATCCCGTAGCCCCTTTCTGCCTGGGACAGACTTCTGGAGGCATAAGCTATCGGCTGCAACTGACCATTGGCATTCACATGCTGCAACACACACCCGACCCCATAGGACGACGCATCGCACGTTAAAACTAGTTTCTTACATGGGTAATATAACGTTAACAGTTGGTTGGAGCATAACAAGTTGCATGCTCTATCAAAAGCCCTTTCCTGGCTGTTCCCCCAGACCCATTCGCGACCTTTGCGTAGGAGCACAAGTAGCGGCTCTAGCAGCGTGCTCAATTTGGGAAGAAAGTTGCCAAAATAGTTCAGGAGCCCCAGGAACAAACGCAGCTCCGTCGTGTTACGGGGTCTGGGTGCTCTCTGGATCGCTTCCGTTTTGGACGCAGTAGATTTGATCCTGTCTATTGCTACCCTCCTCCCCAGGAATTCTACCTCTGGAGCTAGGAAGACGCTCTTCGCCTTTTTCAATCGCAGCCCTACCCGGTCCAGTCTGCGTAGCACCTCCTCCAGGTTGTGGAGGTGTTCTTCAGTTTTGCGACCCATGATGAGGATGTCGTCTTGAAAACCACCATCCTTGGAATCGACTTGAGGAGGCTTTCCATATTTCGCTGAAAGATCACGGCGGCCGAACGAATCCCGAGCAGACATCTGTTATACTCAAACAACCCCTTGTGTGTCGTGATGGTGGTCAGCTTCTTCGACTCACTCGCCAGCTCCTGGGTCACGTAAGCTGAGGTCAGGACCAATTTTGAAAAAAGTTTGCCACCGGATAGCGTCGCAAAGAGGTCCTCCGCTCTCGGTAGCGGGTACTGGTCTTGGAGTGACACCCGATTGATGGTGGCCTTGTAATCGCCACATATCCTGACCGGCCCATCCGCCTTGAGCACCGGCACGATTGGGCTCGCCCAGTCACTGAATTCGACTGGCGAGATGATGCCTTCCATCAGCAGGCGGTCCAATTCGCCTTCTATCTTTTCCCGCATCACGTACGGCACCGCTCTGGCCTTGTGGTGTACTGGCCTGGCGTCCGGGTTTATGTGAATCACTACCTTGGTCCCCATGAAAGTGCCGATGCCGGGTTGAAATAATAAGTCAAATTTGTCCAGGACCTGTGAGCATGATACTCTCACCACAGAAGAAATTGCGTTGACATCGCCCCATTTCTAGTTCATGACAGCAAGCCAACTCCTCCCCAGTAGTGCGGGACCGTCCCCCGGGACAATCCAGAGTGGCAACCTGTTCTCCGAATCTTTGTGGGTCACGACTACCGTGGCGCTGCCGAGCACCAGAATGATATCCTTTGTATATGTCCGTAGCAGTGCGTCAATCGGCAATAATTTTGGCCTCCTGGCCTTGGACACCCACAACCTTTCGAACTGTTTGATACTCATCAGGGACTGGCTGGCCCCCGTGTCTAGCTCCATTAATACTGGGATGCCATTGAGGAGCACTTTCATCATTATCAGTGGCGTCCTGGTATATGAATTGTATATGTGCTCCACATGAACTTGCTGAACTTCAGCTTCCAGTGATTTCCCCCAGTATTCATTTGACCTCGTAGGGCTTACATCGGGCCCATACTCCTCGTACATCAACCTGGCCGCAGGCTTCCTGCACATACGCGCCAAGTGACCGCTGACGTTGCAGTTTCTGCAGGTATATTGCTGATACCTGCAAGCTCTGGCTGGGTGTTTGCCTCCACACCTCCAGCATGAGCTGGAGGCCCTGTTGTTGGAAACAAAAGGTCCACTACCTGTCGATCGTCTCTGACTGTCTCTGTAACTGTCCTTAAGCGCACCATTGATAGGTGTTGATGGCCCCATTATTGGCCGCATTGTCCATTGCGATGGCATGAATCGCCAGTCAGCTAGCCATTGTCTCTGTTGAATTCCCCCTTTGGGTTCGACTGCATGCTGGGGCATGTCCGATTGCCCTTGTCTGCCTAGAGAACTGTGTGCCGCATTAACAAAGTCAACTCCCTGGTCGTTTGCCGCATTTGAGCGAAGATATTTGCCATAAATCATTCTGGTCTCTTCCTCCCCTGAGATAATTGTCTGGGCTATCAGAGCCGCCGCTTCCAAGGTCAAGTCTTTGGTCTCAATCAGTTTCCTGAAAACCCCAGCCTGCCCAATGCCCTCAATAAAAAAGTCTCGCAGCATCTCCGCTCTGCATGCATCTGGGAACTTACATAGGCTCACTAGTCGCCGGAGATTTCCCACGAAGTCTGGAACGCTTTGCCCTTCTCACCGCCGGTGCGTGTAAAACCGGTGTCTTGCCATGTGCATGTTGCTCGCCGGTTTAAGGTGTTCCCCGATCAACTTACTGAGCTCTTTGACCGCCTTGTCCGCCGGCTTCTCTGGCGCTAGAAGGTCCTTCATCAGGGAGTACGTTCTGGATCCACAAACCGTCAGGAGATGAGCCCTGCGTTTGTCGGCCAAATCCTGTCCCAACCATTCCTTAGTGATGAAACTTTGCTGTAGTTTCTCAATAAAGTCATCCCAATCATCACCAACATAGTACCTCTCTTCTGTGCTGCTAGTGGCCATGCTCGCATGGTTTAAATCCCAGTTTCTCATCGCCAATAATATGTCCTTACTATACAGTATAAATGCACACGAGGCCCATACTTGAGAGAAGATCACTCTGTGACCTGTTACCTTTATTACCAAGACCTCAAGAGACAGACGGTGGGTGGAGCTTCCTCTTTTATACCGGAAAGTCCAGGTTAGGTGTGTCTCCCACAAGTTCGCCCCCTGTGGTCAGTGTTCTTAAGGTATACAACTTAGGTCAGCTTATACATGGGTTACAATGACAGTTGAATACATGACATCGCGTATAGTCTATTGCACCTTGTACCTTCGGGGAGTTTGCTATTCTTGAGAATCCCACAGCCCTTTCACTCTGTGCCTCCCTGGTCATTGGGAAGTTTGTAAAGTCCATCCTGCGTGTGTAAAGCGCTTGTGTTACCTGCTGAATGCAGCAATGTGTGGTGTGCTGAGAGATGCAGCAACTGTTGCCAGCTGATGCCTGAAAGAAGCCCGATGCATAGAATTAAAGTGCCGCATTTACCTTAAACTCAACGGACAGAGAAGCTCTGATGGTGCTGGTAGGCTGCAGGTCTCCCTTAATTAGCTGGCATATCTCACAGACAACCTCCTTTCGGAAGCTCAGCCTTCTAACACATGTGTTCTCGGAAAAGTACAAATATGATCGCTTATCCTTGTAATTGCATTGGGTGTAAGGTCTCTTCCTCCTCAGCAGTCTACCACCTTTTTGAATGGGCACATAGTGCTCTCCAATAAACCTACTTCCTGCTGCATGCTGCAGCATGTAAATAGTAGCCAGTATTGGTAGAGAAATTACAGGCCCCATATTTTTAAAGGTAAATTTACTGAAAATTGTTCTAAAATTAATCAAATTTCATTAATATCTCATATCTCTCCTCAAATTAAAGACATTTTTTTATAAACTCTGAAATTAAAAGTATTCCTCCAAAACAACAATAAAATGCTCCAAAAAACGATTGAAGTTTAAACTGCAATTTATACAACTGCAGCTCCGATTTCAAAATGATGTCCACATCGCTGGGTCAGAGGCACTTAAGTGCACCCTTTACACATGATGTTGGTAGCGGCCGGTATTCTGGGCGAGTTTTAAAATTTTTTTGGAAAATAACGCTGGGCGATCTTGCGGGCGGTAAACAGGTGGCGCACGACATTATTGAGGGAAAACTGATGCCATCTACTGGGCGGTCGGCTGGAAATACCGCCGGCGATGATTTGAACCTGAAAATACTGCCGGCAGTAATCGGGCGATATATGGGCGAACATTTGCATATGGATCTAAAAACGGGCGGTAAGGCCTTAAAAACAGTAAAACGGGCACTAAATTGGGCAGTAATTGAACGGTAAAAACCCGAAAGTTTAGCCGAATTGAATCTATGATAATAATAGTCAAGTTGCTGCGGAGCCGAGTGCAGCACGTGGCGGCAGAGAGAAAAAGAGAGGGAGTGGGAGAGGGATGGGGAGGGAGAGAGAGGGCAGGAGAGAGAGAGGGAGGGTGAGAGTGTGTGTGTGTGTGTGTGTGTGTGTGTGTGTGTGTGAGAGAGAGAGAGAGAGACAGACAGACAGAAAGAGGGAGAGGGAGGGAGGGAGAGAGAGAGAGAGACAGAGACAGAGAGAAGGAGAGGGAGGGAGGGAGAGAAAGGGAGGGGGTGAGAGGGAAGAGAAGAGAGGGAGAGAGGGAAAGGAGAGAGGGAGGGAGAACATCAGCATTGATTCTATAGACGAAAAAGATGATAACATTCTCAACAAGTACTGTTGCAATAAAAATACTAATTTGACCGCAAATGTTTTGCGGGTCTCTGCTAGTATATTATATTTTACACAATAAAGTTTTGAGCAACCTGCTTCCAAATGAGGTACAAGCAAATTCTGAGCAATGTTTAGAAACATGGCCGTGTGATACATTGAAACTTTTGCAGAAGCTATAAACTTTGAAATCCAACATTCCTGATTAATGATAATGATCAGTGTAATAACTCATTTGGGCAAAGGCCTATTGTAAACAAGTTTTCAGGGCTTAATGGACTATCCTGTAAGAAATATCAGTCAACAATAAATTATAAAATTAAAGATTGTACTTCAGTTTCCATAGAATCTTAATAGCAAACCTGATTTCAGCCGCAGCTATTTATTTAAAAGCAATTTTTACAAGAGGTGAATAATGTCAAACAGATGATAAACCTTTTAGTGATGGAGCTTTATTTGTGAATTATTAGTAAACATTTTAGCAAGCGCAAGGCATTTCTGAACTTAAAGCAGCAACCCAACTCGGGAGAGGCAAAGCAGCTCTACAGACGGCTGAAGGCCAAGGTCCAACAAGAAACCCGCGACCTAAAGAATAGATGGTGGGTGGAGAAAGTACAGGAGATTCAGTAGCTGGCCGACAACTATGACATGCGAGGATTCTTCTGCGCAGTCAAGACCACCTCAGACCCAAGCACCCAAGACCCCACCCTACTGCTGGCCAAGAATGGAGAGGCACTCATTAAGGACACCGAGGCAGTCAGGGCCCGCTGGAAGGAGCACTTCAAAGCTCTCCTTAATCGAGACTCTGCCTTCGACACGAGTGTCCTCGACTCCATCCCGCAGCATGCTGCCCGCCGCCATCTCAGCAAAACCCGAGTTCTACACGAGGTAGAAAAGGCCATCCGTCAGCTCAAGAACAACAAGGCATCGGGAGCAGAAGGAATCACCGCTGAGGCACTAAAGTATGGCGGAGAAGCACTATTGGCACAAATGCATGACCTCATCTCTCTTACCTGGAAGGAGAGAGCATGCCGGGAGATCTCAGAGATGCCGTAATCGTGACCATCTTCAAAAAAGGGGACAATTCCAACTGCAGCAACTACAGAGAAATCTCCCTGCTGTTGGCCACTGGGAAAGTCATCGCAACTGTCTTCTCCCTGTGGCTGAAGAGCTCCTCCCAGAGTCACAATGAGTATTCCGTTCACTAAGGGGTACAACAGACATGGGGCTAAACTTTCCATTAGTTTTGCATTGCGACCGCCCACTTAACATCCATTTTAACACTGAGATGAAGTATACCGCCCAGATATTGCCCATTTCGCAAAAAAATGGAAACAATGGCCATTTATCGCTCACTTACCGCCCAGCGTTACTTACGGCATTTAGTTAACGCCGAGAATTAATAATACTCTCGTCCATTTTTTCCTGCCGTAAACGTCAGAAAAATGGAAAGTAACACCCATAATATCGCCAAGCGTTACTTTCGGCATCTCGCCCACATATCGCTGAAAATATCGCTCGCCGAAACAATCGCTGAGAAAAAGTTGCTCTCACCTGAACTTAACCCAGTGGTATGGACGCCATGTTGTAAATCGGAGGAACTTTCATAAAAAAGGCTTCTTCAACTTCTGGGGAGTTTTGATGTAATCTGGAGTTATTTTAAGGTGATTTGAACATCTGAACAAACATCATACTGCGGACAAATTGATTCTATTTTATTTGTTTTAGTCAGTAAATTTATTGTTTGTGAACAATAGGTATAATACTGATAGTTATTGTAATGGGGCCTGTCATTTCTCAGCCTGTCTTGATGACTACGCACATGCTACAGACTAGAGATGGCAGAAGGTTTATTGAAGAGCATTATGTGCCCAATCACAGAGGTGGCAGACTGCTGAGGAGGACGAGAACTTACAACCCACGCACTTACCGGGAGAAGCGGTCTTATCTGAGAAAATGCGCAACAATATTATGTTAAATAAAATAAATTTAATATGTGTATTAATTCATACTGAGAACTGTACAAAACACCCCACCCCCCCACCCCACACCAAAATTAAAACATTTATATCATCTATTACATTTTTAACACTTCCAACAAGACTTCGAACACAGAGAACACAAATGCAAAAAAAAACAAGGTACCCCCCTCCCCCTCCCCCCTTCCCCCAAATTTCCCAACATTTATTCAATAACAACAACATCAAAATACTCTCACAACTACAACTCCTGCGGCCATGCACCTCACTTTCCTTCTCCACCCCACCTCTACCCCTTCCCCTCCCGACTCCAAGCCGCCTTGCCACAGTGCTCCTCAGGCACTGCTTCATTGGGGGGAATGACGGCAGATCTGCTGGTTGGCCAAATGCTGGAGAGGATGGTCCCGAGGAGGGAATGTCTTCCGAGCCAGAAGCAAGAGCTTCCTCCTGGCTTGCATGTGTCGTTGGCAATGGGGGTGCGGCACCTTGGGGTTCAGTGCCGTGTTCCGGGAACACTGGTAGCCCTTTGGCACCAGTGTTCATGGTTATCACCTCCAGGGCCTCTGCCATCCGTGGCACATACTCTGTCATTGTCGCAGATATGGTGGCCAGCTGTTGGGGTATGCCCCCCATTGTCTGGAGGATCTGTTGGCCTATGTCAACACTCCTCCTGGACAAATTAACCATGTCCCCACTTAGTTCTGCCTCTCGTGGAGCAATCCTGCTGCGTCGAACTAACTTCAGCGGGGTCGGCGCGGCATGAAGACACTTGGGGTGCCCTGCGGCAAAGTGCTTGGGCCTGCTACTTACACGATGGAAGAGGACATGGCCGCAGGAGCACTAAATGTCATTGGTGTTGTTGACGGCTCCTCAAACTCTGCCCTGTCATCAGTGGAGAAGACACCCTGCAGCTCCATGGGCGAGATTCAGGGCTCTTCAACAGCAGAATGACGATCTCCCACCGATGACGCACCCGCACCATGCCTCATTGGTGTTGCCTGTGACTGTGCTAATGGTTGAGCTACAAAACATAAATGAGGTTATTAGAGGAGAAGGGGGTGCTCGGGTCACAGGGTGATTCAAACGCTACACACAGCATATGCACGAGAACAGCACTACCACTATCAAAATAATCACAGACATCACATTTAATGAACATAACCAAATTCTGCATTACAATCATTTTCATGAGCCTATCATTAATTAGATAACACTTTCATCAATCATCTATCATATATTGTTCGGATATGAGTGGGTGTGGCATCTATTGACTTTACATCACGCAATACTTTACTCACGTGGCGTCACATCAGGTTCTGCTGCTGCATGCGTGGCTGACCAGGGGGTGGCTCCCCACTAGTGCCAGCGCCCACTCCTGAAGGTCGGTCAGCTCAGTGATCACTGGTGGGCCGCCACCCATGCGCCGTTGCTCGGCCTATTCTTTGAAAGCTTCTTCTGCAAAAAGTAACAACAGCACGACATGCATGAGATCATTGCGTAAGACCATTGCTACGTTCTGTCACAAATAGTGAGACAACACATAACTGATAAATGTTATAATTATTATTATTATCATTATTAACCTAAAAACGTACACCATAAACGGAGGCTTTGAGTTAAGCATTCCCGGTCTAACTGCAATACATCAGATCTGAATTTATTCACTCATTACACTTACAATTCCAATTATATAAATATATAAGTAAATGTAAATAAATGTAATACTTATTCTGCCGGATCCAACAAGGTCGTTCTAGCACTTACGGCACTGATTGCCCTCACGCACCTCGTGAGTCACTGACGAGACCACCTCAGCTATCTCAGCCCAAATTTTCTGGTAAACCTTTGGGGTGGGCTTCCCACGCCCACCCCGGGTCAATTGTCCCCAACGTGACTCCACCTCCTGCAGGAGGGCAGCATTTGCCGCGTCGGAGAATCTCCTCGCCGTTTTCGTCCTCCCAATTCGACTTCCTCTCCAACTTCACTGCTTTCATCAGCCTCCTCCCCCTCAACATCGTGCTATCTCACCTCCTCCATGCCTTCCATGTAATTAATTTTTTTTTTCAAAATTTCGGTGTCACCAAACTAAATAGTGCTCTAAATTCTTCTTACTTCTCTCAAAAATCTTTCCTACCTCCCACAACAGCCAAACAAACCACAAAGAACCAGACAACATACCCACAACACGCTTTCACTTCCTCTCTGCTCTCGCTCTCTCTCTCTCCTGCAGATGTAGATGATTCCGACTTCCTGAAACGCAGGAAAAGACTGTTACCATGGCGTTGCTATGGAAGCTGACATTTTACGCCAGAAGAAAAACAAAAATTACCGCCAAAACCCATTTCACTTCGTTCCCGCTAACGCCCATTTTATAAAGTAGAAATTAGGGTTTTGAAAACGGGCGATAATCCGGCAATCTCAAGACCCATAATAAATGCCAACGCTGAAAATAACGACCATTTCTGGGCGATCTGCACAATAATAGAAAGTCTAGCCCATGATCTTCACCGCGCAACAACTACAAGAGAAATGCAGAGAACAGCACCAACCCTGTACATGGCCTTCTTTGACCTCACAAAGGCCTTTGACACTGTCAGATGTGAAGGACGATGGAGCACCCTCCTCTGTTTCGGCTGCCCCCAAAAGTTTGTCACCATCCGCCGCTTGCTCCACGATGGTATGCAAGCCATGATCCTGACCAATGGATCCACCACAAATCCAATCCACATCCAGACCAGGGTCCTTTTTTAAAAAAGGAGGGAGAGAGAAAACAGGGAATTATAGACCGGTCAGCCTGACCTCAGTAGTGGGTAAAATGATGGAATCAATTATTAAGGATGTCATAGCAGCGCATTTGGAAAGAGGTGACATGATAGGTCCAAGTCAGCATGGATTTGTGAAAGGGAAATCATGCTTGACAAATCTTCTGGAATTTTTTGAGGATATTTCCAGTAAAGTGGACAAGGGAGAACCAGTTGATGTGGTATATTTGGACTTTCAGAAGGCTTTCGACAAGGTCCCACACAAGAGATTAATGTGCAAAGTTAAAGCACATGGGATTGGGGATAGTGTGCTGACGTGGATTGAGAACTGGTTGTCAGACAGGAAGCAAAGAGTAGGAGTAAATGGGTATTTTTCAGAATGGCAGGCAGTGACTAGTGGGGTACTGCAAGGTTCTGTGCTGGGGCCCCAGCTGTTTACATTGTACATTAATGATTTAGACGAGGAGATTAAATGTAGTATCTCCAAATTTGCAGATGACACTAAGTTGGGTGGCAGTGTGAGCTGCGAGAAGGATGCTATGAGGCCGCAGAGTGACTTGGATAGGTTAGGTGAGTGGGCAAATACATGGCAGATGAAGTATAATGTGGATAAATGTGAGGTTATCCAATTTGGTGGTAAAAACAGAGAGACAGACTATTATCTGAATGGTGACAGATTAGGAAAAGGGGAGGTGCAACGAGACCTGGGTGTCATGGTACATCAGTCATTGAAGGTTGGCATGCAGGTACAGCAGGCGGTTAAGAAAGAAAATGGCATGTTGGCCTTCATAGCAAGGGGATTTGAGTACAGGGGCAGGGAGGTGTTGCTACAGTTGTACAGGGCCTTGGTGAGGTCACACCTGGAGTATTGTGTACAGTTTTGGTCTCCTAACTTGAGGAAGGACATTCTTGCTATTGAGGGAGTGCAGCGAAGATTCACCAGACTGATTCCCGGGATGGTGGGACTGACCTATCAAAAAAGACTGGATCAACTGGGCTTGTATTCACTGGAGTTCAGAAGAATGAGAGGGGACCTCATAGAAACGTTTAAAATTCTGACGGGTTTAGACAGGTTAGATGCAGGAAGAATGTTCCCAATGTTGGGGAAGTCCAGAGCCAGGGGTCACAGTCTAAGGATAAGGGGTAAGCCATTTAGGACCGAGATGAGGAGAAACTTCTTCACCCAGAGAGTGGTGAACCTGTGGAATTCTCTGCCACAGAAAGTAGTTGAGGCCAATTCACTAAATATATTCAAAAGGGAGTTAGATGAAGTCCTTATTACTAGGGGGATCAAAGGGTATGGCGAGAAAGCAGGAAGGGGTTACTGAAGTTGCATGTTCAGCCATGAACTCATTGAATGGTGGTGCCGGCTAGAAGGGCTGAATGGCCTACTCCTGCACCTATTTTCTATGTTTCTATGTTTCTATATTTCAAGCAGGGCTGCGTCATCGTACCAACACTCTACTCAATCTTCCTTGCTGCAATGCTCTATCTCACTATCAACAAACTCCCCGCTGGAGTGGAACTAAACTATAGAACCAATGGGAGCCTGTTCAACCTATGCCACCTCCAGGCTAGATCCAAGGTCGTCCCATCCTCTGTCATCGAACTACAGTACACGGATGACGCTTGAGTCTATGCACATTCAGAGGCCGAACTCCAAGCCATCATCAACACCTTCACCGAGACATACCAAAACAAGGGTCTTATGCTAAACATCCATAAGACAAAGGTCCTCCACCAGCCTGACCCTGCCACACAACACTGCTCCCCAGTCATCAAAATCCACGGCTCGGCTTTGGACAACATGGACCATTTTCCATACCTCGGGAGTCTACTATCAGCAAGGGCAGACATCAATGACGAGGTCCAACACCGCTTCCAGTGTGCCAGCACAGCCTTCGTCGCCTGAAGAAGAGAGTGTTTGAAGACCAGGACCTCAAATCTGGCACCAAGCTAATGGTCTACAGGCAGTAGTGATACCTGCCCTCCTTATGGCTCAGAGATGTGGACTATATACAGCAGACACCTCAAAGCACTGGCGAAGTACCACCAGCGCTGCTTCCACAAGATCCTGCAAATCCATTGGGTGGATTGACGCACCAACATCAGTGTTCTTGCTCAGCCAACATCCCCAGCATCAAAGCACTGACCACACTCGACCAGCTCCATTGGGCGGGCCACATCATCCGTGTGATCTGCACAGAGAGGTCTTAAATGGAGTGGAGTTAAACAGAGTGGTTTATTTGGGAATTGGAAAGAGTGGGAATTTCTGGTAAGTATTGGATAAATAGAAGCTGTACATAGTGAAATCTAGTTTAACATTTTGATTTAAACCTAGAACTTTAAAACTGTAGTTAACAGATGTTGCCTGCCAGTGGCAATTAACTGTCAGTCAGCTGAAATTGTTTGTCTTGACTAGGTGTTAATCATACAATAAAGGTGTGCTAAGTCAACACTTGGAAACTGGTAGCTCCTCAGGGTATAAAAGTCAATAGTTTTTAAGAGTGGTCTAAAATGGAGTGAAGGTAAACAGAGTGGTTTATCCAGGAATTGGAAAGAGTGGGAATTTCTGGTAAGTATTGGGTAAGTAGAAGCTGACTGACAGTTAACTGCCACTGGTAGGTTCAAATCAAAATGTTAAACTAGATTTCACTATATATAGCTTCTACTTACCAGTAAGAGAATGATTGAGAGGGAAAATAGATTCTGAAAGTAAATGAGTACAAAATATAAAGTTTCTATAGGTATATCTAAATGAAGAGTGGCTAAAGTAAATGTTGGTCCCCTGGAGGACGAGACTGGGAATTAATAATGGAGAATGGAGAATGGAAAAATGGAAGAGATGTTGAACAAATATTTTGTATCAATCTTCATGGTAGAAGACACTAAAAGCATCCAAATAGTGAATAATCAAGGGGCTATAGGTAGGGAGGAACTTAGTACAATCACTATCATTAATGAAGTAGTACTTGATAAAATACTGGTACTAAAGGTGAACAAGTCCCCTGGACCTGATGCCTTACATTCTAGGGTCTTGTGGCTGACCCTAGAATGTAAGGCATCCGGGTCCAGAGATGTGGCTGCAGAGATTGTGGATGCATTGGTTGTAATGTACCAAAATTCCCTGGATTCTGGGGTCGTCCCAGCGGATTGGAAAACCGCAAATGTAACACCCCTATTTTTTTTAAAAAGCAGGAAACTATAGACCAGTTAGCCTAACATTTATCTTTGGGAAAATGCTAGAGTCCATTATTAAGGAAGCAATAGCAGGACATTTGGAAAAGCATGATTCAATCAAGCAGAATCAGCATGGTTTTATGAAAGGGACATGTTTGACAAATTTGCTGGAGTTCTTTGAGGATGTAATGAGCAGGGTGGATAAGGGGGAACCAGTGGATGTGGTGTATTTGCATTTCCAGAAGGCATTTGATAAGGTGGCACATAAGAGGTTACTGTACAAGATACAAGCTCATGGGGTTGGGGGTAATATATTTGCATGGATTGAGGATTGGTTAACTAACAGAAAACAGAGTCTGGATAAATGGGTCATTTTTTGATTGGCAAACAGTGACTAGTGGGGTGCCACAGGGATCGGTGCTGGGTCCTCAACTATTTACAATCTATATTAATGACTTGGATGAAGGGACTGAGTATAATGTAGCCAAGTTTGCTGATGATACAAAGATGGGTGGGAAAGCAAATTGTGAGGAGGACACAAAAATCTGCAAAGGGATATTGACAGGCTAAGTGAGTGGGCAAACATTTGTGGGAAAATGTGAGGTTATCCACTTTGGCAGAAATAATAAAAAAGCAAATTATAATTTAAATGGAGAAAAATTGCAGTGCTGCAGTACAGAGAGACCTGGGGGTCCTTGTGCATGAAACACAGTTAGTATGCAGGTACAGCAAGTAATCAGGAAGGCAAATGGAATGTTGGCCTTTATTGCAAAGGGGATGGTGTATAAAAGCAGAGAAGTCCTGCTACAACTGTACAGGGTATTGGTGAGGCCACACCTGGAGTACAGCATATAGTTTTGGTCTCCATATTTAAGGAAGGATATACTTGCATTGGAGGCTGTTCAGAGAGGTTCACTAGATTGATTCTGGCGATGAGGGGGTTGACTTATGAAGATGGGTTGGGCCTATACACTGGTGTTCAGAAGAATGAGATGATCTTCTTGAAACATATAAGATAATGAGGGGGCTCGACAAGGTGGATGCAGAGAGGATATTTCCACTCATAGGGGAAACTAAAACTAGGGGACATTGTCTTAGAAAAAGGGGCCGCTTATTTAAAACTGAGATGAGGAGAAATTTCTTGAGGGTTGTATATCTATGGAATTCTCTGCCCAAGAGAGCTCTGGAGGCTGGGTCATTGAATATATTTAAGGAGGAGATGGACAGATTTTTGAGGGAGTAAACGGTTATGCAGAGCGAGCAGGGAAGTGGAGCTGAGTCCATGATCAGATCAGCCATGATCTTCAATGGCGGAGCAGGTTTGAGGGGCCAGATGGCCTACTCCTCTTATTTCTTATGTTCTTATGCCTGACACGAGACTCCCTAAGCAAGTGCTCTACTGTGAACTCCAACATGGCAAACAAGCCCCAGGTGGGCAGAGGAAACCCTTCAAGGACACCCACAAAGCATCCTTGATAAAGTACAGCATCCCCACTGGCACCTGGGAATCCCTGACACAAGACCGCCCTAAGTGAGGAAGAGCATCCAGGTGGGTGCTAAGCACGTCTCGTCTCGTCGCCGAGAGTAAGCAGAAACCAAGCGCAGACAGCGGAAGGAGCATGCGGCAAACCAGGCCTCCCACCCACCCTTTCCTTGAACCACTGTCTGTCCCACCTGTTAGAGACTGTAATTCTCAGGTGGCTGTACAATCCAATATGGGAACTCCCTTTTTAGAGTGGAAGCAAGTCTTCCTTGATTGAGGGACTGCCCATGATGATGATGATTAGTGTTGTGTATTTGTAAAGCATGCACTCCATGTTCCACCACCAGGGAGCTCATCCCCTGAAATCCCAAGGGATCCCAGCATTCCTTGGTAGCACTGTATATAAGCCAGCCCCTAAGGCCTGTTCCTCACTCTGGAGTGCCTTATTAAAGACTGAGGTCACTGTTACTTTAACCTCCCTGTGTGCAGCCTCATCTGTTAGGAACACAATAACTGGCGGCGAGAATACGAATCCAACGCAAAGATGCAGCAAATTGTGGGCATCCTGGAGAAGTTCTCGGATGGTGAGGACTGGGAAGCCTATGTCGAATGGCTAGACCAGTACTTTGTAGCCAATGAGCTGGACGGAGAAGGAAGCGCTGCAAAAAGGATAGCGGTCCTCCTCAGTCTGCGGGGCACCGACCTACAGCCTCATGAAGAATCTTCTGGCTCCGGTGAAACCCACAGATAAGTCATGAGGAGCTGTGTACACTAGTTCAGGAGCATCTTAACCCGAGGGAGAGCGTGCTGATGGCGAGGTATCGGTTCTACACGTGCCAGCGATCTGAAGGTCAGGAAGTGGCGAGCTACGTCACCGAGCTAAGGCAACTTTCAGGACAATGTGTTGGATGGCTACCTGGAGCAAATGCTCAGACTTTTTTTGTACTGGGCATTGGCCACGAGACCCTCATATGAAAACTTTTGACTGTAGAGACACCGACCCTCAGTAAGGCCATTGCGATAGCCACCAGTGATAACACCAAACAAATCTTAGCACACAAGTGCTAGCAATGTTCATAAATTAACTGGAACTGTGTTTGCGAGCAGAAATGTACAGGGCAGAACCCACGGGTCTGCAACTACCAGCAGGCCTCAGGTGACCCAGATGACTCCGTCCTCAACAAAGGATGAATGCAAGGCAATTCACATCATGTTGGTGTTGTGGAGGCTTCCATTCAGCCTATTGCCGCTTCAAAGGGTATGTTTGCAAGAGCTGTGGAACAATGGGGCACCTCCAACGAGCTTGCAAACTAGCTGCAAGCTCTACAAAACCTACTAATCACCACGTGCCGGAGGAAGATCAATCCATGGTGGATCAAAGCAATTTCAAGCCTCCGAGGAGGCAGATGCTGAGGTGCACGGGGTACCTATAATGCTAAATGTATTATTGAATGGCTTACCTGTAGCCATGGAACTGGACACTGGTGCAAGCCAATCCATCATGAGTAAAAAGATGTTTGAGACTGGTGCAACAAGGCATTCAGACCAGCCCTGAGCCCCATCCACACGAAACTGAGAACGTACACCAAATAGCTTATCACTGTCCTGGGCAGCGCCATGGTCAAGGCCACCGACGAAGGTACAGTGCATGAACTGCCGCTCTGGATTGTCCCAGGCGATGGCCCCACACTGCTTGAAAGGAGCTGGCTGGGCAAAATCCGCTGGAACTGGGATGATATCCGAGCACTATCACATGTCGATGAGGCCTCATGTACCCAGGTTCTGAACAAATTTCCTTCCCTTTTTGAGCCAGGTATTGGAAACTTTTCCGGGGTGCAATTGCGGATCCACTTGGTCCCAGAGGCAGGACCCATTCACCACAAGGCACGAGCGGTACCTCATGATGAGTGGAAATCGAGCTGGTCGGGCTGCAATGCGAGGGCATCATCTCCCCAGTGGAATTCAGCGAGTGGGTCAGCCCGATTGTTCCAGTACTCAAGTTTTGGCACGGTCAGGATTTGCAGCATTATAAAGTAGCTATTAATCGTTTCTCACTCCAGGACCAATACCTACTATCTAAGGCAGACGACCTATTTGCGACGCTGACCAGAGGCAAGACGTTCACCAAGCTCGATCTGACTTCGGCCTACATGACGCAGGAGCTGGAGGAGTCTTCGAAGGGCCTTACCTGCATCAACACTCACAAGGGACTGTTCTTCAACAGATGGCCGTTTTGAAATTCGGTCGGCTGCAGCGATCTTCCAGAGAAACATGGAGATCCTACTCAAGTCGGTACCATGCACGGTGGTCTTTCAGGACGACATATTGGTCGGTACACCGCCGAGCACCTACAAAACCTGGAGGAGGTCCTCCAGCGACTGGATCGCATCGGGCTGCAGCTGAAGAGGTCAAAATGCATCTTCGTAGCAACAGAAGTGGAGTTTTTGGGGAGAAAGATCACGGCATTCGGCCCACAGCTTCTGTCTTGGCATCTATCAGGAACGCGCCCAGGCCACACAACATCACGGAGCTGCGGTCGTTCCTGGGACTCCTCAACTATTTTGGTAACTTCCTACCGGGGTTAAGCACCCTATTAGAGCCCATGCATGTGTTATTGTGCAAAGGTGAGAACTGGGCATGGGGGGGGGGGGCAAAAAAAAACCAAACCAGTAATTGCTTTTGAGAAAGCCAGAAACATTTTGTGCTCCAACAAGCTGCTTGTATTGTATAACCAGTGTAAAAGACTTGTGCTAGCATGTTACACATCGTCGTACGAAGTCGGGTGTATATTACAACAAGATAATGTTGCAGGGAAGTTGCAACCTGTCGCCTATGCTTTCAGGAGCTTGTCTAAGGCCAAGAGGGCCTACAGCATGATTGAGAAAGAGGCATTAGCGTGTGTGTTCAGGGTAAAGAAAATGCATCAGTACCTGTTTGGCCTCAAATTTGAGCTGGAAACTGATCAAGCCCCTCACATCCCTGTTTGCTGAAAACAAGGGGATAAATGCTAATTCCTCAGCCTGCATACAAAGGTGGGCACTCGTGCTATCAGCGTATAACTATACCATCCGCCACAGGCCAGGCACCGAGAACTGTGCGGATGCTCTCAGTCTCCTACCATTGCCCACCACGGGGGTGGAAATGGCGCAGCCTGCAAACTTGTTGATGGTGGCGCAGCCCGCAGACTTGTTGATGGTCATGGAAGCGTTTGAAAATGAGAAATCACCTGTCACGGCCTGCCAGATTAGGACTTGGACCAACCAAGATCCTCTGCTGTCCCTAGTTTAAAAAAAAAACTGTACTGCATAGGAGCTGGGCCAGCATCCCCGTTGAAATACAAGAGCAAATCAATCCGTTCCAGCGGCAAAAGGATGAGCTGTCCATTCAGGCAGACTGCCTTTTATGGGGTAACCGCGTAGTGCTACCAAAAAAGGACGGAGACGTTCATCTCGGATCTCCATAGCACACTATCAGGTATAGTAATGATGGCGATAGCCAGATCCCACGTGTGGTGGCCTGGTATCGACTCTGACTTAGTCCTGTGTACAACAATGCAGCGTATGTGCTCAGTTGAGCAACGCTCCCAGAGAGCACAAGTTTGTGGTCCTGGCCCTCCAGACCATGGTCGAGGATCCATGTCGACTATGCGGGCCTGTTTCTCTAAAATGTTCCTATGGTGGATGCTTTTTCAAAATGGATTGAATGTGAAATGTCGGGAAGCACCGCCACCATTGAAAGCCTGAGTCATGTTTGCCACCCATGGCCTGCTTGACATACTGGTCAGTGACAATGGGTCATGTTTCACCAGTGCCAAATTTAAAGAATTCATGACCCGCAATGGGATCAAACATGTTACCTCGGCCCCATTTAAACCAGCCTCCAATGTGCAGGCAGAGCGGGCAGTACAAACCACCAAAGAGCCTTAAACGAGTCACAGAAGGCTCACTCCAAACCCGCCTGTCCCGAGTACTGCTCAGCTACCGCACGAGACCCCACTCACTCTCGGGGGTGCCCCCGGCTGAGCTACTCATGAAAAGGACACTTAAAACCAGACTCTCTGGTTCACCCCAACCTGCATGATCAGAGAGAGCAGGCGGCAGCAACAAAATGTAAACTAAAATGTAAATCAAAACGCACCAGTCACGGGAAATTGATCTGAATGACCCTGTATGTGCTAAACTATGGAGATGGTCCCAAGTGGATCGCGGGCACGGTGATAGCTAAAGGAATAGTGTTTGTAGTCAAACTATACAATGGACAAATTTCCAGAAAGCACCTGGACCAAACTAGGCTGTGGTTCAGACTGCCCTGAACAACCCACAGCAGACACCACCTTTTTTGAGCCCACAACAAACACCCAAAGGATCAATGACGCCACCCTGGACCAGGACATCGAACCCATCACACCTGACAGCCCAGTAAGGCCAGGCTCACCTAGCAGCCCTACAGGACCAACAACACACCAGCCCAGCGAGGGCACAGCCAACACCAGAACAGACATTTGTACCGAGGCGGTCCACCAGGGAAAGAAAGGCTCCTGACTGCCTCACCTTGTAAATAGTTTTCATTAACTTTTTGGAGGGGGAGTGATGTGTATCTGTAAAGCATGCACTCCCATGTTCCGCCACCAGGGAGCTCATTCCCAGCATCCCTTGGGAGCACTGCATATAAGCCAACCCCTAAGGCCTGTTCCTCACCCTGGAGTGTCTTATTAAAGACTGAGGTCACTGTTACATTAATCTCCGTGTGCCGCCTCTTCTGTGTTAGGAACACAATTAGTAAACATGCATTTGTCAACTATGCACCTCATTGGCAATATGAAGCTTTATCCTATAGTTTTGAGAGAATGTTTCTAATGTTTTACACTCTCTAAAACAAATGCACCTAACATGCTAGATACAGATTTCTTACTGTAATTAATCATTCCAGTTGTCAATGATCAGTTAACCTGTTACCTTTTTCCAGAAAGTGGCATTTAACCTCTTAGTCTGAGTAGGAGGCTAATTGACAATAAATACCAAAGAATTAGAATGCAGAAAACCATTGTTTAACCAGATTTGCTGAGTGACAAAGGCAGCCCGCTATATCAGAACACATGTCAGGCCTGCTCCGCTCAGCTTCACCTGGCATGGATGTGGCCTAGGAACATGAGGGCTCCACTGAAATGGTGTTTGTCATTTTTCTTTTCATTCATGTGGAGCTGGGAGGCGATGGTGTGGAAGCTCTCCTCCCAGCTCCACTGCACTCGAGGGCCACAATCCTCCATTTCGATGAGGCCCAAGGCCCAATTTCAGGCCAATGTTGGGGCTCCTAGTTTGTAACGGAATCGCCACCTTTAACTAAAACCAAGCGCCAACATATATTTTTACTACATCTCTTCACAGCAACCACCTTGCTCTTTAGGGTATGTAATTCCAAAAACATGTGGGTGGGTGTTAGAAGATACAGATTAGGAAATAGACCTGGAGTCAGTAGTTTGTTGCTTGTTACACAAGAGTAAGGTAGCTATAGGCAAAGTAAATAGAGTTTTAGGTCATATTACTAGGACCAATGAATGTAAAATGGTGACTCCCATAATTAGGTTCTATAAGGCTCTGGTTTGTTTGCATAGAATAGAATAGAATCAAAAATGAACAGCACAGAGGGAGGCCATTCGGCTCATCGCGTCTGTGCTGGCAAGTAAGGAGCTATCCAGCTTAATCCCACTTTACAGCTCTTGGTCCATAGTCTTTTATGTTGCGGCACTTCAAATGCATACCTAAGTACTTTTTAAAAATGTGGTGAGGATTTCTGCATCCACCACCCTTTCAGGCAGTAAGTTCCAGACTCCCACCACCCTTGGTGAAAAACATTCTCCTCATCTCCCCTCTAATCCTTCTACCAATTACTTTAAATCTATGCCCCTTAGTAATTGACCTCTCTGCTAAGAGAAATGGGTCTTTCCTATCCACTCTGTCTCGGCCCCTCATCATTTTATACACCTCAATCTCCCCTCAGCCTCCTCTGTTCCCAAGAAAATAATCCCAGCCTATCCAATCTTTCCTTTTTATAGCTAAAATTCTCCAGTCCTGGCAACATCCTCATAACTCTCTCCTCTGTGCCCTCCTGAGTGCAATCACATCTTTCCTATAATGTAGTGACCAGAACTGTACACAGTTCTCAAGCTGTGGCCTAACTAATGTTTTATACAGCTGTAACATAATCTCCCTGCTCATATATTCTATGTCTCAGCTAATAATGGAAAGTATCCTGTATGCCTTCTGAACCAACTTATCTACATGACCTACCTTCAGGGATCAATGTACATGCACTCTAATGTCCTTCTGTTCCTCTACACCTCTACCAGAGTATCCTACTTTTTTATTGTGTATTCCCATGCCTTGTTAGCTCTTCGCAAATGTATTACCACACACTTCTCTGGATTGAATTCCATTTGCCACTTCTCTGCCCACCTGATCAATCCATTGATATCTTCCTATAGTATACAGCTTTTATCCACACTATTAACCACACAGCCAATTTTTGTATCATCTGCAAACTTCTTAATCATGCCCCCTCCATTGAAATCTAATTAATTGATTGATATATAGCACAAAAAGCAAGGGACCTAGTACTGAGCCCTGTAGAACCCCATTGGAAACAGCCTCCCAGTCACAAACACCTGTCGACAATTTGCTTCCTGCCACTGAGCCAGCTTGGCACTTTCCCTTGGATCCCATGGGTTTTTACTTTTCTGACCAGTCTACCATGTGGGACCTTGTCGAAAGCCTTGCTAAACATAAAAACATAGAAATTTACAGTGCAGAATGAGGCCATTTCGGCCCATTGTGTCCATGCCGGCCGACAAAGAACTGCATGGCCCTTGGTCAGCAGCCCTAAAGGTTACATATAAACCTATGAACAATGATGGAAAGACAGAGCACCCAGCCCAACCAGTCCGCGCCTCTCAACTGCGACACCCCTTATACTGAAACATTCTACACTCCACCCCCATCGGAGCCATGTGATCTCTTGGGAGAGGCAAAAACCAAATTTAAAAACCCAGGCCAATTTAGGGAGAAAAAATCTGGGAAAATTCCCCTCCGACCCATCCAGGCGATCAAAACTAGTCCAGGAGATCACCCTAGCCGCATTCTATTTCCCTGCAGTACTTGCCATTATATCTGCGCCATCGAACAAAAGGTCATCCAGTCTAATCCAATTACTAGCTCTAGGTTTGTAACCCTGCAGGTTACTGCACTTTAAGTGCCCATCTAACCCTCTCTTAAACATCCATCACTTTTCCAGGCAGCGAGTTCCAGATCCCCACAACCCTCTGCGTAAAGAAGCCCCCCCCCCCCCCTCAAATCTCCTCTAAACCTTCCACCAATGATCAAATGTGCTACATTCATCAACTCCCCTTGTTATCACCTCTCAAAATTCAAACAAGTTAGTCAGCTGTGACCTTCCCTTAACTACTTCATGCTGAAACAATGGTACAACGTAAGCAGCAGTCCTCCAGTCTTCCAGCACCACACCTGTAGGTAGAGAAGTTTGGAAAATGATGGTCAAAGCATCTGTTATTTCCTCCCTTGCTTCTCAACAGCCTGGGATACATTTCATCTGGTCCTAGTTATTTATCTACTTTCAAAGATACTAAACCCCTTAATACTTCCGCTCTCAGTTTATCTCATCTCTGCATCATCCCTCTTTTTTTTGGTGTGAAGACAGATACAAAGTATTCATTACAAACCATACCCATATCTTCTGCCTGCACACACAGGTTACCCTTTTTAGTCTCTAATAGTCTCTCTCTTTAGTTAAACTCTTGCTCTTTATGTGTATATAAAACATCTTTGGGTTTTCCTTGATTTTACTTGCCAATAGTTTTTCATGCCCTCTCATCGCTTTCCTAATTTCCTTTTTTTAATTTCATCCCTGCACTTTCTATACTCTAGGGTTTCTGCAGTATTGAGCCCTTGGCATCTGACAAACTTCCTTTTTTAGCCTTATCCATGACATCCAGGAGGCTCTAGATTTGTTAGTCCCAGCCTTTTTCTTTTGTGGGAATATATTTGCTCTGAACCCTCACTATCTCCTTGAGTGCCTCCCACAGCTGACACTGATTTACCTTCCAGTAGTTGTTTCCAGTCCACTTTTGCTAGATCACATATCCGCTTAATACAATTAGCCTTTCCCCAATTGAGAACTTTTACTCCTGGTCTATCTCTGTCCTTTTCCAGCAGTCGAGCAGTCAGTCGAGGAGGCGGGAGCTCGGAGCAGCGCGAGTCCGGGGTCGGAGAGAGGCCTATAAAGGCCAGCGGGAGTCGAGCAGTCAGTCGAGGAGGCGGGAGCTCGGAGCAGCGTGAGTCCGGGGTCGGCGAGAGGCCTATAAAGGCCAGCGGGAGTCGAGCAGTCAGTCGAGGAGGCGGGAGCTCGGAGCAGCGCGAGTCTGGGGTCGGAGAGAGGCCTATAAAGGCCAGCGGGAGTCGAGCAGTCAGTCGAGGAGGCGGGAGCTCGGAGCAGCGCGAGTCCGGGGTCGGAGAGAGGCCTATAAAGGCCAGCGGGAGTCGAGCAGTCAGTCGAGGAGGCGGGAGCTCGGAGCAGCGTGAGTCCGGGGTCGGCGAGAGGCGTGCCGGTGCAGCTACAGGGAGAAGGCAAAAAAACAAAGGTGACGTCACAGCCTAGGGGGTAAGTGATTGGCTGGTGATTGGTGAGTAGTTTTTCTTTTTCTTATATTGGTCAGTAACTTTTAACATTGTTATTACCAGTTTAAGTGTATCTAAGGGTTAAGTCATGGCAGGAGAGCTCGGTCGGGTGTTATGCTCCTCCTGTACCATGTGGGAACTCAGGGACGCTTCCGGTGTCCCTGACGACTATGTGTGCGGGAAGTGTATCCGCCTCCAGCTCCTGACGGTCCGCGTTACGGAATTGGAGCTGAGGGTGGATTTACTCTGGAGCATCCACGATGCTGAGAATGACGTGAGTATCACGTGTAGTGAGTTGGTCTTACCGCAGGGAAAGGGTCCACAGCCAGATAGGGAATGGAAGACCAGCAGGAAGAGTAGAGCAAGGAAGGTAGTGCAGGGGTCCCCTGCGGTCATCCCCCTGCAAAACAGATACACCGCTTTGGGTACTGTTGAGGGGAATGACTCATCAGGGGAGGGCAGCAGCAGCCAAGTTCATGGCACCGTGGCTGGCTCTGCTGCACAGGAGGGCAAGAAAGAGTGGGAGAGCGATAGTGATAGGGGATTCAATTGTGAGGGGAATAGATAGGCGTTTCTGCGGCCGCAACCGAGACTCCAGGATGGTATGTTGCCTCCCTGGTGCAAGGGTCAAGGATGTCTCGGAGCGGGTGCAGGACATTCTGAAATGGGAGGGAGAACAGCCAGTTGTCGTGGTGCACATTGGTACCAACGACATAGGCAAAAAAAGGGATGAGGTCCTACGAAACGAATTTAAGGAGCTAGGAGCTAAATTTAAAAAGTAGGACCTCAAAAGTAGTAATCTCGGGATTGCTACCAGTGCCACGTGATAGTCAGAGTAGGAATCGCAGGATAGCGCAGATGAATACGTGGCTTGAGCAGTGGTGCAGCAGGGAGGGATTCAAATTCCTGGGGCATTGGGACCGGTTCTGGGGGAGGTGGGACCAGTACAAACCGGACGGTCTGCACCTGGGCAGGACTGGAACCAATGTCCTCGGGGGAGTGTTTGCTAGTGCTGTTGGGGAGGATTTAAACTAATATGGCAGGGGGATGGGAACCAATGCAGGGAGACAGAGGGAAACAAAAAGGAGCCAAAAGCAAAAGACAGAAAGGAGATGAGGAAAAGTGTAGGGCAGAGAAACCCAAGGCAAAGAACAAAAAGGGCCACTGTACAGCAAAATTCTAAAAGGACAAAGGGTGTTAATAAAACAAGCCTGAAGGCTTTGTGTCTTAATGCAAGGAGTATCCGCAATAAGGTGGATGAATTAATTGTGCAAATAGATGTTAACAAATATGATGTGATTGGGATTACGGAGACGTGGCTCCAGGATGATCAGGGCTGGGAACTCAACATTCAGGGGTATTCAACATTCAGGAAGGATAGAATAAAAGGAAAAGGAGGTGGGGTAGCATTGCTGGTTAAAGAGGAGATTAATGCAATAGTTAGGAAAGACATTAGCTTGGATGATGTGGAATCTATATGGGTAGAGCTGCAGAACACCAAAGGGCAAAAAACGTTAGTAGGAGTTGTGTACAGACCTCCAAACAGTAATAGGGATGTTGGGGAGGGCATCAAACAGGAAATTAGGGGTGCATGCAATAAAGGTGTAGCAGTTATAATGGGTGACTTTAATATGCACATAGATTGGGCTAGCCAAACTGGAAGCAATACGGTGGAGGAGGATTTCCTGGAGTGCATAAGGGATGGTTTTCTAGACCAATATGTTGAGGAACCAACTAGGGGGGAGGCCATCTTAGACTGGGTGTTGTGTAATGAGAGAGGATTAATTAGCAATCTCATTGTGCGAGGCCCCTTGGGGAAGAGTGACCATAATATGGTGGAATTCTGCATTAGGATGGAGAATGAAACAGTAATTTCAGAGACCATGGTCCAGAACTTAAAGAAGGGTAACTTTGAAGGTATGAGGCGTGAATTGGCTAGGATAGATTGGCGAATGATACTTAGGGGGTTGACTGTGGATGGGCAATGGCAGACATTTAGAGACCGCATGGATGAAGTACAACAATTGTACATTCCTGTCTGGCGTAAAAATAAAAAGGGGAAGGTGGCTCAACCGTGGCTATCTAGGGAAATCAGGGATAGTATTAAAGCCAAGGAAGTGGCATACAAATTGGCCAGAAATAGCAGCGAACCTGGGGACTGGGAGACATTTAGAACTCAGCAGAGGAGGACAAAGGGTTTGATTAGGACAGGGAAAATGGAGTACGAGAAGAAGCTTGCAGGGAACATTAAGGCGGATTGCAAAAGTTTCTATAGGTATGTAAAGAGAAAAAGGTTGGTGAAGACAAACGTAGGTCCCCTGCAGTCAGAATCAGGGGAAGTCATAACGGGGAACAAAGAAATGGCGGATCAATTGAACAAGTACTTTGGTTCGGTATTCACTAAGGAGGATACAAACAACCTTCCGGATATAAAAGGGGTCAGAGGGTCTAGTAAGGAAGAGGAACTGAGGGAAATCTTTATTAGTCGGGAAATTGTGTTGGGGAAATTGATGGGATTGAAGGCAGATAAATCCCCAGGGCCTGATGGCCTGCATCCTAGAGTACTTAAGGAGGTGGCCTTGGAAATAGCGGATGCATTGACAGTCATTTTCCAACATTCCATTGACTCTGGATCAGTTCCTATGGAGTGGAGGGTAGCCAATGTAACCCCACTTTTTAAAAAAGGAGGGAGAGAGAAAACAGGGAATTACAGACCGGTCAGCCTGACCTCAGTAGTGGGTAAAATGATGGAATCAATTATTAAGGATGTCATAGCAGTGCATCTGGAAAATGGTGACATGATAGGTCCAAGTCAGCATGGATTTGTGAAAGGGAAATCATGCTTGACAAATCTTCTGGAATTTTTTGAGGATGTTTCCAGTAAAGTGGACAAAGGAGAACCAGTTGATGTGGTATATTTGGGCTTTCGACAAGGTCCCACACAAGAGATTAATGTGCAAAGTTAAAGCACATGGGATTGGGGGTAGTGTGCTGACGTGGATTGAGAACTGGTTGTCAGACAGGAAGCAAAGAGTAGGAGTAAACGGGTACTTTTCAGAATGGCAGGCAGTGACTAGTGGAGTGCCGCAAGGTTCTGTGCTGGGGCCCCAGCTGTTTACATTGTACATTAATGATTTAGACGAGGGGATTAAATGCAGTATCTCCAAATTTGCGGATGATACTAAGTTGGGTGGCAGTGTGAGCTGTGAGGAGGATGCTATTAGGCTGCAGAGTGACTTGGATAGGTTAGGTGAGTGGGCAAATGCATGGCAGATGAAGTATAATGTGGATAAATGTGAGGTTATCCACTTTGGTGGTAAAAACAGAGAGACAGACTATTATCTGAATGGTGACAGATTAGGAAAAGGGAAGGTGCAACGAGACCTGGGTGTCATGGTACATCAGTCATTGAAGGTTGGCATGCAGGTACAGCAGGCGGTTAAGAAAGCAAATGGCATGTTGGCCTTCATAGCGAGGGGATTTGAATACAGGGGCAGGGAGGTGTTGCTACAGTTGTACAGGGCCTTGGTGAGGCCACACCTGGAGTATTGTGTACAGTTTTGGTCTCCTAACTTGAGGAAGGACATTCTTGCTATTGAGGGAGTGCAGCGAAGGTTCACCAGACTGATTCCCGGGATGGCGGGACTGACCTATCAAGAAAGATTGGATCAATTGGGCTTGTATTCACTGGAGTTCAGAAGAATGAGAGGGGACCTCATAGAAACGTTTAAAATTCTGACTGGTTTAGACAGGTTAGATGCAGAAAGAATGTTCCCAATGTTGGAAGTCCAGAACCAGGGGTCACAGTCTGAGGATAAGGGGTAAGCCATTTAGGACTGAGATGAGGAGAAACTTCTTCACCCAGAGAGTGGTGAACCTGTGGAATTCTCTACCACAGAAAGTAGTTGAGGCCAATTCACTAAATATATTCAAAAGGGAGTTAGATGAAGTCCTTACTACTCGGGGGATCAAGGGTTATGGCGAGAAAGCAGGAAGGGGGTACTGAAGTTTCATGTTCAGCCATGAACTCATTGAATGGCGGTGCAGGCTAGAAGGGCTGAATGGCCTGCTCCTGCACCTATTTTCTATGTTTCTATGTTTCTATAACTACCCTAAATCTAACTGAATTATGATCATTGCCACCAAAATGCTCTCTCGCTGATACCCCTTCCAACTGCCCAACTTCATTCCCTAAAACTAAGCCCAGAACTGCCCTCTCTCTTGTTGGGCTTGCTACATACTGGCTAAAAGTTCTCCTGAATGCATTTTAAGAATTCCGCACCCTCTACCTTTTTTACTAATTTTATCCCAGTTAATATTAGGACAGTTGAAATCCCCTACTATTACTGCCCTATTGTTTTTTGCACTTCACAAATGTGCCTACATATTTGCTCTTCTGACTGGGGATCTATAATGTACTCTCAGTATTGTAATTATGTAATTCAGTTCAACCCATATGGCCTCATTTGTTGATCCTTCTAATATATCATCCCTCCTCACAGTTGTAATTGTTTCTTTAACCAATATTGTGATCCCCCTCTATACCATCTGAAAACCCTGTCACTAGGAATGTTGAGCTGCCATTCCTGCCCTTTCAGCCATGTTTCAGTATTTGCTATATTATACTCCCAAGTGTCTATCTGTGCCCTCAGCTCATCTGTCTTATTCCCCAGACTCCTTGCATTGAAGTATATAACATTTAGCTCTGCCAAGCTCCTTTGTTTGTTTCTTCTGCCTTCCAAACCCACTTACTAATTTTTTGCCTTTCATTTCATTTCCAGCTTTGTTTCCCTCCCTTCTGAATCTACGCTCCAGTTCCCATCCCCCTTGCCAAGCTAGTTTAAACCCTCCCCCAACTGCACTAGCAAACCCCCTCTCTGGGCACGGCTAGCTGGTTGGGGCAGTTGAAGAACTCTGTCAAGTTTTGGACTCTCTCATGGTGAAGGATAACAAGGCCGGGAAATTTCAGAGCTGCTCCTGCTCTGTCGGAAGTGTCAGAAACCCTGTTTATGCATGTGAACAGGGTTTCTGGCTCACTTCCAGTGAAGTAATGTGACGGAGTGGACCAGATCTGAGGAATTTCCCATTCCAAAAGTCTAAAGAGGCTGCAGGAGAGGGTGACCAAAATTATATCAAACCGCAGAACTCTTAATCATAAGGATAGGGTCCGAGAAATGGGTTATTTACTTTGGATAAATGCAAGCTTGGAGCAAATCCCTTCATGGCCTTGCCCCTCCCTATCTCTGTAATCTCCTTTAGCTGCACAACCCCCTGAGATGTCTGCATTCCTCAAACTCTGTCCTCTTGAGCATCCATGATTATAATTGCTCAACCATCGGTGGCCATGCCTTCAGCTGGCTGGGCCACAAGCTCTGGAACTCTCTCTCCCCCTCTTTCCTTCAAGATAATCCTTAAAATCTACCTTGTTCACCAGCCTTAATTTGTTCTTGTGTGGCTCTGTGCCAAATGTATTTGTTGTGTCTTCTAGCACTCCTGTGAAGCACCTTGGGACGTTAAAGGTGCTATATAAATACTTGTTGTTGTTTTGCCTATAAAATCTTTAGGCAGAGTTAGGTGAGATGCCACAACACATTTGTTTTTAGAGTCACCATCCTCGAACAAATTGCCAAGACATATGGTCACAGTCATGTAAATGTGTATTTTACAAGTGCTTGAGATAAAAGAGCATTTCTGGTTATGGGAGGGAGGGTAAATTCCTAGTTAGTTGTGAATATGATGAGTCATGGGTTACTTCAGACTCCTGGACCTTTTTTGATTTTGAGTTTAAAAAGAATTTCCCAGAATTGACCAGGTTTTATTCTTCCAGTTAACTTGAACTTGTGTGTGGCTGAGTGGTGAAGTGCTCCACCTGGCCAGCCAAGCCGGGAGCAGAGGCCAGAGCCAGTTTGAGGCCCTGAGCTTCATTTTAGTAGAACCAATGAGCTGCCCACCCTAAACGGGCATCCCGATACCTATCACCAGATTTAGGCCACTGCAATATCAGGCAGTCCAGAGGCTGGTAGCAAGAGAAGTCTGGCAGGTGTGGTTCGCAATCAAAGGTGGAGCCCAGGATGGCAGCAGCCCAGATTATTTTTGTGGTGCAGTACTGCTCCTCTGGGCCCTGACAAAAGTATTTTAAAACGCACCCTTTGAGCATGACCCACACTGCGATTAGCTCTATCCTAAATAGCAATCGGGCTCCTATGTATGTCATTGGATGCTGCTTTGCTGATTTAATAGACGTTTTGGCCGCTCAGCATTAGGCCCCTGTATAAGTGGCAGTGGGAAGAGCATCAGCGTTAACAGGGTGATAAGTCAACCAAACCCATTATGAGGCCATTCATAAGACCCTGCTCCTTCCTCTACAGAAGCTGCATGTGCACAAGTAATAAGTATTAGGATTCAAATTTTCTTTCCCAACAGTCACAGCTTACTATCTGGTTGTCAGACTGTATCAACTTGAGATGCTCTAAGTTTCATGATTCAGAAATGGAGTGAAATTATGACCACTCTAGAGCTGTCTATAGAGGATCATGTCTTGCATAGGGTGAACTGGATATACAACTTCCAAACATCTGATGAGATAAATAAGTCTAAATTTATCATCATCCATGCAGGGGTCCTTCAGAAGAATATCTGGCTGTATTCTGCTTACCATCTTCTTCAATGGCCTGGCAGGAAGAAAATGACACCACCCTTTCATGGACTGCTAACATTGGCATTTGAACGATAACCATCAGGGAGTTACAGACACTAGCCAGATCAGTAGTATCTTATACTTGGTGTTGACAAGACCACGTCAATAACTCTGCTGATTATCAACCTCTCCTGTAGAGAAAGTTATGTGCTCTTATTTCATTCTGATCCTTGGCTTGCTAATCTCATTTGATCTATGATGAAACAAACAAATGGCAAAAACCGGAAATACTACTAAGAAGAGCAGGAATCCTTGTGACATCTTGAGCCGCCTTGTCATTGTTCACAGCAGTAACCTTCCCCAAAGTCTAGTAACAAAATATTGTAGCTCTCTTTGAGATGATGCAGGGAACCCTCAACTTTTGCACAGTTAATTTCCATGAGAATAGCATACTCTGTGCTAAGCCCCAGTCACTGCAGCATCAAAGACACTGTCAGTTTTCTATAAGATCATGGGCTTAATTTTCCCCAAGCCCATTTTCTGTCATATTGCCAGAGTTATGCCCATTTTTCTAGGCCAGAAATGCGGCTGAAATATTTTGCCAAGTTTCCTCGAGGTATAATTCAAATTTGGCGCTGCACAGTATGTCCAGTCGCCGCGGGGGCAGGGGGAACCCTGCTGTCTATGCCAGAAAACAAATCCGCACCTTCTGCGCATGCGTGGTGGGGGGGAAGTTACGATTTTGATGTCGTTCCAACGGACCCATTTGCTCAGTACAGCTCGGATTTGGCAACTGGCCATTATTAAAGAGCCGTGTGTGTGAGAAGGAGTGCTGTGTGAGAGCATTGGAAAAATCGCAGCTGGAGCAATACAAGATGCAAGGACCAAGAATTTCTTACAGGAAGAAGTGGAGGCACTAGTTACTGTGATTGAGAACAGATGGCAGGAGCTGGACACCAGCAGAGGTCATAAAAGTTCCACCCAAAGAAATGAAGAAACAATGAAGCCAAGTTGCAGAAGATTACTACACAATGGTGAACATCAAGATCTGGAGGCTAGTGTAAAAAGAAATGGCAGGACCTTGGTCAAGTAGTTAGTGTAAGTAATAATTTTCATTTATTCAATGGAATTGCAATTGTAAATGTGACCATCTGTACATGTCCCACCCAGCAGAAAGACACCCTCTCTCTAAATAGTTGCATTTTCATCTTTGCAGAGGAAAGTGGCACATGATAAAAGGGAAAGAACTCTAACAGGAGAGGCCTGGCAAATCTGCACCCACTGACACCCTTGGAAGAGAGGGTTGCTGCTTTGATGGGTCCTGCCTGGAGAAAAACAATCAGTACTGCACAAGTTGGGCCCACACTCGAGGGAGAGGGTAAGTCCTGCAAATTCATCATGGTCCTTCAAATCAGCCTGCTGCCTGGCCTGTGATGTGTGAGCCTACTCATGCCACCCACCCTGCCCCCTCCTCTGTTACTAACCATTTGACTGTTCTGTTACCTTTTGCTCAATTTGAGGCTAACCCTGATGATGCAGAAGATTCAGATGAGAAGTCTGAAGAGAACATCTTCCCATCCAACCCTCCAGACCAAGAACATGGGGGGGGGGGAGGGGATGGAGCTGGATGAAGCTCCCACTGTTGTACTGACTTTGGAGGAAGTGCTGCTCATGGAGGTGACATCCCCTTATGTGACTAGTGGTTTGTGTTGGTGGGACATTCCATGATTTCACACCTTCCGAGACTGTGGATCCCAGTGGTGGGGTGCAGCAAGGCACACCTAGGGGTCCACCGTCCCAGGCTGTGGGTCAAGTGGTGGGGTGCGAGCCACACCTGTGGGGAGGAGGGAAGGAGAGCTTGACCATGCTCTCTCGATGCAGGATCTAACAGATGTGGTTCAGAATGATGTCATTGAGTGGGTAAGGTCAATGCTCTCCACAATCACTCCTGGACACCATCAGTGGGGTGAGTGATGAGATAGCGGGACTGTCGGGAGAAGTAACAGCAATGACACGAGAAATGGGAACAATATCCGTTCCCATCAGTGAGCAAATAGTGGCCATGAGTGAGGGAATGTCAGAGATCGTGCAAACCATGTCCTTGACCATGAGGGAGGGAATGTTGCAGGTAGTTCAGTTTTGCTCAACATGAGGGAAGGAATGTTGCAGGACATTGAGATGCTGTCCGGGCACATGAGGGGTGGCATGTTAGAGTTAGCTGCTGCATTAAGGGAACACGCCCAGACCCTGCGCCATTGACAGAATCAGCTGTTGCTCCCACACCAGCCTCTGAAGAGTATTTGGACTTCCAGAAGGCATTTGACAAGGTGCCATATAAAAGATTACTGCACAAGATAAAAGTTCACAGGATTGGGGGTAATATATTAGCATGGATAGAGGATTGGCTAACGAACAGAAAGCAGAGTAGGGATAAATGCCAACCTGAGAATGAACCAATCAGTAACCAGTGGGGTGCCACAGGGATCAGTGCTGGGCCCCTAACTATTTGCAATCTATATTAACGACTTGGAGGAAGGGGTCCGAGTGTAACGTAGCCAAGTTTGCCGATGATACAAAGATGGGAGGAAAAGCAATGTGAGGAGAACACCACAAAAAATCTGCGACAGGACATGGACAGGTTAAGTGAGTGGGCAAAAATTTGGCAGATGGAGTATAATGTTGGAAAGTGTGAGGTCATGCACTTTGGCAGAAAAAAAATCAAGAGCAAGTTATTATTTAATGGAGAAAGATTACAAAATGCTGCAGCACAGCGGGACCTGGGGGTACTTGTGCATGAAACATAAAAGGTTAGTATGCAGGTACAGCAAGTGATCAGGAAGGCCAATGGAATCTTGGCCTTTATTGCAAAGGAGATGGAGTATAAAAGCAGGGAAGTCTTGCTACAGTTGTACAGGGTATTGGTGAGGTCACACCTGGAATACTGCGTGCAGTTTTGGTTTCCATATTTATGAAAGGATATACTTGCTTTGGAGGCAATTCAGAGAAGGTTCACTAGGTTGATTCCAGAGATGAGGGGGTTGACTTAAAAGGAAAGGTTGAGTAGGTTGGGCCTCTACTCACTGGCATTCAGAAGAATGAGAGGTGATCTTATCGAAATGTATAAGATTGAAGGGGCTTGACAAGGTGGATGCAGAGAGGATGTTTCCACTGATGGGGAGACTAGAACTAGAGGGCATAATCTTAGAATAAGGGGCTGCCCATTTAAAACTGATGAGAAATTTCTTCTGAGTTGTAAATCTGTGAAATTCGCTACCACAGAGCAGTGGAAGCTGGGACATTGAATAAATTTAAGACAGAAATAGACAGTTTCTTAAATGATAAGGGAATAGGGGGTTATGGAGAGCGGGCGGGGAAGTGGACCTGAGTCCATGATCGTATTAAATGGTGGAGCAAGCTTAGGGGCCATATGGCCTACCCCTGCTCCTATTTCTTGTGTTCTTATGAGTCCCAAGCCGGGCCCTCTAACTTGCCGCCTGACGTTGAGGCCTCCGCACCCTCATCACCGCCCCCTCGAGGTGGGCAGTACCTGAGATGTTAGAATAAGCTTGGTACCAAGCCCAGAAACACTGTGCCACCACCTGTGGGCAGGGGTGGTAGAGTGTACAAGACCAAGCACAGCGGGTGGTCTTAGAACAAGGGGGAGGAGAGATGGGTGCAGCCTTTCTTTGCTGCTGTTGTTATTATTGTTACTGTTCTCAAATAAGTTTTTTGTAAATTTACAAGTTTATAAGTGATATTAAAGTCAAGTTTGATACAAGTATAATTTTATTAAAGTTAAGTACATTGTAAACTTTTGAATAAAATATATTTTATATTAAGACTGAATCATGTTCCATTAACACAACACAACATTATGGAACAGCTCCAAACAATAAACATGTCCATATGAAATAGATGTTGTTGAGCCCTCAGGCATCAGTAAAGCGTTCACAGATAAGCTGCTGGCACAAGGTTCGAACAATCATTAAAGGGGCATGATGGTCCACTCTATTCTACTGTCATGCTCCGGCCTCAGGCACTTACATAGCTTCCTCGTCGTCCTCCTCCTCCTGCTGCTCACCACTATCATCAGCCGCTCACCGCAGGTGGGTCTTCCCCTACCAGGTGCTGCTGCCTCATGATAGTTAAGGCATGCAGCACGCAACAGTGAACTGACCGACAATCTCAGGGGAGTACAGCAAGTAGCCTCCGGAATGGTCCAAGCATTGGAAAAACTGTTTCAATATGCCAATGGTCCTCTCAACGATGGTGCGCATTGCAATGTGCGACATGTTGTATTCACAGTCAGCTTCCGTCCGGGTTATGCGTAGGGGCGTCATGAGCCTGGTGGCGAAGCCGTACCCTTTGTCTCCCAGTAGCCAGCTCTGCCCTTCGGGCTGCTGCTGCTGAAACATGGCAAATATAACACTGTCACGTAGGATGAATGCATCATGGGTGCTGCCAGGGTATCTTGCATCGACTGACATGATATGATGCATGTCGTCACACATAAGCTGCTCATTAATGGAGTGGAAGCCTTTTCTGTTCCTGTACATCTCTGAATCCTTCAAAATTGCTCGCAAGGCAATGTAGGTACAATCAATGCAGCCCTGTACCTTTGGGAAGCCAGCAATCCTGGAGAAGCCCACAGCCCTGTCATGGATTGCTTGAGCGGTCATGGAGAACTTTATGAAGTCATTCTTACGCACATACCGTGCAGCTGTCACCTGGCGAATGCAGGCGTGTTGCATGTTGAGAGATGGTGCATACATCCCCAGTTACAGCTTGAAACGATCCGGAGGCATAGAATGAAAGTGCAACTGTAACCTGCATTTCAACTAACAAAGCAGTCCTCCTGATGCTTCTCGGTTGCAGGTCTGCTTTGACCAATTCACAGATCTCAGTTACAATTTCTTTGCGGAAACACAGCCTTCTGGCACAGTCTGCATCACTCAGGTGGGGGTACGAACGCCTGTCTCAATATACCCGAGGTGGGTAAGGCCTCCTGCCCAGCACCCTACGGGCTCTGATGTTCCTGATGTGATGAAGTCAAATCAATTGTCTCTTACCATGATGCAGAAGGCTCACACAAGGTATGGCATTGCCAGTATTGCCCCCATACTTAAATTTAACCTTTGAAAGAAACTCAAAATGGCAGGAAAGCAGGCAGGACAGGTTCACAGTTCTCTCTCTCTAGGTCTGTATGGATGGACCACACTCAAAGGTCTTGTGACTTCTCCTCTCTTCCCCCTCCCCTTAACTAATTGGAGACTTGTGACTTCTCTCTGTCCCTCCCCACCCCCCACACACTCATTGCAGTCTACAGTGCAGAAGGCACCTCGCACCCCAGGCTCCAGGGTTTCCGATCGGCATCTTGCTCCCTCTCTCTCCCCTCCCCCCCACGGCTTGTTTTGTTGCCGAGACCCGAACCCGTGTGTCCGGGCGCGAGACCGATCCTGCCGGCCAAAGCTATGACACTCCAGCCCTGCACCATGGCATTTGATGGTGGCGTGTGAGTGAGTAAAAAAATTAGGGAACTTCTGAAATCCAACAAATTTACACTTCTATGTTGACAGATAAAAAAATGTTGAACTTTATTACTGATTTTGACAGTGTTCTTGATTCCCTCCAAATTCTTCGATTTAAAAACAATGGCCTCTTTCAGTGCCAATTTGTCAATTTGTGCTGGTTTTCTTTAGTGCCCAGAAGGTTTTTCAGGAGTGGCCAGATACGCCGACCAAAGAGGAAAAAATGTTGGCCAAATTGCGAACAATTGAAAAAACCGGCGCAGACGTGAGGGAACTATGACGTAAAAAAAAAACTGGCCTAGAAAAATCGTAACTAAGTCAGTTATGCCGGCGCAGACCACAGGGGGAAACTTTGAAAAAGATAAATATGCCAAAAAAAAAGGCACGTGCCAAAAATACGGCGCAAATGACCGGGGAAAATTGAGCCCTATGAATGAAGAAATGTTCCAAGAGTTGTTAATTTGAATGCTCGTGTAAGTTCCATTTTGTTTTAAATGACTGAAATCTCTGAAATTTTGGGGAATTTTAACCCCCAAAAAACAGATGGATTGGGGATCGAGTGGGAGGTTAAAGAGTTAAAAAATGGAAAGCTGCCCACTTTCAGCTTTAACAGAGGCGGGAGGGGGGTGGGCAGCCAACCCACTCCCAGGTGGCGAGTCGACCATTTAAATATTTTAATGAGGCCTCATAGTGATCCACCGTTTTAAATGTAACTGTGGATGAGCAAGTATCACCGGCCTTGGGAGAACACACCAGCTAAAGGGACTTTCCACTTACCTGCTAAATCCAGCACGTCTGCATCACCCCCCCCCCCCCCCCCCACCATGATCATACAGCCCCCCAAATCTTCCGGTCACCCCCAACCAACCCCTGGAGATTGCCGAACTCCACCCTCCGATCCTCAGCAACCTTTACCAATCCCTCTCTAGCCTCCGATCCCCCCTCCAGCCACTGATCGACTTCCCAGCATTCCTGCTCCGGCCCCGATCGCCCTCTGACTCTGGCCCAAATCTGACTCCGGGATCAATCTTCCTCCGGTCCCGATCCCCCTCTGACTCCGAGCCCCCTCCGGCCCCAATCCGACTCCAGGATCAATCTTCCTCTGGCCCTGATCCTCTTCCAGCCCCGATCCCCCTCTGACTCTGATCTTCCTCTGGCTCCAATCTTCCTCCAGCTCCGATCCCTCCCTCCCTCCGCTCTGTGGCCCAGTGCCACAGATCTATCCGCCGACAGCCAGTCAGTCTCTCCATCTGGCTGGCTGCGGGCAGGAGACAGAGTTTTGAAATGCTAACCAGGCCTTGCCATTAAATTCTGCAATGTAACTATTTGTACTGCACTTTTTTTGAGCGACAAGCCCCGCCCCCTGTCATGCTCCACCCACCCCCCCCCCCCCCCCTTCCCAGCCCGAACCATTCCATGCGGGTGGTGCTGAGAAGCAGGTCATGAGGTTCCGACTGTCTCCTCCCTAGCCGGCCTGGGCCCAAGAGCAAGAGAGAGGCTTGGGAGGGGGGAGAGGCTGGGGAGGCTGGGGGGAGAGGCTGGGGAGGCTGGGGGGAAGAGAGGGAGAGGCTGTGGGGGGGAGAGAGAGAGGCTGTGGGGGGGAGAGAGAGAGAGGCTGTGGGGGAGGGAGAGAGAGGTTGTGGGGGGGGGGGGAGAGAGAAAGGCTGTGGGGGGGAGAGAGAGAGGCTGTGGGGGAGGGGGAGAGAGAAAGGCTGTGTGGGGGGGGAAGAGAAAGGCTGTGGGGAAAGAGAGGCTGGGGGAAAGAGAGACAGAGAAAGGCTGGGGGGGAGGGGGAGAGACAGAGAGAGGGGCTGGGGGAGAGAGAGAGAGGCTGAGAGAGAGAGAGAGAGAGAGCGAGAGAGGCTGGCGGGGGGGTGGAGGGGTGAGGACGGGGAGGAAGAGAGAGAGAGAGTGTTGCGCCAAAATCGTTAGATGTTCAAAAGATCAAACAAATCGGTTCGCAATTTTCCTTTTAGGGTTCCCACAGTAAGTTTAACCTGAATAAAAGACTATGACACTAGATTCACAAGCCAACTTATCTTTAATAAATGCTTTAACAAACACAGCTCATTAGTTACTACAGAATATTGGACTCACAACCTATATAGATATTACCCGATTCGGTCCGAGGTGACCAACCTCCGTCCGACTTCAGCTTAGGAATTCTACCTCAGGTTCCTGCTGTCGAGTGTGCTCCTAGGTTCTCGCTAACTTCCTCCAAGTCTTGTGCCTAGTTATACCCTTTCTTCTCTCAGTTAAACACGTCAGTTTCGACAGATTCTGCTGACATTTCAACTTTGTACATATACATTCTTCTGTTATCGTAACCCTGTCTTACCTCCATGAGTTATTACCAATATCGGTGCCTTCGTTACTGGTGTGTGCCCCATATCATGATCAGTTAGGTCTGTTCATCCCTTCCCACCCCTGCTGTTCCTACAACGTGTTTCTACTAAGGTAAACTTCCCCTCCCATTTGGCCACATCTGTTATTCCTGCAACTGATCTTTTGTTCGTTCACTAGCGTTTGTAGGGACCCTGTTAACTGACATCCATTATTCCTACATTATCTCTTACACATGGTGACTCCTTTGAATTTGGCTTTACTATTCTGCAGTTTTTATCCTTATCTCCTTCACCCCAAGGTCAGTGCCTGCTATTTTCAGTGCAAGAGACACTGAGTCTACCGGTTTAAGCTCAATCCTGAGCTAAATTCTTATAAATTGTGAATTATTTCTGATATTTCCACAAGAGAGAGAGACCAGAGGTGGGCTGGGGTGAGAGAGGTTGTGGGGGGGGGAAGAGAGAGAGAGAGAGACTGGGGGGAGAGAGAAAGAGACAGGCTGAGGGATGAGGAGAGGCTGGGGGCTGGTGAGGGAGAGGTTGGCGGGGGGGAAAGAGAGAGGCTGGGGGGAGAGAGAGGCTGAGGGGGAGAGACTAGGGGGAGAGAGAGAGGATGGGGTGGGGGAGAGAGTCTAGGGTGGGGAGAGAGGCTGGGGGGAGAGAGAGAGAGAGAGAGAGAGAGAGTCTGGGGTGGGGGGGAGGCTGGGGGGAGAGAGAGAGAGAGAAAGAGAGTCTGAGGGGGGGAGAGGCTGGTGGGTGAGAGAGAGAGAGAGAGAGACTGGGGGGGAGAAAGAGAGGCTGGGGCGGGGGGGGGGAGAGACTGGGGGAGAGAGGCTGGGGGGCAGAGACTGAGGGAGGAGAGAGAGAGAGGCTGGGGGGAGAGACTGAGGGGAGAGAGAGAGGCTGGGGGGGGGAGGGAGAGGCTGGAGGGGCGGGGGAGAGAGAGGTGGGGGTCTGGGAGAAAGAGAGAGAGGCTGGGGGAAAGAGAGAGAGGCTGGGGGTAGAGAGAGTGGCTGGGTGGGGGGAGAGAGAGAGAGAGGCTGGGTGGGGGGAGAGAGAGAGAGAAGCTGGGGGGGGAGAGAGGCTGGGGGGGCTGGGGGAAAGAGAGAGACCGGGGGTCGAGAGAAAGGCTGGTTGGGGGGGGAAGAGAGAGAGAGAGGCTGGGGGTGGGGCGAGAGAGAGGCTCAGGGAGAGAGAGAGGTGGGGGTGGGGGGAAGATGGATTAGGTTTTTCCAACCCCCTACAAGGGATATCGTTGGAGTGGATGATATTCAGAAATCACGACACTATCACTATTCACTTCATACCCAATAAACCTGTTAACAATCCGTATACAATGCCTGCTCCATCTATGGTGGGGTGGGAAGGATGCACTTGGGCTGGGATAAGGCACTTTGGTTGGGGGAGGCATGCACTTGGACTGGGGTAAGGCACTTCGGCTGGCCCTTGCTATCTTCTGGAAGCTCTGTCCTCTGTCGCTTCAGAAAGTCAGTGGATCGAGTTACAGTTTGCAAAGTCAATGAGACCTTGGCATGGGCGGTTCCATTTACATATTCCTGTGAAAATTCAAGGTGTGGCTTAGCCCCCAAGGGGACCAATCAGAAACACAGTGTGGAGCACGTTGGCCATTTTTGCAGGACAAATAAGCACATCCTAAATTCGGCAGTGCCTGCCGGAAACCTAATCTCCCAGGTTTCCCACCTGCTTTCCAGGCCCATGCCCACACCTCTCCCTACCCGCCTCCAAATTAAAATTCCCGCCTTTATTTTCACACAGACCCACATGAAACTGAAAGGAGCTTATAGAAGTCTTGGGGTTGTGAGTAAAAAGGAGGCTGCATAGGAAATTGAGCAAAATCCTTCAGATGTGTTTTCCCAGAACTGGTAGTACGGAGCAGGTTTAGGTCTTCAACCACTTATTTTGAAATATTTGACAGCAGTCCTACCATTAATTAGCAGTGTAGAAATAGATCTTCATAGTTGGTTTGATATAGCTGAAAACTGCAGGATAAAGTATTGTGTTCCTAACACAGATGAGACTGCACACAGGGAGGTTAAAGTAACAGTGACCTCAGTCTTTAATAAGACACTCCAGAGTGAGGAACAGGCCTTAGGGGCTGGCTTATATACAGTGCTCCTAAGGGATGCTGGGATCCCTTGGGACTTCAGGGGATGCGCTCCCTGGTGGCGGAACATGGGAGTGCATGCTTTACAGATACACAACATCACTCCCCAGCAAAGTCAAAGTGAAAACTATTTACAAGGTGAGGCGGTCGGGAGCCTTTCTTTCCCTGGTGGACCGCCTCGGTACAAATGTCTGTTCTGGTGTGTTGGCTGTGCCCTCGCTGGGCTGGCGTGTTGTTGGCCCTGCAGGGCTGCTGGGTGAGCCTGGCCTTGCTGGGCTGTTGGGCGTGATGGGTTCAATTTCCTGGTTCGAGGTGGTGTCGTTGATCCTTTGGGTGTGTGTTGTGGGCTCGAAAAAGGTGGTGTCTGCTGTGGGTTGTTCAGGGCAGTCTGTGAATCGCAGCCTCGTTTGGTCCAGGTGCTTTCTACAAATTTGTCCATTGTCTAGTTTGACTACAAACACCCTACTCCTTTCTTTAGCTATCACCGTGCCCGCGATCCACTTGGGACCATCTCCATAGTTTAGCACATACACAGGGTCATTCAAATCAATTTCCCGTGACACAGTGGCGCGACCATCTGTTGTTGCTGCCGCCTGCTCTCTACCTAATCATGCAGGTTGGGGTGAACCAGCAAGAGTCTGGTTTTAAGTGTCCTTTTCATGAGTAGTTCAGCCGGGGGCACCCCTGTGAACAAGTGGGGTCTCGTGCGGTAGCTGAGCAGTACTCGGGAAAGGTGGGTTTGGAGTGAGCCTTCTGTGACTTGTTTAAGGCTCTGTTTGATTGTTTGTACTGCCCGCTCTGCCTGCCTATTGGTGGCTGGTTTAAATGGGGCCGAGGTGACATGTTTGATCCCATTGCGGGTCATGAATTCTTTAAATTCGGCACTGGTGAAACATGGCCCGTTGTCACTGACCAGTATGTCAGGCAGGCCGTGGGTGGCAAACATGGCCCTCAAGCTTTCAATGGTGGCGGTGGCGGTGCTTCCCGACATTATTTCACATTCAAATCCATTTTGAAAAAGCATCCACCACCACCAGGAACATTTTACCGAGAAACGAGCCCGCATAGTCGACATGGATCCTCGACCATGGTCTGGAGGGCCAGGACCACAAACTTAGTGGTGCCTCTCTGGGCGCATTGCTCAACTGAGCACATACGCTGCATTGCTGTACACGGGACTCTAAGTCAGAGTCGATACCGGGCCACCACACGTGGGATCTGGCTATCGCTTTCATCATTACTATACCCGGTTGTGTGCTGTGGAGATCCGAGATGAACGTCTCCCTGTCCTTTTTTGGTAGCACTACGCAGTTACCCCACAACAGGCAGTCTGCCTGAATGGACAGCTTGTTCTTTCGCCGCTGGAACGGCTTGATTAGCTTTTGCATTTCAACGGGGATGCTGGCCCAGCTCCCATGCAGTACACAGTTTTTTACTAGGGACAGCAGAGGATCTTGGCTGGTCTAAGTCCTAATCTGGCAGGCCGTGACAGGTGATTTATCATTTTCAAACGCTTCCATGACCATCAACAAGTCTGCGGGCTGCGCCACCATCAGCAAATTTGCAGGCTGCGCTATTTCCACCCCCGTGGTGGGTAATGGTAGCTGACTGAGAGCATCAGCACAGTTCTCGGTGCCTGGCCTGTGGCGGATGGTATATTATACGCTGATAGCGCGAGTGCCCATCTTTGTATGCGGGCTGAGGCATTGGTATTTATCCCTTTGTTTTCAGCGAACAGGGATATGAGGGGCTTATGATTGGTTTCCAGCTCAAATTTGAGGTCAAACAGGTACTGATGCATTTTCTTTACCCCGAACACACACACACTAATACCTCTTTCTCAATCATGCTGTAGGCCCTCTCGGCCTTAGACAAGCTCCTGGAGGCATAGGCGACAGGTTGCAACTTCCCCGCAACATTAGCTTGTTGTAATACACACCCGACTCTGTAAGACAATGCATCACATGCTAACACAAGTCTTTTACACGGGTTATACAATACAAGCAGCTTGTTGGAGCATAAAATGTTTCTGGCTTTCTCAAAAGCAATTGCTTGTTTTTTTCCCCATACCCAGTTCTCATTTTTGCGCAATAACACATGTAGGAGCTCTAAGAGGATGCTTAACCCCAGTAGGAAGTTACCAAAATAGTTGAGGAGTCCCAGGAACGACCGCAGCTCCGTGATGTTCTGTGGCCTGGGCGCGTTCCTGATAGCCTCTGTCTTGGCGCCTTGGGCCGAATGCCGTCCGCCGCGATCTTTCTCCCCAAAAACTCCACTTCTGTTGCCATGAATACGCATTTCGACCTCTTCAGTCGCAGCCCTACGCAATCCAGTCACTGGAGCACCTCCTCCAGGTTTTGTAGGTGCTCGAAGGTGTCCCGACCCGTGACCAATATGTCGTCCTGAAAAACCATCATGTGTGCTACCGACTTGAGTAGGCTCTCCATGTTTCTCTGGAAGATCGCTGCAGCCGACCAAATTCCAAACGGGCATCTGTTGTAGATGAACAGTCCCTTGTGCGTGTTGATGCAGGTGAGACCTTTCGAAGACTCCTCCAGCTCCTGCGTCATGTAGGCTGAAGTCAGGTCAAGCTTGGTGAACGTCTTGCCTCCTGCCAGCGTCGCAAATAGGTTGTCTGCCTTAGGTAGCGGGTTTTGGTCCTGTAGAAAGAAACGATTAATAGTTACTTTATAATCGCCGCAAATCCTGACCGTGCCATCACTTTTGAGTACTGGAACAATCAGGCTGGCCCATTCGCTGAATTCCACTGGGGAGATGATGCCCTCGCGTTGCAGCCTGTCCAGCTTGATTTCCACTCTCTCCCTCATCATGTGAGGCACCGCTCGCGCCTTGTGGTGAATGGGTCATGCCCCTGGGACCAAGTGGATCCGTACCTTCGCCCCGGAAAAATTTCCAATGCCTGGCTCAAAAAGGGAAGGAAATTTGTTAAGAACCTGGGTGCACGAGGCCTCATCGACATGCGATAGCGCTCGGATATCATCCCAGTTCCAGCGGATTTGCCCAGCCAGCTCCTTCCAAGCAGTGTGGGGCCATCGCCCGGGACAATCCAGAGTGGCAGTTCATGCACCGTGCCTTCGTAGGTGACCTTGACCATGGCACTGCCCAGGACAGTGATGAGCTCTTTCGTGTACGTTCTCAGTTTCGTGTGGATGGGGCTCAGTACTGGTCTGAGTGCCTTGTTGCACCACAGTCTCTCAAACATCTTTTTACTCATGATGGATTGACTAGCGCCAGTGTTCAGTTCCATAGCTACGGGTAAGCCATTCAATTTTACATTTAGCATTATAGGTGGACATTTCATCAAAAATGTGTGCACCCCATGTACTTCAGCATCTGCCTGCTCTCTCTGAGGCTCGAAATTGCTTTGATCCACCATGGACCGAACTTCCTCTACCACGTGGTGGTTAGCAGGTTTTGCAGAGCTTGCAGCTCGTTTGCAAGCTCATTGGAGGTGCCCCATTGTTCCACAGCTCTTGCAAACATATCCTTTGACGCGGCATGAATAGGCATAATGGAAGCCTCCACAATGCCAACAAGGTGTGAATTGCCTTGCATTCATCCTTTGTTGCGGACTCTGAGTCATCTGGGTCACCTGAGTCCTACTGGCAGTTGCAGACTCGTGGTTTCTGCCCTGTACATTTCTGCTCGCAAACATAGTTACAGTTAAATTATGAACATTGCTAGCACTTGTGTGCTGAGAGATTTGTTTGGTGTTATCACTGGTGGACATAAACGCCTGTGCTATTGCAATGGCCTTACTGAGGGTCGGTGTCTCTACAGTCAAAAGTTTTCGTAGGATGGTCTCGTTGCCAATGCCTAATACAAAAAAGTCTCTGAGCATCTGCTCCAGGTAGCCATCAAACTCACATTGTCCTGCAAGTCGCCTTAGCTCGGCGACGTAGCTCGCCACTTCCTGACCTTCAGATCGCTGACACGTGTAGAACCAATACCTCGCCATCAGCACACTCTCCCTTGGGTTAAGATGCTCCCGAACCAGTGTACACAGCTCCTCATACGACTTATCTGTGGGTTTCACTGGAGCCAGAAGATTCTTCATGAGGCTGTAGGTCGGTGCCCCGCAGACCGTGAGGAGGACCGCTCTCCTTTTTTCAACGCTTCCTTCTCCGTCCAGTTCGTTGGCTACAAAGTATTGGTCTAACCGTTCAACATAGGCTTCCCATTCCTCACCCTCTGAGAACTTCTCCAGGATGCCCACAGTTTGCTGCATCTTTGCGTTGGATTCGTATACTCGTCACGAGTTATTGTGTTCCTAACACAGATGAGATTGCACACAGGGAAGTTAAAGTAACAGTGACATCAGTCTTTATTAAGACACTCCAGATTGAGTAACAGGCCTTAGGGGCCGCCTTATATACAGTGCCCCCAAGGGATGCTGGGATCCCTTGCGACTTCAGGAGATGCGCTCCCTGGTGGTGGACCATGGGAGTGCATGCTTTACAGATACACAACATAAAGCATATTTGTCGTGGAAATAACTTTCTCAGAAAAAAAATATTCGTTTCATGCCAGACAGAGTAATATTCTCAGCAGCAAGTCTCTGATTTTATGACCAAGCTCATTATAATAGCACAGTAATGGACCTTTTTCTGTTTGGGGGATAGGAAGCCCCTCAGGACACAAACTCACGGAACATTCCTTTTGGAAAATTAACTCCAGGAAAAACGATTGGAAGAACTTTGCAATAAGGATTTGCATATCGTGCAACACACTAGAGACCTCCAAGTCACCAACCCTTGGACAACTGGCTACTCTCACTGTGCCTGTCGCTGCTGCATGTTCCTCCAGGGAGTTAAAGCTCTCTTACTTAAACCACATTAATTAAAACAAACCAGTGTAACATTTACAGTTTCAGCCACCAGATTTCTGTTCTCATTTCACTTGCTGCCAGCATATTGAATGTGAAAGCAAAACAGAAAACATACTCACTTTGCTCCACAACAAGCTGGGATTCCTAATATGTCTGCTTCCTGTACAACTCAACAACAACAACAACAACTTGTATTTATATAGCGCCTTTAACGTAGGTGCATCACAGGAGTATTATGAGATAAAAAGTTTGACACTGAGCCACATAAGGAGAAATCAGGTCAGGTTACCAAAAGCTTGGTCAAAGAGGTAGATTTTAAGGAGTGTCTTGAAGGAGGAAAGGGAGGTAGAGAGGCTTTAGGCAGGGAATTCCAGAGCTTAGGGCCCAGGCAGCTGAAGGCACGGCCACCAATGGTTGAGCGATTATAATCAGGGATGCTCAAGAAGGCAGAATTAGAGGAGCATAGACATCTCGGGGAGTTATGGGGCTGGAGGAGATTACAGAGATAGGGAGGGGTGATGCCATGGAGGGATTTGAAAACAAGAATGAGAATTTTGAACTCGAGGCATTGCTTAACCAGAAGCCGATGTAGGTCAGCAAGTACAGAGGTGATGGGTGAGCGGGTCTTGGTGCGGGTTAGGATACGGACAGCTGAACTTTGGATCACCTCTAGTTTACGCAGGGTAGAATGTAGGAGGCCAGCCAGGAGTGCATTGGAATAGTCAAGTCTAGAGGTAACAAAGGCATGGATGAGAGCTTCAGCACTGGATGAGCTGAGACAAGGGCGGAGACGGGCGATGTTAGGAGGCGGAAATAGTCGGTTTTAGTTATGCTGCGGATATGTGGTCGGAAGCTCATTTCATGGTCAAATATGAACCTAGGTTGCGAACAGTGTGGTTCAGCCTCAGACAGATGCTAGGGAGAGGGATGGAGTCAGTGGCTAGGGAACGCAGTTTGTGGCAGGGACTGAAGACAATGGCTTTGGTCTTCCCAATATTCAAGTGGAGAACATCCAGAACAGAATGTCGGACAAGCAGTCTGACAATTCCTTTATAAGTGCAATGATTGACAACCATTTTTAATTTTTACATATAATTTTCTATGGTTTTGAAGATGTTTTATTTGAAGTGTTAAAGGAAGCTGTTGCCTTGTAATGCTCAGACATTTCGTCACCAAAGTCATTATAACTATGTTTAGACTGGCATCTGTGTCAAGGTTGTGCTTATCCAGGTGGATACTAAACAGCTGAGATCAACATTTTTAAAACTGTATATATTGAAAGCTGAAATAAAAGCAGAAACTGCCATAAATACGTGATACATTTATCAGTATCTATACAGAGAAAGTATGAATCCACATCTAAAATGTTAAGTCAACTTATTACAGATGCTGAGAAGACCCACTGTTTCCTGTTTATTTCAGATGCTAAACAACTGTTGTCATAAAATTAATTAGCAATAATTAATTCAATACCATTTAACAGTTTATTGGTCATTTTGGATACTTTACTTAATCCTAAACCACATCGGTCAGATCTGATTAACAAAACACAAGCTTGCAAGTTATTAGTAATTCCAGTCTTTATGTGACTGATGTAACCCTCCAGGGTAAATTGTACCAGACAGCAGTATTTTTGTAGAACGTTTAGTTTTAGTTATTCTCAGTCCCATTCGGGAAGCATTCAACAGTAAGAGTGAAGAGTTGAAGAGTCCAGACAGGACCATTTCCAATTGTCTGAGCCACATTCTCCCTCCTGCTGAACAGACGGTTGCATTGGAAACCTTTTTGGTTCACAGAAAGGAGGGAAGAAAGTGCTGTATACCAGTGAGTAAAATGAAGCACTTTTTACTGTGATGTATCATGGAATTGACTTTTATTGTCATGGTACATATGGAGCTAGAAACAAATACTCACAGAAAATAGCCCAGATTATTTTAGTACATAATAACCCTCCATCGTGGCACTACCACAATGCTAAATGGATAGATTCAGAACAGATCCAGCAGCTCAAAACTGGGCATCTATGAAGTGCTGCGGGCCATTAGCAGCAGCAGAATTGCATTCCACCACAATCTGTAACCTCATGTCCTGGGATATTCCTCACTCTACCATTACCTATCCACAAAAAGCAAGACCAGTCCAATCTGGCCAATTACCACAGTCTACTCTCAATCATCAGCAAAGTGATGGAAGGTGTTGTCGTCAATGCTATCGGAGGCACTTATTCACCAATAACTTGCTCACTGATGTCCAGTTTGGGTTCCACCAGGATCACTCAACTCTGGACCTCATTACAGCCTTGGTCCAAACATGGACAAAAGAGCTGAATTCCAGAGGTGAGGCGAGAGTGACTGCCCTTGACATGAAGACAGCATTTGGCCGAGTGTGGCATCAAAGACTCCTAGTAAAACTGAAGTCAATGGGAATCAGGGGGAAACTCTTCACTGGCTGGAGTTATACCCAGCACAAAGGAAGATGGTTGTAGTTGTTGGAGGTCAATCATCTCAGCCCCAGGACATCGTTACAGGAGTTCCTCAGGGCAGCGACCTAGGTCCAACAACCTTCAGCTGCTTCATCAGACAGAACCATTTCCATTTGTCTGAGCCACACTCTCCCTCCTGCTGAACAGACGGTTGCATCCACCATAGGGTCAGAAGTGGGGATGTTCACTGATGACTGCAGTGTTCAGTTCCATTCGCAACTCCTCAGAAAATAAAGCAGTCCATGCTCACATGCAGCAAGACCTGGATGACATTCAGGCTTGGGCTGATAAGTGGCAAGTAACATTCGCATCACACAAGTACCAGGCAATGACCATCTCCAACAAGCGAGAGTCTAACCACCACCCTTTGATATTCAACAACACAACACTCGCCGAAACTCCCACCATCAACATCCTGGGGGTCACCATTGGCCAGAAACCTAACTGGACCAGCCACATAAACACTATGGCTATGAGCAGGTCAGAGGCTGGGTACTTTGCTTCAAGTGTCTCACCTTCTGATTCCCCAAAGCCTTTCCACCATGTACAAGGCACAAATCAGGAGTGTGATGGAATACTCTCCACTTGCCTGGATGAGTGCAGCTCCAACAACACTCAACAAGCTCAACACCATCCAGGGCAAAGCAGCCTGCTTGATCCACCACCTTAAACATTCACGCCCTCGACCACCGGCACACCGTGGCTGCAGTGTGTACCATCTACAAGATGCACTGCAGCAACTCGCCAAGGCTTCTTCACAGTACCTCCTAAACCCGCGAACTCTACCACCTAGAAGGACAAGGGCAGCAGGCGCATGGGAACACCATCACCTCCAACTTCCACGTCAAGTCACACACCATCCTGACTGGGAAATATATCGCCGTTACTTCATTGTCAATGGGTGAAAATCCTAGAACTCCTTCCCCAATGGCACTGTAGGAGTACCTTCACCACACAGACTGCAGCAGGTCAAAAAGGCGGCTCACAATCACCTACTCAAGGGCTATTAGGAATGGATAATAAATGCTGGCCTTGCCTGTGACACCTATATCCTGGGAAAGAATACGAACTTACGAAAACATTCAAACAATGACGAACAGGTAAAGACCATCTGGTCCATCGAGTCTGTCCCACACAATTGCGATACTTTGTGTATCACAACATATACACTCCACCCCACCCCAAACCACATGATCTCCTGGAAAAGGCAAAAAAACAGATTAAAAACCCAGACCAATTTTGGAAAAGAAATCTGGGAAATTCCTCTCCGACCCATCGAGGTGATCAAAACTAGTCCAAGGGATCACTCTGGGCATTAAATTCCCTGCAGTACCTATCTTCTGTAAGAGGTGATCTCCGCCGCAGCCAGACACAAATCCAGCTTTTCTTTGAAGGAATTCAGTCAGTCTGCATCCACCACATGAAACGGCAGCTTGTTCCAGAGGTCGACTATTCTCTGGGAAAAGAACCACCTCCTGACATCTAACCTAGATCTAACCTTATACAACTTAAATTTGTGCCCCCTGGTCCTGCCTAACCTATTTAATTGAAATAAACGGTCAGCTGAAACATTGTCTATTCCCTTCATTATCTTATAAACCTCAATCATATCCTCCCTAAGTCAACACTGCTCTAAGGTACAGAGTCCCAACTCTTTTAGCCAATCTTGATAACTAAAATGCTTTAGACTTGGAATTAGTCGAGTGGTCCTCTTATAAGAACATAAGAACATAAGAAATAGGAACAGGAGTAGGCCATACGGCCCCTCGAGCCTGCTCTGCCATTTAATACGATCATGGCTGATCCGATTATGGACTCGGGTCTACTTCCCCATCCGCTCTCCATAATCCCTTATTCATTAAGAAACTGTCGATTTCTGTCTTAAATTTTTTCAATGACCCAGCTTCCACAGCTCTCTGAGGGAAGAAATTTCTCCTCATCTCAGTTTTAAATGGACGGCCCCTTATTCTAAGATTATGCCCTCTAGTTCTAGTCTCCCCCATCAGTGGAAACATCCTCTCTGCATCCACCTATCAAGCCCCCTCATAATCTTATACATTTCGATAAGATCACCTTTCATTCTTCTGAATGCCAATGAGTAGAGGCCCAACCGACTCAACATTTCCTCATAAGTCAACCCCCTCATCTCTGGAACCAACCTTCTCTGAATTGCCTCCAAAGCAAGTATATCCTTTCGTAAATATGAAAACCAAAACTGCATGCAGTTTTCCAGGTGTGGCCTCACCAATGCCCTGTACAACTGTAGCAAGACTTCCCTGCTTTTATACTCCATCCCCTTTGCAATAAAAGCCAAGATTCCATTGGCCTTCCTGATCACTTGCTGTACCTGCATACTAACCTTTTATGTTTCATGCACAAGTACCCCCAGGTCCCGTTCTACTACTGCACTTTGCAATCTTTCTCTATTTAAATAATAACTTGCTCTTTGATTTTTTTCTGCCAAAGTGGATGACCTCACACTTTCCAACATTATACTCCATCTGCCAAATTTTTGCCCACTCACTTAGCCTGTCTATGTCCTTTTGTAGATTTTTTGTGTTCTCCTCACACATTGCTTTTCCTCCCATCTTTGTATCGTCAGCAAACTTGGCTATGTTACACTCGGTCCCTTCCTCCAAGTCATTAATATAGTTTGTAAATAGTTGGGGTCCCAGCACGGATCCCTGCGGCACCCCGTGAACTTTTATCTTGTACAGTAACCTTTTATGTGGCACCTTGTCAAATGCCTTCTGGAAGTCCAAATACACCACATCCACTGGTTCCCCTTTATCCACCCTGTTCGTTACATCCTCAAAGAATTCTAGCAAATTTTTCAAACATGACTTCCCCTTCATAAATCCATGCTGACTCTGCCTGACTGAATTTTGCTTTTCCAAATGTCCTGCTACTGTTTCTTTAATAATGGACTCCAACATTTTCCCAACCACAGATGTTAGGCTAACTGGTCTATAGTTTCCTGCTTTTTGGCTGCCTCCTTTTTTAAATAGGGGCATTACATTTGCAATTTTCCAATCTGCTGGGACCTCCCCAGAATCTGTGGAATTTTGGTAAATTACAACCAATGCATCCACAATCCCTGCCACTGCTTCTCTGAAGACCCTAGGATGCAAGCCATCAGGCCCAGGGGATTTATCTGCCTTTAGTCCCATTATCTTACTGAGTACCACCTCCTTAGTGATTGTGATTGTGTTCCTCCCCCCTATAACCCTTTGACTATCCACTGTTGGAATATTGTTTGTGTCCTCTACTGTAAAGACAGATACAAAATATTTGTTCAGAGTTTCTGCCATCTTGAATTCAGTTTTGGGGAATGAAGCTGGGCAGGTTGAAGGGGTATTAGTGGGAGAGCACTTGGGTACCTGTGACCATAATTCAGTCAGATTCAAGTTGGTTATGGATAAGGACAAGGATAGGCCTGGAATAAAAGCCCAGAATTGGGGAAAAGCTAATATTGCTAAGTTAAGGAGTGATTTGGCCATAGTGGTCTGGAAACAGCTACTTGTGGGTAAATCAGTCTCGGAACAGTGGGAGGCATTCAAGGAGGAGATCCGGATGGCTCAGGCCAAACATGTGCCCTTAAAGAAAAAGAGTGGTAATAATAATTCGAGCCCCCTGGATGTCTAGGGACTTACAGGGTAGGTTAAAAAAAAAGGTATGTTATGTCATATACCAACCGCTGAATACTATAGAATCTTTAGAGGAATATAGGAAGTTAAGAGGCAAAATTAAAAAGCATATTAGGAATGCTAAGAGAGAGGACAAAAAATTCTTGGCTAGTAAAATTAAGGAAAACCCTAAGATGTTCTATGAATATATTAAGAGTAAGAGGGTAATTAAAGAAAGGGTAATGTAATGTATGTAGACCATGTATACTAACTGTATAGTCACATAAGGTGTGCCACCAGAGGGCACTGCGGTGGGAAACCTAAGGGTCACCTGCATAGATGTGCAGGGCCCAGGATAAAAGGCTGCCCACCATGCATGTGCCTCACTCTGGAGTTACAATAAATGGGACTAAGGTCACAACAGTTCAAGTACAATACTAGACCTCGTGAAGTCATTCATAAGAGTATTAAAGACATAACAACTAGCGACGAGATTACGAACTTTCATGCAAAAATGACTAACAGTGCATTAGAAAAGTTCTCAGAGGGTGAAGATTGGGAAGCCTTTACGGAGCGGCTCGGCCAATATTTCATAGCAAATGACCTGGTAGGCGATGACCCGGCCACGCTGGCAGATAAGCGCAGAGCTATCCTGTTGACCAGTTGTGGGCCCACGGCCTACGGCATCGTCAGAGACTTGCTTGCACCAGAGAAAACAATGACCAAGTCATACGAGGAGCTGAAAGTGCTAATTTGGGACCAACTCAAACCGAAGGAGAGCATCCTCATGGCCAGGCATCGATTTTATACACACCGACACCTCGAGGGCCAGGAAATCGCGAACTACGCTGCCAACCTCAGGAGGCAAGTAGGACTGTGAGAATTTGGCGCATCCCTCGCCGATGCGTTGCGTCTTCGGAATTGGCATTGGTCATGAGGCCCTTCTTCACAGGCTACTATCTGCCGAAACCACTGTCACTCTGCAGAAGGCCATCAGCATCAGCCAGGCGTTCATGATCTCAAGCTGCAGCACCAAGCAGATGATGACTCACTCTCAGGACTCAAACCTGGCAAGTACTGTAAATAGAATGGTGCCTTTCACAGGCAGAACTATTGAATGTGAATCTGCCCAGGGCAGAGCGTACAGGTCCCCCCGAGTCCTTTAACTCAGAGTCCGCCGAGGGGTGCAAACGTAAGTCAAGTAGCACCATGCTGGCATTGTGGAGGTAATCATAGGGCTCATCAGTGTCCGTTCAGAGACTATGTGTGCAAAGGCTGCAGCACAAAGGGCCACCTCCAGCGAATGTGCAAAAGAGCTGTGACTCACCACGTGGAAAAGGAGTCAGCAGCTGGCTGTGAATCCAGCGCGGATTACGAAGAGATGACTAGAGAGGCAGCTCAGTCCCAGGACGAAGTGTATGGAGTATATACCTGCACCACAGATTGTCCTCCAGTGATAATGGAAGTTGAGATAAATGGCGTTCCAGTCTTCATGGAAGTGGACACGTGGGTGAGTCAGTCAGTAATGAGCCAGGAAGCCTTTGAGGGGCTATGGAACGATCAAGCTGAATGACCCAAGCTGGTCCCAGTTCAGGCAAAGCTGCACACCTACACCAAGAAACTGATATCAGTTGTTGGTAGTGCGGATGTAAGTGTATCCCATGATGGTGTGTTGCACAATTTACCATTGTGGATTGTTTCAGGTGATGGACCAACGCTACTTGGAAGAAGATGGATAGGGAAGATTCATTGGAACTGGGAAGACTTCACCCCTCCAGCGATTGACGCCTCCCCCATGCTCAGAGGCAGAGCAAGCCCCCACCTTCGGTTGGACCAGGCACCGGAGAGCAGATCCGCGCAGCCCCTGAGGCACAGACCGCTCATTACAACTGCGCGGCGATGATCTGGCCGAGACGACCCAAATGCACCTTCCCGGTTTCAATGGCAGGACTCCTGGGGAGGAAGATTGGATCCGAGGGCGCCTACCCAGCTTCAGTGGCAGAGTCCCTGGGAAAGAAGATCGCGGCAGTCGACATCATGGACAGGGAAAAGGCATCCAAACCACAAGGTGCAGTGCTAATGGAGCAACGACACGTGGTTCCACGCAAGGAAAATGATTGGGATAAAAGTAATAAGGCCATTTTAAATAAGGCCAGCAACCCGCCATTTTTGAATGAACTGCTTGAAATTGAAATTAGAAGTCCAGCTGTAACAAGCAAAATGTTGTTGAGCGATATCGGGTGCAAATTGCAATCAGCCAATGTAGTGGGCGAACACCTAACGGTCGTATACAGGTCCAGCGGGCTACCCAATGCTGTAGCCTGCATCCCTGGGACCAGAACGATGTATCATAAAGTGTCCCCACAGCTGACAGAAGTAGACAAGTCGCAGAGTAAACGATCCCCGGAGAGCAGAAGCGCTGGTAGTGATACCCTGCCTCAGATCGGTTTAACATTGCAGGCACCCGATGGCATGAACGCCACGGGCCAAAAACAGTAAACTGCGCCTATGCTCGCAGTCAGCTACCGTCGCTCACCACCCGGGTGGAAAAGGCGCAGCGCACAAACCCACTCGCCACCACGGCAATGCCCAAGAGCGAAGGGTCACCCGCAACGGCTCCTCCGAACGGGACCTGGACCAGCCAGGATCCCAAACTAGAGAGTGCTCACAACGATGCCCTCAAGGAAAGCGAGTCAGCAGTCCCCTGTGAACTGCTAGACAAGACGAGGCAGCCCCACTGTCGCTTACACGAAATGCTCACTCACTCAGACCGCTTCGCAGGGAGCAGCAGCGACACTGAGCAAACGAAAAGGACAGGGAGGTCACAGACACATCAGTTGTCTTTGGGCCTGCCCGACACTAGGAGTAACGGCAAGAGCCCTGAGCTCCGGCAACTCGAGCAAACTGAGCTCACCTCGCCCACAGACTCACTAGCATGGGGAGCTGCGCCGTCACCAGACGACACGGATCTCATCCGGCCGTGCTGGAACTAGACTGTCCTTGTGTACCTGTACTGATATACCTGTACTGATGTACCACACAAAAGCAACGCAAATGTAATCCACCCAACAAATGTACTAAGATGTAAATGTAAAACCCATGTGATGAACTTGAATGCAACTTTTTGTAAAGGACCATTAGCATGATCTCTGTGTGGGGGTGAGGAGAATGGAGTAGTCATGGACTCACAACCAGAAACCACGGGGACCTCCACTGGCAAGAAATCTCACTACCAACTCATCCAAGCTAAAAGTGACACTCCAATGGCCAACCAGGAAGAGCAAAGCCTAGATCAGCGTCAATGTACGAGTCAATTTGCATTAAAAACTTGGGGGGAAGTGATATCATGTATGTAGACCATGTATACTAACTGTATAGTCACATAAGGTGTGCCACCAAAGGGCACTGCAGTGGGAGACCTGAGGGTCACCTGCATAGGTGTGCAGGGCCCAGTATAAAAGGCTGCCCACCATGTTTGTGCCTCACGCTGGAGTTATAATAAATGGGACTAAGGTCACAACAGCTCAAGTACAATACTAGACCTCGTGGAGTCATTCAGAAGAGTATTAACAGGTAGGGCCTATTAGAGACCATGAAGGTAATCTTTATGTGGCGGCGGAAGATGTTGGTAAGGTTCTTAACGAATACTTTTCATCTGTTTTCACAAAGGAAAGGGGCAATGCAGATACTGCTATCAAGGAGGAGTGTGATATTCTGGATGAAATAAATATAGTGAGAGAGGAACTATTAAAGGGTTTAGCAGCTTTGAAAGTAGATAAGTCCCCAGGCCTGGATGAAATGCATCTCAGGTTGTTGAGCAAAGTAAAAGAGGAAATAGCAGAGGCCTTGACCATCATGTTCCAGTCCTCTTTGGATTTGGGCATTGGAGAACTGCTAATGTGGTACCCTTGTTTAAGAAGGGAGAAAGGGATAGGCCGAGTAATTACAGGCCTGTCAGCCTAACCTCAGTGGTGGAAAAATTATTGGAAAAAATCCTGAAAGACAGGATAAATCTACATTTGGAAAGGCAAGGATTAATTCGGGACAGTCAGCGCGGATTTGTTAAGGGAAGATCGTGTTTGACTAACCTGATTGAATTTTTTGAGGAGGTAACCAAGGGGGTCGATGAGGGTAGTGCACATGGTAGACTGGTCATGAAGGTTAAAGCCCATGGGATCCAGGACAAAGTGGCAAGTTGGATCCAAAATTAGCTTGGAGGTAGGAAGCAAAGGGTAATGATTGATGGATGTTTCCAGTGGGGTTCCGCAGGGCTCAATACTGGGTGACTTGCTTTTTGTGGTATATATCAACGATTTAGATTTGAATATAGGGAGTATGATTAAGAAGTTTGCAGACGACACTAAAATTGGCTGTGTGGTTGATAATGAAGAGGAAAGTCATGGGCTGCAGGAGGATATCAATCTACTGGTCAGGTGGGCAGAGCAGTGGCAAATGGAATTTAATTCAGAGAAGTGTGAGCTGATGCATTTTGGGAGAGCTAATAAGGAAAGGTATACACATTAAGCAGTAGGCCACTTAATAGTGTAGATGAACAAATGGACCTTGGAGTGCTTGTCCATAGATCCCTGAAAGTAGCAAGCTAGATGGATAAGATGGTTAAAAAGGCATACGGAATGCTTGCCTTTATTGGCCGAGGCATAGAATATGAGCAGGGAGGTTATGCTTAAATTGTATAATACTTTGGTTAGGCCACAGCTGGAGTACTGCGTGTAGTTCTGGTCGTCATATCATAGGAAGGATGTGATTGCACTAGAGAGGGTGCAGAGGAGATTTACTAGGATGCTGCGTGGAATGGAGAATCTTAGTTATGAGGTCAGATTGGATAGGCTGGGAACAGAGGAGGTTGAGAGGAGACCTCATTGAGGTGTACAAAATATTGAGGGGCCTGGACATAGTGGATACTAAGGGCCTATTTCCATTGGTGGAGGGGTCTATTATGAGGGGACATAGTTTTAAGGTGGTTGGTGGAAGGTTTAGAGGGAATTTGAGGGGGGGGCTTCTTTAAGCAGAGGGTTGTGGGGATCTAGAAGAGTAATGGATGCAGAAACCCTCACCACTTTTAAGAGGTGGTTAGATGGTTAAAGTGCAGTAACCTGCAGGGTTACAGATCTAGAGCTGGTAATTGGGATTAGACGAGATGACCTTTTGTTGGCCGGCACAGATATAATAAGTACTGCAGGGAATCGAATATGGCCAGGGTGATCTCCTGGACTAGTTTCGATCGCCTGGATGGGTCGGAGAGGAATTTTCCCAGATTTTTTGCTCCCTAAATTGGCCTGGGTTTTTATCTGGTTTTTGCCTCTCCCCGGAGATCACATGGCTCCGGTTGGGGTGGAGTGTAGAATGTTTCAGTATAAGGGGTGTCGCAGTTGTGGTGAGACGGATTGGTTGGGTTGGGTGCTCTTTGCCTTTCCGTCATTGTTCATAGGTTTATATGTAACCTTTAGGGCTGTTGACTGAGGGCCGTGTAGCTCTTTGTCGGCCGGCGCGGACACGATGGGCCGAAATGTAAATTTCTATGTTTCTATGTTATACTTCAAAAGTATTTTATTGACTCAGGTGGGCACACCGACCGGCCCGCAGAGGTCTCTTGGGAAAGATAAGAATGGTCATACTGGTCCAGCATGAAAGGGGCAGTAAGTCATTCCCATCCCATTCTGGATGTTACCATCCTGTTTCCGCTTGGCGGGAGAACTGAACATCTTCCTCACTGTTTGTTGGTTTTCCAACTTTTAAGGAGGATCATTAGGCCCATAACGACTATAAATCTACAGTGTGACACTTCTACTGTTCACTAATTCATTTACTGTTCAGAAAATCCTCTTGTGGCATATTATACCCCAGCCACAGTCTAGTGGAGCGTTTATTCTGCTGACATGTGCAGGTGAGGTAGGTCCTGTTCAGTCACATAATATGATCAGTAATCTAGAAAAACAGAAGGAGGGCTCTGTGTTCAATCCTGTGGCTTGCTGCAAATGTTCTGGATAAAGGCACCTTCCGGTATATAGTGAGAAAGGACTCAGCTACACTGAGACACTGAAATCGACAAAAATATCTAGAGTAAGAGCTCAGAAATGTAACACTTTAACCAAAAAAAAGGAAAAAAATCATAACTAAGACGGAATCGCACATTTTTCCCTTTTTGATTGATTTTTTGCTTTACAAGATCAATACAGTTTAGAAACTGATTCCAGGATTTTCATCTCAACTACCCTACCTGGAAGTGCATTCCATGTGTTAATTACTCTGTGTGCAGAATGTCTTAATGAGTGCCTCCCCTTTCTTGGCCAGCTGTGGGGTGGGGCTTGGGCCGTAGGTGGGCTTAACTGCGGTAAAGAATCCTCGCACATCATGGCTGTCGGCCAGCTGCTGAATCTCCTGTGCTTTCTCCATCCACCATCTATTCTTTAGGTCGCGGGTTTTTTGTTGGACCTCGGCCTTCAGCCTACTGTAGAGCTGGTTTGTTGCATTCAAATTGGGTTGCTGCTTTAAGTTCAAAAATGCCTTGCGCTTGCAGCTTATTAGCTCCTGGATCTCCTGGTCGTTCTCGTCAAACCAGTCTTTGTGTTTCCTGGTTGAGTGACCAAGCATCTCTTTGCAGACGCTGGTTATGGTGACCTTGGGGCAGACCAGGCGCTGTGGGCAATCTGCATCTCGGGGTCATCGAGGGTCACCAGGTTGGCAGTGAGGCGCTGGCTGTATAAGGGCCGTCAGAGGGAGCAGCGTGCGGCGGCGTCCCACTGCAGGAAGGCGATGGCTGCGAAGTCAGGTCACTGATTGAAGTGCGGGCAGGCACAGCAGGAGGGGCGAAGGAACGGCAAGAGTTTGTAGAAGGAAGTGACCGGGGCCCAGGAGAAGCGTGAGTCTGGGGCCCAGAAGAGGCGAGGGCCTAGGGGCAGCACGAGCCAGCCCACACTGCGATATGTGTGTGTACTCGGTCGTGCAGCAGAGCTGGTCTCCAGTAGTCTTGGTTAATCCTTGCCACTGGACCAAGACCTGGCTCTGTCAAGCCTGTGTGGTGGCTGGTGTGCAAAAGCCACCACAAGTTAAAAAAATCCATGCACAGGCATCTTCCACCCTCCAAGATGTAGTTCGGGATCTGGAATATTAGGTCCTTCATTGAAACACCTGTGAACTCATTCCTTTTTGGCGTGGAAGCAAGTCATCCTCGCTTTGAGGGACTGCCTAGGATGATGATGATCTTAAGTGGGTAGTTGAGTGCCCCGGTGTTAATTTTTCTGCGGCATTGTTTCTGTAGCCGTCATTGCTTTGGGGCTATATTGATGTTGATGACGGAGCAGATTAGGCGGTAGTTCATCCAGCAGTTGTCTGCTCCTGTCATGGCGCGGGTGATGCGCACATCCTTGCAGTCCCGCACTCGGACGATGACATAGTCGAGCAAGTGCCAAGCATAGGACAACATGCAAGCCATGATCCTGACCAATGGATCCACCACAGACCCAATCCACGTCCAGACCGGGGTTAAGCAGGGCTGCGTCATCTCGCCAACGCTCTTCTCAATCTTCCTTGCTGCAACACTCCATCTCAGTATTAACAAGCTCCCTGCTGGAGAGGAATTAAACTATAGATCCAATGGGAACCTGTTCAATCTTCGTCACCTCCAGGCAAGATCCAAGGTCGTCCCATCCTCTGTCATCGAACTACAGTATGCGGACGATGCTGGCGTCAGCGCATATTCAGAGGCCGATCTCCAAACCATCATCAACATCTGCACCAAGGCGTACAAAAGCATGGGCCTTACACTAAACATCTGTTAGACAAAGGTCCTCCACCAACCTTACCCCGCCACACAGCCCCGGTCATCAAAATCCATGGCAAGGCCTTGGACAACGTGGACCATTTTCCATACTTTGGAAGATTACTATTAGCAAGGGCAGACATCGATGACATACTAACTGTATAGTCACATAAGGTGTGCCACTAGAGGGCACTGCGGTGGGAGACCTGAGGCTCACCTGCATAGGTGTACAGGCCCAGTATAAAAGGCTGCCCACCATGCTTGTGTCTCACTCTGGAGTTACAATAAATGGGACTAAGGTCACAACAGCTCAAGTACAATACTAGACCTCGTGGAGTCATTCATAAGAGTATTAAAGACATAACAACTGGCGATGAAATTACGAACTTTTACGCAAAAATGACTAACGTTGGTGCATTAGAAAAGTTCTCAGAGGGTGAAGATTGGGAAACCTTTACAGAGTGGCTCGACCAATATTTCATAGCAAACGACCTGGTAGGCGATGATCCGGCCACGCTGGCAGATAAGCGCAGAGCTATCCTGTTGACCAGTTGTGGGCCCGCAGTCTACGGCCTCATCAGGGACTTGCTTGCACCAGAGAAAACAACGACCAAGTCATACGAGGAGCTGAAAGTGCTCAATCGGGACAAACACAAACCGAAGGAGAGCATCCTCACGGTCAGGCATCGATTTTATACACACCGCCGCCCCGAAGGCCAGGAAATCACGAAGTACGTTGCCGACCTCAGGAGGCTGGCAGGACCGTGTGAATTCAGCGCATCCCTCGCCGATGCATTGCGGGACGTCTTTGTAATTGGCATCGGTCATGAGGTCCTTCTTCACAGGTTACTGTCTGCCGAAACCACTGTCACTCTGCAGAAGGCCATCAGCATCAGCCAGGCGTTCATGACCTCAAGCCGCAGCTTCAAGCAGATGATGACTCACTCTCAGGACTCAAACCCGGCAAGTGCTGTAAATAGAATGGTGCCTTTCACAGGCAGAACTGTTGAACGTAAATCTGCCCAGGACAGAGCGTACAGGCCCCCCCGAGTCCTTTAACTCAGAGTCCGCGGAGGGGTGCAAATGTAAGTCAAGTAGCAATATGCTGGCGTTGCGGAGGTAATCACAGGGCTCATCAGTGTCCGTTCAGAGACTAAGTGCAAAGGCTGAAGCACAAAGGATCATCTTCAGTGAATGTGCAAAAGAGCTGTGACTCACCATGTGGAAGAGGAGTCAGCAGATGGCTGTGAATCCAGCGCGGATTACGAAGAGATAGCTAGAGAGGCAGCTCAGTCCCAGGACGAAGTGTATGGAGTATATACCTGCACCACAGATTGTCCTCCAGTGACAATGGAATTCGAGATAAATGTCGTTCCAGTCTTCATGGAAGTGGACACGTGGGTGAGTCAATCAGTAATGAGCCAGGAAGCCTTTGAGGGGCTATAGAATGATCAAGCTGAATGACCCAAGCTGATCCCGGTTCAGGCAAAGCTGCGCACCTACACCAAGGAACTGGTATCAGTTGTTGGTAGTGCGGATGTAAGTGTATCCCATGATGGCGCGGTGCACAATTTACCATTGTGGATTGTTTCAGGTGATGGACCAACGCTACTTGGAAGAAGATGGATGGGGAAGATTCATTGGAACTGGGAAGACTTCATCCCTCCAGCGATCGACGACCCCGTGCTCAGAGGCAGAGCAAGCCCCCACCTTCGGTTGGACCAGCACCGGAGAGCACAGATCCTCATCACGACTGCGTGGTAATGATCCGGCCAAGACGACCCGAATGTACTTTCCCGGTTTCAGTGGCAGGACTCCTGCGGATTGCATCCGAGGGCGCCTTCCCAGCTTCAGTGGCAGAATCCCTGGGAAAGAAGATCGCGGCAGTCGACATTATGGACAGGGAAAAGATGGCGTCCACACCACGAGGTGCAGCGCTAATGGAGCAACGACATGTGGTTCCACGCAAGGAAGACGATTGGGGTAAATGTAATAAGGCCATTTTAAAGGAGGCCAGCAACCCGCCATTTTTGAATGAACTGCTTGAAATTGGTAACCAATGTAAAAGTCCAGCTGTAACAAGCAAAATGTTGTTGAGCGATGTCGGGTGCAAATTGCAATCAGCCAATGTAGCGGGCAAACACCTAACGGTCGTATACAGCTCCAGCGGGCTATCCAATGCTGTACCTGAGTCCCCGGGACCAGAACGATGTATCATAAAGTGTCCTCACAGCTGACAGCAGTAGACAAGCCACAGAGCAAACGATCCCCGGAGAGCAGAGGCACCGGTAGCGATACACAGCCTCAGACTGGTTTAACATTGCAGGTGTAAAGTCCTTAGTCTCAATGGCACAAAACCCCACATTCCATGGACAAGGTCACTCTATGACCTGAACCTTTATTCACAGGACCAAGAAGTGATGACCCTGCGTGGGACCTCCCTTTATATATCTAGATGACCAGGTAAGGAGTGTCTCCCACAAGTTCACCCCCTGTGGTCAAGGTGTGCATTGCTTAAGTATATACAGTATTGCAGTGGTGTTACATAGAGGTTACATATATGACATCACCTCCCCCCCCCCAATGTCTTATTGGGATCATAGGTTAAGTCTTTCAGGTGGTCTACACTTCCTCGTGGAGCGCCGCAGTTGGGGCTCTGGTTGTTGAGCCTTGGCGTGAGTGTCTGTCAACTGTGGTGATTCCGGCCTGTCCGGGCTGACCGCCGGGACTGTGCATGCTGCTGAATGTTCTTGTTGCTCGTTTACTGGCGGTGGTGTGAATACCATCTCATGATCTTCCTCAGGTTCCTCAGTGTCCAGATGCTTACGGCATATCTGCCCATTGTTAAGTTTAACCACGATGACCCTGTTCCCCTCTTTGTCTATTACATTACCCTCAAGCCATTTGGGCCCCACGGCGTGACTGAGGACAAATACGGGGCCACTGATTTCTATACATCTCCCCCTTGAGTTTCGGTCATGGTACTTGTTTTGGGACTGGCGCTTGCCCTCAACTATGTCGATCAGGACTGGATGAATGAGGGACAACCGAGTTTTGAGTGTTCGCTTCATGAGTAGCTCAGCGGGCGGGAAACCCGTGAGCGAGTGCAGTCGGGACCTATAGGCCAGCAGGAGGCGCGATAGGCGGCATTGAAGGGAGGATCTTTGAATCCTGAGCATGCCTTGTTTAATGATTTGGACCGCACGTTCCGCCTGGCCATTGGAGGCCGGCTTGAACGGTGCTGTCCTGACATGGTTGATGCCATTGCCCGACATGAACTCCCAGAATTCATAGCTCGTGAAACATGGGCCATTATCGCTAACAAGGATGTCCGGCAAGCCGTGGGTTGCAAAGACAGCACGTAGACTCTCCACAGTGGTGGATGTCATGCACGAATTCAAAATGATGCACTCGATCCATTTCGAGTACGCATCTATCACAATGAAAAACATTTTTCCCATGAACTTAATCCAAATGAATACGTGACCATGGCCTGATGGGCCAGGGCCACGGGCTGAGCGGGGCCTCCCTGGGGGCATTACCCAGCTGGGCACATGTCGTGCACCTGCGAACACAGTGTTCCAGGTCTGAATTAATTCCCGGCCACCAAACATGTGACCAGGCAATGGCCTTCATCAGAACGATGCCAGGAAGCTCACTGTGGAGTTTCCTGATGAATGCCTCCCTGCCCCTCTGGGGCATGACTACCCGGCTGCCCCATAGTAGGCAGTCACCTTGGATGGAGAGCTCATCCATCCGCCTGTGAAACGGTCTAACCTCCTCAGGGCACGCTCCGTGTGCGGGCGCCCAATCCCACGTCAGGACACATTTCTTAATCAAGGATAGGAGGGGATCTCTGTTTGTCCAGATTTTGATCTGGCGGGCTGTGATGGGAGAACCTGCTGTGTCAAAGGCATCGACGGCCATGACCATCTCAGCGCTTTGCTCAGCTGCCCCCTCAGTGGTGGCCAGTGGAAGCCTGCTGAGTGCATTAGCGCAATTTTCGGTGCCCGGCTGGTGCCGGATGGAGTAGTCATAAGCAGCCAGCGTGAGAGCCCATCGCTGTATGCGGGCTGACGCATTGGCATTGACAGCCTTGCTGTCTGACAACAGGGATATTAATGGCTTGTGGTCCGTTTCCAATTCGAACCTCCTGCCAAAAAGGTACTGATGCATTTTTTTTACACCATAGACACACGCGAGTGCCTTCTTCTCAACCATCCCATATCCCCGTTCTGCTTGAGAGAGTGACCTGGAAGCATAAGCCACAGGTTGTAGTTGGCCCTCAGCATTACTCTGCTGCAACACACACCCGACCCCATAGGACGATGCATCACATGTCAGAACCAATTTCTTACACGGGTCGTACATGGTCAATAACTTATTTGAACAAAGTAGGTTCCACGCCCGATTGAAAGCCCGTTCTTGACAGTCCCCCCAAAACCAATCACAACCTTTACGCAGGAACACATGAAGCGCCTCCAACAACGTGCTAAAGGCAGAAAGTTCCCAAAATAGTTCAAAAGTCCCAGAAATGAACGCAACTCCGATGTGTTGCCGGGCCTGGGCGCTCGTCGAATCACCTCTTTTTTAGATTCGATAGGCCGAATCCCATCTGCAGCAACCCTCCTGCCCAGGAACTCAACCTCAGGAGCCAAAAACACACATTTAGACTTCTTGAGTCACAGGCCTACCCAATCCAGTCGACGTAGCACCTCCTCCAGGTTGTGGAGGTGTTCCTCAGTGTCACGATCCGTGATGAGGATGTCGTCCTGAAATACGATTGTTCCAGGAATAGATTTAAGCAGGCTTTCCATGTTTCTTTGAAAAATCGCGGCCGCCAAGCGGGCACCTATTGTAAATGAACAGTCCCTTGTGCGTAATGAAGGTGGTCAGTAGTTTAGATTCGTCGGCCAGTTCTTGGGTCATGTAGGCTGAAGTGAGGTCCAACTTGGTAAACAGCTTGTCACCTGCCAGCATGGCGAAAAGATCCTCCGCTCTCGGGAGTGGGTATTGGTCTTGTAGGGACACCCGATTGATGTAGTCGCCACAGATCCTGACAGAACCATCCGCTTTTAGGACGGGAACAATGGGGCTCGCTCAGTCGCTGAATTCAACGGGCGAGATGATGCCCTCTCTCAGCAACCGGTCCAACTCGCTCTCAATTTTCTCCCGCGTCACATACGGCACAGCTCTGGCTTTGTGGTACACTGGTCTAGCATCCAGGGTGATGCGTATCACTACTTTGGTACCTTTGAATGTCCCGACGCCAGGTTGGAATAGTGACTCAAATTGTTGTAGGACTTGTGAGCACGAACTTCGCTCCTCAGATGACATTGCGTGCACATCCCCCCATTTCCAGTTCATCTCAGCTAACCAGCTCCTTCCCAACAGTGCGGGACCATTGCCCGGGATAATCCAGAGTGGCAGCCGGTTCACTGATCCATTGTGTGTGACCGCCAACATTGCACTGCCTAGTACTGGAATGATTTATTTGGTATACATCCGTAGTTGTGTCTCAATACGTTCTAGTTTGGGTCGACTGGCTTTGTGTGGCCATAGCTTTTCGAATTGTTGAACGCTCATGAGTGACTGGCTGGCCCCTGTGTCCAGCTCCATGCATACAGGGATGCCGTTTAATAAAACCTTCATCATCATTGGTGGTGTTTTGGAGATGAGCTGTGAATGTTTGCCACATGAACACGCTGAACTTCAGTATCCATTGATTTGCCCCAAGAGTCATCCTGCATCAGTGACCCCTCTTCTGGTCCATCCACCTCGTAAATTAGCCTGGTTACAGGCTTCCTGCGCATTTGAGCTAAATAACCACTGAGGTTGCAATTTCTGCAGATGAATTGTTGAAACCTGCAAGTCCTGGCAGAGTGTTTGCCCCCACATCTCCAGCATGAGCTGAGATTCCCATTGTTGTGAACAAAGGAGCTATGACCCGGCATTCCTCGCCGATTGTCCCTTTGACTGCCCTTGAGTACCCTGTTAGTGGGTGTCAATGGTCCCATTTTGGACTGCATTGTCCCTTGTGATGGCGTAAATGTCCGTTCAGCCTGCCATTGTCTCTGTTGAGAACCTGCTCTGGGGTCTATTGCTGCCTGGTGTGCGTCGAACTGCCCTTGCCTGCCTGCGGGGCTCTGAGTCGCGTTTATGATATTGACACCCTGATCCCCCGCTGCGTTGGAGGCAGAATTGTGCGCGTATATTATTTTGGTTTCCTCCTCCCCCGCCATGAAAGTCTGAGCCATCAACGCCGCCGTTTCCAGAGTCAAGCCCTTGGTCTCAATTAACTTTCGGAAAATCTCCGCATGACCGATGCCCTCAATAAAGAAATCCCTTAACATCTCCCCACTGCAGGCGTCTGTGAACTTACAGAGGCTGGCCAAACGCCGGAGGTCCGCAACGAAGTCCGGTATGCTCTGTCCATCAAGACGTCGGTGGGTATAGAATCTGTATCGGGCCATGTGTATGCTGCACGCTGGTTTGAGGTGCTCACCGATTAGTTTGCTGAGCTCTTCAAAGGTTTTGTCCGCCGGCTTTTCGGGTGCTAGTAGGTCCTTCATGAGCGAGTAAGTCTTAGGTCCACAGCTGGTCAGCAAATGTGCCCTTCGCTTGTTGGCCGCTGCATCTCCCAGTCATTCTTTCATGACAAAGCTCTGCTGGAGCCCCTCAATGAAATCGTCCCAGTCCTCATCAACACAGTACCGTTCCTCTGTGCTACCGGTGGCCATTCTCGTGGGTTGTTGATTCCCGTTTCTCGTTTCTCGTTGCCAATGTAACGTCCTTAGTCTCAATGGCATAAAACCCACACGAGGTACATTCTATGGACAAGGTCACTCTATGACCTGAACCTTTATTCACAGGGCCAAGAAGTGATAACCCTGCATGGGACCTCGCTTTATATACCTGGATGACCAGGTAAGGAGTGTCTCCCACAAGTTCACCCTCTGTGGTCAAGGTGTGCATTGCTTAAGTATATACAGTATTGCAGTGGTGTTACATAGAGGTTACGTACATGACAACAGGCACCCGATGGCATGAACCATCACGGGTCAGAAACAGTAAACTGTGCCTATGCTCGCAGTCGGCTACCGTCGCCCACCACCCGGGTGGACAAACCCACTCGCCACCACGGCAATGCCCAAGAGCGAAGGGTCACCCGCAATGGCTCCTCCGAACGGGACCTAGACCAGCCAGGATCCCAAACTAGAGAGTGCTCTCAATGGTGCCCTCAAGGAAAGCGAGTCAGCAGTCCCCTGTGAACTGCTAGACAAGACGAGGCAGCCACACCGTCGCTTAGATGAAACACTCACTTGCTCAGACTGCTTCTCAGGGAGCAGCAGCGACACTGTGCAAATGAAAAGGACAGGGAGGTCACAGACACATCAGCTGTCTTTGGGCTTGTCCGACACTAGGAGTAACGGCAAGAGCCGTTAGCTCCGGCAACTCGAGCAAACTGAGCTCACCTCGCCCACAGACCCACTAGCATGGGGAGCTGCGCCGTCACCAGACAACCCGGATCTCATCCGGCCATGCTGGAACTGGACTGTCCTTGTGTACCTGTACTGATATACCTGTACTGATCATGTAAATGTACCACACAAAAAGAAACGCAACTGTAATCCACCCAACAAATGTACCAAGATGTAAATGTAAAACCCATGTGATGAACTTGAAAGCAACTTGCATGAAACGGGCCATTAACATGATCTCTGTGTGGGAGGGGAGAATAGAGAAGGCATGGACTCACAACCAGAAACCACGGGGACCTCCACTTGCAACAAATCTCACTACCAACCCATCCAAGCTAGAAGTGACCCTCCAATGGTCAACCAGGAAGAGCAAAGCCCAGGTCACCGTCACAGCCTAGGGGGTAAGTGATTGGCTGGTGATTGGTGAGTAGTTTTTCTTTTTCTTCTTATATTGGTCAGTAACTTTTAACATTGTTATTACCAGTTTAAGTGTATCTAAGGGTTAAGACATGGCAGGAGAGCTCGGTCGAGTGTTATGCTCCTCCTGTACCATGTGGGAACTCAGGGACACTTCCGGTGTCCCTGACGACTACGTGTGCGGGAAGTGTGTCCACCTCCGGCTCCTGACGGTCCGCGTTACGGAATTGAAGCTGAGGGTGGATTTACTCTAGAGCATCCACGATGCTGAGAATGACGTGAGTATCACGTGTAGTGAGTTGGTCTTACCGCAGGGAAAGGGTCCACAGCCAGATAGGGAATGGAAGACCAGCAGGAAGAGTAGTGCAAGGAAGGTAGTGCAGGAGTCCCCTGTGGTCATCCCCCTGCAAAACAGATACACCGCTTTGGGTACTGTTGAGGGGAATGACTCATCAGGGGAGGGCAGCAGCAGCCAAGTTCATGGCACCGTGGCTGGCTCTGCTGCACAGGAGGGCAAGAAAAAGAGTGGGAGAGTGATAGTGATAGGGGATTCAATTGTGAGGGGAATAGATAGGCGTTTCTGCGGCCACAACCGAGACTCCAGGATGGTATGTTGCCTCCCTGGTGCAAGGGTCAAGGATGTCTCGGAGCGGGTGCAGGACATTCTGAAATGGGAGGGAGAACAGCCAGTTGTCGTGGTGCACATTGGTACCAACGACATAGGTAAAAAAAGGGATGAGGTCCTACGAAACGAATTTAAGGAGCTAGGAGCTAAATTAAAAAGTAGGACCTCAAAAGTAGTAATCTTGGGATTGCTACCAGTGCCATGTGATAGTCAGAGTAGGAATCGCAGGATAGCGCAGATGAATACGTGGCTTGAGCAGTGGTGCAGCAGGGAGGGATTCAAATTCCTGGCGCATTGGGACCGGTTCTGGGGGAGGTGGGACCAGTACAAACCGGACGGTCTGCACCTGGGCAGGACCGGAACCAATGTCCTAGGGGGAGTGTTTGCTAGTGCTGTTGGGGAGGATTTAAACTAATATGGCAGGGGGATGGGAACCAATGCAGGGAGACAGAGGGAAACAAAAAGGAGACAAAAGCAAAAGACAGAAAGGAGATGAGGAAAAGTGGAGGGCAGAGAAACCCAAGGCAAAGAACAAAAAGGGCCACTGTACAGCAAAATTCTAAAAGGACAAAGGGTGTTAATAAAACAAGCCTGAAGGCTTTGTGTCTTAATGCAAGGAGTATCCGCAATAAGGTGGATGAATTAATTGTGCAAATAGATGTTAATAAATATGATGTGATTGGGATTACGGAGACGTGGCTCCAGGATGATCAGGGCTGGGAACTCAACATTCAGGGGTATTCAACATTCAGGAAGGATAGAATAAAAGGAAAAGGAGGTGGGGTAGCATTGCTGGTTAAAGAGGAGATTAATGCAATAGTTAGGAAAGACATTAGCTTGGATGATGTGGAATCTATATGGGTAGAGCTGCAGAACACCAAAGGGCAAAAAACGTTAGTAGGAGTTGTGTACAGACCTCCAAACAGTAATAGGGATGTTGGGGAGGGCATCAAACAGGAAATTAGGGGTGCATGTAATAAAGGTGTAGCAGTTATAATGGGTGACTTTAATATGCACATAGATTGGGCTAGCCAAACTGGAAGCAATACGGTGGAGGAGGATTTCCTGGAGTGCATAAGGGATGGTTTTCTAGACCAATATGTTGAGGAACCAACTAGGGGGGAGGCCATCTTAGACTGGGTGTTGTGTAATGAGAGAGGATTAATTAGCAATCTGATTGTGCGAGGCCCCTTGGGGAAGAGTGACCATAATATGGTGGAATTCTGCATTAGGATGGAGAATGAAACAGTAATTTCAGAGACCATGGTCCAGAACTTAAAGAAGGGTAACTTTGAAGGTATGAGGCGTGAATTGGCTAGGATAGATTGGCGAATGATACTTAGGGGGTTGACTGTGGATGGGCAATGGCAGACATTTAGAGACCACATGGATGAATTACAACAATTGTACATTCCTGTCTGGCGTAAAAATAAAAAAGGGAAGGTGGCTCAACCGTGGCTATCTAGGGAAATCAGGGATAGTATTAAAGCCAAGGAAGTGGCATACAAATTGGCCAGAAATAGCAGCGAACCTGGGGACTGGGAGAAATTTAGAACTCAGCAGAGGAGGACAAAGGGTTTGATTAGGGCAGGGAAAATGGAGTACGAGAAGAAGCTTGCAGGGAACATTAAGGTGGATTGCAAAAGTTTCTATAGGTATGTAAAGAGAAAAAGGTTGGTGAAGACAAACGTAGGTCCCCTGCAGTCAGAATCAGGGGAAGTCATAACGGGGAACAAAGAAATGGCAGACCAATTGAACAAATACTTTGGTTCGGTATTCACTAAGGAGGATACAAACAACCTTCCGGATATAAAAGGGGTCAGAGGGTCTAGTAAGGAGGGGGAACTGAGGGAAATCTTTATTAGTCGGGAAATTGTGTTGGGGAAATTGATGGGATTGAAGGCCGATAGATCCCCAGGGCCTGATGGACTGCATCCTAGAGTACTTAAGGAGGTGGCCTTGGAAATAGCGGATGCATTGACAGTCATTTTCCAACATTCCATTGACTCTGGATCAGTTCCTATGGAGTGGAGGGTAGCTAATGTAACCCCACTTTTTAAAAAAGAAGGGAGAGAGAAAACAGGGAATTATAGACCGGTCAGCCTGACCTCAGTAGTGGGTAAAATGATGGAATCAATTATTAAGGATGTCATAGCAGTGCATCTGGAAAATGGTGACATGATAGGTCCAAGTCAGCATGGATTTGTGAAAGGGAAATCATGCTTGACAAATCTTCTGGAATTTTTTGAGGATGTTTCCAGGAAAGTGGACAAAGGAGAACCAGTTGATGTGGTATATTTGGACTTTCAGAAGGCTTTCGACAAGGCATTAATGTGCAAAGTTAAAGCACATGGGATTGGGGGTAGTGTGCTGACGTAGATTGAGAACTGGTTGTCAGACAGGAAGCAAAGAGTAGGAGTAAACGGGTACTTTTCAGAATGGCAGGCAGTGACTAGTGGAGTGCCGCAAGGTTCTGTGCTGGGGCCCCAGCTGTTTACATTGTACATTAATGATTTGGACGAGGGGATTAAATGCAGTATCTCCAAATTTGCGGATGATACTAAGTTGGGTGGCAGTGTGAGCTGTGAGGAGGATGCTATTAGGCTGCAGAGTGACTTGGATAGGTTAGGTGAGTGGGCAAATGCATGGCAGATGAAGTATAATGTGGATAAATGTGAGGTTATCCACTTTGGTGGTAAAAACAGAGAGACAGACTATTATCTGAATGGTGACAGATTAGGAAAAGGGAAGGTGCAACGAGACCTGGGTGTCATGGTACATCAGTCATTGAAGGTTAGCATGCAGGTACAGCAGGCGGTTAAGAAAGCAAATGGCATGTTGGCCTTCATAGCGAGGGGATTTGAATACAGGGGTAGGGAGGTGTTGCTACAGTTGTACAGGGCCTTGGTGAGGCCACACCTGGAGTATTGTGTACAGTTTTGGTCTCCTAACTTGAGGAAGGACATTCTTGCTATTGAGGGAGTGCAGCGAAGGTTCACCAGACTGATTCCCGGGATGGCGGGACTGACCTATCAAGAAAGATTGGATCAACTGGGCTTGTATTCACTGGAGTTCAGAAGAATGAGAGGGGACCTCATAGAAACGTTTAAAATTCTGACGGGTTTAGACAGGTTAGATGCAGAAAAAATGTTCCCAATGTTGGGGAAGTCCAGAACCAGGGGTCACAGTCTGAGGATAAGGGGTAAGCCATTTAGGACCGAGATGAGGAGAAACTTCTTCACCCAGAGAGTGGTGAACCTGTGGAATTCTCTACCACAGAAAGTAGTTGAGGCCAATTCACTAAATATATTTAAAAGGGAGTTAGATGAAGTCCTTACTACTCGGGGGATCAAGGGTTATGGCGAGAAAGCAGGAAGGGGGTACTGAAGTTTCATGTTCAGCCATGAACTCATTGAATGGCGGTGCAGGCTAGAAGGGCTGAATGGCCTGCTCCTGCACCTATTTTCTATGTTTCTAATGTACGAGTCCATTTGCATTGAAGACTTGGGGGGAAGTGATGTCATGTATGTAGACCATGTATACTAACTGTATAGTCATATAAGGTGTGCCACCAGAGGGCACTGCGGTGGGAGACCTGAGGGTCACCTGCATAGGTGTGCAGGGCCCAGTATAAAAGGCTGCTCACCATGCTTGTGCCTCACTCTGGAGTTATAATAAATGGGACTAAGGTCACAACAACTCAAGTACAATACTAGACCTCGTGGAGTCATTCATAAGAGTATTAAAGATGTAACAATCAACATCTTCACCGAGGCATACGACAGCATGGTCCTTACACTAAACATCTGTAAGACAAAGGTCCTCCACCTACCTTACCCCGCCACACTGCACTGCCCCCCCGGTCATCAAAATCCACGGAAGGCCTTGGACAACGTGGACCATTTTCCATACCTCGGGAGCCTACTATTAGCAAGGGCAGACATCGATGACGAGGTCTAACACTGCTTCCAGTGTGCCAGTGCAGTCTTCGATCTCCTGAGGAAGAGAGTGTTTGAAGACCATGACCTCAAACCTGGCACCAAGCTTATGGTCTACAGGGCAGTAGTGATACCCGCCCTACTATATGGCTTAGAGATGTGGACCATATACAGTAGACACCTCAAAGTGCTAGAGAAATACCACCAGCGCTGCCACCACAAGATCCTGCAAATTCTCTGGGAGGATAGATGCACCAACGTCAGTGTTCTCGCTTAGGCCAACAACCCCAGCTCCATTGGGCAGGCCACATTGTCCTCATGCCCGACACAAGACTCCCAAAGCAAGTGCTCTTCTTGGACCTTCTACTCGGCAAGTGAGCCCCAGGTGGGCGGAGGAAATGTTTCAAGGACACCCTCGGAGCCTTCTTGATAAAGTGCAACATCCGCACCAACACCTGGGAGTCCCTGGCCCAAGACCGCCCTAAGTGGAGGAAGAGCATAGAATCGCATTGGAATCATAGACGTTTACAGCGCGGAAGGAGGCCATTTCGGCCCATCATGTCCGTGCCGACCAACAAGAGGCTATCCAGCCTAATCCCACTTTGCAGCACTAGGTCACGGCACTTCAAGTTTCAAGTGCACATCCAAGTACTTTTTAAATGTGGTGAGGATTTCAGCCTCTACTCTGCCTCACTTCAGGCAGTGAGTTCCAGACCCCCACAACCCGAAATTTCCCCTTAAATCCCCTCTAAACCTTCTACCAATTACTTTAAATTTATGCCCCCTGGTTGTTGACCACTCTGCTAAGGGAAAGGCCCTTTCTATCCACTATATCTAGGTCCCTCATAATTTTATACACCTCAATGAGATCTACCTCAGCCTCCTCTGTTCCAAGGAAAACAAATCCCATCTAACCAATCTATCCTTATAGCTAAGATTCTCCACTCCTGGCAACATCCTCGTTAATCTCCAGTGCAATCATGTCCTTCCTGTAATGCGGTGACCAGAGCTGCACGCAGTACTCCAGCTGTGGCTTAACCAGTGTTTTATACAGTTCAAGCATAACCCACCTGCTCTTATATTCTATGCCTCGGCTAATAAAGGTAAGCATTCCAAATGTCTTCTTAACCACCTTATCCACTTGGCCTGCTACCTTCAGGGATCTGTGAACATGCACTCCCAGGTCCCTTTGTTCCTCTACACTTCTCACGTCCTACCGTTTAATGTGTATTCCCTTTCCTTGTTAGCCCTCCCCAAATGCATTACCTCACACTTCTCTGGATTAAATTCCATTTGCCACTGTTCTGCCCAGCTGACCAGTTGATTGGTATCTTCCTGCATTCTGCAGCTTTCTTCTTCATTATCAACCACACAGCCGATTTTTGTATCATCTGCAAACTTGTTAATCATACCACCTATAGTCAAGTCTAGATCATTAATGTATACCACAAAAAGCAAGGGACCTAGTACTGAACCTGGCAGAACCCCACTGGAAACATCCTTCCAGTCACAAAAACACTCATCAACCATTGCCCTTTGCTTCCTGCCTCTAAGCCAATTTTGGATCCAACTTGCCATTTTGCCCTGGAGCCCATGGGCTTTTACTTTCGTGACTTTATCGAAAGCTTTGCTAAAATCCAAAAACACTATCCTATGCACTGCCATCATCGACCCTCCTGGTTACCTCCTCAAAAAATTCAATCAAGTTAATCAGTCACGAGCTTCTCTTAACCAATCCGTGCTGACTGTCCCTGATTAATCGGTGTCTTTCTAAGTGTAGATTTATCCTGTCCTTCAGGATTTTTTCCAATAATTTTCACAGAACTGAGGTTAGGCTGACTGGCCTGTAATTACTCAGTCTAGCCCTTTCTCCCTTCTTAAACAAAGGTACCACATTAGCAGTCCTCCAGTCCTCTGGCACCACATCCTCTGAAGCCAGAGAGCATTGGAAAATGATGGTCAAAGCCTCTGCTATTTCCTCTTTTACTTTGCTTAACAGCCTGGGATACATTTCATCCGGGCCTGGGGACTTATCCACTTTCAAAGCTGCTAAACCCCTTAATACTCTCATATATGTACATGCTGTTTGTAGCCATTGTGTCATTGTTGGAGTCCACTGAGCAGCACACACATGGTGATGCTCTGGTATAAAAGGCCAGCCATTTTGTGAGTCAGGCACTTTGGGCCATAATAAAGCAGAGCCAAGTTTGTACCTTATTCAGTTCAACATTACTCAGTTTGAACCTTTATTGCATACATTAACATTTGGCGACGAGAATACAAGAACCTTTGTCCTTTGTTTGCAAAATGAGCACAATTGGATTTTTAGAGCGATTCATGGAGGGAGAAGATTGGGCAGACTTTGTGAGCCATTTGAACCAGTACTTCGTGGTCAACAAAATGAAGGGGGTCGATGATGCAGATCAGTGCCGGGCCGTGTTCCTCACTGTGTGCGGTTTAAAGATCTACGGTCTGATAAAGAATCTACTCATGCCTAGTGATCCAACAGAGAAAACGTACGAGGAATTGTGTACATTGGTACGAGAGCACCTCAAACCAGATGACAGCATCATCATCTCGAGATGCAGGTTTTATACACACGTTTGATCGGAGGGCGAGAGCGCATTGGAATTTATTGCCGACCTGAGACGCCTAGTAGGACCGTGCAAGTTCGGGACGGTGTTGACAGACATGCTGCGGGACTTCTTTTTTATCGGTATCAACCACGAGGTGATCCTGTGCAAACTTCTGGCAGTGGAGGAGTTGGATTTAAAAAGGGCCACCCAGATCGCTCAATCATGTATGAAGACAGACAGGAGTCTAAAGCAAATAGCGGTGAAGAACCGAACCTCAGCAAGTACTGTAAATGCGATTGATTCGGCGTTCGGCAGAGCAGCACATGGCAGGGCCTATCCAGCTGCGTTCGCGAAACCTGTGGCTGCCCAAAGTCCACCAGCGGGAATGTATCCGATTTTTCCGTGTTGGTGTTGTGGGGGAAATCATCGGCACCAGCAGTGCCGATTTAAGCAATATAGTTGCAAAGGCTGTCTGAGAGTGGGGCATCTCCAGCGCAAGTATCGGCAGATGAGCAAGTGAGCTGCGACACACCATGTGGAGGATAAGAGTTAGACTAGCGCGGATCTGGATACGCTATCCGAGATGACAGAGGAGGAAGTGTATGGGCTGTGCTCTTTCAATTTTGATTAATGTGAAGTTTAACGGGATACTGGTATCGATGGAACTGGACACAGGGGCAAGTCAATCGATCATGAACGAGAGGGCATTAATAAGCTGTGGGATACTAAGACTGTGAGGCCCAGGCTGAGCCCTATTAACGCCAAGCTGCGCACGTAGACCAAAGAACTAATAAAGGTGATTGGCAGTGCACAAATTAATGTGTCACATAACAGTGCGGTTCACGAGTTACCGCTGTGAATTGTTCCAGGCAATGGCCCAACGCTGCTCGGCAGGAGCTAGTTGAAGAAAATCAGATGCGACTGGAACGTCATAAAGGCATTGTCGTTGGAGAAAGATACATGTGCCCAAGTATTGAGCAAGTTCCCCTCTCGGCAACTTCACGGGAGCCAAGGTGCAGATCCATGTGGACTCAGATGCAAGACCCATCCATCATAAAGCTCGGGCAGTGCCGTATATGATGAGGGAGAAGGTCGAAATTAAACTGGACAAACTCCAGCGTGAAGGGATCATATCACCAGTCGAATTTAATGAATGGGCCAGTCCCATTGTTCCTGTGCTGAAAAGTGATGGCACAGTCAGAATCTGTGGAGACTACAAGGCTACAATCAACAGGGTTTCGAAACAAGATCAGTATCCGTTACCGAAGGCTGATGACTTGTTTGCGACGCTAGCCAGAGGGAAGTCGTTCACAAAACTAGACTTGACGTCTGCCTCTGTGACGCAGCAGTTGGTTGAGATATCGAAGAGACTTACGTGCATTAACACGCACAAGGGACTGTTTATTTACCACAGGTGCCCATTTGGAATTCGCTCGGCTGCAGCAATATTCCAGAGGAATATGGAAAGTTTACTGAAGTCAGTTCCCAGAACCGTCGTGTTCCAAGATGACATCCTGATCAATCAGACGTGACTCCAAGGAACATCTGAACAACCTGGAAGAGGTTCTACTGCGTTTGGATAGAGTGGGACTCAGACTTAAACGCTCAAAGTGCGGCTTCATGGCACTAGAGGTCGAATTCCTCAGGAGGAAAATCGCCGCTGATGGCATCAGACCTACTGACATGAAAATCAAGGCCATCAAGAATGCACCCAAGCCGCAGAATGTGACAGAGCTGCATTTGTTCCTGGGTCTACTCAACTACTTTGGTAACTTCCTACCTAAATTGAGCACCTTACTTGAACCACTGCACATGCTATTGAGAAAAGGCAACAACTGGGTGTGGGGCGCATTGCAAGACAGAGCTTTCGAGAAAGTCACCAATCTGCTTTGCTTGAACAAGCTGCTGGTACATTATGACCCAGGTAAATGTTTAGTTTTGGCCTGTGACGCATCATCATATGGAATTGGTTGCGTGTTACAACAAGCCAATGAATCGGGGAAAATTAAACCTGTCGCGTATGCATCCAAAAGTTTGTCTAAAGCAGAAAGAGCCTACAGTATGGCAGAAAAAGAAGCTTTAGAGCATGTGTACAGTGTTAAAAAGATGCATTAATACCTGTTTGGTCTGAGGTTTGAATTAGAGACCAATCACAAGCCGCTCATTTCATTATTTTCCGAGAGCAAAGGTATTAATACCAACGCTTCACCCCGCATCCAAAGGTGGGCGCTGACCTTATCTGCCTATGATTATGTCATTCGCCACAGACCTGGCACAGAGAATTGTGCCAATGCTTTGAGCCAGTTGCCGTTGCTCACACTGGAGGTAGAAACCCCACAACCAGCAGATTTAATTTTAATCATGGATGCTTTTGAGAGTGAAGGTGCCCCTGTCACGGCTCAACAAGTTAAGACCTGGACCAGCCAGGACCCGATATTATCGGTGGTAAAGGGTTGCATCCTCAAAGGGGATTGGTCTGCCATACCTAAGCAAATGTACGAGGAGGCCAAACCATACATTCGTCGCAAGGACGAACTGCCTATTCAAGCAGATTGCATATTGTGGGGCAATCGCGTTGTAACGCATAAAAAAGAGAGAGAGATGTTTGTGTGGGATTTACACAGCACACATCCGGGTATAGTGATGATGAAGGCCATCGCCATGTCCCATGTATGGTGGCCAGGAATTGACTCTGAGCTGGAAGTATGTGTACATCAGTGCAACACCTGCATGCAGCTCAGCAAAGCACCAGCGGAATCGCCGCTGAGTCTGTGGTCATGGCCATCCAAACCTTGGACCAGGATCCATGTAGATTTTGCAGATCCCTTCCTGGGCAAGATGTTTTTAGTGGTGGTGGATGCTTATTCGAAGTGAATAGAATGCATAATCATGTCATCCAGTACATCCACGGCAACCATAGAGAATCTCAATGTCATTTTCGTGACACATGGTCTGCCTGACATAGTGGTGAGCGACAATGGGTCGTGCTTCACCAGTCAGGAGTTTCAGGAGTTTGTAAAACTTAACGGCATAAAACATAAAAGGTCAGCATCGTTCAAGCCTGCGTCCAACGGGCAAGCAGAACATGCAGTACAAATTATCAAACAAAGCATGAGGAAAGTAACCCAAGGGTCACTTCTGACCCGCTTGTCTTGCATATTGCTGAGTTACAGGACAAGACCCCACACACTCACAGGGGTCTCGCCTGCTGAACTCATGATGAAAAGAGGTCTTAAGACCAAGTTATCTCTTGTACACCCGGATTTAAGTAATCATGCTGAATACAGAAGACAGAGTCAACAAGGGTACCACGATCGCGCAACTGTGTCACGCGAGATTTCTGTTAATGATCCTGTATATGTGTTGAATTATGGTCAGGGTCCCAAATGAATCACTGATATGGTCATGGCCAAGGAGGGTAACAGAGTATTTGCTATTAAGCTCACGAATGGGCAAACTTACAGGAATCACATGTATTAAACAAAGCTGAGGCACATAGACGAGCCAGAGCAGTCGGACGAAGAAACTGTCGACGACCAACCAACCTACCAGCAGCCTTCAATGGACTCGAGGGTCACCAGTGAACCCGGAATTCCCATCATGGACTTGTTCAATAAAAATGGACTTGCAATTCCTGACATGGCCACTGCCACTCCTAACAAGTCAGCCATCCAGCTACATCAGCCTCCGCACATTCACCCAAGGCCGGAATTGAACTGAGACGGTCAACCCGGGAGCGTAAAGCACCGGACCGTCTCAACCTGTGAAAGACTGTGATAAGATCTCAGAGGAGGGTATTGTCATGTTTGTAGCCACCAGATGGTGTCATTGTTGGAGGCCACTGAGCAGTATGCACATGGTGCTGCTCTGGTAAAAAGGGCCAGCCATTTTGTGAGTCAGGCAATTTGAGCCGTAATAAAGCAGAGACAAGGTTGTACCTTGTTCAGTTGAACAGTACTCAGTTTGTACCTTTATTGCATACATAACAAATACCTCCTCCCTCACTATGTTTGTTTCATCGAATATTTTACACTCCTCCTCCTCGATAGCAGTGTCTGCATCGCCCCTCTCTTTTGTGAAAACAGATGTAAAGTATTAATTAAGAACTATACTCACATCTTCCGCCTCCACGCACAGATTACCGTCATGGTCTCTAATAGGCCCAACACTTTCTTTAGTTATCCTCTTGCTTTTAATATATTTATAAAATATCTTTGGGTTTTTGCTTGATTTTACTTGCCAAGAATTTTTCATGCTCTCTCTTTGCTTTCCAATATCCCTTTTGATCTCACCCCTGTACTTTCTATATTCCTCTAGAGATTCTGCAGTATTTAACCCTCGGTATCTGTCATAAGCTTCCCTTTTTTCTTTATCCTACCCTGTATGTCCCTAGACATCCAGGGGGTTCTAGATTTGTTAGTCCCACCCTTTTTCTTTAAGGGTACATATTTGGCCTGAACCCTGCGGATCTCCTCCTTGAATGTCTCCCACTGCTCGGACACTAATTTACCCTCAAGTAGCTGTTTCCAGTCCACTATGACTTAAATCAGCTTAGCAAAGTTGGCTTTTCCCCAATTTAGAACTTTTATTCCTGATCTAACTTTCTCCTTTTCCATAACTACCTTAAATCTAACTGAATTATGGTCACTAGCACCTAAATGCTCTCCCACTGATATTCCTTTCAGCTGCCCAGCTTCATTCCCTAAAACTAAATCCAGAACCGCCCCCTCCCGTGTTGGGCTTGCTACATGCTGGATAAAAAAAGTTCTCTTGAACGCATTTTAGGAATTCCACACCCTCTATACGCTTCACACTAATGCTGTCCCAGTTAATATTAGGATAGTTGAAATCCCTTACTATTACTGCCCTATAGTTTTTACACTTCTCAGAAATTTGCCTACATATTTGCTCTTCTATCTCCCTCTGTTTAGGGATGTATAATACACTCCCAGCAGTGTGATCGCCCCTTTTTTGTTTTTCAGTTCGACCCATATGGCCTTGTTTGATGATCCCTCTAACATATCATTCCTCCTCACAGTTGTAATAGTTTCTTTAATCAGTACCGCGCCCCTCCCTCCCTTTTTACCCCCTTCTCTATCCCATCTGAAAATTCTGTAACCAGGAATTTTGAGCTGCTATACCTGCCCCTCTTTTAGCCATGTCTCTGTAATAGCTATAATATCATACTCCCAAGTGTCTACCTCAGCTCATGTGCCTTATTCGCTATACTCCTTGCATTGAAGTATATACCATTTAGTACCGCCAAACCTCCTTGTTGACTACTTTCTAGCCCTTGGTTCCTCTGTCTTTCACATTCACTTTCTACATTTTTGCTTTCCAATTCCAGCTTTACGCCCCTCCCTACTGAATCTATTTTCAGGTTCCCATCCCCCTAACAAGCTAGTTTAAACCCGCCCCAACAGCACTAGCAAAGCCCCCCGTGAGGATATTAGTCCCGGCTCTGTTGAGGTGCAACCCGTCCGGCTTGTACAGGTGCCACTTCCCCCAGAAGCGGTCCCAATGCCTCAGGAAACTAAAGCCCTCCCTCCTGCACCATCTCTCCAGCCACATATTCATCTGCTCTATCCTCCTATTTCTGTACTCACTAGCTCGTGGCACCGGGAGTAATCCGGAGATTACCACCTTTGAGGTCTTGCTTTATAATCTCTCCCCTAGCTCCCTAAACACTGCCTGCATGACCTCATCCCTCTTTCTACCTATGTCATTGATCCCAATATGGACCATGACCTCTGGCTGTTCACCCGCTCCCCCCAGAATGCCCTGCAGTCACTCGATGACATCCTTGACCTGGCATCAGGGAGGCAACATACCATCCTGGAGTCACGTCTGCGGCCGCAGAAATGCCTGTCTGCGCTCCTAAGTATTGAATCCCCTACCACTATAGCTCTTCCATTCTTCTTCCTCCCCCCCTGTGCAGCTGAGCCATCCGTGGTGCTGTGGACTTGGCTCTGGCTGCACTCCCCAGAGGCACCATCGGTCCCACCGGCACTCAGAAGAGAATACCGGTTGGAGAGCGAGATGGACTCAGGGGACTCCTGCACTACTTGCCTAGTACTCCTCTTCTGCCTGGCGGTCACCCACTCCCTCTCTACCTGCACACTCTTAAGCTGCGGGGTGACCACCTCTAGAATCCGGGAGAACGTTGAGCATCTCGAGTCTGAGAGCATGCAGAAATCAAGCACAGACAACGGAAGGAGCGTGCGGCAAACCAGACTCCCCACCCACCCCTTTCTTCAACCATTGTCTGTCCCACCTCTGACAGAGACTGTAATTCCCGTATTGGACTGTACAGTCACCTGAGAATTCACTTTTAGAGTGGAAGCAGGACTGCCTGTGATGATGATGAGAATGTCTTAACATAAGTCCTATGTTTGACATGTCCTACTGTCACAGTTTAACTTGAAGCAGTGTTCCAGGTCTACCTTTTCTATACTCTTTACTATTGTTTATGAGACATGACATTTATATTATATATAAAATCAAAACCTTTGTGAAGATCAGAACCCTTACATTTCCTGGCCAGCATTTATCCCTCAACCAACATTGCCATAACAGATTATCTGTTGGGGAACCATACAGTGTGCAGTTCAGCTGCCGAGTTTCCTACATAACAACAGTTATGTTGTTACACTTCAAAAGTACTTCATTGGCTGTGAAGCACTTTGGGACATCTTGAAGATATGTATGGTGCTATATCAATGCAAAATCTTATTTATTTCTATATCACTAATTTCACTGTTCCCTCCCCCTCTCTCAGTAATTTCTGAGAACCAAAAACTTATACACATCTGTGCATTATGATGTGATGCTCAGTGCACACAATGTTCCATAGTCAATGTCATCCTTTTACAAGTCTAAGAATCTAAAAGCAGGCACAAATTCTAATTGAAGTGTCTTTGTAGGAAAGAATTACAGGCATCTTAAAACAAAACAAACTCTGACTCTCAACCAGTCAAATATTTAGAACTTGCGAACGCTCATTGGTGACCCTTTCCACAGGCTCCTTCCCATTTCCTGGAGTGGCCTCAGTTCAGCCCTTTTTTTTGAATTGCAAGAACAATCTTTGTGGTGTTTCTGCCCCATTTGAAGCAGTCCTCTTCTCTTTCAAGCTCTCCTGCTGCAGCATCATCTCATTTCCCTGGACAGAAATGGTGAGCTCCTTAATGGTTCAAGGTCACGTCAGGGCAAGGGTGGCAGGCAGAAGCCCTGCCCCAAACTCTCCTTTGACGACAACCAACCCCAGAGTAAAATTCAGCCCTCTGTCTGGGTTGTCTTTGTGTTCTTGGTAGTTTTGCTGTGTTCTTTCTGGTGTCTTGGTTGTTTCTGGAGATTTCATTACATGATGCCCCACCTCCCACTGCCCCGTCTGCACCCTCCCACCACTGGTCGCCAACATGTCCTTGGTGCATCTCCTTCCCACACTAATTGGAAAGTGCACAGACTCTTCATGACTCAATTGGCTGATTCTTGACTGTTAAACAGCCATTATTCCAAACTCCAATATTTTTATAACTGATAAAATGTTCTAAAGAAATGAAAAAAAAACCACACACAATAATTTCTCTCCTGTCTTTCTCCCAGCGGTGTCCTGGAAATTAATCTTCAACTCCCGAAGACTCCAGGCTAATCTTGTAGTGTTGGAAATCCTGAGGGGTGGGTGGGGTAGGGGTGGATGGGAAAGCAGTGGGGTCCAAAACTTTTGTTTCCATTCTGGAATGTGATTCCACATGAACAAAGGAGTGACCTCAAGTACATACACTGTTCTGCAGTCTGATCTGCAGGCTGCAAGGCTGGTGTTTGAATGCTGTTGCATTAGATGCAAAAGCATCTGAGCTTTTTAAAATCAGTTTTGAAAGTTGGGAAGTGGGAACATGATAAAGAATGGTGTTCTTTTCTTAAAATAAAATTGTAAAAATCATATTTAGCTACAGAAAAACCCAGGGATCCTGTAGTAAGTGAAAGTCATATCTGACCGTGGACAATTATAGCATGATAGATGAACCAAGAAAATGCACCATAGTCATTAAATGTTGAGCTTAGGGCAAGGTTATATTTTTCAGTAGTGCTGATTTCAGAGGCCATGAAAACAATGAGAATGACAGGAATGGACAATGGTGTATTAACTGTTACTCTTAAACACAATAAGGATATAATTAAAATGAAAGAAATAAAGCCTTTGCTCAATAGTATTGTATTTTCCAATTAAAATTCATGCAGCTAGAAATTGGGAGTTCAACACGAACTGGGCGAAGGGAACAATCTCGACACCAGAATGAGAAGGCCCAAGGCCCACTCGATATTGGGCCTTGAGCCTCATTTGAATGAGATTGGTGAAGAGAATTTCAACTTTGGGCCACTGCGTTATCAGCAGCGGCCCTCAGGTAGGTCTTGTGTGAGGCAGGGTCAAGCGATTTGGATGGACAGCGACGACTTGGGTAGTTGAGAGAGTGGGAGCGAATTGGAGGGGAGATAGCAGGAGGCAGCAACACTCCTCGGCACTGCAGTGGAACCAGGAGATGCACCTCCCGGCTCCATATTCAGTTAAGTATTTTGTAAAAAAAAACTACTTTTTTTGTGGTGGCCTCCATTACCTGGACTGCTGTTTTGGCCACATGTAGACCAGATTTTCCTGAAGACATCCGGCCCAGCACCGGCTGCATTCAGGGCAGCCCGATTTTACAAAGGGAGCCTCAAACAGGAGTTAGCATCTTACTTGCATATGCAAAGGGCCTAACACCGGTTTCAGGCATGGACCCTGTACACCTCTTTGTCTACCTTTACCAATATGGCGGGCGGCACACTTCTGAAATGGAATGAGCGCGCACGTTCCCCCTGCCATATTGGATGCCTAGGTGTCAGTTTTGCGTTTGAAAAACGAGCGCGGCTCAATTGCATTTCTAAACCACAATACTATTATTATGAAGTCTCTCACTACATTGTTTTTAAAAGTCTCTCAGTATTTAAAGGACAAATATATTTATGGGCAAGGCCAGCCTTGCACTTTGGGTCACCCCTTGGGGCAGATGTGTCGGCAAATAGAGCAACCTTCAAACTCAATCAGCAAATGCAACGTTTTATATGCAATTGCCAAAGTTTTCTACATGAAAATTACTCAGATCTGAAAGTACATGCTGTTAGCCATTAAGGTCTATTAAAATAATATTAGACATGCTGCTGCAGTTCTGGCTACACTTGTTCACATGTTCACAGCAGACTGAGTCCCTAATCAACTGAAACTTGTGTCTTATTCACAACCATGTATGGGATAGCATGCCGAGGTTTAATGATTAACCCTAATCATGACATATTGCTCACTGCAAATACATTGGGGCCAATTTTCCACATGGTCGATTTTTGGCGCAGTTGTAGAGGTAAGTCCGATTTTATAGTGGCTGACTGCGCCAAAAAAAAAGTTTAAAGTTTTGCCGGAATAAACTTTCAGTTTGGAGCAGCACAGATTGTCCTTAAGCTCTGTGGGTGGAGCTTAAGGTACGCGCCAAAAACTGAGGTCACCAGGGTAATGAGGGACACACTGAAGGGCTGAGGCTGGAAAATGAAACATACACTGCTCCTATCCCGGGCTGAAAGGCCCACCGCCCCCTGTGTCGCTGCTTTCCCAGGCCAAATGGCCCCCCAGTGCCGCTCTTATCCCGGGCACAATGCCTCCCCCCCCTCAGTGCCGCTGCTATCCCAGGCTGAATGGCCCCCGCCCCCCCCCCTGGTGCCACTCCTATCCCATGCAGAATGGCCCCCCCCACCCCTGGTACAGCTGCTTTCCCGGGCAGAATGGCCCCCCACTCCCGGTGCAGTTGCTATCTATCATCTATTAGAATCGCTGAGGATTATTTAGCAAGATATTGGGCCGTCTGCAGTTCCCAGTCAGCCGCATCCACCACTTGCTGCACAAGGGTCACGACGCCGAGCATGTGGGGGCCGGAGCCCCGGTCTACCTGGCTGCCGTCCTCAAGTACCTGACTGCCGAGATCCTCGAGCTGGCTGGCAATGCAGCCCATGACAAGAAGAAGACCCGGATCATCGCCCGCCACTTGCAGCTCACCACCCCTAACAATGAGGAGCTCAACAAGCTCCTGGGTGGGGTCACCATAGCCCGGGGCAGTTCCCGGTCGGCCGCACCCACTGCCTGCTGCGCAAGGGTCACGATCCATGCCATGCTGCTGGCCACGAAAAACAGGCACACCAACAAGGTTTATGCCTGAAGACAAGAAGAATAAATCAAATCAATAACAAACCACAAAGTCTCTTTAAGAGCCACCTACCTCCTCTTTCTAAAGAACTTCATCCAGATTCTTTCCGATTTAATTTGAAGAACTTAAAGGTTTTGCCAGAGGATATTTTTGCTTTCTGAGATTTATTAGGTAAAATGTTTTGTCCCAGACAGTTGAGTTACATCTTTTTATTAAAATGTGCTGTGAAAATAAATTGCTTCACTGGGCGGATGTATCCCATTGCTTTCAATGTAAACTCCGCTTGAAATTGACGATCTGAATTCATGCCCAACATGAACTAAAAAGGAAAACGATCCAATGGGTTAGTTTTTCACATTTAACTGGTGTGAACACCAGGAACGACTGACCCTTGACTTTGTAATCAAAATTATTAAAGGTTATTTGTTCCTTCAAAAAAAAAATCCCAGGCTGAAAGGCCCCTCCGCCCCAGATGCCATGTCTTCTTTCTTCCCTCCAAAACCTCAGCTCCGCTAAAACAATGGCTTCTTCTCTGTGCCGATTTTCTTAAGTTCAGATAAGGTTTTTCAGAAAGGTACACTGTGGCGTTTTTGGAAAAAATCCTAGTTGGCCAAACTCGCTTAAATGGCCAGAAATGGCACTGCCGGCAGTCGGCACCCCCAGTTGTGTCAAAAAGTTGGGAACTAAAAAAATCGTCAGTAAATAGTTTAGAATGCCGCAGAAACTTTGGCGAAACTTGCAGATTTTAGTCTGCTCCCAAAAAAACAGCATAAGCTAAAACTGGGCGCAGAAAATTCAGCCCATTGGATGCCCATGACTTCCAATAATTGATACAATTGTTACAAAAATCGGTTGTGTGGTTGATAGTAAGGAAGAAAGCTGTAGACTGCAGGAAGATATCAAGACTGATCAGAGTGAGCAGAAAAGTGGAAAATGAAATTCATTCCAGAAAAGTATGAGGTAAGGCATTTGGGGAGGGCTAACATGGCAAGGGAATACACAATAAATGGTGAGATATTGAGAAGTGTAGACGAACAGAGGGACCTTGGAATGCATGTACTCAGATCCCTGAAGAGAGCAGGACAGGTAGATAAAGTGGTTAAGAAGGCATACAGGATACTTTCATTTATTAGCTGAAGAATATAATAAAAGAGCAGGGTGGCTATGCTTGAACTGTATAGAACACTAGTTAGGCCACAGCTAGAGTATTGCATATAGTTCTGGTCACCACATTACAGGAAAAATGTGATTGTACTACAGAAGGTACAAAGGAGATTTACGAGGATGTTGCCAGCACTGGAAAATTTTAACTATGAGGAAAGATTGGATAGACTGGGGTTATTTTCTTTGGAACAGAGAAGGCTGAAGAGAGATTTAATTGAGGTGTATAAAATTATGAGTGCACTAGATAGAGTGGATAGGAAGGACCTATTTCCTTTGGTAGAGAGGTCAATAACCAGGGGGCATAGATTTAAGGTAGTAGGATTAGAGGGGAGTTGAGGAGGACTTTTTTCACTCAGAGGGTGGTAGGGGTTTGGAACTCACTGCCTGAAAGGGTGGTACAGGCAGAAACCATCATCACATACAAAAAATACTTGGATATGAACTTGAAGTGCTGTAACCTACAAAGCTATGGACCAAGAGCTAGAAAGTAGGGTGGATAGGCTGGATAGCTCTTTTTCAGCCGGCACAGACACAATGGCTGAATTGCCTCTTTCTGTGCCGTAAATTTTTATGATTCTATATTCAATTACAACAATTACATGTCACAAGACCAACGTGTATTTAGTTAAATTTAGTTGGCAATGCAACAACATAAAGAAGCAATAAGACATAAAGATGCTGAAAATATAACAATCAGAGTTATATATAAGGCAGATTTTAGGAGGCTAACTTGAGCAGAGCTATGATGGTGATGAACACAGGTCGAAAATCATCACCCTCACCTCACATGCATAATTCGTGGCATGCCCATTTTTGAAAGGCCTTTTTTGGGGAGAGAGAGGAGGCAGCACTAAAGCCATATTTACATAGTTTAATATTTAAGTTAGGTGCCACGCTGAATTTCCCAACTCTGATGAGGCTCCACCTCCAGCACGTTCCTTGCCCATATAAAACAGGATATAACAGCTCAGTGGGGCTCAGTCTGCTTTGATCTAATTAGGCCAGCATTGCAGTTGTTCCAGTTAGTGTATATTTTTGTCCATGAGCATTTATCTACTTTAGCATTGAACATCTTACATACTTTTTCCCCTGTATATTTATGCCTTTTTGGAAAAGCTTTCAGGTTGCTAACCAAGACTTTCCTGAAGTACTGATCATTGCCACTGTATTGCAAGTTGCTTCTTACAAAGTTTGAAGAATGATAATCACTTTGGCTGTTCCAATTTTGCTGCATGAATTGGATTAGGGAAGACCAATTCATGAGGAGGCAAAACTTGAGGTCCAACGACATCTCAGATGGTACATATGCAGCCATTAGTACCCAAAGAACTTTTGTTTACAGACCATGCCATTCCAACCTGGGTAGATCAAAGGAGACCTATCTTCACTGTCTGCACTTCACTGTAGCAGCAGTGATTGAGTTATGCCAGCTGCTCTGGGCTGGCTTGCAGACAATCTTAAGGATGGTGTTGGTTTTTCCAATAGTTGGGAAGGTCATAACAGGATTAAGTTTCTGTGCAACAGGATCTTTCCAGACCACCACAGGGACATCTGCCAGTGAGCCAGAATTCAGTTTATATCTGAATAAAACAAATGACTGACACTATGTTTACCAGGAAAGATGATACAAAGATGAAGAGGCACATAACTTCTACCACCTGCCAGCCTTCCCAAGAATCCAGGACTTTATAGATGGAACCCATCTGGCCATCAGGATATGTTGATCCAAATACAGGAAATAATAACGTTCCATCCGACCATAGATGTTTACAGCACAGGAAGTGGCTAGCTCTTTGCTACAGCTATCTAAAACTAATCCCACTGCTCCATACTCTTCCCCATAGCCTTATATCTTTCTCTGGTTCAAATGTTTACCCACTTTCCCCTTAAAGGATGCAACGGTCCCTATCACAAACATTCCCTGTGACAAAGCATTCTATGCTCTAACAACCCTTTCGTAAAGACATTTCTCCCAACTGCTCTTCTCACTCTCTTAATGATCAGTTTAAATTGATGACCCCTTGTCTTTTCCTACTCACGCCTCAGAATAAAAAAAAATCTCCTCAGCATTTGCTGCTCAAGTGGAAATTGTCCCAGTCATCATAGGCAGTCCCTCAAAATCGTGGAAGACTTGTTTCCACTCTAAAAGTGAGTTCTCAGGTGACTGTACAGTCCAATGCGAGAATTATAGTCTCAGTCACAGGTGGGACAGACAGCCGTTGAAGGAAAGGGTCTCAAGACTCGAGGTGCTCAGCGCCCTCCCGGATGGAAAAACTGTGCAGCATACAGCAGATTGTGATGATTTTGGAGACCTTGCTGGACTTCAGAGCACTCTGCCTGAATGGGCCAAACAACAGAACTGTTACTTCAGAATCACTATGGTGTGCTCAACATTAAGCTGAGTGGTAACATGGGCCTCATATTTAAACACGACTGCATGGGAGGTTCTAACTGAGGTCATCAACCATGGCTGCAAAGGAGAGCCCAGCTCTCCCAACGTCCATTTGTTCATTCTCTCAGGACCTTCAATCAATCCACTTTGGGCGGTCTTGGGCCAGGGATTCCCAGTATCTCAATTCTCTCCTCATAACTATAGTTTCCATCCCCAGCATCACGCTCTCTATGACTTTAAAGGTCTTTTAATAATGGGGGCGGTGCGAAACTGTACACATACATGTGCAGATAGTTTCTGATCACAGAAATGTGATTCTGCACATTAATGCTCATTATTCAGGCAGCACATGTGATGCTTTTATTCTGCAACAGTCCACAGTACCTGCATTGATTGAAGGTCCTAAGAGAATGAACAAATGGATGTTGGGAGAGCTGGGCTCTCCTTTGCAGCCATGGTTGATGACCTCAGTTAGAACCTCCCATGCAGTCGTGTTTAAATATGAGGCCTATGTTACCACTCAGCTTAATGTTGAGCACACCATAGTGATTCTGAAGTAACAGTTCTGTTGTTTGGACCATTCAGGCAGAGTGCTCTGAAGTCCAGCAAGGTCTCCAAAATCATCACAATCTGCTGTATGCTGCACAGTCTTTCCATCCAACGAGTGAGCATGAGGCAGAAGGATGAGGAGACCCATGGGGCTAGCACCACCTAGGAGAAGGTGACATGGAAGATGTTGATGTAAAGGCAGGGAGATTGATGCAGAACTCTGTGATTGAGAAGTACTTCGAATAATGGACACATTTGGCCACTGAACACTTTGTTTCTGGTATGAAAGCCCACACATTGTGCCCTGGGAGATCATGCAAGACAATATCTCTATTGTCGCTCCATGGTAATCTGCATTTCTATTAATCTCTCCTGCAGCACTGCAGTGAGGTGGGAGGTGTATCACTGCACATTCTCCATTAACTGCTGCAGGGTGCTCATGATGGACTAAATGAATGTGGAAATGTTCCTCTGCTCCTGCATTAGCTTCCTGTACAACTCCTTGCACCATACAGAAGATGTACAGTATTGGTTCACAGCCTGGCCAAATCTTTTCTCTTCCTCTCCCATCACCTCCAGTGCTCCTCCTCACGTGAGTTGCAAATGATCTGGTGCAGCTTTTTCAAATGGACACCCTATATTCTCCAGGGTGTGAGTAGCTAAGCTGGTGTTGGAGACTGGGCGAGTACTTAATGTGACTGCCTGAAATGCCAGAGTCTGTGTACTACCTGCTCTAGACTTTATATCTTGAGAAGAAGCTGTAGGAAGAGAAAATATGAAGATTTACAATGAATCCCTGAGAAAGTGTTTTCAATGCAAGCTAAGATTATTGGACATTCATCCAGGAGTTATGACATTCTTGTAGTTGTTTTCTGTAGCTTCGGAGTAACAGTCTCTGATGGAAGTTACATGGGAAATTATCCGAATGGGACCTCCTCCTGTGTAGGGAACTAACAAACCCAAGAAAGGCTGCAAGTTTTAAAAACAGTCTGTTTGAAGATTGTTCTCAGCAAACACACATCTTAGAAACCGTATATTACTAGTACAGGAAATGAGCACACTTTCCTCGTGTAATGGATGCCAACTCTGAATAAAAAGACATGATTATATTCCAAGTCATTCCAGGAGGCATGGAAGTAATAACTTTAATTGGCATGCAACCACAGAACAAAGGGAGTTCTCACCAAAAGTCCAAAGCATTTTTTTAATTAATCATAGAAATCATAGAATCATAGATTTTTACAGCACAGACAGAGGCCATTCAGCCTACCGTGTCTGTGATGGTCGAAAAAGAACTATCCAACCTAATCCCACTTTCCAGCTCTTGGTCTGTAGCCTTATAGGTTACGGCACTTTTTAAATGTGATGAGGGTTTCTGCTTCTACCACCCTTTCAGACAGTTCCTGTAATGTGGTGACCAGGACTATACACACAGTACTCTAGCTGTGGCCTAACTAGTGTTTTACAGCTCTAGCATAACCTCCCTGCTCTTATAGTCTCTGCCTCAGCTAATTAAGGAAAGTATCCTGTGCCACCTTAAGTACCTTAGTTACCTGTCCTGCTACCCTCAGGGATCTGTAGACATGCACTCCGAGGTCCCTCTGTTCCTCTACACTTCTGTATCCTACCATTTATTGTGTATTCCCTTACCTTGTTAGCCCTCCCAAAAGGCTCCCAAAACCTTCCGCTGTCCTCACACTTCTCCGGATCGAATTCCATTTGCCACTTTTCTGCCCACCTGACCAGTCCATTGATATCTACCTGCAATCTACAGCTTTCTTCCTCACTATTAACCCCATGGCCAATTTTTGTATCATCTGCAAACCTCTTAATCATACCCTCTACATTGAAGATCCAGCTTTACCTCGACTAAAATTGCATAAAGCCAAGAAAAAACTCAGTTTCCATCACATGAACATAATTTTTTTTTATTTGAAAAGGATGTGAAATTTGCCCAATTTTATTGAAGACTCCAGAAAAGTTCAAATACCATGAGCAGCTATACAGAAACTTTCAGTAATTTAGTGAAAACTCACTTCTAAACTTTGGCCATAATCATTTAGTTTGATGTGCCAACACAGTGACAAAGGAACACAGCAAGTCATTAAAAAAAGTACATGGATATAATTTTGGAACAGTACAGCTGTTACTAAGGACACATTTCAAACAAACAATGCAATGAGTCTAATACCTAAAATATGTCATAAAAACATGTTTCAGCAGCAGTAAGTTCAAACTAATTTTCCCAGTAACAACCAATACTATTAGTAGTATTGTTAAGGGCTGATTCCCTTTTAAGGATCGAAAATAGTTCCGGCTCCTGGCGATCCCAGGCAAACCTGTGCTGGTAGAGTTGCAGCCTAACCTTGCTGGATTTACATCATCTGAATAAACTCCTGCCATGTTCCTCTCTCTCCCCCGCCCCCCACCCCACCCAAGTCCAGGAAAGAGAATCAGGAGTGCAGAAAATCTTAGGTTTTATGTTGAGGAGATTCAATATGATACTAGGACGAGACACTCAGGTATGATTTAGATTCAGACTGGAGAAACTGAGCTATTTTAATTATAACAAAGATGAGTAAAAAGAGATCTGATAGAGGTATTCAAAATTATGAATCATTTTGACAAGGTAAATATTGGAAAACTAGTTCCACTGGTCAGTAACTACAGGGCATACATTTTAGGTAATTGCTGAAGAACCAAAGGGAGAGGTTGGGAGAATTTTATTTTATGAGAACATAGTTAGGACATGGGATGCCTTACCAGAAACAATGATAAAAGGAGAACCCATAATAACCCTTTTAAAAGGGAAGTAGACAACTATTTTTAAAGAACGGGAAAGGCCAGAGGAATGGGACAAAGGGGATAGCTCTTTCAGAGAGCTGGCACAGGCTGAATGGCCTCCTTCTGTACTCTAAAATTCCATAGCCTAGAAATTCAATTGTGCAATCCCAGGCTTTGGGCAAGAAACAGGCGCTGAAGAGTCCAATATTAGAAGTGTGCCACCTCACCATATTGGTTGGAGTGTCTTGTAGTCATTTAGGTAACCCGCCTCCAACAGGGATTAGGCCCAATGTCTATGAAAATTGGGGGCCTAATGCATGTTTCAGACCCCAAATTGGGCATGACCTGACTGTAGCATGTGCCGTGTAGTTTTCTCAGGCACACAGCAACCAAACAAAGTCATTAAAGGGACCACTGGAGGCTGCCACCAAAAAGGAAGTATAACATTTTATGCTTACCTGAATGTGGTGCCATGGCAGGAAGTGGGAGTATCGTATGGCCACTGTTCTCTTAATGCATCACTCATCAGAGAAAATAAGGAAAAACATTTCTGGACTGAGGAAAAATGCCATGGTAGGGTATACTAATGAATGGTCACTAAAAGCAAAAGGATGGCTGGACTATGCATGCCCCAAACATTCGATCCAAATCATGCTGCCATATCTCTGCATTGGTGCCTGCAAACCACTGGGCCACCTCACTTGTTTAACCTCCTAAATGTCTTAAGTTGTACCTTCAACTTAGAGCTGCCAAATGGATAGGTCTCCTTTCACTCACACAACTTTGGCATGATTTCTCACAATATGGCTCCTAGAACAATGCAATGCTCACCCTTTCACACCAGCTGCTCATTGGGGTAACCCTCATGTTACTCTCTAGGGGAGAATTTCCAATCATTTGCCATGAGTGCTTATGCCACTTTTCCAGGATTTCCACAGATCTTTTGCCAAAAGCATGGCAGATAATCAGGAGAACCCCCACGGAAATGTAACTCCCTAATGTTTCAGGGTTTCTTTTCAAGAAAGCAGCACATAATAAACAGTGAGAACCCACACTGGTAGTGGCCCAGCCAATTTGTGACACTTCACCCACTGCAAGGAGCAGAGCCTCCAAGTGACTGGGGTGTAAGCCATCAAGGGAACGGATGAGCAAGAGCTTGATGGCTTTGTGCCAGCCCAACAAGGCAAGGTTTTGCTTCAATGTTATATGCTTAACAGTCAGTGATTAATAGCAGCCACCTTTGCCTCTGTTATAAGGTGCTATAGTGGCTTCATTTCTGTATTTAGAGCCTTGGGCTGCACTCCCTGTACTAACACTTTGTGAGATGTCTCCAAAGATGAGAAATCTAGCACCAGAGAGGAGCAGGAAGCAGCCCCATAAGGATCTAAAAGAACAAGGCTCTAAATGGGGAGGATAAATTGGGGGAAATTCTGCTGGAGAATAAATTGAACAAAATGAGCTTTAAGAGTGACTGAAAATCTCAATCAGTGCTACTTTAGTATTAGAAATAATTTTAACTCCATGCTGAACATACGCACATGCTTGGGAGAAAAATGCTAAAGCCGGTGGAAAAAGAAAGAGATCTGTGCATTCCAGTAAATAGATCACTAAAGATTCATGACCACTGTTGTGAAGAGTTGAAGAGAGTGAATAGGGGGCATATTTTAGGGCAATTGATTATAAGACAAGGCATACTATTTTGTCCTTGTACCAAGACCTTGGTAAGGCCTCTGTTAGAATATGGTGTCCAGTTTTGGTCTCCGCACATGGTGGATGATATTGAGGCTTTGGAAAAGATGCAGGGGAGAGCCACAAGATTAATACTCAGTTTAAAACATCATAGCTGCCTATATAGGCTCAAAGAGCTAGGAGTCTACGTTTTACAGAAACGCAGACATGGGGTGATTTGATCTGAGGTTTAGAAGATGATGAAGGGAAGAGTCTGCTTGTGTAAACAATTTATTTCAATTAAATATGTTAGGGAGGACCAGGGCTCACAATTTCAAGTTATCTATCACCAGAATTAGGTTAGATGCGAGGAGATGGCACTTTCCCCAGAGAATATAGAGATCTCGTGGAACACGTTGTCTTCTCATGGGCAGAATGCCGAGTTTCTAAATTCTTTCAAGTGAGAAATGGAGTGCATATATAGTGATGCACGAGGTATTGCAGTTGAGTGATAGGCTGGCTGGACCAGTGGGTCATTGGTCATATATTAACGCTGAATTTTATTTTAATTATATTCTTCACAAGAAATTTAGTCTGAATTATTGACCTAAGCTGATATGACAAAAGCAACACTAATACATACCACAAACAAATAGGTTACTATCAAATCTGAGCATAAATGTTACAATAGGGAATATAAAAAAGCATAACAGAATTCAAATGTTACAAAAGATTGAAATAAATCCACTGATTAAGTCTCAGCTCAATTTCCAGTCGGTATGGAGTTAGCTATGTTGGAGGTTGAGGTGCTACGATTGTCTTCAATGCATGAGTTAAGGAAGAAGGAAGAGTTTTCAATAACCCCTGCTGGTAGGTCGTGAATGCATGGCCAAGTGAGGACAGGCTCAGCCTTAACCGTGGCACTCTCCATGGTCAAGTAGCATGATGACGCTCACCTTCGAGGGGAATACATGAAAAATGGCCACTAAAGATTAGTACTAGAAGGTGTCTGGAATTCATGGAATTATACCCAAGGAAGAATTAGTGCTTGCAAGAATAGAGAGAAATTGGGGGGGAAATTGGAGGAAAGAAACCCAAAATAAAGTTATTTATTGTATGAATTGGATATTTTATTGCTGTCTGATATAGATAGGTAGAAAACACACTTGACTAAACCATTTTAGCAAAATTTTATTAGGAAAAAAAGCAATCACCAATATTTCACAGAATCTAGTATAGTTATGCAAATGATAGAGTGGTAAGACAGTATATGGACGGAGTGAAGACTTCTTCCTGCAAAAACTCCAGCTGCAGCCCAGTTCACCGATGAATGAGCATTTATTATAGTGAATTTAATTGGTTTTATAAAACAAAACATATAAAAGGAAAAAAATAAAATCTACATCCGAGAGAACCTAGGCCACACACATTCCTAACATTATGAGTGAATGCATTATTCATCGAGAATATAAAGCCAAACTATACAGAAACATTTATTCACTGTCTTTCAGAAGCTGGTTAATGAAATGCTCCTTGACTGGTTCATAGCAGCAGTTCTTAGATATAATTCTGGAAGGAGCCAAACGAACAAGATTCATCAGTCTACAAAACCAGGATGAGAAATTACAAAGGGCAAAAATGAAATAAAATAAGATACTTGAAGAACATTTTTTTTTGTACAGTTACCTGTCTCTAAGTGGCCTCTGCTTTTCTATTATGCCATATTAAGAAAGGGTTAACTGAAACAAATTGCTATGGCAAATGAAACAGAATGTTCACAATTTGTAAATCAGAGCTGGTTAATTCTTCATTGAGGTATAAAAATCTACACAAAATTAAAGTCATCATAATTGTATTATTCATTTTTCCATGAATTCTGTCCCTGGTAAATAGATTTTTATTCATATAAAAGTGATTTAAATGAATGTGTTTGATATATATTCATTGTATTCTTGCTCTGATATTATGTAATATTGGTTACCACGGATAAACCAAAATGTTGAGAGATATTTTGGAGTTATGTCACGATTTCAGACAAATACAACAATTGTGCAATTAAATTACAATGATATGCTGCTGACACAGAAAACCAGTGATATGTCAGAACCACTTCCTAGATTAAACCATATTTGCTTAATGAACAGTGCAAGTTCATTCAGTGAGATTTAAACAATCTTATCAGCCCCCACTTTCCCCTTTTTAAATCGGTTAGAAACAATCATGTAAACATCAGTGTGCACAGTTTCTCCAAAGTCTGTAGTCTCAAACCACGAAGAAGGAATGCAGTTCTAAGACCAACATTTTTTGTATTGAACATCCTTCAAAATGAGTCCACGTGCTCAGAGGAGGAACCTATTCGCTGCTAAGATGAAAGTTCATTTTTAGTACAGATCTAGCAGTAAGGTGCACAGAGGTAGCCCATTAAATCTTCAGAGCTGACCCATCAGAAAACCTCAGGGAGTGTGACGTTGCGCAGAATCCACTGTTGTGAGCGGCTCCCTGTGCAATCTTTCATGGTGGGCACCTGGCTGTCTACCTCTGTGGATTTATCCAAGCACTGGTTGCTGTTCACATGCAACAGTGTCAATTTCTGAAAAATTAAAAATAAATGCTATTACTCTCAGATCTAATGCAACTGATTAAAAAAGCCAAGTGCAAATAAGCTATTTTATAGGGACATCAAGCAACCAAATATAGAATGGGAAAATCCAAGTGGTTTAGAGTCAGATTTTGTAAATGTAGTGCATGACTGCTTCAAGGATGCTGAGAGGCAATGCTCATTTTGACCTGGTATTTGTTAATGATCCAGACATTGTACAGGAAACAGAAGCTGTAGAACTCAGACAGTGGCCACATGATTTTGCACTAATATACTGAAGATCATGAACCAGATATATAACTTTAAAAGTCTTCAATTCAAAGAAATGAGGGGACAACCAGGGCAAATTGATTGGAGAATGCTTATTATTAATAATTCAGTAGAGGATAAATGGAATACCTTTAAACGAATAATGTTGAGCACATATGATAACTACATCCCTGTGATCAGTGAATTCAGACTAACCAAGCATGACTTTAAATGGATTAACATACAAGTTAAAAGTGGAATGAAGAAAAATTAACTTTACAAATCTTGCATGGAGAAAGGGAAAGGGGTTCACTATGATGAATATAGGATCATGCAGAAACACATTAAGTGAGTGGACAAGGGGCAAAGGAAATGTAGAAAAAAAACGTAAGTTTCAAAACATATCAAAAATATACAAGAGGTGAGAACATTAAACGATGCAAATAGGCTTGAAACAGAGGACAAGTACAAAATATTCTGAATGAGTACTTTCTCAAAGTATTCGCAAGGGGAGACGTGAGCAATATGTCTGTGAAAAAGAGCGAAAACCTAAGCAAAACCAATGACTTTGATACAAATGGGATGGAAGTCCTAGACAAATTGAATGTGCTCCAAACAATGAAATTCCATGGGTAGATGGTATTTATCCCGAAGTGCTGAGAGAATAGAGATGAAACTTGTGATGCATTAATAATTATGAGAGTCACTGAACATTGGAGAGGTACCAATGGATTGGAAACAGGCAGATGTGTGCTCATATAAAAAAAAATGACTAAACTAGACACCCATGTCTTACTTTGTGTAAAATAATGGAATTTATCATCAAGAGTCAACTTGGGGATTATGCAACAATAGCCTAGTTGTTTTAATTCATTGTTGAGATGTAGGCATCATTGACTATAGTCAACATGGATTCAGAAGGATCCTGGTTCACCAACCTCCTTGACTTCTTTGAGGAAGTGGTAAGCCCTACCATGGTTTTACCTATATTTCCAAAATACATTTAACAAAAGTTCAATATGAAAGAGTATTAGTTAAGCTCAAAGTTGTGAGGATTAAAGATAAATCTTTAAAATGGATATGGAACTGATCAAGGATAGAAAGTGCTGAATGGGGGTGCCTTGGGGCTCAGTATTGAGACCATTATTGTTCCTCATTTACATCAATGACTTGGATTCAGAAACTTAAATACAAAGTGGTTAAATCTACATATAGTAACAAGCTAGGAGGGTCAGTGGATCAAAGGAGGCAGAATGAGCTAGACAACATGTGAGTGAATAGAACAATCGCAAATGAAATTTAATACAGACAAGTATAAAATATCACACACAAAAAAAGGACAATACATGTACTATGAATGGTGAAATAACCAAGGATAAAGTTGAGAGAAACGTAGGAGTATTGTTAGTGTCTTGTTCAACATGTCCAACCAATGCAGAGCAACAATTAATAAAGCCAATAGGATGTTGAACTACAGAGCCAAGACAGTAGAATACAAGTTCTTGTCTCACCAATCTACCTGTTGCAGATGCATCTGTCCATAACAGTATTGGTAGGAGTAACCACCACAGAGTCCTTGTGGAGACAAAGCCCCATCTTCACACTGAGAACACCCTCCAATATATTGTATGGCACTACCACCATGCTAAATGGGATAGATTCAGAACAGATCTAGAACTCACAACTGGGCATCCATGAGGCGCTGCAGGCCATCAGCAGCAGAATTGTATTCCACTACAATCTGTAACCTCATGACCTGGCATATCCCTCACACTGCCATTACTATCAAGCCAGACGACCAACCCTGGTTCAATGAGGAGTGCAGGAGAGAATGTCAGGAGCAGCACCAGATATACCTAAAAATGAGGTGTCAACCTGGGGAAGCTGCAACACAGGATGCATGCTAAAAACAGCGGAAATAGCATACTATAGACAGAGCTAAGCGATCCCACAACCAATGGATCAGATCAAAGCTCTGCAGTCCTACCACATTGAGTCGTGACTGATGGAGGACAATTAAACAACTAACGGGAGGAGGATCCTCAATGATGGCAGGACCCAGCACACAAGTGCAAAAGACAAGACTGAAGCATTTGCAACCATCTTCAGCCAGAAGTGCCAAGTGGGTGATCCATCCCTGCCTCCTCCTGAGGTCTCCACCATCACACAAGCTAGTCTTCAGCCAATTCGATTCACTCCACGTGACATCAAGATACAGCTGAGCGCACTGGATACAGCAAAGGCTATGGGCACCCAAAAAATCCTGGCTGTCATGCTGAAGATTTGTGCTGCAGAACTAACCATACCTCTAGCCAAGCTGTTCCAGTATAGCTACAGCACTGGCATCTATTCAACAATGTGGAAAACTGCCCAGATATGTACTGTCCATTAAAAGCAGGACAAATTCAATCCGACCAATTTCCGCCCCATTAGACTACTCTCAATCATCAGCAAAGTGATGGAAGATGTCATCGACAGTTTTATCAAGCGCCAGTTACTCACCAATAACCTGCTCACCAATGCCCAGTTTGGGTTCCATCAGGACCACTTGGCTCCAGCCTTGGTCCAAACATGGACAAAAGAGCTAAATTCCAGAGGTGAGGTGAGAGTGACTGCCCTTGACATCAAGGCAGCATCTGACTAAGTGTGGCATCAAGGAGCCCTAGTAAAACTGAAATCAATGGGAATCAGGGGGAAAACTCTTCACTAGCACAAAGGAAGATGATGTGGTTGTTGGAGGTTAATCACCTCAACCCAAGGTCATTGCCACAGGAGTTCGTGAGGGCAGTGTCCTAGGCCCAAACATCTTCAGCTGTTTCGTCAATGACCTTCCCTCCATCATAAGGTCAGAGGTGGGGGGAGATGTTTGCTGATGACTGCACACTGTTCCGTGCCATTCGCAACTCCTCAGATAATGAAGCAGCCCATGCCCGCAAGCAGCAAGACCTGGACAACATTCAGACTTGGGCCGATAAGTGGCAAGTAACATTTGCGCCACACAAGTGTCAGGAAATTACCATCTCAAACAAGCGAGAGTCTAACCACCGCCCCATGATATTCAATGACACAACCATCTCCCACTATCAACAATCTGGGGGGGGTCACCATTGACCAGAAACGTAACTGGACCAGCCACATAAATAACGTGGCTACAAGGGCAGGTTAGAGGTTGGGTATTCTGTGGTGAATGTCCTACCTCTTAGCTTCCCAAGCCTTTCCATCATCTACATGGCACAAGTCAGGAGTGTGATGGAATACTCGCCACTTGCCTGGATGAGTGCAGCTCCAACAACATTCAAGAAGCTTGCCATCATCCAGGACAAAGCAGTCCACTTGATTCACACCATCTTAAACATTCACTCCCTCCACCATCGCCGCACTGTGGCTGCAGTGTATACCATCTACAAGATGCACTGCAGCAACTCCAAGGCTTCTTCGACAGCACCTCCCAAACCCATGACCTCTAGCATCTCATCATCATCATAGGCAGTCCCTCAAAGCGAGGATGACTTGCTTCCATGCCAAAAAAGGATGAGTTCACAGGTGTTTCAATGAAGGACCTAATATTCCAGGTCCCGAACTACATGTTGAAGGGTGGAAGATGCCTGCGTGTGGATTTTTTTAAATCCACGCACACCAGCCACCACACAGGCTTGACAGAACTAGGTCTTGGCCCAGTGGCAAGGATGAACTAAGACGACTGGAGACCAACTCTGCTGCATGGACCTAGTGCGCACACATATCGCAGTGTGGGCTGGCCCGTGCTACCCCTGGGTCCTCGCCTCTCCTGGGCCCCGAACTCACGCCTCTCCTGGGCCCCGAACTCACGCCTCTCCTACACTACACGATAAAAAATAAAACCTTTGCCCCTTCCCCACATAAATCGAGGAACCCAGTACAAAAAAAACAAAAAATGTTTTTCCTCTACAAACAAGCCCCCACCCGCACAATCAAAAACCAGACCCACCCCGAATAATATGGAATCTTCTAAACGGAACCGATCGGAATCACAAAATAACCGTAACACAGACCGACAGGGACTCATGGGGACCCAGCCCAAACCATGGGCCATCTCAATCACAACAAATAGGCAGAAACCTGATAACCCCACTTTAAACGTAGGCGACTAAATACCGACAACCAAACGGGGACAGGAAATGGACCAAACCCAGGGAACCCACTTCATACAGCAACCACTGGGCACCCCGGCCAGAGCACAGACAATACAGGGTACCATATCGATACTGAACACCGACACCCAACGGAACAAAACACCAAGATTGTCCAGGGATCCACTAAACCACAACCTATCCAAATAATCACCACCCTACTTTACACAAACCAAACACCAACAATTGGGCCATAACAAATACCACAAAATACCCCGGACCCCGATCCAAGCCCAGACCGTACAGGGAACAAACCCCCTAAACAGAGAATGAGTGGAAACCCAACCCGAGACATGACCACGGAACAGACCATAATACACACAGCCCCCCACCAACCCGAGACATGACCATGGAACAGACCATAACACACACAGTGCCCCCACCAACCCGAGACATGACCATGGAACAGACCATAACACACACAGCCCCCCACCAACCCGAGACATGACCATGGAACAGAACATAACACACACAGTGCCCCCACCAACCCGAGACATGACCACGGAACAGACCATAATACACACAGCCCCCCACCAACCCGAGACATGACCATGGAACAGACCATAACACACACAGTGCCCCCACCAACCCGAGACATGACCACGGAACAGACCGTAATACACACAGTGCCCCCACCAACCCGAGACATGACCATGGAACAGACCATAACGCACACAGCCCCCCACCAACCCGAGACATGACCACGGAACAGACCGTAATACACACAGTGCCCCCACCAACCCGAGACATGACCATGGAACAGACTGTAACACACACAGCGCCCCCACCAACACGAGACATGACCACGGAACAGACCATAACATCCCCCCCCCCCCCACCAAACCGAGACATGACCACGTTCCATTATGGTAGTTACGCTAAACTTTTATATATCGCTAGTTAGGTCTCATTTCTGGGCACCACACTTTAGGAAGGATATCAAGGCCTTGGAGAGGGTGCAGAGAAGATTTAGCAGAATACCACGGAGGGACTTCGGTTATGTGGAGAGACCAAAGAAGCTAGGATTACTCTCTTCAGAGCAGGGAAGGTTAAGGGGAGAACATAAGAAATAGCAGGAGTAGGCCATTTGACCCTTCGAGCCTGTTTCGCCATTCAATAAGATAATGGCTGATCTGATCATGGACTCAGCTCTACTTCCCTGCCCGCTCCCCATAACCCTTGACTCCCTTATCGCTCAAAAATCTGTCCATCTCCACCTTAAATATGTTCAATGAGGCAGCCACCACAACTTTCTGGGACAGAATTCCACAGATTTACAACCTTCAGAGTGAAGAAATTCCTTCTCATCTCAGTTTTAAATGGGTGACCTCTTATTCTGAAAGTATGCCCCCTAGTTCTAGATTCCCCCGTGGAAACATCCTCTCTGCATCTACCTTGTCAAGCCCCCTCATTATCTTCTAAGTTTCAATATGATCACCTCTCATATTTCTGAACTCCAATGAGTACAGGCCCAACCTGCCTTCCTAAGTCAACCCCTTCATCTCAGGAATCAACCTAGTGAACCTTCTTTGAACTGCCTCCAATGCAAGTATATCCCTTCTTAAATAAGGAGACCAAAACTGTAAGCAATACTCGAGGTGCAGCCTCACCAATACCCTGTACAGTTGTAGCAGGACTTCTCTGCTTTTATACTCCATCCCTTTGCAATAAAGGCCAACATTCCATTTGCCTTCCTGATTACTTGCTGTACCTGCGTTCTAACCTTTTGTGTTTCATGCACAAGGACCTCCATGTCCCTCTCTACTGCAACATTTTGTAATTTTTCTCCATTTAAATTATAATTTGCTTTTTTATTTTTTCTGCCAAAGTGGCTAACCTCACACTTCCCCACATTATACTCCAGCTGCCAAATTCTTGCCCACTCACTTAGCCTGTCTATATCCCTGTGCAGATTTTGTGTGTCCTCCTCACAATTTGCTTTCCCACCCATCTCCATCATCAGCAAACTTGGCTACATTACACTCGGTCCCTTCATCCTAATCAATTAATATAGATTGTAAATAATTGAGGCCGCAGCACCGATCCCTGTGGCACCCCACTAGTTACTGTTTGCCAACCGGAAAATGACCCATTTATTTCGACACTCTGTTTTCTGTTGGTTAGCCAATCCTCTATCCATGCTAATATATTACCCCCAACCCCGTGAACTTTTATGTGGCACCTTATCGAATGCCATCTAGCAATCCAAATACACCACATCCACTGGTTCTCCCTTATCTACCCTGCTCGTTACATCCTCAAGAACTCCAACAAATTTGTCAAACATGATTTCCCTTTCATAAAACCATGCTGACTTGGCTTGATTGAATTATGAATTTCCAAATATCCTGCTACTGCTTCCTTAATAATGGACTCCAGCATTTTCCCAATGCCAGATGTTAGACTAACTGGTCTATAGTTTCCTACTTTTTGTCTGCCTCCTTTTTTAAATAGGGGCGTTACATTTGCGGTTTTCCAATCTGCTGGGACCGCCCCAGAATCCAGGGAATTTTGATGGATTACAACCAATGCATCCACTATCTCTGCAGCCACTTCCTTTAAGACCCTAGGATGTAAGCCATTGGGTCCAGGGGACTTGTCCGCCTTTAGTCCATTATTTTACCTAGTACAGGGTACCACTTCTTTAGTGATGTGATTGTATTAAGTTCTGCCCTCCCTATAGCCCCTTGATTATCCATTATTGGGATGTTTTTAGTGTCATCTTGTGCAGTAACCTTTTATGTGGCACTTTATCGAATGCCTTCTGGAAATCCAAATACATCATATCCACTGGTTCCCCCTTATCCACCCTGCTCGTTACATCCTCAAAGAACTCCATTGAATAGAGGTGTTCAAAATTATGAGGTGAAACTGTTTCCACTGGCAAGTGGGTCAGTAACTAGAACATAAGAAATAGGAGCAGGAGTATGCCATTTGTCCCCTCGAACCTGCTCCACCATTCAATAAGATCATGAGGACACAGATTTAACATAATTGGTAAAAAAAAAAAAAGAGAGGGAAGAGGAGGAGAATTTGTTTTTACAGAGAGTTAGGATCTGGAATGCACTACCTGAAAGGGTGATGGAAGCAGGATCAATACTAACTTTCAAAAGTGGATTGAACATATACTTGAAACGGGACAATTTGCAGGGCTATGGGAAAAGAGGTGAGTAAGACTAATTGGATAACTGGGTAACTCTTTTAAAGAGCCAGCACAAGCACAATAGTCTGAATGGCCTACTTCTATGTTGCAAGCTTCCAAAACTCTAACAAAGACTTGAGTCTACATTTAAATAAAGAAATGACAAAATCAAAGGGATTGAAATAAAATATAAAAATGAAATGTCAACAGATGATATAGAACAAACAAATTTAACATACTGAAAGAAAAAGATGAAGAAAAAATAGATACGCGAGATGAAGCATTCAAGGCTTCTTGAGCAAGAATATAGCAAGAAGGAATTCTAGGTATTTACGGATTCCAGTGTTAGAGAGTGGTTTGTAAATTACCATATGTTGCAAAAGGGTCATTGAAATATTTAATAAAAACTTGGGATGGCTTGTGTACATGTGTGTGTATGTATCTAGATGTTTTTTTTCTCTAAAGGACCCAAGACAAGGAAAACCAATTGATAATGAAAATCTTGGAAAATACAATACTGGCAGGTAGAACTCATTTTCACCCTAACCTATTGCATGACATTGTCCAAACTTGGTATCTTTTACGTCCATAACATAGAAACATAGGAATTGCTAGACGAAAAAAGACTGAGGTCCATTTAGTTTGCCTTCTACCATCAATAATGTCAAAAAATATATTTTCCCTTCCATTTTGTTTAAACCAAGTCAATATTTCAAATGAAGTTAAGGAGTGTAACAGCTGTTAAGATTGACAATTTGTCAGGTGAACCATTCATAGAATAGATTTATGCTACCAAACCACCACTGACTGAAAATGAAGTAATCTACAGAGATAGCAATTTTAGATTAATCATTGATCATCATTTACAGTTTACATCCTTGTACAGAACTGGGTTCACAGAGATTAATAAAATCATTGGTATAAAGAGGAAGTCATTTCTTCAATGTTAATGGTAGTTTGAAAACCAATGACCTAATTTTTACAGCTTAATATCCCTCCAAAGGACTCACATCGAGAACACGCTAATCTGACATACCACGCTAATCTGACATACCACAGGTCAGATGCAGTTCAAAATTCCCTCAAGGCTGGATCCCGAGCTCCCTTGATGGTCCAGAACATTTATCCAGGGCAGGAGAGTTTCTGTAAAAATATTCTGAGCTACACAGAACACCACCAGATGCAATAAGATGCCTTTGGAATAACAGGAACAGAGTATGCCATTTAGGCTCTCGAGCCTGCTCCGCCATTCAATGAGATCATGGCTGATCTACAACCCAACTCCAAAAGCTTTTGCCCCATAATCCCTTAATACCTTTGGTTAACAAAAATCTATCAATCGCAGATTTAAAATTAACAACTGATCTAGCAAAACTCTAATTACTGGACTAAGAACACGTGAACAGAGTACAAATCATTCCCCAGTATGATTATTTTCAACAGGAACCCACTATCTCATGACAGAATGCAGTCTGACGGAAATTGCATAAATAATTAATTTACTGAGGTGACATAGAAAATACAACAATTTGCATGTATTATGAAGACACACAGCAAAAATTAATGTCAAGGTAATTATATAAAGTGCAACATTTACATGGTCAAATTGTTTCACTCTCATGGTAAACACAAAGGATAGCATCAATGGGAGTCCATTTGTGAGTATGCTAGAACACCCACAATGCACTGTGACTGCTGAGAGCTTTATTGCCATAATGTACTTTGAAATGGGTAACATAATATTTTCCATTCCATAATGAATCTACATATGAAGATACAAAAAGAAAAGTGAGAAAAGACTATCAAACCCAATTCAATCATACATTCCCCAACAATGCAATTCTCCTGAGAAAGACAAAGAACCGAAGAAAAAGAAACCTGCAGCCAATTCAGAAAAAACTCTGGGAACTTCCTTACTGACTTGTTATGGCAACCAAGGAAAGCTCCAAGCAACTAATAACTCTTGACAATCAGAAACTAACGAGCAACTCATCCTCAATAAGGGGGAAATATCCTTTTCATTCAGGGAATCGGTCAAGTTATCCATTAAAGGACTGTAGTAAATTACCTTCTATGTTTACTTTAAAAAAAAAATTGTTCTTGGGACATGGCCAACATTGTAAAGGCCACATTTCTTGTCCATTTATAGTGTTAAGTAGGGAGTTCCAGGATTTTGATCCAGCGCCAATGAAGGAACAGCGATATGTCTAAGTTTGGATTGCGTGCGACTTGAAGGGGAATGTGGATGTGATGGTGCTTCCATGACATTTTCTGCTTCTGTCCTTCTCAATGGTAGAGTTGCGAGGGGGGAGGCACTGTCAGTGCAACTTTGGTAAGTTGCTGCAGTGCATCAACCTGCAGATTGTACACACTGCAACTACAGTATGCCAGTGGGAGGGTGTGGATATCGCATCCAATGGAAGGAGTATTGGTTAAGTGAATTGCTCTATCCTAGATGGTGTTGAGCTTCTTAAGTGTTGTTGTGGTTGTACCCAAGTGGTGCATATTCAATCATAGCATGGTGAGCCTTGTAGATGATCGAGAGGCTTCGATTGTCAAGAGGTCAGCCACTCATTGCAGAGTACCCAGCATCTGCCCTGCTCTTGTAACTAATATTGATATGGATGGTCCAGTTAAGCTTCTGTTTAATGGTGACCACCCCAAGATGTTGATGGTGGGGGACTCAGCAAAGGTACTGCCGTTATAGGTCAGGGGGAGGTGGTTGGGCTTTCTCTTGTTTGAGATGATTTTTGCCCGGCACTTATGTGGCATAAATATTATCTGCCACTCATCAGTCCAAGCCTGGATGTTGTCCACATTTTGCTGTAAACCTGCATGGGCTACTTCATTATTGCAGGAGCTGTACATTGAATTGTATGCTATAGAATTGTCAGTGAAGAGCCCCAAACCCAACCTTATAATGGAGGGAATTTCACTGATGAAACAACTAAAAATGGTTTGCCGAGGGACACTTCCCCTAAGGAATTCCTGCAGCGATGTTTGATCCTTCCCTAAATTTCTCTGCCTCTCTCTCCTCCACGACGCTCCTTAAAACCTAACTTTTCAAACAAGCTTTCAGTCACCTGTCCTAATATCTCGTTATGTAGCTTAGTGTCAGATTGTGTCTGATAATGCTCCTGTGAAGTACCTTGGGACATTTTACTATGTGAAAGACACAATACAAATAAATGCAAATTGTTGTTGTTGTCATCTGGGGCTGTGGTGATTGCCCTCCAATAACACAGCCATCTTCTTTAATGTTAGTTATGGCTACAGCCACTGGATGGTTTTCCCCTTGATCCCCATTGAGCTCCGGTTTTGCTTGGAATCCTAGGTGCCATACTTGGTTAAATGCTGCCTTGATGTTGATGGACACGACTCTTGCCTCTCCTTTGGCATTTACCTCTTCTACCCTTATCTGAATCAAACCTGCGAGGAGGGCTGGAGCTGCACGGTTCTCACGGAATCTTAACTGAGCTTTGGTGAGTAAGTTATTGATGAATAAATGTTGATTCATGGCATTATTGATGATTCCTTCCATTACCTTACTGGTGATTGGGACAATGCTCACATGTCCAGTGCACTCAGCTGCTTCTAAATGTCATGTATATTGAACGCAATTGGTTTGACATTGTCATCTGTAATGGTGGGGACCTTGGAAGGATGCTAAGTAGGGTAGTCCATTTGGCATGGTTGCAAATACATCATTATCGAGGATGACTTTGCAAATACTTGAGTCTTATCTCTTTCATTCATATGCTTGGATCTACCATGGATGAGGATAGAAGTGGCATCCTCGTCCCATTAATTACTCGACTGACCTTGACATGATGTGGTAGGACTATAAAACTTTGCTCTGATCTGCAGATTGTGGGTCCACTCAACACTGTCTTGGATGAAGGGACCGAGTGTAATGTAGTCAAATTGGCTGATGATACAAAGATAGGTGGGAAAGCAAGTTGTGAGGAGGATACAAAGAATCTGCAGAGGAATATAGATAGGCTCAGTGAGTGGGCAAAAATCTGGCAGATGGAGTATAATGTGGGAAAATGTGAGGTTATCCACTTTGGTAGGAAAAATAGAAAAGCAAATTATTATTTAAATGGGGAGAGATTATAAAATGCTGAGGTACAGCGGGATCTGGGGGTCCTTGTACATGAAGCTAGCATGCAGGTACAGCAAGTAATAAGGAAGGAAAATGGAATGTTGGCCTTTATTGCAAGGGGGATGGAGTATAAAAGTGGGAAAGTCCTGCTACAACTGTACAGGGCGTTGGCGAGACCACACCTGGAGTACTGTGTACAGTTTTGGTCTCCTTATTTAAGGAGGGATGTACTTGCATTGGAGGCAGTTCAGAGAAGGTTCACAAGGTTGATTCATAGAAACATAGAAAATAGGTGCAGGAGTAAGCCATTTAGCCCGACGAGCCTGCACCACCATTCAATATGATCATGGCTGATCATCACCTCAGTACCCCTTTCCTGCTTTCTCTCCATACCCCTTGATCCCTTTAGCCGTATGGGCCATATCTAACTCCCTCTTGAATATATCCAACGAACTGGCATCAACAACACTCTGCGGTAGAGAATTCCACAGGTTAACAACTCTCTGGGTGAAGAAGTTTCTCCTCCTCTCGGTCCTAAATGGCTTACCCCTTATCCTTAGACTGTGTCCCTTGATTCTGGACTTCCCCAACATCGGGAACATTCTTCCTGCATCCAACCTGTCCAGTCCCGTCAGAATTGTGTGTGTTTCTATGAGATCCTCTCTCATCCTTCTAAACTCCAGTGAATACAGGCCCAGTCAATCCAGTCTCTCCTCAAAGATGTCATCCCAGGAATTAGTCTGATGAACCTTCGCTGCACTCCCTCAATAGCAAGAACGTCCTTCCTCAGATTAGGAGACCAAAAATGAACACAATATTCCAGCTGAGGCCTCACCAAGGCCCTGTACAACTGCAGTAAGACCTCCCTGCCCCTATACTCAAATCCCCTAGCTATGAAGACCAACATACCATTTGCCTTCTTCGCCGCCTGCTGTACCTGCATGCCAACTTTCAATGACTGATGAACCATGACACCCAGGTCTCGTTGCACCTCCCCCTCCTTCTTAATCTGCCGCCATTCAGATAATATTCTGCCTTCGTGTTTTTGCCCCCAAAGTGGATAACCTCACATTTATCCACATTATACTGCATCTGCCATGCATTTGCCCACTCACCCAACCTGTGCAAGTCACCAGGCAGCCTTTTACTGTCCTCCTCACAGCTCACACCGCCACCCAGTTTAGTGTCATCTGCATCGAGGGGCCAAATGGACTACTCCAGTTCCTATTCCTTATGTTTATATGTCTTATAGTCTGCTGCTTTTGGTGTTTATCATGCAGTTTGACCTGTATAATAGCTTCACTAGGTTGGTACCTCATTCTAAGGTATGCCCGACGTTGCTTTTGGCATGTCCTTTTACATTTTCCATTGAATCAGGTTTCGTCTCCCAGCTTGATGGTAATTATGGACTGAGTGATGTGTCAGGCCATGGGGTCACAGAATGCGGTGGTATACAATTCTGTTGATATAGTCTGCTCCAGAGGGCAATGGCTTCAGATGAAAGTAAATACTTTGTTGCATCTCATCTAACTTTGTATTTTATATTCCGATGGGATTGGACAGGTTAGATGCAGGAAGAATGTTCCCGATGTTGGGGAAGTCCAGAACCAGCGGTCACAGTCTAAGGATAAGGGGTAAGCCATTTAGGATTGAGATGAGGAGAAACTTCTTCACTCAGAGAATTGTGAACCCGTGGAATTCTCTCCCACAGAAAGTTGTTGAGGCCAGTTCGTTAGATATAATCAAAAGGGAGTTAGATGTGGCCCTTATGGCTAAATGGATCAAGGGGTACGGAGAGAAAGCAGGAATGGGGTGCTGAAGTGCATGATCATATTGAATGGTGGTGCAGACTCGAAGGGCCAAATGGCCTACTCCTGCACCTATTTTCTATGTTTCTATATACATACATTTTAGTTCTACAATCCCTAAACATCTCAAATAACTTATCTAATTTAGTATAATTAACTGAGGTTAATTATATAACCTAGGAAATATAGTTATAGAAAATATCCAAAACCAATGCAATAAAAATATTGGGTTATGGAAGTGCCTGACAGCACACTTGCAATGAAAAATCCTAAAGGTTTGCCTACAGGAAAAAAAAACTGGATCCTGCTTTCACCTGAGCCATTGGCCATTCTGTGCTCTACTTTTAGCTCAAACTTGCTGATTCATCTTATAACCAAACTACAACAATAACTTGCATTTATGTACCGTTAACATCTCAAGGGGTTTTACAGAGGGCGAAGCAAATATAACTAGAAATAGATAAAGCAGAGGGGAGATTTCCAGAAAGCCTTTGATAAATTGCTGCACAGAAGACTATTGGGAAAGATTTCATCATGAGGTATCGGCAGTCAGAAATTATGGCAGATTGGAAATTGTTTGAAACTCCAAGGTCAGAGTATTGTCACTAATGGGAGTAGATCTGTATGGTGCCAGGCCATGAACGGACTCACACAGAGCTTCATATCGGGACCATCTTCGTTAAAGATTCAGAAGAGGATATTAAAGGAATCCCATTAGCGAATTTGCAGATGACACAAAAATGTTAACAGAAGTTGGGAATTTAGATCAAATAAGTAGGATATAGGCTGATTGAGATTATTTTGGGGAATGTTCCCATATGAGGCCAATGTGGATAAGTAGATTTGCATCTGGGAAAGTCCAGGCATGTGCATACAATACAGGGGTACCCAATAAAGGTTACAGGTAGGAAAGGGGCCCTGGGGGTTATATTGAATAAATCATTGAAACAATACAAACAGGTTTTTGGGTTGTATTGTTAAGACAGTAGAATATAAAACATTAAACTTAGACTGTACAAGGCTTCAGTACTACCCTACTTGGAGCTATATTTAGTTGTGATCCCACATATGGGGTGGATACTGAGGCACTGGAGAAGATCCAGAGAGGTGACCAAAATTATATCCAATCTTATCTATCAAGGCAGGTTACAGAAGCTGGTGCTTCTTCATAAGAGGAACACAGGTTAAGCAGAGATATGATGAGGTTTTGAAAATAACAAAAAGAATCAATTCTATTATTTGGTGAAAATGGATGGAACAGTAGTTGTCGAGGGCATTTTGGGTTTGTACTGGAGGTAGGGGGTGAATGGTGCAGGAGAAAGGAGTTTGAGGAGGCAAGAGGAGTTTTGGCACAGCGAAGCATAGTAATATTTGACATGGTCAAGTCAAATCTGTCCAAGAATGACTAGATCAGTTGTGAGCAGATGTGCTTATGTTTGTAGCCCTCGAATTTGAGGGTAGTGGGGTTGGGAGCTTGTTGATAGAAAGGTGGTCATAGAATTGGTTGGAGGTAGCCTTGTTGGTGACCAAGACCTCGAGAGCGGACAGGCAAGTTTGTGGGGAAGTTTATGTGGAAGATTGACTGAGAATAGCAAGGAACTTAAGTGTAGAGTGAAGTCGCCTTTGATGGGTAATCAACTCAAGAGGTTAAGGGAGAAGAGAAGGAATGAGATCTCAGTGAGAAGTTGATGTGGGGCTTGGGAGAGCTAGGCTTCTACGAGTGTGTGTGTGTTAAAAATAATTCATCCATACAGAAGTCATGGATGTTAGGGAGTGAATGAATGTTCTGGAGAGTGATACAGAGGGAGCAGTGATGATCAGAGAGCATTGGAATAAGTGAGCAGGATGGAAATGAGGTTAGAAAACTTAAAACTGGATGAGTGGACTGAAGGAATTATTGTTGGGAGCAGAAATGATGGGGAATATCAAAGGTGGCTTAGAGAGGCATGTTCAAGAAGGATTCAAGCATGTGACAGCAGAAGAGTAAATAGAAGAATAGTGTCAAGTGGGAGAAATAATCAAATGAAGCATGGTGCTGGGGAAGGAAGAGGTTAAAGGGGGCATAGCTGGATGTGGAGATGAGGAAGAGAGAGAAAGGCAAGACCCAGAAATGGCTGAAAGGAAAAGGGGGAGCAGAGATCTCAGGTGCAGTGTAGCCAGTTATAATTTACAGAATTTAAGGAAAACTTAAAATGGCATGGACCGGGACAGACAAGTAGGCGTAACAAGGAAGGATCATTAGGGTAGGATTTGGTAATGAGCAGGAAACCAGTTTAATATCTAAGGTTGGGGGAAAACAGCATGTCTGTAAAATGAAAAGACAGACAGACTTGCATTTATATAGCGCCTTGCCTGACCTCAGGGCTTCCCAAAGCACATTACAGCCAATTATGTATTTTTGAAGTGTAGTCACTGTTGTAATGTAGGAAACCCGGCAGTCAATTTGCACACAGCAAGATCCCACAAACAGTAAATGTGTTAATGACCAGATAATCTTTTTTAGTGATGTTGATTGACGGATAAATATTGGCCAGGACATCGGGGATAACTTCCCTGCTCTTCTTCGAAATAGTGCCATGGGATTGTCACATCCACCGGAGATCAGATGGGACCTTAGTTAACATTTCATCCGAAAGATGGAGTGAAGTCAAATCGGAGCCAGTGGGAGGGGTGAAGGGTCACTTGGAGCCAGCAGCGGAAAAGCACAGTCGGGCAGTCAGTGGAGCAATGAAGTCCAATTCAGAAGACACTGGAGAAGCGATGATTAATCCAGGTGGTATCAGAGAATTGGGAAATGATCCAGCAGCCATTGGTGAATGGGAACTGTGGATGAGTAGAGAATGATGCACAGAACCAGTGGAGGATGAGTGTGTGATCTAGGAGGACCATGGAGAAATAGGGTGAAGCACACAAAAATGTGTGCAAGCTGCAACCCAGGAGCCAGAGGAAAGATACAGAGCCAGGAGACTAGCAGTGGAATTCAGTCCAGGAGAATCCTGGGAGTCAGTACAGCAACAGAGTAAAGCTCAGAAACTAATGGAAAAGATGAGTTTAGTCCAGGTACCAGCAAACTTCTAAACAGGAGCAAATATAGCAACAGAAATCAGTTAATCAGCCTAGAAGCCTGTGGAAAACGTCAGACACAGACAACAGTGCCTAGATGGTCCAGTGGCAGAGCAGAGCTTTGCCATTAAAGCTTTCTTGTAGCCTTTTTATACTTATGACTCTTCAGAATTGGCAGCTACAGTGGAGCAGGGCACAGAATGGTCAATGTCCTGGGTGAGAGCAGGACTCAGTGTTTTCCTGTAAGCAAGGCAACAATGCAAGCTCAGGTTATATTCAGGAGACAGGGGAGGAGCAGCAGCCAGAACAAGTTTACAGCAGCACCAGAGCAGTTTCAATGCAGTGCCAGCTAAGAAGAGGCAGCCAAAAAATGTATGCTAAACCCTAGGTGGACTAGTCATTGCAGCTATTATATTAATTTCTTAAACAAGCACTTAAACTTCCTCTTCCCTTCTGTGACTTCAGTGATTAATTGTGAAAACTATTTCCTCATACAACAGTTCTTCAACCAATGGCTGAGTTTCAGTTCCAATATTACCTAAACCTGCATGAGTGGAATCACTTTGCCTGTTTATTTAAAACCAGCCGTTACGTTTAACCTTGTTATTACCATTGCATTGGTGCAACTAACAGTACTTGAGAAGAACATTTCAAAATGTTATTTCTTTTTGAGCTAATGTTTTCATGGAGAGCACTTACTACAGCATCATGCTCCCAAAGCTGATTGCCTTTTAGATGATGGCACTTCAGCATCATGATAGGGCCATTAAGTTTGGACACATCTAGGCACAAGTCATCAGTTCTAATTTCCTTGTTTGCAGTGTAGGAAAACACCTGGAGAATTGAAAAAACATAAAATTAAGTCTGTAAAAATCAATGAGGGATTCAAATTCATTTGTGTAGAAATAGACATTTTAATGTGGCCTTTAAATTTTGTTTAGGATCATAGGGAGAGAAATTTAGTTGCTTAGCGCCACCTGACAGCGTCGCACTGTCAGTTCCTCCCGGGAATTTCAGTGGAGGTACACCGGCGGTGCTAACAGTTAGCGCTGCGCACTCTAGCGCCACCAACTGGATGCGCATGCAATGCCCAGTTAGCGTCATGGTCACCAACTTTATTGGGTACGCCTGCCTCGGCGCCTACCGCTAATCGCGTCAGGGAAAGCAGGCGTTCCCCAACCTCCCGGGGCGATAAGGAGAAGGTTGAGCAGGTGGGTAACGATTTTTCAATTTCGATTAGTTATTTTGCACTAATTTCAGCTTGATTGCAACAGTCCTCAATAGCCCTCCATTGCATTTAAAAAAAAGTCTTCAAGGTGGCCCATCCGACCTCCCTTTTAGGCGCGAGGATGCCGGTATCCTAGCTCCACAACTTCGTTTGCGATCCCGCACTAGCGCCCCATGATTGACCTTTAGCACCCCAAGGGGAGTGTGGAATGCTCTCCTTAGCGCTCCACTATATCATGGGGCGCTAAAAATCAATATTGAGGTAGGTAGGAGGTAATGTTAGCGACCAAGTGGCGTCACCGCCTCAAACCGGGCTAGAATGAATTTTTAGCCCCTAGAATCATAGAAATTTACAGCACAGAAGGAGGCCATTCGACCCATTGTGTCTGTGCTGGCCGAAAAAGAGCTATCCAGCCTAATCCCACTTTCCAGCTCTTGATCCGTAGCCTTGTAGGTTAGAGCACTTTAAGTGCATATCCAAGTACTTTTTAAATGTGACGACATTTCTGCCTCTACCACCCTTTCAGGTAGTGAGATCCAGACCACCACCAACCTCTGGTTGAAAAAGGTCCTCCACAACGCCCCTCTAATCCTTCTACCAATTCATTTAAATCTTTGCCCCCTGGTTATTGACCTCTCTGCTAAGGGAAATAGGACCTTCCTATCCATTCTATGTAGTCCACTCATAATTTAATACATCTCAATTAAATCTTGCATCAGCCTCCTCTGTTCCAAAGAAAACAACCCCAGCCTATCCAATCTTTTCTTATAGATAAAATTTTCCAGTCCTGGCAAAATCCTTGTAAATATCCACTGAACCCTCTCTAGTGCAATCACATCTTACTTGTAATGTGGTGACCAGAACTGTACACAGTACTCTAGCTGTGTCCTAACTAGTGTTTTATACAGTTCAAGCATAACCTCCCTGCTCTTATATTCTATGGCTCGGCTAATAAATGAAAAAAATCCCGTATGCCTTCTTAACCACTTTATCTACCTGCCCTGATACCTTCAGGGATCTGTAGACATGCACTCCAAGGTCCCACTGTTCCTCTACACCTCTCAGTAGCCTACCATTTATTGTATCTAACCGTGCCTGGTTAGCCCTCCCCAAATGCATTATCTCACATTTCTGCAGATTCAATTTCACTTGCCACTTTTCTGCCTACCTGGCCAGTCCATTGATATCTTCCTGCAGTCTACAACTTTCTTGCTCACTATCACCCGCATGGCCAATTTTAGTATCATCTGCAAACTTCTTAATCATGCCTCTTACATTTAAGTCTAAATCATTGATGTATACCACAAATAGCAAGGGACCTAGTACTGAACACTGCGGAACCCCACTGGTAAACATAGAAACACAGAAAATAGATGCAGGGATAGACCATTCGGCCCTTCGAGCCTGCACCACCATTCAATAAGATCATGGCTGATCATTCCCTCAGTACCCCGTTCCTGCTTTCTCTCCATACCCCTTGATCCCCTTAGCTGTAAGGGCCATATCTAAATTCCTCTTGAATATAGCTTTCCAGTCACAAAATCATCTGTCGACCATTACCTATTGCTTCCTGCCACTGAGCCAATTTTGGATCCAACTTGTCATTTTCCCTTGGATCCCATAGGCTTTTACTTCTCTGACCAGTCTGCCATGTGGGACCTTGTCAAAGGCCTTGCTGAAATCTATGTAGACTACATCAAAAGCACTACCCTCATCAGTCCTCCTTGTTACCTCCTCAAAAAATGGAATCAAGTTAGTCAGACACTGCCTTCCCATAACAAATCCTCGCTGACTGTCTTTGATTAATCTGTGCCTTTCCAAATGATTAATACTGTCCCTCAGAAATTATTCCCAACAATCTGCCCACCACCGAGGTTTGGCTGACTGGCCTGTAATGGTACAATAGCATCCAACACCTGTAGCAAAAGAGGATTGCAAAATGATGGTCAGGGCCTCCGCTATTTCCTCCCTTGCTTCTCTTACCAGGCTGGGATACATTTCATCCGGGCCTGGCGATTTATCTACTTTCAAAGATGCTAACCCTATAATACTTTCTCTCACTCTATGTTTATCTCATCTAATATTTCACACTCCTCCTCAACTGCAATGTCTGCATCGTCCCTCTCTTTTGTGAAGGCAGATGCAAAGTATTCATTAAGAATGATACCCACGTTTTCTCCCTCCACACACGTTTTCTATTTGGTCTCTAATAGGTCCTACTCTTTCTTTCATTATCCTCTTTCTTTTTATATAGTTATAAAACATCTTTGGGTTTTCCTTGATTTTATTTGCCAGTATTTTTTCATGCTCTCTCTTTGCTTTCCTAATTTCCATTTTAATTTCACCCAACACTTTCTATACTCCTCTAGGCTTTCTGCAGTATTGAGCTCTCTGTATCTGACACAAGCTTCCCTTTTTTGCCTCATCCTACCATGTATTTTAACCTTAATTTTACTTGTAAAGAATGGTTATTGTTTAGGAGAGCAGAATGTATGATTAAACAAGTGCCAAAGCTGAATAGATGATCAAATCAAAAGCTTGGAGCAAAAAGCTTTCATAAGCTCCAAGTCTCATTTCTCCTAACCTAATCAGCTATTAATGTGTGGTATGGCCTTCAACACCAGAGGCTTACTCTAAATACATTTTACTGCTACATTTTTTGATTGGCAATTCATTTTTAATTGGTTTACAGAATCTGCTATTCTATTCTACAAATTCTTACTAGCTAATCAGGTTTTAATATTTTAGCTTATGTACATTTTTTCAATCTCTGTTCTCCCCACTGTCTGTCTTTTCAGACCTGTAAGGACCATATATTTCTTTCTTAGCTGGGAAGACACCAATGCTCCAAATGCCCCAAAGAAAAATAGTAAAACCTGAATATAGCCTCTAAATTCATGCAACCATCAGCAATAGAAACACATACCTACAAAAATGGCCTCCAACCACTACAACACCTACCAGAGTGCTTCAGAAAGTATTTGCTTTTCCAATGCCAGAGCTCAGCAGTACAGCTAGTTGAGCACCTGCTTCCCAATAAAAATCTCAAATTGAAGCTCAAGGCCTTACAATTATTCGTGTCAACTCAATCTTTGCAAATTGGTCTAACTTGTTCTCTACCAAATGATCAGATGGAGCCCCATACCCTGCCAGGGCAACAACATAGAGGATAGAAAATGGGATCGTCAGTTAGTATCGCTTTGTGTGGAATGTGTGGCCACGCATCATAGAATGCAACTAAAGTTAACTGTGGAGACGTTCACGGCTCAGTATGTCCTATGTATTGACATTTGATGGGAGACAGAGAAAATCAGAAATAAACAGAGACCAGCTCACCTGATTGCCTCCCATACCATGACAGTTGAATATTCCCACTTTCTCATTTTCCTTTCTTGCCATATTATCCAGACATTGATTTGTCTCTACATTTCTGATCTAAAAGACAAGGTACAGAATTAGATTGCTAGTGGCTCCACTCTGTAAGGCAGTTAGCAGTTGATCCATACCAAACAGGAAGGTCCCAGGCTTGATTCTTGCTCTGTGCTAAATTAGTGGATCTCAGGTAGTAAAAGAGGTACTGCAATTGGCCTCGGTGCCGTTGGCTTGGAAGTGCCAAATTGCTAGGGTTTCTATTGCTGATTACTATGCAATGACTCCTGCTAGAAGCGTACGAGTGAGGAAAGGATCATGCTCAGCTGTAAAACCACCTATGATCAAATAGCTTGCCAAAATTCACTATCTCGGTTCAAACATGAAAAATACCAATTTGGGAAAAGGTACCACAAGGCGTCCATGAAACTGCAACACAGGAAGGAATAAATGCTTTCAGGAATGGAGGGAAGGAACTGGCAGAAAAAGGAGGAAAAAAACTATGAACGAACATTTATTGAAGAGATAAAAAGATTGCTGTAACAATTGTTTACAGTTTACAGTTAGTGCCGATTTCATTCTTCAGTTTAAAATCTGTGGACAATTTTCTACCACTGTCTTAAATAATGCTTCTCATGTAACACTTTTGACTCTTTTCAATGTTGCAAATACACAGAATACGTAAAGACAAAAGATAGTTGAATTAAGATCTGATGAACAATCCAAAGTGTTAGTTTGCCATTTTGTTTCTTTTGTTAAACATATGCTGACAAATGTTGTGTATATCCAGCATTTTCTGATTTTGTGTCAGAATTCCAGCATTTTCAATGTTTCTTTTTCTTACTACACTCTTTTAAAGCTGCTGGTATTTGTCATAGTTCAAATGGAGAAAATTTCACACATGCACAACCATTATGCTTTACTGAAATGCTAGTGACAATGCTGTTGTAACATAAATCTACTCACTTAAACTGACAGTAGGACACAAAAATCTCTTGGATTGGTGGGATGTAGGTAGCGGTGTACCAAGGGATCTGTACTGGAACCTCTTATTTTCTATCCGTATAACTGATTTTGATACAGGCATGCAGGATATTAAAGTTTACTAGTGATAACAAATTAGAAATCAAATAAGGGGATTTCAACTAACCTAATATTAATGTATCCCAGGCTGTACAGAGAAGCAAGGGGGAAAATAGCGGAGGCTTCGACCATCATTTTCCAATCCTCTCTGGCTACAGGTGTGGTGCCGGAGGACTGGAGGACTGCTAACGTTGCACCATTGTTTAAAAGGGAGAAAGAGACAGACCAGTCAGCCTAACCTCCGTGGTGGGAAAATTATTAGAAAAAATTCTGAACGACAGGATGAATCTTCATTTAGAAAGATATGGATTAATCAAGGACAGTCAGCATGGATTGGTTAAGGGAAGGTTGTGTCTGACTAACTTGATTGAATTTGTGGAGGAGATAACAAGGTGGATCGATGAGGGTAATGCATTTGATGTAGTGCATATGGATTTTAGCAAGGCTTTTGATAAGGTCCTACATGACAGACTGGTCACGAAAGTAAAGCCCATGGGATTCAAGAGAAAGTGGCAAGTTGGATCCAAAATTGACTCAGTGGCAGGATTGACGGGTGCTTTTATGACTGGTTGGCTATTTCCAGTGGGGTTCCGCAGGGCTCAGTACTAAGTCCCTTGTTTTTAGTGGTATATATCAATGATTTAGACTTGAATGTAGGGGGTATGATTAAGAAGTTTGCAGAAGACACAAAAATTGGCTGTGTGCTTGATAATGAAGAAGAAAGCTACAGCCTGCAGGAAGATATCAATGGACTGGTCAGGTGGGCAGAACAGTGGCAAATGGAATTCAATCCGGAGAAGTGTGAGGTAATGCATTTGGGAAAGGCTAACAAGGCAAGGGAATACACATTAAATGGTGGGTCACTCAGAATTTTCAAGCAATAAAGGGACCTTGGAGCGTATGTCCACAGATCCCTGAAGGTAGCAGGACAAGTAGATAAGGTGGTTAAAAAGGTAGACGGATACTTGCCTTTATTAGCCGAGGCATAGAAACATAGAAAATAGGTGCAGGAGTAGGCCATTCGGCCCTTCGAGCCTGCACCATCATTCAATAAAATCATGGCTGATCATTCCCTCAGTACCCCTTTCCTGCTTTCTCTCCATACCCCTTGATACCCTTAGCCGCAAGAGCCATATCTAACTCCTTCTTGAATATATCCAATGAACTGGCATCAACAACTCTCTGCGGCAGGGAATTCCACAGGTTAACAACTCTGAGTGAAGAAGTTTCTCCTCATCTCAGTCCTAAATGGCCTATCCCTTATCCTAAGACTGTGTCACCTGGTTCTGGACTTCCCCAACATCGGGAACATTCTACCCACATCTAACCTGTCCAGTCCCGTCAGAATCTTATATATTTCTATGAGATCCCATCTCATCCTTCGCAACTCCAATGTATAGAGGCCCAGTTGATCCAGTCTCCTCACATGTCAGTCCTGCCATCCCGGGAGTAAGTCTGGTGAACCTTCACTGCACTCCCTCAATAGCAACACTGTCCTTCCTCAAATTAGGAGACCAAAACTGAACACAATATTCCAGGTGAGGCCTCACCAAGGCCCTGTACAACTGCAGTAAGACCTCCCTGCTCCTATACTCAAATCCCCTAGCTATGAAGGTCAACATATAATTTGCCTTCTTCACCGCCTGCTGTGCCTGCATGCCAACTTTCAATGACTGATGTACCATGACACCCAGGTCTCGTTGCACCTTCCCTTTTCCTAATCTGCTGCCATTCAGATAATATTCTGTCTTCGCGTTTTTGCCCTCAAAGTGGATAACCTCACATTTATCCACATTATACTGCATCTGCCATGCATTTGCCCACTCACCCAACCTGTCCAAGTCACCCTGCAGCCTCCTAGCTCCCCCTCACAGCTCACACCGCCACCCAGTTTAGTGTCATCTGTAAACTTGGAGATATTACACTCAATTCCTTCATCCAAATCATTGATGTATATTGTAAAGAGCTGGGGTCCCAGTACTGAGCCCTGCAGCACTCCACTAGTCATTGCCTGCCATTCTGAAAAGGACCCGTTTATCCCGACTCTCTGCTTCCTGTCTGTCAACCAGTTCTCTATCCATGTCAGATTATTACCCCCAATACCATTTGCTTTGATTTTGTACACCAATCTCTTGTATGGGACCGTGTCAAAAGCCTTTTGAAAGTCCAAATACACCACATCCACTGGTTCTCCCTTGTCCACTCTACTAGTTACATTCTCAAAAAATTCCAGAAGATTTGTCAAGCATGATTTCCCCTTCATAAATCCATGCTGACTTGGATCGATCCTGTCACTGCTTTCCAAATGCGCTGCTATTTCATCTTTAATAATTGATTCCAACATTTTCCCCACCACTGATGTCAGGTCTATAATTATCCATTTTCTCTCTCCCTCCCTTTTTAAAAAGTGGTGTTACATTAGCTACCCTCCAGTCCATAGGAACTGATCCAGAGTCGATAGACTGTTGGAAAATGATCATCAATGCATCCACTATTTCTAGGGCCACTTCCTTAAACTCTGGGATGCAGACCATCAGGCCCCGGGGATTTATCGGCCTTCAATCCCATCAATTTCCCGAACACAATTTCCTGCCTAATAAGGATATCCTTCAGTTCCTCCTTCTCACTAGACCCTCAGTCCCCTAGTACTTCCGGAAAGTTATTTGTGTCTTCCTTCGTGAAGACAAACCCAAAGTATTTGTTCAATTGGTCTGCCATTTCTTTGTTCCCCATTATAAATTCACCTGAATCACTAATCTTTTTCTCTTCACATATCTATAGAAGCTTTTGCAGTCAGTTTTTATGTACCTGGCAAGCTTTGTCTCGTACTCTATTTTCTCCCTCTTAATTAAACCCTTTGTCCTCCTCTGCTATATTCTAAATTTCTCCCAGTCCTCAGGTGTGTTGCTTTTTCTGGCCAATGTATATGTCTCTTCCTTGGATTTAACACTATCCTTAATTTCCCTGGTTAGCCACGGTTGAGCCACCTTCCTCATTTTATTTTTACTCCACACAGGGATGTACAATTGCTGAAGTTCATCCATGTGATCTTTAAATGTTTGCCATTGCCTATCCACCATCAACCCTTTAAGTATCATTTGCCAGTCTATTCTAGTCAATTCACGCCTCAACCAAGTTCAGGACCCTAGTTTCTGAATTAACTGTCACTCTCCATCTTAAGAATTCTACCATGTTATGGTCACTTTTCCCCAAGGGGCCTCGCACAACAAGTTTGCTAATTAGTCCCTTCTCATTACACATCACCCAGTCTAGGATGGCCAGCTCCCTAGTTGGTTCCTCGACATATTGGTCTAGAAAACCATCCCTAATACACTCCAGGAAATCCTCCTCCACCGCATTGCTACCAGTTTGGTTATCCCAATCAATATGTAGATTAAAATCAGCCATGATAACTGCTGTACCTTTATAGCGTGCATCCCTAATTTCTTGTTTGATGCTGTCCCCAACCTTACTAGTACTGTTTGGTGGTCTGTACACAACTCCCACTAGCGTTTTCTGCCTCTTGGTATTCCGTAGCTCCACCTATACCGATTCCACATCATCCAAGCTAATGTCCTTTCTTACTATTGCATTAATTTCCTCTTTAACCAGCAATGCCACTCCTTTTCCTTTCTGTCTATCCTTCCTAAATGTTGAATACCCCTGGATGTTGAGTTCCCAGCCTTGGTCACCCTGGAGCCATGTCTCTGTGATGCCAATTACATCATACCCGTTAACTGCTATCTGTGCAGTTAATTCGTCCACCTTATTCCGAATACTCCTCGCATTGAGGCACAGAGCCTTCAGGCTTGTCTTTCTAACACACATTGCCCCTTTAGAATTTTGTTGTAATGTGGCCCTTTTTGCTCTTTGCCTTAAGTTTCTCTGCCCTCCAATTTTACTTTTCTTCTTTCTATCTTTTGCTTCTGCCCCCATTCTACTTCCCGTCTCCCTGCATAAGTTCCCAACCCCTGCCATATTAGTTTAACTCCTCCCTAACAGCACTAGCAAACACTCCCCCTAGGACATTGGTTCTGGTCCTGCCCAGGTGCAGACCGTCCGGTTTGTACTGGTCCCACCTCCCCCAGAACCGGTTCCAATGTCCCAGGAATGTGAATCCCTCCATTGTGCACCACTCCTCAAGCCACGTATTCATCTGAGCTATCCTGCGATTCCTACTCTGACTAGTACGCGGCACTGGTAGCAATCCTGAGATTACTACTTTTTTTAAATTTAACTCCTAGCTCCCTAAATTTGTCTTGTAGGACCTCATCCCATTTTTTACCGATATCGTTGGTACCTATATGCACCACGACAACTGGTTGTTCACCCTCCCTTTTCAGAATGCCCTGCAAACGCTGTGAGACATCCTTGACCCTTGCACCAGGGAGGCAACATACCATCCTGGAGTCTCGGTTGCGGCCGCAGAAACGTCTATGTATTCCCCTTACAATCGAATCCCCTATCACTATAGCTTTCTCACTCGTCTTCCTGTCCTCTTGTGCAGCAGAGCCAGCCACGGTGCCATGTACTTGGCTGCTGCTGCCCTCCCCTGATGAATCATCCCCCTCAACAGTACCCAAAGCGGTGTATCTGTTTTGCAGGGCGATGACCGCAGGGGACCCCTGCAGGGAGGTTATGCTTGAATTGAATAAAACACTAGTTAGGCCACAGCTGGAGTACTGCGTGCAATTCTGGTCACCACATTACAGATGCAGAGAAATATGGAGTAGTACAGGAAAGATGCGATTGCACAAGAGAGGGTACAGAGGAGATTTACGAGGATGTTGCCTGGACTGGAGAATTTTAGCTATGAGGCAAGATTGGATAAGCTTAGGTTGTTTTCTTTGGAACAGAGGAGGCTGAGGAGAGAGCTAATTGAGGTGTATAAAATTATGAGGAGCATGGATAGAGTGGATAGGAACGACCGTATTTCCCTTAGCAGAGAGGTCAATAACCAGGGAGCAAAGATTTAAAGTAGTTGGTAGGAGGTTCAGAGGGGATTTGAGGAGACATTTTTTCACCCAGAGGGTGGTATTGGTCTGGAACTCACTGCCTGAAAGGGTGGTAGAGGCAGAAACCCTCAACACATTTAAAATGTACTTCGATATGCACTTGAATGTTGTAACCTACAAGGCTACGGACCAAGAGCTGGAAAGTGGGATTAGGCTGGGTAGTATCTTTTTAGCCTGGCACAGACCCAATGGGCCAAATGGCTGCCTTCTGGTTATTAACTTCTATAATTAATGCAAGATATTATACAGGAGGGCAGAGACATATTAGCAGAGTGGACAGATAGGTGGCAGATGCAGAGAAATATGGAGTAGTACATGTTGGAAAAAAGAGCAGTGAAAGGAAATATACCCTTCCCGAAGACTTTTAATACAGTAAAAGAACAGCAAGGAAATTATACTGAACTTGTATAAAATACTGGTTAGGCCATAATTTGAGTATTGTATGCAGCTCGGTGCACTCCATTATAGGAAGGATAGTGGAACCATGGAAATAATAAAGCAAATATTCATGTGAATTATACAGGAATGAGAGGTTTCAGTTATGAAAAAGGCTTGACAAATTAGGGGTTTTGTCACTGGAATAGAAAATATTAAATGGGGATCTAATTGAGATTTCAATATGAAGAAAAGTTTTGAAAGGGTAAATAATGAAACTGTTCTACTGGGTTAATTCAATGAGCAACAGGGTGCATAAACCAAAGATCATCACTAGAAGAATGAAAGGGGAAGTTAGAATAATTTTATTCAACACAAAGTTATTAGAAAATTAAATGTATTACATAGGATTACACAGGATATACGGCACAGAAATAGTCCATGCCAGCATTTATGCTCCACTCGAGCCTCCTCCTGTCTTTCCTCATCTGACATCAGCATAACCCTCAATTCTCTCCTCTCTCATGTGCTTATCTAGCCTCCCCTTAAATGCATCTATACTATTTGCCTCAACTACACCACTCTTTGGATAAATAAGTTTCTTCTGAATTACCTATTGAATTTCTTGGTGACTATCTTATATTGATGGCCGCTAGTTATGCTCTTCGCCACAAGTGGAAACATTCTCTGTATCTACTCTATCAAAACCTTTCATAATTTTAAAGATCTCAATTAGGTCACCTTTTTTCAAGCAAAAAGAGACCCAGCCTGTTCATCCTTTCCTGACAGTTATATCCTCGCATTTCTAGTATCATCCTTGTAAATTTTCTCTGCACCCTCTCCATTGCCTCTATATCCTTTTAAAAGTATGGCGATCAGAATTGTAGAATAGGGAGGTGACTTATTATTTGGCGGACACGAGTCTGGGTGGGGTAGAGGAGTACAAATACAGAAATAACTAAAATTAGCGACACAGTTTAACAAGGCCATAAAAAAAGAAAACCAGGCACTAGATAGTTGTTGGCACCTGTGAAATTGTACTGTGGTATGAATTAGCAGCTACAGAATATCAAGAATTTCATTTCCCAGCAGTGCTTTGGCTGCCATGTTCAAAGGAGACTGGTCCTTAATCAGAAGATAGCTTTCATGCTTCTTCAAAGGGTATTTGGCATCCATTTTTATGTAAATCATAGCGAGCCTTTCTTTCAAAAGTCTCTATCAAGGGCCACACATGAAGAATGGCCATTTGGGTGAAATACTGGATAGTTGCTGGCACCTGTGAAATTGTACTCTGGTACAAACAGATTTGCACAGAAAACACCATTTGTTAGCTTACCACCCTATTCTATTTATATCTACCTGATAAAGTTTTCACTATCAATAACAACTTGTATTTATAGAACGCCTTTAAGGCAGAAGTAGTGCCAAGGCACTTCACAAAAATGTAATGACAAAGAAATAGACAAAAATGGAAACATTAGTAGGGGTGAACGAAGTTTTAAGAGGAGAGTGAGGTGGAGGCAGAAGAGTTGAGGGAGGGAATTCTAGAATGAGAGATCTGGATGGCTAAAAGCACGACTGCCAATGGTGGGGTGCAGTGGTGATGCACAAGAGGCAGAGGCACAGGAATGGAGCATTCTGAGGAAGTTATAGGACTCAAGAAGGTTAGCAAGATGGGAAAGGGCAAGGCCATGAAGGTATTTAAACATGAGTATAAGAATTTTAAATTGGAGGCACTGGCTGACCTAGAGCCAATGTGGGTTAGGAAAAACAGGAATTCTGGGTGAGCAAGACTTGGTGCAGAATAGGATATGGGTAGCAATGTTTCGGGTAAACTGAAATTTACAGAGAGTGGTGGATTGGAGACTTGCCAGGAGAGCCTTGGAATAGTCAAGTCTGTAGGTGACAAAGGAATGGATGAGAGTTTCAACAGTAGATGATCTGAGGCAGGGGCATGGGTGGGCAATGTTCCAAAGGTGGCGATAGGTGATCTTTGTGATGGAGAGGAGTTGAATAGGATGCTGAGCAATGTTCCCTGGAATGTTTTTTTGGGCCGTGTGGCCCCTTTAATGGGCTGTGTGGCCCATTCAAAATTACATGCATGTGCTGTTTTTTCAATTTAAATGCAAAATTTTGAGTAACAATTGCTATTAGTATGCCACTATTCATAAATACACCTGGTTATAATTCCAGTCTTCTGACAATAACAAAGTTAACAGAGAGGGGATTTTACCCCCTTCACTAGAACAGACTCATTGCATTTGAGAATGGCACTAACCTTTATTTTATCCACTACTTTTGTTTGATCAATAAAATTCTCAATTATGCAGCCTTGTGAATCAAATGAAACAGATAAATTGAACAAGAATTTTACACAAATTAATAAACATGCACAGTGATCAACAGCAAAATCAGCACTCATGAGAACTTCACAATAACTTAGTACTCTACTGAACGTTCACACAATGACAACTGGCCAATGAATTGAAAATAGTGACAGCACTGGCTATAGAGTAGTTATGACTAAATATATATTTTTCAGAAAATGACAAAATTAAGCTATAACTCGTACCTCCCCCAAGGAGAAATAATGCCGTGGAATGTGGGAATCAGGATAAACATTTTCCAGGAACCAAGAGAAAGGTTTACATGACAGCTTTTGTCTTAATGTTTTGCGAGCTGTTATGTCTCCATATTCAACCTTTGTAACACCTGTTGAATTAGAACCAAAGCACAGTAAATCATGAAACAGATAAAATATTTGTGTTAATGGTTCAGGTGAAGACAATTGCACCCAAAATGTTACCTTATCTCTTTTATCCACAGATACTGATTGGCCTCTGCTGAGTGATTCCAGCATTTTCTGCATTTGCTTCAGATTTTGAGCAACTGCATTTTTCTGTTACTTACTAATATTGAAATGTTTGTGTTTAGGTTATGTTTTCAGATTAGCACACAAATGCAAGAGAATTATACAAGAATGCATATGATTACTATATAAGGGTAACATTTCATGCAGCATTAAATTTACATCAAATATATAAACTGTGCCCATCATCTGTTTGTCTGCAACAGCAGCCTACAAATCTGAAGAAGGGCATACTAACAGACAGACAAAGCTTTGAGTTTCCAATTAATTTAGTTTTGTGTTATTTTTTTTAAAAAGGAAAGCGTGACCCTTGGTTTGGGGTCTTTAGTATTGCAAAGTCTCTGCTTTCAGCTCTGGATATTCATTCTAAACTTTTTTGTTTCTGCATCGGGAGAGGAAGGCAAGGAAGTGATCAATCTCTTCTGTAACTACTGGGGGTCTCATTTCAAAAGAATTTGCAGTCTCAGAGCCCTTTGTTATTCTTGCACACGTATTGTGAGATCACAAGGACAAAGTGCAAGGGAAGAGTCACATGGTACAGTGCTTCTTTCCTCTAGATACATTGTCAGGATACTAACGAAAAAAGACTTGGATTTATATAGCGCCTTTCATGACCACCAGACGTCTCAAAGTGCTTTACAGCCAATTAAGCATGTTAAAAAAAAAGTATTGTCACTGTTGCAATGTAGCACTAATTCTGCATTAAATCTGACCTTTGCTACAGCTGATCTTTGAGTACTAAACACCAGCTATAATATATCATAGAAGCGTGGTCTTTTGCGACATAACTGCTGATCAGGAACTGCAACTGAATAGGGTGGTCTCATACCAAATAGTGATACACTGAAGGAAATTAAAATTTAAAAAAAACTGGTCCAATTTTGCATTTTCCTTTCTACTGAAATGTAAGGTTACTGGCCTCAATTTTTCCCAATACCGTTTTGCCAGAGTTACGCCCATTTTTCTTGGCCCTAACTACTCCAAAAGAAAAAGTAGCAAGTTTCCCTGTTTTATTTTTTAAAATTGGCACTGCGCAGCCTGTCCTGTAGCCTCGGGGGGAGGGGCCTAATGTCTGCGCCGAAAAAACAATGCCGCCCCTTCTGCGTATGGGTGAATAAAAAAGGAAGTTTGTGACGAAATTCCTATGGCCGGACATGCCCAGTACAGCTCCCAATCTGCATTCGGCCATTTTTAAAAAGCTAGTTGTGTGTGAGAATTTTAATTCTCAGTGTAAAAATCGGAGCTGCAATACAAGATACAAAGAAGAATAATTTCTTACAGGATGAAGTGGAGGCACTAGTTACTGTGATTGAGGCCAGATGGCATGAGTTGGACACCAGCAGAGGTCACATAAAAGTTCCACTAAAAGAAATGAAGAAATGCTGCAACCAACTTGCACAAGATTATTCTGCGATGGTGACCACACCGAGATCTGGAGGCCAGTGCAAAAAGTGGCAGGACCTTGGTCAAGTAGTTAGTGCAAGTCATATTTTCATTTATTCACTGGAATTGCAATTATAAATCTGTATATGTCCCACCCAGCAGAAAGTTAGCTTTCATCACTGCAGAGAAAAGTGGCACACAACAAATGAGAAAGAACTTGAACAGGAGGAGGCCCGGCAAATCTGCAGCCACCGACACCCTTGGAAGGCAGGGTCGCTGCTTTGATGGGTCCTGCATGGCGAAATGCAACTACCATTCCACATGCTGGGCCCACACTTGAGGGAGAGTGTAAATCCTGCAAATTCCACAGTCTGGCTTTGTTAAATGTTAAGTACTGCGCGGGCTAGCCATACTTCGTTTCATGGGAATGTCTCCGTCAGCTACGCTTCGGTTGATGCAATGTGCTATCATTCATCATGGTCCTTCCAATCAGCCTGCTGCCTGCGCTGTGTGAGCCTACTCATGCCACCCACCCTGCCCCCTCCTCTGCTGCTAACCATTTGTCTGTTTTGTTATATTTTGCAGAAGTTGAGGCCAATCCCGACGATGCAGAAGATTATTCAGACGCGGACGAGCCTGAAGAGGAGACCATCTTTCAATCCCACCTTCCAGACCAAGAGCACGGAGGTGAGGAGGAGGGGGGGCGGGGGAATGGATGAAGGCCCCGTTGTTGTACTCCCTCTGGAGGAGGTGTAGGTGTCGCCCATTGAAGTGCTAGGCCCTTTCCTGAGTGGTACGAGTGTTGGTGCGATATTCCATTGTTTTCCGAGGCTGGGGATTCCAGTGGGATACAGCAAGGCACATCCAAGGCCCCACTGTCCGAGGCTGCGGGTCCCAGTGGGATGCAGCGAGGCATACCCAGGGTGAGGAGGGGAAGGAGAGCTCGACAGCGCTCGCCTGAGGCGCAGGATGTAACAGATGTGGTTCAGATGATAGCAATGTGTGCAGAGAGCATCGACTTTACCCGATTACGCCTGGACACCATCAGTGGGGTGGGTGAGGGACCGATTTTGCCGGCTGACACTCCGACCTTGGAGACGTTTGGTGTGGCGTGTCAGTTTAAAAAAAATGAAAACTTAAAGAATTCCATTAAACTTCCATTTCCTGCATTTTAAGTTTTAAAAATTTAAGCTTGATTATGGATATGTGTGTTCTTGACTCTCTCCAAAACTTCGCATAAAAATAATGGCGTATTTCTGCTCTGATTTTTTAATGTGCGCTGGTTTCTCTTGGTGCCCAGAAGGTTTTTCGGGAGTTGTCACATACGCCGTCCTAGGAGGAATTTAAATTAGCCAAACTTCCATAATTGTGAAAAACTGGCGCAGACATCAGGTTACGCAAAAAAATCCTAAAGAAATCGTAACCGAGTTACGCTGGCACACAGATTGGGGAAACTTGGATTTTTAAAATTTAGGCCAAACAAAACAGTGCAAATCACTGGGGAAAATTGAGCCCACTATGTTACTTGCTGAGAAGTATAAAAAAAAGTATTGTTTTCAGATCATTCAGAATCAAAAGCATTCCTCATCAGTGGTATATGGTTTTACATTCTGGAACCAAAGAGCTAGCATTCAAGTAGAGAACATGTAGAGACCCATGATCCAACACACCTACAATTGAGTATCTTTTTTAGAAGGGAATCTGCTCTTGGATCAGTACCTTGAGTTCTGTAACCAGCCTCTAGATTTTACTTCCATTCCTTTTAAGGAATGCATGATCAGTGTTCCCCTCCGCTCTGGGAACTTACTAAGCATTTTTTTTTAAAAAAAAAGTGTGTCTAGTCCACCACCTGTGAGCAACCTGATTTTAAGCAACTGAAAAAAATATACAGAACCATTTAATAGTTTCATTGGTGTACACTAGTCAGTTTCTTAGTAAATTAAATATTTAGTATTTAAAAAACTTTTAATTTGCGCTCAGATTGCTGATTGCATCCAAAGCGGAAACTCTACCCCAGCATTTCAGGTATCTCAGAATTGCAGCACATTGTTAGAATGCAGATCTGTGCCAATAATTTTCTACATAGTAAGTTCCCAATGCCTATTAGCGCCCTTGCACCTAAAAAAAAGTTTAATTTTTATAGCTTACTCAAAAATCCGCAAAAGGGCGCAAATTGCCGAAACTCGCCATGCTGATTAATTTGATCTGGAGGCATGGCCAGTTTTGTAGGCAGGGCCGGCTTCCAGCACAATATTTTTTTATATCAGCACAAAAAACAACAGAAACGGGATTTGTGCTGGAAGGAACTTGCGCTTGAAATTCCTCGATCTTTTGTGCTGATTAGGGCAACTTAGCAGAAACTCTACCCGTGTGTTTTTAATGAGTTTCATTAAAATTGTGACATCTTGTAAAGTTAAAGTAACAATGGTCCAGAACTTGCAGTGAGTCATAATAGCGAACGAACAATGCTCGCGGTTATTACCCCATTGAAACTGACCACAACTTCATGATTTAACACATGAGCATCCTAACGTGGAAATCCTGAAGTTGCAGTCAGTCATTCACTGCTTGACGCTGGTTGCACTGTGCCCCCCCCACCAAACATTATCTGTGAAATCAGGTAAACTGACAAAAACTTTGGCTCTTCTGCAGTAATATTGCTGTTAAATACCCTTTTGGATTAGGTGTAACTGAGGTTTTAACAGCTTATTGACTGCTAAACAAACATTATGATCCTGAAAAATAAATTTTAATTTTGTGGGGTGTCAAATTTATCAATTTTAATAAAAATTATAATATTTAAGAAACTTTAAAGCTTTTTAAAATATATATATATATTTTTTTAAGTTTGTTCATCTTTATTTCAGGTTTACATTTTCCCCATGCAAGAGCTCTAACTTTGTTTTGTTTTCTGTAACATTATTAAAAAGTTAGAATCAAATGAGCTTACTCACTTCCTGGTTCTCAGTCTTTGAGAATTCTGCATTGTGTTTGGCTGCTTAGACAGCTTGTTGATGTCATTGCAGCTTGCCTTAGGCCCCCATTATGTTACGTTGATTTCACATCAGAAAAGCTGAACTTCTCGCCAGAGACCGCAAAATCTTTATGGGAAGCTTACTTCGGGGCCAGCAGCGAACGCCATTGCTTCGCTGCTGACCACAAATTCCGGCCAATGTTTCTTACAGGTGGGTGAACTAGAGCAGTGATGGGAACATTGCAGGGTCACATTGTTGGAACAGTAATGCTCAGTGGCATAGAATGGAAGGGCATGGGTTTGACTTTCCACTGGGTTCAGTTCCTGATTTGAGCTGAGCGTTGCTAACTTGAGGCAACAGTGTCTCCCAGATGACAGGAGGCAGGTAAACTAGTACACAGCAATCCAGCCTGACGATAACTGATAAGTGATAAGTGTCAGCTGTTGCTCAATTGGTAGCACCTTCACCTCGGAGTCAGAAAGTTGTGGTTCAAGTCCTACTCCAGGGACTTGAGCACAAAAATCTAGGCTGACACTCCGTGCAGTACTGAGGGAGTGCCACACTGGTCGGAGGTGCCGTCTTTCGGATGAGACGTTAAACTGAGGCCCCGTCTGCTCTCTCAGGTGGACGTAAAAGATCCATGGCACTATTTCGAAGAGGAGCAAGGGAGTTATCCTTGATGTCCTGGCCAATATTTATCCCTCAATCAATATGACTAAAACAGATTATCTAGCCATTATCACATTGCTGTTTGTGGGAATTTGCTGTGTGCAGATTGGCTGCCGCGTTTACAACAGTGACTGCACTTCATAGGTTGTAACGCTCTTTGGGATGTCCACTGGTTGTGAAAGGTGCTATATAAATGCAAGTCTTTCTTTCTAAAAGGAGCAATTAAGTAGGTCTGGATGTAGGCTACACACCTACCTTCTCAGCAGCAAAGATAAGTCCAGGTGGACTGAAGAAGAGATAAGTTACATTGGAAATAAAATTATCAATTTAATAAATCACTTTTAGGTGTCAGTCTGAATGCCAAACCCATCAATACCCGAGAGAATCTCTTGGACATGCATGGCTGACTCTCCCAAGTTATATAAAGTACCCGAGTACAAGAAACTCTTAAAAAAGGGAACCAAACAATACTGGAATAAGTTTTTTAGTGCCATGAGAATCAACAGTGTTGTTTTTTTCTTTAAATATCTTTTAAGCAATTTAATTTTATTTGTGATGTGTGCTCAGCTTATTTTCTCTTTATTTAAAAATAAGTAGGAATGTAAATATTGTGGGAAAAGTTACTTGACTTGAATTTCCGGTACTTATTTGATGGTACTTACCAGGTGATATAATATAAAAGAAATTTTTGAAGTCGTCCATCCAGACCTCTGCGAGCCGTCTGTTATTCTTATTTATTATTTGTCCAGTACCTCCAGGGAAAGTGTAAGGAGTAGCTTTACGGAATACATGGCCAACATGTGAGCAAGTAACTATTTCCAAAGTACCACCACATTGCCAGATCTAGAAAAAAAGAAAGAACTTGCATTTATTTTGCGCCTTTCAAAACCTTGGGATGTTTCAAAGTGCTTTACAGCAATGAAATACTTTTTTACTGTTGTAATGTAGAACTGCACAAGATATTAAAATCATATCAAAAAGATACATATGTTATTAGACCTTGACACCTTTAACACTTTTTAAACATAATGTAATCAGCACAAAGCTGGTGTTAACACCAGGATAGTTTTGCACATTAGTAACCCAAGCAGAGTTGCTTGTGGATTCATTATTCAAACATGCTACTTGCTGGCTGCCAACAGGGTTTCAATGACAAAGTGCAGCAACATGTTCACTGTTCTATAAGAAGCTGAACAGCAAGCAGGATGAGGATTAGGTCTCTAAAGCAAGTCCAAGATCCAAAGTTAACAATTATGTTAAGTTAACAACTTAATACTTACAACTGCTAGCCACCAGTCACATTAGCCAGATAGTATTTTGGAAAGAGGAGCGGGGTGGGGGGCAAGAAAGAGGGGCGGGGGAGGGAAAGAGAGGGGCAAGAAAGAGGGGCCGGGGGGGGGGGGGGGTGGAGGAGAAAAAGGGGCCGGGGAGGGAGAGAAAGAGGGGGGGGGGGGAAGAAAGAGGGGCCGGGGGAGAGGGGGAAGAGGAGAGGAGCAGGGGGGGGGGGGAGAGAGAGAGAGAGAGAGAGAGAGAGAGAGAGAGAGAGAGAGAGAGAGAGAGAGAGAGAAAGAGAGAGAGAGAGAGAGAGAGAGAGAGTGACAAACTTGCATTTTTATATGATGTCCCAAAGCGCTTTAAGGCAATGAAAACACTTTTGAGGGTAGTCACTGTTGTAAGGTTAGGTGATATGGCTGTCAATTTGTACACAAACAACTATTAAATAAATGATCAGATTAGCTTGTAGGTGTTGGCTCAGGGATGAATGTTTGCCAGGGCTCTAGCAGAACTTTCCTTCTCTTCTTTGAATAGTACACCTGAGAAAGCAGATGGAACTTCGGATTAATGTCTCATCTGAAAGATGGCACCTCTGACAGTGAAGCACTCCCACAGTATCGCACTAAAGTGCCAGCCTAGATTATCTGCTCATGTATCTGCAGTGGGACTTGAACCGACTGACTCAGACGAGAGTGATACCATTCAACCAAGGCTGAGATCCAAGGATGATCACCCTGAAAAAACTTCCTGATCTTCAAGAAACCAAAAATAAATCAGGAGAAATATAACCAATTAGTCCTTTACAATATTAACAAATAAGCAATAAAAGTCTGTGAAACAGCAATATAAATCTTACATCTACTGGTACTGCATAAGATTAATCTGCTCCAAGAAATGATTGAATACTTACTCTGAAAGATATTTCTAGGTTTTCTCCTCCCCATATATCCATGCCTGCATCATATGTTCCTATTAACTCAAAGTAATCTCTGTCTATTGAGAACAGTCCTCCTGCCATAGTGGGTGTTCTAAAATCAAAATGCAAGTTTAAAAAAATATATATATTTATAGCAACATGTTAAAATTGCAAGAGATAATGACCAGAATTTTCACAGAAAAGATAGGTGGGGGTTGGAGGTGTGAGGGGGGGGGGGGGGGGGGGGGGGGAGGAAGAGAGTGAAAGTTGTAAAAATGTAAAACCAATCCCAAACCGCCCACTTTCACCTGTCACTCAGGTGGGGCAGGACTGGGGGGGGGGGGGGGCAGGGGAGTTGGCAATTTAAATGTTATAATGCTACTTTACTGCGGCCGAGAATCTCGGGGCTCAGAATTACCGGTAGTTGCAACGAGGCGGCCTCAGCCTCAGGGAGCAATCCTTGTGGGCAGGGAGGAGCAGAAGTGCTTCCTCCCAGCCCCCAAGCTTACCCACCATCAGCCCGCACCCCCCGGGATCAAGGATCGCCCCCCCCCCACCCCCGAAGATCACGACTCAGCCCCGGGATCAGGAATCGGACCCGCTCCCACCCCATTTCGGGGATTGCGACTCAGTGCTGGGGGTCAGGGATCGGATCACCCCGCTCCGCCCCGTCAATGAAGGCTGGCTTCCAGGTGGGAAACCCGCCCTTCATGTCATATGCACACTATGGAGTTAAAACTCCACAGCATGCCGAGAACCCTGAACTTCCGGGTTTCCCACCATTTCCCAGGTCCCCCCCCCGCAAACGGGAAAATTTAGTCCACTGTTTCCGTTGAAAACAATGTAATTCACCAAAATCGTTTGATATATTAAAATGTCAAGTTTGTTGAAGTAAATTTAAAGTAATTGCTATTTTTGGGTGGCCAACCACCTCCTTTTCTGCCAATACAGTCCCTTCTAAACAATTTATATTCTTCCAAATATGTATCCCATGGATTGGAATCATTCCACTATGGCTCAGTGATACTAAGGATGTCCAATCTTTCATGCCCTGCAAGTCCTTCCAGGTCACACATCTTATTTGTCAGACTGCTTGCATTCATGTAAGCACAGTTCCATTGCTTTTACCTTTCCTATTTACTTTGTCATTTTTACTTTGTTTTTCTCCCTCCATTGGAATTAGCCACATTAAACTTTGATTTATGTTTTGACTGGTACATCAAGGTTTGCTGCAATCTGTAAGGGTGCTTCCTTATACCCAAGAGAACCATCACCACTTCTGCAGTTTTAATTAGCGTAGCCAAATACCCATGAAAGAATGCAAGTTTAGAAAAGATTCTGTAACTGCACTGATGGCTCAGCTGAGTATCTGAGCCATACAAGTTAGGAAGGTCTTGCATTTAATGGGAACAGTAGCATAGAGGTTATGTTACTGAACGAGTAATCCAGTGGCCGGAACTAATGATCCGGAGACGCAGGTTCGAACCACGGCAGCTGGGGTTTTTAAATTCAGTTAATTAAATGAATATGGAATTAAAAAGCTAGTATCAATAATGGTGACCATGAAACTAGCGGATTGTCACAAAAACCCATCTGGTTCATTAATGCTCTTAAGGGAAGGAAATCTGCCGCCCTTATCTGGTCTGGCCTATATGTGACTCCAGACCCACAGCAATGTGGTTGACTCTTAACTGCCCTCTGAAATGGCCTAGCAAGCCACTCAGTTGTATCAACCGCTATGACAAAGTCAGCACTGTGGGAGTACCTTCACCACAAGGATTGCAGATCACAACCACCTTTTCAAGGGCAATTAGGGATGGGCAATAAATGCCGGCCTTGCAAGTGACGCCCACATCCCGTGAATGAATAAAAAAATATCCCTCGTCTGTATTTAATTAATTGATCTCAGCTGGGGGGAGCAGAAAGGGGAAGAAAATGGCCACTCCTGAAAGCTATACAGCATCCCCTCCTAGGACTGCACATGTGTGAATGTCAAGCATGGGCAGGAAGAGACCTGGCTGTGATATTTCAGTAGTAAAATAGTCTATCATCATTCACTGTCAAGGCTCACTTCAGAGCAAGAGCTAATTGGGCAAGGTACCAGAGGGCACTCAGTGCCCAAAGAACTGTATCTAGGCAAGGAGCAACATCTTGAGTGGAGGAGGAGGAGGAGAAAATTAGAAAGTGAAAAAAACAAAAATGTCCTTCAATATGTCTGTCTTTTTGAAATGTTTTCTTGTTGTGTTAACATTATCAATTTCAATGTTTAAACTAACAAAGCGTGCTCACATGCAACTTTAAATTTGGATGCCCTAATGGAAAGAAATAGTTCCATTTAATTGACATACCTGTTTAGTAAAACTGCAGATTTAAATACAAATGGTTCCAATAACCTGATGTCAACTATATATATCAGCCAACATGTTGCAATGGGGGGGGGGGGGGGGGTTTAATCTGCATGCTCATAAAATATAATTAAATTGCACTTTAGGCGTATTACATGAACATTACCTCATCTGATTGGAATTTTATAAGAGTTTAAAGCTTTCAAAAACTTTTTCAGTTCAACAGTTGGAATTCCTTCTAATAAGTGAAGCTTCAAAGAAGACAGATTTTAACCTTGGTTCTTGAAGATGTATTGCCAGCATTTTAATAGTGTAAATTGTAAAAAAAATTGCCTCAATTAAATTACTGAGCAGGATTACTGACTGAATGGTTAATGTAAATGGTAAAGTGCTCATTTATTAGTTTCAGATGTACTTATGAATAATGGCACTTTTATTTAGACTAGTTTAAACACACACACACAATGTATTAAACTTAAATGATTTTAAGCACAGCAAAAAAGAAACCCTTCAGATTTTTTTGAATCACTACACTGCCCCTTTGTTTTGATACAAAATCATGTTTTCTACAAATCTGCACAAAAAAAAACACCGCCAAATAGTCGTCACTGACTACTTACCTAACTGGAATAGTTCGGTCTCCTTTCCTTCTGTCCATCTCTCGCTGAGGTACAGGATACCAGCGGAAGTTCAATTTCCAATTAAATCCTCCGTAGGTCATATCTGATCCTGCCATGTACTCAAATGTGTCATCACTAATCACATCAATTATTGGGCACACCACAGTACGCCTGACAGAACAAAAGCAGTTTTAAAGAAGCATGAAACCACAAAATGGATTATCATAAAAAGTAACTAATATAATTCACAGAAGTGAAATGGCAGTGATGTGATATGATATAATTAAAACTTAAAGTTCAAATTCTGCTTCCATAGGAGAAACATTATATTTGGGATCACTTCAGTTTTACTAATGTATTAAATCTGGCAAACAAGCATTTGTTCCTGGTTTTACCATCATGTTGTTATTAATGCATTCTGTGGAGAAGCTGTAAGTTTTAGAGGTCCAAATACAGAAATCACTGAAAATTAGTGGACAGATACAAAAAAAGGCGGCTAACACAATATTGGCTTTTATCTCAAGGGGACTGGAATACAAAGAGGTGGAAGTTATTTTAGTTATATAAAGCTCTGGTTAGACCCCATTTAGAGTACTGCATTCAGTTCTGGGCACTGCACCTCAGGAGGGATATATTGGTCCTCCTAAGTGCTGCTTAGAAATTGAATGAAGACGACTGGTAAAATGTTATGGTCTTGGTCATAGTACAGAGGGCACCCCTGATATGAACATAATGGAACATACATGGCTTATGATACAGGAAATAGGTAAGAGTCACCAAAACCTTCTAGAAAATAGGAAATTCCAGTATTACTTGTGTAGCAACTAATGGCGAGAAGAGGGAACTATCTTTCCCTCGTATCAAATGAGACATGGAATTCTTTGACTTTTACCAATTTTCTAGACAAGATCAGATGTAGCTGTAAAGCAGTTTACAATGACAGTGAGGGATACTGTGGCTATTGCAATGAAGTAAAGATGCATTAACTTGTGTGCCAATTAGACTAAGGATTCATGGTGGGGCAAGAGGTTTGATAGTCCAAGCTGCATTAATCGAACAGGGATATTGGACAGTATAGGCAATATATCCATGATCTTCATTCATCTAGAAATCAAAAAAGGATATGTCAGCTGCACAACACTGACTGAACTGGCTCTAACATGTAGGTTAACAAGTTTCTCTAGATAATAAAGCACACTAACATACTTCATCCAACTTTGGATGCACACACCGTTAAACAAATATTTCTACTTGGTGTCAGGCAAATCGAAAATCCCAGTTTAATAATGATCTGAGGGGAATGCCCATGAGGTCAGTCTATGCTATTAAATAGTCTACCTATCAATCACAAGCTGCTGGAATCAGAAAGCACACACTCAAATTTTCATATTACTATTTAATTATACCCTGAATAAAATGTATTCATGTAAAAATAGTCCATAATTCCTTCCAACATAAGATTTTTGTAAAGCATTTATGAAATAAAGTTTTAGTTGATGAAAAGGCATTGAACAATTGGGTGTCCAAGGCAGAAAATGGCTTCTTACAGAGGTCAGAATATATGAAGTTATGTATAATGCCTAAAAACAAAAAGCAGCCCAACATGGGATATTGTTAGTTGGACTACGTGCTATGTAAAGCAGCAAAAGCCCCATCTAACGTTGACGATGGAAGGGACCATCCAAGTCATTTTTTTCCATTTCAATTAATCATCCTACCCATCATGGCTTCAGGTCCTTCTCCTAATTACCACTTACCGCCCTCTCTCAGCTGATGAATCAGTACTCCTCTATGTTGAACACTACTTGGAAGAAGCACTGAGGGTAGCAAGGACACAGAATGTACTCTGAGTGGGGACTTCAATGTCCATCACCAAAACTGGCTCGGTAGCATTACTACTGGCAGAGTTCTGAAGGACAAAGCAGCCAGACTGGGCCTGCAGCAGGAGAGAGAACCACCACGAGGGAAATCCTACTTGATCTTGTCCTCACCAATCTACCGGTCACAGAAGCATCTGTCCATGACAGCATTGGTAGCAGCGACCACTGCAGTCCATGTGGAGTCGAATAACTGTCTTCACACCGAGAACACCCTCCATCGTGTTGTGTGGCACTACCACTGTGCTAAATGGGATTGATTCAGAACAGATCTAGCAGATCAAAACTTAGCACCCATGAGATGCTGCGGGCCATCAGCAGCAGCAAAATTGTATTCTACCACAATCTGTAACCTCATGGCCCGGCACATCCCTCTCTCTACTATTACCATCAAGCCAGGGGACCAATCCTGGTTCAATGAGGCGTGTAGAAGAGCATGCCAGGAGCAGCACCAGGAGTACCTAAAAATGAGGTGACAACCTGGGGAAACAGCAACACAGGACTACATGCACGTTAAACAGCAGAAACAGTATGCTATAGATAGACCTAAATGATCCCACAATCAATGGATCTGATCAAAGCTCTGCAGTTTTGCCATATCCAGTCGTGAATGATGGTGGACAATTAAACAACTAATGAGAATAGGAGGCTCCATGAATATCCCTATCCTCAATGATGGCGGAGCACAGCACGCGAGTGCAAAAGACAAGGCTGAAGCATTTGCAAACATCTTCAGCCAGAAGTGCCAAGTGGATGATCCATAATTCTGGCATCCCCACCATAGCAGAAGCTAGTCTTCAGCCAATTCGATTCACTCAACATGATATCAAGAAACGTCTGAGTGTACTGGATACAGCAAAGGCTATGGGCCCCGAAAACATCCCGGCTGTCGTGCTAAAGACTTGCGCTCCAGAATTAGCCTCACCTCTAGCCAAGCTGTTCTAGTACAGCTACAACACTGGCATCTACCCGAAAACTGACCGGGTATGTCCAGTCCACAAAAAGCAGGACAAATCCAATTACCGCCCTATCAGTCTACTCGCAATCAGCAAGCTGATGGAAGGTGTCGTCAACAGCACTATCAAGCGGCACTTACCAATAACCTGCTCACTGAAACTCAGTTTGGGTTCCACCAGGACCACTTAGCTCCAGACCTCATTACAGCCTTGATCCAAACATAAACAAAAGAGCTGAATTCCAGAGGTGATGTGAGAGTGAATGCCTATGACAACAAGGCAGCATTTGACAGTGTGGCATCAATGAACCCTAGTAAAATTGAAGTCAATGGGAACCAGGGAAAACTCTCCATTGGCTGGAGTCATACCTAGCAGAAAGAAAGGTAGTATTTGTTGTTGGAGACCAATCATCTCAGCCCCCAGGCCATCGCTACAGGAGTTCCTCAGGGCAGTGTCCTAGGCCCAACCATCTTCAGCTACTTCATCAATGACCTGATGGGCTGTGGATAACGAAAGAGGATAACTAAAGGGTAGCGCCTATTAGAGACCATGAGGGTAATCGCTGTGTGGAGGCAGAAGATGTTGGTAGGGTTCTTAACATAGAAAATAGGTGCAGGAGTAGGCCATTTGGCCCTTCGAGTCTGCACCACCATTCAATAAGATCATGGCTGATCCATCACCTCAGTACCCCTTTCCTGCTTTCTCTCCATACCCCTTGATCCCTTTAGCCGTAAGGGCCATATCTAGCTCCCTCTTGAATATATCCAACAACAGGCATCAACAACTCTCTGCGGTAGGGAATTCCACAGGTTAATAACTCTCTGAATGAAGAAGTTTCTCCTCATCCCAGTCCTAAATGGCTTACCCCTTATCCTTAGACTGTGTCCCCTGGTTCTGGACTTCCCCAACATCAGGAACATTCTTCCTGCATCTAACATGTCCAGTCCCGCCAGAATTTTATATGTTTCTATGAGATCCCCTCTCATCCTTCTAAACTCCAGTGAATACAGGCCCAGTCGATCCAGTCTCTCCTCATAGGTCAGTCCTGCCATCCTGGGAATCAATCTGGTGAACCGTCGCTGCACTCCCTCAATAGCAAGAACATCCTTCCTCAGATTAGGAGACCAAAACTGAACACAATATTCCAGGTGAGGCCTCACCAAGGCCATGTACATCTGCAGTAAGACCTCCATGCTCCTATACTCAAAACCCCTAGCTATGAAGGCCAACATGCCATTTGCCTCCTTCACCGCCTGCTGTACCTGCATGCCAACTTTCAACGACTGATGTACCATGACACCCAGGTCTCGTTGCACCTCCCCTTTTCCTAATCTGCCGCCATTCAGATAATATTCTGCCTTCGTGTTTTTGCCACCAAAGTGGATAACCTCACATTTATCCACATTATACTGCATCTGCCATGCATTTGCCCACTCACCCAACCTGTCCAAGTCACCCTGCAGCCTCTTAGCATCCTCCTCACAGCTCACACCGCCACCCAGCTTAGTGTCATCTGCAAACTTGGAGATATTACACTCAATTCCTTCAGCTAAATCATTGATGTATATTATAAATAGCTGGGGTCCCAGCACTGAGCCTTGCGGCACCCCACTCGTCACTGCCTGCCATTTTGAAAAGGACCCGTTTATCCCGACTCTCTGCTTCCTGTCTGCCAACCAGTTCTCTATCCACGTTTGCAACATTTTATTTAAATTGGGCTTCAGTAAAATTTAATTTGTGTATGCATTGTTGCTTTTATACCCTTTTCATGATTCACTGACCTCAGGCTTCATAAAATAGAACTTGCTTCATGTTGGCTATCTCAAACCCATGCCCGGATAGGCCTCCTTTGGATTCATATAGGACATCTGCAGCTTTTCACAAATTAATGCACCTGTCACGTGAGCATCTTTGAACATTCAATTCAAAGTTTCTCAGATGGATATCTGGACTGTTACTGAAGTGCAGATCTTAGTTGTAGATTAGTCTTATTTAAATTGGCATGGAGATAAAATATTTCTTGGGGCACAGCTGAACTTTGTCCTCTGTTATTTCCCAGCTTTTTTAAAAAAAAGTCAGACAATGATTGTTCCTTCATTTTATCTACCTTGCACCAATCCAACAGTTCCCTTATTGAAACATAATGTTCAGAAATTCAAAATTATGTCTCTTTTTTAAAAAAATTGTTCCTGGGATAGGAGCGTCGCTGCCAAGACTAGCATTTATTGCCCATTCCTACTTGCCTTTGAGAAAGTGGTGAGTCGTCTTCTTGAACTGCTGCAGTCCTTTTGGTGAAGGTACTCCCGAAGTGCTGTTAGGGAGGGAATTCCAGGATTTTGACACAGCGACGATGAAGGAATAGCAAAATATTTCCAAGTCAGGATGGTGTATAACTTGGAGCGAAACTTACAGGTGATGGTGTTCCCATATGCCTGCCACCTTTGTCCTTTTAGGTGGTAGAGGTAGTGAGTTTGGGAGATGCTGTCGAAGAAGCCTTGGCGAGTTGCTGCAATGCATCTTGTAGATGGTACACACTGCAGCCATGGTGTGCCAGTGGGAGTGATTATTTAAGGAGGTGGCTGGGTTGCAGATCAAGCGGGCTGCTTTGTCCTGGATGATGTTGAGCTTCTGTAGTGTTGTTGGAGCTGCACTCATCCAGGCAAGTGGAGAGTATTCCATCACAATCCTGACTTGTGCCTTATAGGTGGTGGAAAGGCTTTGGGGAGTCAGGAGGTGAGACACTCGTCGCAGATTATCCAGCCTCTGACCTGCTCTAGTTGCCACAGTATTTATGTGGCTGGTCCAGTTAAGTTTCTGATCAATGGCGAACCCCAGGATGTTGATGGTGTGCAATTCGGCAATGGTAATGCAGTTGAATGTCAAGGGGTGGTAGTTAGGCTTCCTCTTGTTGGAACTAGCATTGCCTGGTACCTGTATGTCACGAATGTTACTTGCCACTTATAGAAACATAGAAATCTACAGCGCAGAAGGAGGCCATTTCGGCCCATCATGTCTGCGCCTGCCGACAAAGAGCCGCACGGCCCTCGGACAGCAGCCCTGAAGATTACATATAAACCTATGAACAATGGCAAAAAGGTAAAGAGCATCTGGCCCAACCAGTCCGCCCCACACAACTGTGACACCCCTTCCACCGCAACATTCGACACTCCACCCCAACCGGAGCCATGCGATCTCATGGGAGAGGTAAAAAACTAGATAAAATCCCAGACCAATTGGGGAAAAAAATCTGGGAAAGTCCTCTCCGACCCATCCAGGCGATCAAAACTAGTCCAGGAGATCACCCTGGCCATATTAGATTCCCTGCAGTACTTAACATCGTGTCTGCGCCAGCCAACAAGAGGTTATCCAGTCTAATCCCACTTACCAGCTCTCGGACCATAACCCTGCAGGTTACAGCACTTCCAAGTGTCCATCCATGCACCCTTTAAATGTGGTGACAGTTTCTGCATCCACCACCCTTCCACCCTTTAGAATGATGAAAGGGGATCTCATAGAAACACATAAAATTATAACGGGACTGGACAGGTTAGATGCAGGAAGAATGATCCTGATGTTGGGGAAGTACAGAACCAGGGGACACAGTCTAAGGATAAGGGGTAAGCCATTTAGGACTGGGATGAGGAGAAACTTCTTCATTGAGAGTTATTAACCTGTGGAATTCCCTACCGCAGAGAGTTGTTGATGCCTGTTGTTGGATATATTCAAGAGGGAGTTAGATGTTGCCCTTACGGCTAAAGGGATCAAGGGGTATGGAGAGAAAGCAGGAAAGGGGTACTGAGGTGAATGATCAGCCATGATCTTATTGAATGCTGGTGCAGGCTCAAAGGGCTAAATGGCCTACTCCTGCACCTATTTTCTATGTTTCTAAATACTCTACAATATATACCAGCTACTGTAGATTAATTGACTTGACACAATACCACTCAACAAACTTATGCCACTTAATATTTTAAGTTCTATTATAAGAATAAAAGTACCAACCTCCATTGGAGATCTTGTCCCAAGAGTCAAGTTCAACTATGCTGTCAACTGAAACACTAGATTTTGGTGAAATAATCTGACCAGCCCTTTTGCTCCACTCTAGCTATAACGAGCAATCTCACTTACAAAGTAAGGCGACAAGGGTCTTGCTCAGAACCAATACAGCCAACAGCTACAGCTGATGCGGCCACAACAGAGTTCTCAAAATGACGTTCACGGTTTCAGAGCACACTTTCTATAGCACCTTCAATTAGAAGAAAAAGATGAATAGATTTTTAAAAATCCATGTCCAGCACTGCCTAATAGAATTAACCCTTTCATCCATGGGTCACTGCCAAATGTTGGCAGAATTTTCCTTAAAACTCTATCCACCTCACCAAGGCATTAGGGTCTTGGGGTTATCCAGATAGTGTACAAGAAACAATTACTCACTGCAACTGAACTTGCTCATCTCACAAATCTAATCCCAAAGTCACTCTTAGTAGCTGTAATGGGAGAGGTAGGCCTAACTTTTTTCCCACATTCCTTCATGGGATGTGGACATTGTTGGCAAGGCCAGCATTTGTTGCCCATCCTTAATTGTCCTCGGAAAGGTGGTGGTGAGCCGCCTTCTGGAACTGCTACAGTCCATGTGGTGAAGGTACTCCCATATAGCTGTTCGGGAGCTGTTCCAGGATTATCACCCAGCAACGCAGAAACGGTGATATATTTCCAAGTCAGGATAGTGTATGACTTGAAGGGGAACTTGAAGGTGGTGGTGTTCCCATGCCCCTGCCAGCCTTGTTCTTCTAGGCATAGAGGTTGCGGGTTTGGGAGGTGCTGTCGAAGAAGCTTTGGCGAGTTGCTGCAGTACATCTTGTAGATGGCACGCACTGTAGCCACTGCACACCAGTGTGGAGGGAGTAAATGCTTACAGTGGTGGATGGGGTGCCAATCAAGCGGGTTGCTTTGTCCTGAGTGGTGTTGAGCTAAGAGTGTTGTTGAAGCTGCATTCATCCAAGCAAGGAGAGAGTATTTCATCACACTCTTGACTTTTGTCTTGTAGATGGTGGAATGGCTTTGGGGAGTCAGGAGATGAGTCTCTCAGCACAGAATACCCAGCCTCTGACTTGCTCTTGTAGCCACAGTATGTGTGTGACTGGTCCAGTTAGGTTTCTGTTCAATGGTGACCGCCGCCCCCCCCCCCCACTCCCAAGATGTTGATGGTGGGGGATTCGGCGATGAATATTGAATATCATGGGGAGATGGTTAGGTTGGAGATGGTCAGAGTAGGAATCGCAGGATAGCTCAGATGAATACGTGGCTTGAGTCGTCGTGCAGAAAGGAGGGATTCAAATTCCTGGGATATTGGAACAGGTTCTGGGGTAGGTGGGACCAGTACAAACCGGACAGTCTGCACCTGTACAGGACCGGAACCAATGTCCTAGGGGGAGTGTTTGCTAGTGCTGTCGGGGAGGGGTTAAACTAATATGGCAGGGGGATGGGAACCTATGTGCGGAGACAGAGGGAAGTAGAATGGGGGCAGAAGCAAAAGATAGAAAGAAGAAAAGTAAAAGTGGAGGGCAGAGAAACCCAAGGCAAAAAGCAAAAAGGGCACATTACAGCAAAATTCTAAAGGGGCAAAGTGTGTTAAACAGACAAGCCTGAAGGCTCTGTGCCTCGTGCAATAAAGGTGCAGCAGTTATCATGGGTGACTATAATCCACATATTGATTGGGCTAACCAAACTGGTAGTAATGCGCTGGAGGAGGATTTCCTGAAATGTTTCAGGGATGGTTTTCTAGACCAATATGTCGAGGAATCAACTAGAGGGCTGGCCATCCTAGACTGGGTGATGTGTTATGAGAAAGGACTAATTATCAATCTTGTTGTGCGAGGCCCCTTGGGGAAGAGTGACCATAATATGGTAGAATTCTTTATTAAGATGGGAGAGTGACACAGTTAATTCAGAGACTAGGGTCCTGAACGAAAGGAAAGATAACTTCAATGGTATGAGACGTGAATTGGCTAGAATAGACTGGCGAGTGATACTTAAAGGGTTGACGGTGGATAGGCAATGGCAAACATTTAAAGAGCACATAGATGAACTTCAACAATTGTACATCCCTGTCTGGAGTAAGGTGGCTCCACCGTGGCTAACAAGGGAAATTAGAGATAGTGTTAAATCCAAAGAGGCATATAAATTGGCCTGAAAAAGCAGCAAACCTGAGGACTGGGAGAATTTTATAATACAGCAGAGGAGGACAAAGGGTTTAATTAGGAGGGGGAAAATAGAGTATGAGAGGAAGCTTGCTGGGAACATAAAAACTGACTGCAAAAGTTCTATAGATATGTGAAGAGAAAAAGATTAGTGAAAACAAATGTAGGTCCCTTGCAGTCAGATTCAGGTGAATTTATAATGGGGAACAAAGAAATGGCGGACCAGTTAAACAAATACTTTGGTTCTGTCTTCACGAAGGAAGATACAAATAACCTTTCGGAAATACTAGGGGACCGAGGGTCTAGTAAGAAGGAGGAACTGAAGGAAATCCTTATTAGGCGGGAAATTGTGTTAGGGAAATTGATGGGATTGAAGGCTGATAAATCCCCGGGGCCTGATAAGAACTCTGGGATGCAGACGAAGGAAGCAGTCCTAGAAATAGTGGATGCACTGGTGATCATTTTCCAACAGGCTAGCGACTCTGGATCGGTTCCTATGGACTGGAGGGTAGTTAATGTAACACCACTTTTTAAAGAAAGGAGGGAGAGAGAAAACGGGGAATTATTGACCGATTAGCCTGACATCAGTAGTGGGGAAAATGTTGGAACCAATTATTAAAGATGAAATAGCAGCACATTTGGAAAGCATTGACTGGATCGGTCCAAGTCAGCATGGATTTATGAAAGGGAAATCCTGCTTGACAAAGCTTCTAGAATTTTTTGAGGATGTAACTGGTAGAGTGGACAAAGGAGAATCAGTGGATGTAGTGTATTTAGACTTTCAAAAGTCTTTGGACAACGTCCCACACAAGAGATTGGTGTGCAAAATTAAAGCACATGGTATTGAAGGTAATGTACTGACGGGGATAGAGAACTTGTTGGCAGACAGGAAGCAGAGAGTCGGCATAAACGGGTCTTTTTCAAAATGGCAGGCAGTAACTAGTGGGGTGCCGCAGGGCTCAGTGCTGGGAGATCAGCTATTTACAATATACATTAATAATTTAGATGAGGGAATTGGGTGTAATATCTCCAAGTTTGCAAATGACACTAAGCTGGGTGGCGGTGTGAGCTGTGAGGAGGAGCTAGGAGGCTGCAGGGTGACTTGGATAAGTTAGGTGAGTGAGCAAATGCATGGCAGATGCAGTATAATGTGGATAAATGTTATCCACTTTGGTGGCAAAACCACGAGGGCAGATTATTATCTGAATGGCGGCAGATTAGGAAAAGGGGAGGTGCAACGAGACCTGGGTGTCATAGTACATCAATCATTGAAAGTTGGCATGCAGGTACAGCTGGCGGTGAAGGAGGCAAATGGTATGTTGGCCTTCATAGCCAGGGGATTCAAGTATAGGAACAGGGAGGTCTTACTGCAGTTGTACAGGGCTTTGGTGAGGCCTCACCTGGAATATTGTGTTCAGTTTTGGTCTCCTAATCTGAGGAAGGATGTTATTGAGGGAGTGCAGTGACGGTTCACCAGACTGATTCCCAGGATGGCAGGACTGACATATGAGGAGAGACTGGATCGACTGGGCCTGTATTCACTGGAGTTTAGAAGGATGAGAGGGGATCTCATAGAAACATATAAAATTCTGATGGGACTGGACAGGTTAGATGCAGGAAGAATGTTCCCGATGTTGGGGAAGTCCAGAACCAGGGGACATATTCTAAGCATAAGGGGTAAGCCATTTAGGACTGAGATGAGGAGAAACTTCTTCACTCAGAGAGTTGTTAACCTGTGGAATTCCCTACCGCAGAGGGTTGTTGATGCCAGTTCGTTGGATATATTCAAGAGGGAGTTAAATATGGCCCTTACAGCTAAAGGGATCAAGGGGTATAGGGAGAAAGCAGGAAAGGGGTACTGAGGTGAATGATCAGCCATGATCTTATTGAATGGTGGTGCAGGCTCGAAGGGCCGAATGGCCTGCTCCTGCACCTGTTTTCTATGGTCATTGCCTGGAACTTTTTTGGCACGAATGTTACTTACCATTCATCAGCCAAAGCATGAATATTGTCCAGGTCTTAATGAAGCAATGCATGCCTGCATGCAGCGTGTGAGGAGTTGCAAAGGGAACTGAACAACGTGCAATCATCACCGAACATCCGCACTTCTGAGCTTATGATGGAGGGAGGTCAGCTGAAGATGGTTGGGTCTAGGACACTGCCCTGAGGAACTCCTGCAGCGGTGGCCTGGGGGCTGAGAAGATTGGTCTCCAACAACTGCTACTATCTTTCTTTCTGCTAGGTATGACTCCAGCCAATGGATAACTTCTCCCCCTCATTCCCACTGACATCAATTTTACCAGGGCTCATTGATGCCACACTCAGTCAAATGATGCCTTGTTGTCAAGGGCAGTCACTCTCACTTCCCCTCTGGAATGCAGCTTTTTTGTCCATGTTTGGACCAAGGCTGCAATGAGTTTGGAGCCAAGTGGTCCTGGTGAAACCCAAACTGAGCAGTTTATTGGTAAGTAAGTACCGCTTGTTAGCTCAGTCAATGACACCTTCCATCACTTTTCTGATGATTATGAGTAGACTGATGGGGCGGTAATTGGCCGGATTGGATTTGTCCTGCATTTTGTAGATAGGACATACCTAGGAAATTTTCCACTTTGTCGGGTAGATGCCAGTGTTGTAGCTGTACTGAAAAAACTTGGTTAGAGGCACGGCTAGTTCTGGAGCAAGAGTCTTCAGCACTACAGTTGGGATGTTGTCGGGGCCCATTGCCTTTGCTGTATCCAATGCGTTTAGCCATTTCTTGTTATCACGCGGATTGAATCGAATTGGCTGAAGACTGGCTTGTGTGATGGTGGGCACCTCAGGAGGAGGCTGAGATGGATCATCCACTCGGCACTTCTGACAGAAGATGATTGCAAATGCTTCAGCATTGCCTTCTGCACTCGCATGCTGGGCTCTGCCAACATTGTAGATGGGGATGTTCATGGAGTCTCCTCCTCCTGTTAATCGCTTAATTGTCCATCACCATTCATGACTAGATGTTGCCAGACTGCAGAGCTTTGATCTGATCCATTGGTTATGGGATCCCTTAGCTCGGTCTACAAAATGCTGCTTCCGCTGTTTAGCATGCATGTAGTCTTGTGTTGTAGCTTCCCTGGGTTGGCACCTCATTTTTAGGTACGCCTGGTGCTGCTCCTCGCATGCTCTTCTGCACTCCTCAATCAAATGGGGTTGGTCCTTGGCTTGATGGTAATGATAGAGTGAGGAATGCGCCAGGCCATGAGGTTACAGATTGTGATGAAATACAATTCTGCTGCTGCTGATGGCCCACACTGTCACATGGATGCCCAGTTTTGAGCTGCTAAATCTGTTTTTAATCTATCCCATTTAGCACAGTGGCAGTGCTCAATAGAGGGTGTCCTCAGTGTGAAGACGGGACTTCGTCTCCATAAGGACTGTGTGGTGGTCACTAATACCAATACTGTCATGGACAGATGCATCTGCAACAGGTAGATTAGTGAGGACGAGGCCAAGTCGGTTTTTCCCTAGTGTTGGTTCTCTCTCCACCTGCTGCAGGCGCAATCTGGCAGTTATGTCCTTCAGGACTCAGCCGGCTCAGTCAGTAGTTGTTCTACCGAGCCACTCTTGGTGATGGACATTGAAGTCTCCCACTCAGAGTAAATTCTGTGCCCTTGTTACCCTCAGTACTTCTTTCAAGTCGTGTTCAACATGGAGGAGTACAGATTCATCAGTCCAGTAAAATAACTACTCTGCTATCGTTTCAGGAATACTTCTCTGGCATATTGTTCCCAGGAAGGAATTCCAGAAACCTTCTGAAGGGAGGAAAAAGGGATAAATTCAGGGATGAGGAGTGCATTTTCTCCAGAATTACTCAAGGGAGTCTGATCTCTGCAGTACAGAACTCAGATTGGCAGCTTAGAAGAGATCGCATGATCTGAAGGGTACTGAACAACATCCCCTGGCATTTAGTTCACACTATATTAAATCAGTAAAAATTCACTGTCCTTTCAAGACAGGGGCTACTTACTTTAAGATTGGAGCTGCCTTTTTTGGCTCGGTGTTTTACTTAGGGCTAGACTTTCCACTATGATCCCCAAGGCCCAAAAATGGGCTATATTTCTGGTCTTAGTGTTTTATTTTTTATTTTCCAGGATTGCTGGAATAGCGCCCATTTTAAAAACCGCTAGTTTTGCCTTTTTAATTTGGGCGATAGCCTTAGCGATGTGAAATGGGCCTTAGTGAAGTATTCAGTCGTGCAAGGCTGGCTTCTATAGCAATGGCCATTCTGTGCACGTGCGTTTTTTTTTCAGCAAATAACTTTTCCTGCGATTCGGGAGGTCAGGGGTTATCTGCGAATGCTCAGAAGACACAGTGGGAGAGAGAGAGAGAGAGAGAGAGGGTTTGGAAAGAAGTGGCATGGTCAAGATGTCAAATGAAGAATCTGGAGATAGTATGCAGCAGGAGCTTTCAGGGAGAAGGAGCGCGAAAGCATTCTCTAATGAGGCATTAATTAATGAAGTGGAAAATCTGTGGGGCCAATTAACCCGGGGTGGGGGTGGGCGTGGGAACTCCCCCCACCACCCCCCACCTTTATCAAAAAATATGGGGCGATATCACCGCCCTGGTAGCATCAGTGGCCCATGATAGGCGTGAAGCAGACCAGTGCCGCAAGCGATGGAACAGTTTTGTTGCATCAGCAAGAGTAATAATTCAATTATTACATTTAAATTGTAATAATGCACTGACTCATTAATTAGAATGTAAATCTGCCGGATTGTAATTAAGCTGGGTAATCTTGGGTAGCTTTCCTACTGAGATTTGGACAGGGTCGGAACCTGCGCCCTTTAAGTCTAATTTTGCTGAGAAGCTTTACATTTAATCAACAGTATTAATTATAATTTAAAGGCTTTGATCAAAAATTATGGCCAAAGGAATGACTGGAAACAGGCAGACCGCAAACATTCGTCACTTCTACCACTTTAGTTTAGGAGAATTCTTGTACGCTGTGAGCAACTCTTTAGCTTGGGCACCGTCTCCTTTTCGGTTACGTTGGTGGATGGGGCACGACTGAGCACTGAGGGGTCCGGTCAGCTTTACCCAGACTGTGCAAGTCTCTCTGGCTGCTGTCAGTCACAGGATGACCCAAGCCTGGACTGGGGGAGAGCTGCCTGGGACACTTTGGGATATTAGCACCGGCCACACGGAGGTCTCTGAGCACAGCCCATGGACACAGTGCCCCCTCCCATTACAGTTTTGTCATTGCCGAGCTCACCAGCGTCCTGATTCTCTCTCCTCCCCCCACCCTGATCTGGAGGAACGTGCCGCAGTTTTATTGGGCACCCATAATCGTTCTGCCACCCGTGGTGGTGCAGATCCCGTTGTTGCGCCACGTGAGTAATGTGTAAAGCAGTGGTAAACCAGTGGTAATTTAATGGCATTTGATTATAAGCGCAAGCATTCTCATGTCTCCCCTTCTCTTCTACTAACCTCAATTATGTTTTCCAGCTCCCTAGACACAACGGGAGGCCCCTGCAGCAACATATGTACCGCTGCAGGTCGTGATGATCACGGGTGATGAACAACAAACTGAGGAGGACGACGACGAATCCGAGCGTGATGTGTTATCTGTGGTACCTGTGGCCACGTCATCCTCAACGGATGACGTAGCCAAGCGGCTTGCAGCAGGCCACTCCAAGGTGTCCAGTGCAACGCCGATCTCACGGAGGTTGAGTCGGCGAGGTAGGCACAGGCTGCGATGGGCAGCTGTCAATGAGGACATGGTGTCACTGTCGAGGGCGAGCGTCGACATAGGTCAAGAGCTCCTCTAGGTGCTTGGTGGGTTGACCGGCAACATTGCCACACTGTCTGCGAGAATAACGGAGGTCATGGAGTTGATAGTTGTGGCAATGGGGCGAATGGCCCGACTCTGTTGATGCCTTGCGGCACGCGATAGTTTCAGGATACAGCACTGCACCACAAGGTGCCAAACCACCAACCAGCACGTCTTCTCCTCCACCCCTCGAGGTGCTCTGCTGCAAGACGTCTTGGTCCTGTTACTCGGGGATTAAGTGGGAAACGGGGGGGGCTGGGTTCAAGTTACAGGAGGGAAGCGGGAAGCATGACCGCAGGTGGGGGGGGGGTGGTATATATTATTGTTTTGTTGTTATTAAAAAGTGTTGACTGTTGGGGATGGTGGGAGGGTGTTGTTGTTATATTGTTGTTAAAAATGTTGTTCACTGTTGGGAGTTAGGGTGTTATATATGTGTGTTAAATTTTTTTTTAAAGCACCTGTTAAATTAAAAAAATTAATAATTTAAGTATACAATTGTTGTGAAGTGTCTTCTAATAATGCAAGGTAATACAAGGGTTGCAAACAATACATGCAAACAATGGCCATGGCCAGGCAAGGATAAAACGTAACACAAGTGCAACTGTCACCAATGTAACTTCACACAAAGTGTTCATTTATGAGCTGCTGACGCAAGAGTTTTGCAGCTGTGTAACTACCACGGGGCTTTTCAAGCGATGTGGGGAGGAAGCCTGGGTTCATCGTCAGACTGATTGTCTTCCCAGAGGTCCTCCTCCTCCGTCTCCCCTCTCTCCTGAGGTGGACCGGTGGTCCCATCTGGCAATTGTTGTCCTCTCCTGATGTTATGTAACATGCAGCAAACTATAATGAACTCAGCAACCTGCTCAGGTTAGCATTGTAGGTTGCCTCCTGAGTGCTGCTTCAGAACTGCAATTGTCTTTGCGACGATATTGCATGTAGCTATATGGCTTTCATTGTAGTGCTTCTTGGCTTCTATCTGGGGCTTACGCAAGGGGGTGTTGAGCCAGCTGGCAAGGCCATATCCTTTATCCCTCAGCATCCAACCGTGGCTGACAGCTCAGACACAGTGCACTCACGCAAAATGTACACATCATGGATGTTCCCTGCAGAATTTGCATTTACTGCCATAATTAATTGCTTGTGCTCGACAACCAGCTGCACATTCAGGGAGTGGAATCCCTTTCGGTTCCGAAACACCTCTGCATCCTGTAAAGGTGCTCGCAGGGCAATGTGCGTACAGTCTATTGCTCCCTGCACCTTGGGAAGTTTGGTATTCTCAAGAAACCCAAAGCCCTCTCAGTCTGTGTCTCCCTGGTCATAGGGAAGTTTATAAAGTCCATCCTGCATGTGTAAAGGGCTTCAGTTACCTGTCAAATGCAGCAATATGTGGCGTGCTGAGCGACACCACAAATGTCGCCAGCTGAGGCCTGAAAGGAGCCCGATGCGTAGAAGGAAAGTGCCGCAGTAACCTTAACCTCAACGGGCAGGGCAGTCCTAATGGTGCTGGCATATCTCACTGATAACCTCCTTTCGGAAGCAAAGTCTTCTAATGCACGTGTTATAGGACAAGTCATGGTATGATCGCTTATCCCTGTAAATGCTTTGGGTGTAACGTCTTCTCCTTGTGAGCAGTCTGCCACCTCTTTGATTAGGCACATAATGCTCTTCAATAAACCTTCTCCCAACTCTATTCTGCAGCATGTGATTAGTCATTAATACTGGTTGAGAAATTACAGGCCACATCACTATAAATACCCTTAATCTCTCTTCTTAATTTGTCCTCAACAAATACAAATGTGATTAGATGATTGGCAAGAGTCAAAAACGCTGTTAAAATCACTCACAAATTGCTTGTCCTGACGAGCACTTTAAGCAGCCTTTTATTAAAGATCCTCCGAGTTACAAAATAGCATCTGTAGTGCGAGTTAAGGTCAGGTGATTGCAGCTTTTCTTGAGCATCTTTTTGGGCCAGCGATCATTTGGGCGAATTATGGGTGAAATGCCGAAAGTAGCGCTCTGCGATAATCAGCCGCTAGTTTCCATTATAACCAGTATTCTTGGCCTTGCACAAGGATGACATCATAGTAAAAAAAAAACAGGCCGGGCGACGCAGCTCATTCCTGTATGCCGAAAGTTGCGCCGGCGATAAATGGGCTATAATCGGGCAGCTAGTTTCCAGTTTTCATCAAAAATGGGCAATAACCTGAATCTCAGTGCTTATATGGGCGATGATGTGCCAAAAGTCTAGCCCTCAATATGTATTTGGTTTTAGTAAAGAATAGCTGTCCCCAACTACTATGCTCCTACCTTTGCTAGGGGCTGGCAACTGTTGATTAGAAACTCCTGTTAGTCTTTCAGAATCTTACTTGATTCAGCTGTTTTATAAATATTAGGCTGACAAGCTATCTTGGATGCGAAAGATGCATTTGAGCAATTTTCATGTGCATCTGCAACACAATTAACTGAGGTTTACTTTAACATTTCAAGTCTTGGGTGGTAGGTCAGGTAATCATTGTTAATAAAACTTTAATCACTATATTTGCAGTTATGAATATGGTTTGGATAAACTGGAGAGTAATCCCACTGGTTTTCTTTTGGATGACCAAATTATTGGTATAACTCCCTGCAACTATAGTATGGCTGGGTGACTAGGTACTCAATAAAACCAAATTTAAAAAATATTAGAAATCAGTAAATAAATCATTGCAAACTATATTTATTCTTCTTTAAAAATTCAATAAACTGCAGGGCCTGACTCTAGAAGCTAGGAAACTGTGATGCCAGGAGCAGCAAACTTTCCAAAAAGCTGAGGAAACAGCATGCAAAGTAGCTGGTATGAATAATGTCCAAATGAAGAATTAATATGCAGATAAAATGAAAATGTTTCTTTAATTATAAACTGTAATTTTGAATATCCATTTATTTTTCTAACTTGCTGCAATGAAATAGATACATAAAAATAATATAGGGCCCAATTTTGGCCATGACTTGCTCCAACATTTTTGGAGTAAGTTGGTTTTTCTGGTGTAAGTTACAAAAATGCCATTTTCCCCAATCAACTTGCTCCAGTGTAACTCAGTTAGGTACGATTTTTCTTAGTTCAGGTTTTTTGTTCCAAAGGGGGGGCGTTCCCAGCCACTTACGCCAGTTTTGGCCATTTAAGCAATTCTGGCCAGCTAAAAGTTACTCCAAATCCACTTAGGTCAATGTATGTGGCCAGCTCTGAAAAACCTTGCAGGCAGTTAAGAAATCAGCGCAGGTAAGTAAGTAAGGAACTGCATCCAAGCACCAAACATTGCAAATAAAAGTTGAAATAACTCAATAAAAATAAAGAACTCAGGTAAACAATTGAATAACAAATAAATAATTTTAGTTAAACATACCTTGAATTGAACCCTGGCAGGGGAAGGCAATGGGCCGGCCTGTACGAGAGGCCATTCGGCCTGGGAAAGGGGCGGCCGGCAAAGACACACCGAGACTGAAGGGAAGGGTGGGCTGGGCTGGGCTGGCCAGAAACGCGGCAAAGTACCGGGAGGCTGAAGAGGAGGGAGAAGCTGGGCTGGGCAGAAACGTGGCAAAGTATCGGGAGCCCGATTCTACTGCGCATGTGCGGTCAGTTGAAACTGCAACTCTCTCACTCACCCACTGACCCGATTCTACTGCGGATGCGCGATCACAGCAATCCCAATCCTACCGCGCATAGCCAGCGACCCGGCACTGTTTCTAGCACAGGACGCTGGCTCCGCCCACAAACCCAGTCGCCACGCCACGCCAGCAGCTAAAAGGCCCAGGACAGCAGCCAAAATCGGCCCGAAGATTTTTGGCGCACTTACAAGCGTGGAAAACTGGCACACCTCTGGCAAGTACGCCAGAAATCTCTAGTGGCCAAAATTGAGCCCATAGTACTGTATTTTGTGGAGGCAAGATTTAAAAAAATATCTTTGAAGCTTATTTTTCTTTAGCCGTCTTTTACTAGCACATTAAATGTGTTCTGCGTAGAAGAATGAGGAGTTGTAGGAATTTAAATGCAAACATTAAAATGATAAATAGAAAATGCTGGATTTAAAAGCAAGACTTTACAGAGCAGTCAGTCTGAAGTTTAAGCTTGGATCAGTTGTAGCACTCTTGCCAGGTTGTGGGTTCAAGCCCCACTCCAAGCTTAAAAACATAGGCTGGCACTTTAGTGCAGTATTGAAGGACAGTTGCATTGTCTGGGATGTCATATTTTGAATGAGATGCTAAACAAGGTCCCTTCTGTCTTATTTATGGTTTAGGTTGACAATAAGGATCCCATGGCAATATTCAAAGATGAGCAAACTGCCCTGGCCAACATTCAGGTCTACTCAAAACCAATTAGTTGATCTTTTAGCTTCATCATCATCGGCAGTCTCTCGGAATCGAGGAAGACTTGCTTCCACTCCTGAAGTGAGTTCTTTGGTGGCTGAACAGTCCAATACGAGAGCCACAGAATCTGCCACAGGTGGGACAGATAGCCGTTGAGGGTAAGGGAGGGTGGGACAGGTTTGCCGCACGCTCTTTCCGCTGCCTGCGCTCGATTTCTGCATGCTCTCGGCAATGAGACTCGAGGTGCTCAGCGCCCTCCCGGATGCACTTTCTCCACTTAGGGCGGTCTTTGGCCAGGGACTCCCAGGTGTTTCCGCTGCCTGTAGGACCTTGTTGTGTGCAAAGTGGCTGCACTTCAAAATTAATGTATTAGTTATGAAGTGCAAGTTCTTTCTTTATTTTCTGATTACGCTATGTACCTCTTCAAAAGTGCTACCAATAAAAGTGCTTCTGAAGAAGAGTCATCAACCCGAAACATTAACTCCGCTTCCTCTCCACAGATGCTGCCCGACCTGCTGAGATTTCCAGCATTTTCTGTTTTTATTCCAGATTCCAGCATCCACAGTATTTTGCTTTTGTGCTACTAATATTTGAAGCTCAACTGAAACTTTAGCCATAGTGCTTTTATACAATGTTATTCTTACCTGTCCAGTTTAATTCTCGCCAGTAGTGGTTCCAGCCAGCCCAGTGTGCATTCACAATGTGCATCCAAGAATGTGATCACTTGTCCTGTAGAAGCTGCTGCCCCTTTCAGTCTTGCTCGGATTAAACCAGAACGTTGTTCCATGCGTAGAATTCTAACTGTTACTTGCAATTTTTTCACATATTTCTCTAAAGGCTTGTTCAAAAAATCTGGAAGACAATGTAATTTTTTCAGCTGAAAATGTACACACAGTTACCTTTGGAAATAATTTATAAAGCTTAACAATCCTGCATCAGTATTTCACAAAGAAAGCATTACAATTTTTGAAGGACATTCGATAAGTACTCAAACAATTTTCATCCCAGATCTGCGTTCCAATTTATTCTAGAAACAGGTCGAGTTTCTACTAAGAATTCATAATTAGAATTAGACGATGAATGAAAACGGTGTCGCTGGTTCAGAGATGGCTGAGCTGGCAACAATTTATTTTATACTGCCTTCGAATTAGTAGAACAAAACCGATTACTTTACACTGGAACTGATTTGCAGTGAATTTGTTTAATTCATATTGGTTGTTATAGGTCAGATGTACACAGACATAAGCCCAACTTGTTGCCAATCATCTATTGCCAATGTAAACAGGCCAACAACTGCCTCAATCCAGTTTACAGTAGAAAATGCATTTACAATTGACATCATCTGGGAACAAACAAATTTCCACATTGTTTGGTACTGAGCCATTTGGACCAAATATTCAATTTCTAGTTTGTGCTGACCGAGTTGATCTCAGCCAGAGCAGTGGTGGAGGTACCATAGTTGAATTCAGCATCCCTGGACCAGTGTGTGGGGAGGAGAAGAGGGAAATAAATCTTGTGTTGCCTTCTTCCAGATTGCTGTCCATGGTTGCTGCTGAAAATGCCTATGTAAGGACATCAGGTGAGGCCAGAAATGGTGTCAGCTGTGATGTCTACCAGTGCCGCATTACTTATTTTTTTTTTAAAAAAGCAATTTTTGCAAGAGTTGCCTTCACCTACACAAATAGCCAATCTTTGGTTTGCGCAGTTTCCTTTTTGCAAGCTCTTTCCAATTTTATTCTGCTTCCTGTAGGAAGCTACTGGCACAGGAAGGACTTGCAACAGGAAGGTCCTAGTCCCGATTATTTCTGAAGTAAGTCAATATAACTGCAAATTAGCTTTCAAATAACTGAGTATTTTTCATGTCTTTTCAACCCTGTTGTTAGTCCATTGTATGGCAAGAAATTTTCCAATTCATACAAGATTTTTTTTTTAAGTGAAATCCATGGCATTGCTCTCCTGATCCCCACTGCTCCATCATTGACAACCCTACAATCAACCACTACTTGGCTCAGTGGTAGCTCATTGCCTCCTAGTCAGAAAGTTGCAGGCTAATGTCCCACTCCAGAGAATTGAGCGCATAACACTTCAGTGCAGTACTGAGGAAGCGCTGCACTGCGGAGGTGTAGTCTTTCGGATGAGATGTTAAAACCCTCTGCCCTCTCAGATGGATGTAAACAATCCCATGGCATTATTCAAATAAGAGCAGGGAAGTTCTCCCAGTGACCTGGCCAATATTTATCTCTCAATCAACACCTAAAATTAGATTATCTGGTCATTTATCTCATTGCTGTTTGTGGAAGCTTGCTGTACACATATTGGCTGCCATGTTTCACACATTACAACAGCGACCACACTCCAAAAGTACTTAATTGACAGCAAAATGCTTTGAGACGTCCAGTGGTTGTTGACAGGCGCTATATAAATGCAAGTCTTTCTTTTTTTAATATTACAACAGTACACACTTCCAAGGGCTGGCTGTAAGATTGTTAAAGGTACTACAGGTACAGGTATAACGTCCCGAAACCGGAAACCCTTGGGCCGAGTTTCGGGTAGTACTGGATTTCAGAGACAATTCAACGTCCCGAATCCAGAAACCCTTGGGCCGACTTTCATGAATTTCCAGATTTCGGAGCATTAAATCCAATGGCCTGAATCCGGCAACCTTGAGGTCAGGCCAGGCTGCATTTTTTTTTTGATTGCTGCTTGGAGAAAGGTATGTACAGCTTAAAAGTCTGGTTTTCGGGCAATATTTCCGGATTCCGGACAACGACTCTTGCAATCTGCACAATGTCTAGTTTTTGGACAGTTATGGATTTTACACTGGCCGGAATGTTTAAATTTCTGACCCACTTGGTGGGGGGGCGTAAACTGTGGGGAAACCTGGAAGTCCGTGTTTCCCTGCACGCTGTGAACTTTAGCAGCGTGTGATGTCATGGGTAAGTTTCCCACCCAGAAGTCAGCCTGATTTACAGGCTTGACTTCCAGTCGGGCAGGGAACGCTGGACAGGAAGCCACAATAAACAGATAGGTTCCAATCACCAACCGGGAATGGGGGGTGGGATGGTGGTGGTTGATCCGACTGACGACTCCGGGAGGGTTGGGCAGTGTTTGTTTGGGGCGGGCTAATGGTGGGTGAGCTTGTGGGGCCAGGAGGAAGCACTCCTGCTCCTCCTGGCCCACAAAGATTGCTCCCAGAGGCTGCCCTTGCCTCACTGCAGCTACCAGGAATCCTGAAGCCCAGGATCTCCAGTGGGCCACAGTTAAATCAGAGGCTTCAGGGCCTCATTATCAGACTTAAAGTGCTGCCCCTCCCTCCCCCCCCCCCGCCCCCCGGCAGCAGGTTGGCTGCCCGCTCCCTCCTCCCCGCCCGAGTAATAACCGAAAGTGGATGGGTTGGAGGTGGCTGGAGTCAGGATTTTTAATACTTTAACAGCCCTCATCCCCCCCCAAACCACCCGTTTTTTCCCAGGTTAAAATGCCCCCTTATGTTTCCCCTCTGTAATCCTCTATCTTCCTTTCTCACTGCTTTCAAAAAATCTCTTCAAATCAATCCTCTTCAACTGTGCCTCCAGCACTCCATCCTAACCTCTCCATTCCTTTCCTTATTCCCATGTTCAATATTAAAGTGTTGAGGTATCATCCTGCATATGAGCACCACATAATTTCAACTTAATGTTTACCAAGATCCAATTGTAGCCTAGATGTATTAATCTTGCATCTTATGTTCTACTGTCCATGATAAGCAATTAATGGAAACCTAAGATACAAGTATTTTATTTGTTTGTTTATTCTTCCTTTCTCCCTCAGCAAAACATTCCTTATTTTTCTGTATTGACATGATTATAAAGTTATATTTTCCTCCCTTTTCCCATGGTGGATTTGTAGTTCTTGTAGTCAATGCATCAGAGCGGTTTCTCCCCAGTCAAGTCATCACTGACCAACATTGCAAACAGGTGGTCATTCACTATACCCATACTGACTCATCCACAATTTCTCAGTTCGCCATCAAAGCAACTTATAAACATTCCTCTCTGACCTTAGTGCAAACATCGGTGTCAAAAAATAAAATTAATTCCAAACAACATGGCTAGTTCAGAATTTTTATTTGACAAACTATGTTTAAAAAAAACAGTTCAGTTTAAGCATGTGCTGTAAAATATAAAAGAACGAGCATTTCACAATGCATTAAATGAAACCAGGTGAACATTCCATTACAAACTATTGAGCCCCATAACAACACTATCAAAGAATTTGGGATTGGGCCATATATATCCATTTTTCTCAGCTGGTCAGTATATACAGTATATTGTTTATAGCATACATACATTTATACATACACACCAAATTTGATACTGTACATCGCATCTGGTTTATCTCACACTGTACTCCAAGTTTGAACTTGTTGGTATAGAAACGTAAATCATATAATTTCAAAGATGTATGTAAACCCAATAAAAGCACAGTTTTTCTATTTTTCCGTTTTAGTTTAGAAGTTCCTTTTCTCCACAATACGACTACTTTTCAGCAGCTTACAAGCATCTCAATTGTCCCAATTAAAGGAACTCGAACGTTAAAAGGTTGAGAGGCAAGAGAAGGATAAACAATCCTACAACTAGCTTTCTCCTCCTTACAATGAACACTTCTCTGTCACACAACACTGCAGCTGAACACCAGCATTCAAGACCATAACAACAAATACGGTTTACAAAAATAAAAAAATTCTCTCAAACATTTATCAACTTCCTTTGTAAAAGCTATTATGGATTTTGTTTCTACTAATGTTTCTGGTGGAGCATTCCATGTCCTAACAACCCTTTTCATAAAATATTCTCCTTGCCTCTCCTTTCATTCTTTGCGATTATCTTAAAATTATCCCACGATACATACTCAGTGACCAGTGGAAATACTTTCCCCCCCCCCGCCCATTTACATTATGAAAAATCCAATTTTGAACATCTCTATCAGATCCCCTCTTAATCTTCTTTGTTCTAATGAAAAAAGAGCCCAGTTTCTCTAGTCGTTTTGCAGTACTAAAACCTTGGATCCGCAGTATCATCTTAGAATTTCTCCATGGCCCCAACATTGTTCTTAAAGCGGAATACCCAAATCTAGACACAATATTCTAATTGTGGTCTAATCAAAGCTTTATACAGGCTTCGCATTACTTTTTTACATTTGCACTTGACATCCTTGTTTATAAAACCTAGGATTCCATGTTTCTTTCCACAACTTGTCCTCCCACTTTCAAATATTTGTGTAAAGCAGGATTGTAAATGTGGGGAAATACCTTTAAAAATCTGTGCATCCTATAACAATCTGAACATATACCTTGAAGATTTCTTAATGTTAAATTTCCACAAATTCTTTAGCTCCATTTTAAAATCACAGAAGAGAGTTAGAAGTAATTGGGGATAAAATGGTTAAGTGGTGGGGTGAAACTATTGCGAAAGTATGGCAGTTATATTTTTTCACTACCAGAAATGTTTAGACCTGTCAGGAATGGAAGGACCATATTTTAGTGAACTCAGAATGCACCAAACCAGCAAGAAAGTAGGTTTAATTCCAAGTGCACTAAATTCAGTGTTGATAGTGGTGAACAGGAGCCAAATTATTCTTTAAAATATTGGATTAATTCTACAATTGGTGATAAAGCTAATCTTGAAAGCACACTTCTCGGCTATTGCCTCATAACTTCCTTTATAGATTGCAGTGTTTTTCCTGCTCTGTAATTCCTAGGTTCATTCTTTTTATTACTGGTGGTTATACATAAGCCACTGACAGAGTGAGGTGGTTTTAGAGTCAGCAAATACAGTTTTAGGTTGCATTGTTTATACCACTGAGTGTAAAACAAAGAACACTATGTTTGGATTATACTAGGCTTTAGCATATATGCACTTGGAATATCACGTCCAGTGTTGCTCCCCATACATGGTGAAGCATATCAAGGCTCTGGATGAGGTGCCGAGGATGGTGGCTTAGTTATCAGGCCTGCAAGACCATCAGCAGGCCGGGGCCATTAGAGGGAGCAGCATGCGGCGGCATACCACTGCGTGTGCTGCTGCAGGAGGGCGACGGCTGATTGCAGTTCGGGCAGGTACAGCAGAAATGGCGAGGTTGGGGCGAAGGAACGGCAAGAGTTTGTACAGCAGTGTGATTGGGGCCCAGGAGAGTAGAGGGTCCAGGGGCAGCACGGGCCAGCCCACACTGCGCTATATGTGCGCACTAGGTCCGTGCAGCAGAGCTGGTCTCCAGTCGTCTTGGTTAATCCTTGCCAGTGGACCAAGACCTAGCTCTGTCAAGCCCATGTGGTGGCTGATTGCAACGGCCACCCCACATTAAAAAAATCCACGCACAGGCACCTTCCACCCTTCAAATGCAGTTCGGGACCTAGAATATCAGAGCCTTCACTGAAACACCTGTGAACTCATCCCTTTTCAGTGTGGAAGCAAGTCATCCTCGATACTAGGGACCGCCTACGATGATGAGTTATCAGGATATGCTCCAAGAGTTAGGGCCATTTATCTTGGTGAAACGCAGGCTTAGCAGTGATATGATTGTGTTCTTTAAATTAATGAAAGAATTGGAGTCAATTTGGTTGGATAGCTTATTTGAGATGAATAGGAATGGGAAGACTGATGGATATGCACACAAAATAGAGAGGCAATTAAATTAGATGCCAGGCAGTATTTTGTCCACCTCAGTCATTGCCCTTTGTAAAAGACTACTGGAACATGTGGTGGGTATGGTTTAACTGCAGCCTTTGAAAAGAGCACATGACAAGTTCCTGAGTGAAGAGCGCATTTCGAATTAGAGAAGATTGTTACTAGTTAACTGTGATTAGTCTCCTGGAAACTGGTTTGATTGCTTAAATGAACTGGAAAGGAACTTCTAAGGGCTAGAATTTGCAAACAATCCGCCAGCGCCCGATTGTCACCCAAAAGACTGCCAAGATTCCCAACATTATCGCTGGCGAAAAATTCCCCCCAAAAAAGAAATAAAAATCTGCCCAGTGAAAAAAATGGGTGTTGCACCCCGATTCTTGGCGAAAAAATGGAATCTTGAGCTAACTGGGCAGTTCTTAAAGAAAATGGGCAATAATTAATACATTTACAAAAAATTTACATCGAGGCTGCGGTTTGGGCCTAGGAGAAGAAAAACACAATAAATATTTTTTTCAAAACAAAATTTAAAAAATCATTGACATTCTCAGGACCCTTTTAATTTTAAAATAATTAGTAAAAAACAATTACTTACCTTTTTCTTGCAGGGCTACTTACCTACCGCCCAGCTCCACTGATTCTTGTGGGCATTTTTTCTTATACTTCCCTACGGGTCACCACTGAGCCAAAAATCACACTATGGCCATCTGCGGACGGTGCACGCCAGCGGTCCGCTCCCCAGCAGTACTTCAAAACCACCAGCAGAACTCAGCTGGGGAATTGCTTGCCGACCTGGTTCTCGCCCAAAACGGCCAATACCGCCGACAAACCGGGCGGCGAAGCACTGGAAATTCTAGCCCCAAGAGTTTTACCTGAATTGGTTGTAGCTTTCTTTGCTTTTTTCTCGAGGTTGTGTGGGTAGGGGATGGTTCAGTTGTGTATAATGTGTTTGGATGGGACAGCTTGATGGTCTGTTCTTGCCCTTCTTTTTGTAGTTTTGTATTAAAAAAGCGGATTTCTAATTAATCAACAGTGCTATGGTACCTCTACCATTATTGAGTTATACAAAATTTTGATGACCGCACCGCTTAACTGAGACAGAAACATAGAAGATTGGTAAAAAAAATCCATAGATCCATCCTTTTAGCCTTTCTTCTGTTCTAGCAGTTTTATCTGATAATGTATTACACTCTTTAAAAAGGTATTTTTTAATTTTGTCTTGAAGATGCATTCAATTTGTGGCTAGTTGCTCACAAACCTCGAAGCATTTCAAATTCTGAATGTTAATGTCTTTGCTGGTGGCTTCCTCTCAAACCGAAGACAAGAATAAGACATAGTATAATTTTAAAAAGCCAATCAAATTTTGAGCCTGAAGTAAAGATCCAGAGTGGAGAATAATCATAAATTGCATTTGGGAGAATGTAATTTGAATAAGGAATATATAACATGTAAAAAGAAAGTTATCCTTCTTCTTCATTACTTATCTACACTACATCATGGATGGATTTTCTCAATATCTTACCTCCTGAGCAGGATGGAATATATCTGGTCACCAAGATATCCAATGTTGAATTCAGAAGGAATTTATTTACCCAAAGAGTGGCGAGAACATGGAACTCGCTTCCGCAGAGAGTAGAGGCGAATAGTATACATGCATTTAAGGGGAAGCTGGATAAGCACATTAGGGAGAGGAGAATAGAAGGTTATGCTGATTGAGCTCATTGAGGAAGGATGGACAGGGGTTCGAGTGGAGCATAAATGCTGTGTGGACTGGTTAGATCGAATGGCGGGTTTCTGTGCTGTATATTCTATGTAATTCTATGTATCTAATTCTCCAGACTCCCTTCATAAATCATAACACTAAAGAGTGATTCACTGAACTCCAAGCTTAAAGAGCTGTCACCATAATTAACTTTTTAAAATTAGGTAAATATAATGCTGCAATTACCAAATGTAACTATGCATATCTCTTCTCGGAATTCAATTCACCTGCCATATACATCGACTTGTAAAAGCTACTAGGAATATTGGGGATAGAAATTCCATAATTAGAGCTGTGACCATTTTTTGGCGCTAATCGAGGTTTTTGATTTTTTTTTAAGCGCCGGAATACTGCTATTGCTGGAGACCGCAAAATTCGGCAAATGGTGACCAACAGTAGTGGTAAAATCCGGCCTTGCACGACTGCATGTGCGCGCCGGAGCCAAATTCAGCGATCTGAAAAAGAAAACGGACCTTCTGTGCATGCACAATTTTTTTTTTAAGAAATCGCCGTTCCCCCCCGCCCCCCCCCCCCCGCAATTCTGGTCAGGTGTCGGTGTGCCCGCGCAGTAACCCAGGTCTCAATCTGCCATTTTTCACAGACAAAAGAAGATGCAACAGGGTGATCATAGCAAGCAGAGGGTCAGGAAACTTAGTTCTGATGCCAACAAGGCACAGATAACAGCAATTAAGAGTAGATGGGGGGAGTTTAATAGTACGGGGTCGAAGTATAGTGTTACTAGTATTAGGCAGTCCCTCGTATCGAGGATGACCTGCTTCCACACCAAAAAAGGATGAGTTCACAGGTGTTTCAATGAGGGACCTGACATTCAAGGTCCCGAACTACATACTGAAAGGTGGAAGATGCCTGTGCGTGGATTTTTTTTACCTTGGGGTGGCCATTGCACACCAGCCACCACACGGGCTTGACAGAGCTAGGTCTTGATCCAGTGGCAAGGGTTAACCAAGACGCCTGGAGACCAAGCTCTGCTGCACAGACCTAGTGCGCACACATGCTTCTACTATCCATATATCGCAGCATGGGCTAGCCCATGCTGCCCCTGGGCCCTCGCATCTTCTGCGTCCTTTGTAATAACAAAGGAGGGATTGAAGGAAACCCTGCCCCCCCCCCCCATCTGTTGTAAGGAGATTTGGGACCAGTGTTGCTGAGGAAGTCTCCTCAGTAGATGATATACCCAGGGACCACCATCAATGCAGGAAAAGGTGGAATGACCATTGCAAGGTCATGAGAGTAAGTAATATTTTTATTCATGCACTCCTTGATTACTTAAATTGTAAATCTGACACATGTTGCTGTCGGTAGGCTTAGTGTTGCACCTTATTTGCCAAGAATGGTCATTATCTGAAACAATCTGAATAAGCAGGATGTAATTTTACCATTAAATATACCCTTTGTTATTGCACTGGGGTCTAAACTATGATAAATCAGGGCATGCATGTAACTTATAAGCAGTTTGTTTGCCAGCTCCAAACTGTGTTTGAAGACACAAGAACATAAGAAATAGGAGCAGAAGACGACCATACAGCCCCTCGAGCCTGCTCTGCTGTTCAATAAGATCATGACTGATCTTCGACCTCAACTCCACTTTCCTGCCCTATCCCCATATCCCTCAATTCACTTAGTGTCCAAGAATCTATCGATCCCAGTTTTGAATATACTCAATGACAGGGAACATCTCTGGGGTAGAGAATTCGAAAGATTCACAACCCTCTGAGTGAAGAAATTCCTCATCTCAGTCCTAAAATGGCTGAGCCCTAGTTCTAGACCTTCAAGGCAGGGGAAGCAGCCTCTCAGCATCTACGGTCAAGCCCGCGAAGAACTTTATATGTTTCAATGAGATCACCTCTCATTCTTCTAAACTCCAGAGAACATAGGCCCATTCTACTCGATCTCTCCTCATAGGACAACCTTTTCATCCCAGAAATCAGTCTTGTGAACCTGTGTTGCACCCGCTCTAAGGCAAGTATATCCTTCCTTAGGTTAGGAGGCCAAAAGCATACACAGTACTCCAGATATGGTCTTACCAAAGCCCTATATTATTACAGCCTCTTATACGCAATCCCCCTACAATAAAGGCCAACATATTTGCCTTCCTAATTGTTTGTTGTATCTGCATGTTAACTTTCTGATTTGTATACAGTGACACCCAATCCCACTGCATACCAACATTTACTAGTCTCACCCTTTAAAAAGTATTCTGCTTTCCTATTCTTCCTACCAAGTGGATAATTTCAAATTTCCCCACTTTATACTGCATCTGCCACCTTCTTGCCCACTCACTTAGCCCATCTATATCCCTTTGCGTCCTCCTCACAGCTTACTTTCCTGCCTAGCTTTGTATCGTCAGTAAACCTGAATACATTACACTCAGTCCCTTCATCCAAGTCATTGATATATGTTGTAAATAGCTGAGGCCCAAGTACTGATCCTTGCGGCATCCCACTAATTGCAACCTGCCAACCAGAAAATGACTCATTTATTCTGTTTTCTTTTCATTAACTAATCTCAATGCAAGCTAACATATTACACCCAATCCCATGAGCCCCTAATCTTGGGTAACAACCTCTTGTGTGGCACTTTATCGAAAGTCTTTTGAAAATCCAAATATACTGCATCCACTGCTTTCCTCTTATCTACCCTGCTAGCTACATCCTCAAAAAAACACTAATAGATTTGTCAAACATGATTTCCCTTTCATAAAACCATGTTGCAATTTTAAAAGTGCTCTGTTACTACATGCCTAATAGCTTCTAGCATTTTCTCTGCTATCAATGTCAGGCTAACTGGCCTATAGTTCCCTATTTTTTTTTCTCTATCTCCTTTCTTGAATAGCGGGGTTACATTTACTACCTTCCAACCCACGGGGACCATTCTAGAATCTATGGAATTCTGGAAGATCAAAACCAATGCATCCACTATCTATGCAGCCACCTCTTTTAAAACCCCAAGATGTAGGCCATCAGGTCCAGGGGATTTTAGTCCCATTAATCTCTTCAGTACTGTTTCTTTACTCTCAAACTCAACATGAAATTCTATCAAATTATGATCACTCTTCCCCAGAGGATCATTCAGTATAAGATTACTAATTAACCCTCTCTCATTATACAATACTAGATATAAAATAGCCTGTTCCCTAGTTGGTTCCTCAACATAGTCATAGAAAACTGTCTCAAATGCATTCCATGAACTCGTCCTCCACACTATTTTCACTAATTTGGCTTGCCCAGTCTATATGAAGACCAAAGTTCCCCACAATTATTGCATTACCCTTGATGAATGCTCCTCTAATTTGCTGATTTATAAGCTGTTCAACACTAACTATTGTTAGCAGGGGGGGGGGGGGGGCAATACACTACTCCACCAGTGTTTTCTGTTGGTTGCTAATTTTTTTTTAAAAAGCTCCACCCATATTGAGTCTACATCCTGATTTTCTGGGCCACGATCCTATCTCACTACTGTCTATCTCATCCATTATCAGGGCTTTGCCCTCCTTCCACTTTGCCCATCTTTCAAAAAGTCAAGTACCCTGGAATATTTAGTTCCCAAACTTGGGACGGCAGTACTGTCCACCCTGGCTTTCCTAACAGTCCTGGTGTACTAGAGACAAGGCACAAGGGTGTGTTCCCTATGGAGAGTGTAGTAAAGGTCACATGAAAGAATGACACAAAGCTGTCATGAAAATCCAGATGTACAGCTATGGCTTCAGGTAATTAGCCTAACATTATGCAAGAAGCAAAAGAATGATCTACCTCTGGGCTACTCAAATGTGAGAAAGTGACAACCACTCTTTTTCTCCCCCAATGAAATCTATGAAAATCCACCCCCCCCCCATGAAAATCATCATCTGCCACTCTCAGTCCTTCACTGCTACTTCAGCATCCTACTTGATGTTCCTGCACAAGAGACCCAATCCTGCTGAATGGCATGGCTGAATGCCCAATCTCAATGAATTTGAGTGGTCAGGAATTCTTACCCAGTGTGTAGAGCAGAGTTGTATCCCCAAGCAAAGCAGAAGCAGGAGGTAGAAGTTGAGATTGGCAGTAAGGAGTGAACTGGGGGAGTAAGTGTGCCTCTATAAACTAGGAAGGGGAAGCAGTCGAAAACACTGTCTCTTTAAGCTAGGAAGTGGGAGGGAGCGAAGAATGCCTTGGTGAAGGGAGGAGAAACTGTATAAACAAATTTTGAAATTAGGGGGGACTATAACTGGGTAATCTGAGTCACATGTATGGACCATACAGATTCACAAGCAGTCTGATATAACCATGCCTTGGAAAATTAAAATTGTTTTAAAATGATCAGATTTAGCAGTAGAGTCCTAATTCACATCCACAATTTTTCTCTCTCAAAGGAAAAAAACTGCTTGCAGTGTTTCTGTGGCATGATCACAAACAAGGAAGGTGGGAGGGCAGCATGAGGGGAAACGCACAGCCAAAAATGGATGTAAAAGAGAATTCTTTCCACTGTGAAGAGATCTTACTTTTCAGGGAAGTTGGTGCTTGTAAAATGTCACTGTTAAAATGGGGTGAGAGTTGGTGATAAATTCTATTAAAATCCAGTAAGATGTTGCATCACAAAATAAGCTCTGACTGAGGAATACATTAATTTAAAAATTGGAAGAATAAAAATCTCAAATTAAATTAATCAAATGACTGAAAACAAGGATGAATGCAGTTTTCTGGTTGAAATTGTGCTACTAATAATAACCAGTTTAATGTGCAATTTCAACTCATTTATTTGTGAACTACAGACACCAGGGTCTCTAACATTTCCAGTTAATGGATGTCAGTCAAACTAAAGGAGTATTTCTGATGTACCTTTATGTTATGCTGCAGATTTCAACAAACTTGAACATGGTAATAAAGATAGTTACCAGCTAAAGAGCATTACCCATATTTGCTATATTTTTGCTTTCCATAGAAAAATTATACTTTAAATTTGATCAAAAAATGTCAATAACACGAAGAAATTGGAAGAGCAGATTTCACCTTCAGTATCCCTTCTTAAAATACTTAAAGAATTGGGATCAACTTTAAAAGGAAAGCTGACACAAAAAAAATTGTATGGGACCAAGGAATTAAAAGACTAAATTGGCATTGAAACAGACTAAACACATCAATAGTAACACTAAGAAGTGGATGTGCTTTGTAATAACCCCTTTGAATGACAGTGATCAACAAAATCCTTCAACTTTCCCCATACCTAATCACTTATGTTCAGGGTTCTACAATGAGCGTAAGGAGCTCATGGACTTCTTCATTACTAAGATCGAGACCATCCATGCAACTGGCTCTGCTGCTTTTCTATTCCCACTGTCTAACAAGACAAACCCTACGCAGGTTCCTCCTCGTCCTACCGCTGAACCCACATCTCCCACCAATCTTCCCATATGCCTTCTGGGAGCTTATCTCACCATGACACCGACCTCTACCTTTCCCACAACTCACTGTTGAACCTGTCTAATTATCTTTCTGCCCATCCATAAGAAAGAAAGACAGACTAGCATTTATATAGTGCCTTTCACGACCACTGGATGTCTCAAAGTGGTTTACAGCCAATGAAGTACTTTTGGAGTGTAATCACCGTTGTAATGCACCATAGTACCAAATCGGCCCTAACCCGTATCACAACAGCCTGAACCAGTATCACAAATGGTAAGTTCTGTGAATGTGACAATGATTATGGTGCATTTTCACTCCTTGTCCTCAACTTTGCAGAGTTTGACTCTGGTGACCAGATGATATTTGTTCCAAATTCATAAACTTGAGTAACTGTATAACCTTTTTGTAACAGTTCTGCTTTTTGTGTTAATTGTTTTTCTAAAAGAGACATCAGAAAAATAATGACTGCAGAGGCACAAGTTGTTAGTATTTCAGACAGATTTCCCATTTTTATGCCAGGAACAAAAACTGGCAGAGTCATAGTCCCAATATGCATCAGTTAAAAAATCCACGCAGAATTCAAGCAGCGGTTTCAAACAGTATTTCTCTTGTCTGTACAACTCTCCCAGACAATGTCGTCACCCAAAACTCTGTTTATTGCATGCAAAAGTTTAAATGCAGATTTAACTATCACTTCCTGAAGCATGCAGCAGGCTGTGGGAAATCTAAGATTTGCCAGTTAGTATTCTCAATTTTTCTAACTCTTCTGGAACAACCCAACAACTACTAGATTCAATTTTCAAATCATCTACCCTTACTACTGTTAATTCTGGCTCCGAGTTAATTTCCAGCCTGAGGAAAAGAGTGTTCGAAGATCAGGCCCTCCAATCTGGCACCAAGCTCGTGGTCTACAGAGCTGTAGTGATACCCGCCCTCCTGTATGGCTCCGAGACGTAGACCATATACAGTAGACACCTCAAATCACTGGAGAAATACCACCAACGATGTCTCCGCAAGATCCTGCAAATCCCCTGGGAGGACAGACGCATCAAGTTAGCGCCCTCGATCAGGCCAACATCCCCAGCATCGAAGCACTGACCTCACTCGACCAGCTCCATAGGGCGGGCCACATTGTTCGCATGCCTGACACAAGACTCCCAAAGCAAGCATCTACTTGGAACTCCTACACGGCAAGCGAGCCCAAGGTGAGCAGAGGAAATATTTCAAGGACACCCTCAAAGCCTCCTTGATAAAATTCAACATCCCCACTGACACCTGGGAGTCCCTGGCCAAAGACCGCCCTAAGTGGAGGAAGTGCATTCGGGAGGGCGCTGAGTACCTCGAGTCTCGTTGCCGAGAGCATACAGAAAACAAGCGCAAGCAGCGGAAGGAGTGTGCGGCAAACCAGTCCCACCCACCCTTTCCTTCAACGACTGTCTGTCCCACCTGTGACGGAGACTGTAATTCCCATATTGGACTGTTCAGTCACCTAAGAGCTCACGTTTAGAGTGGAAGCAAGCCTTCCTCGATTTCGAGGGACTGGCTATGATGATGGATGATAATTCTGACTGCACTCTATTGTGATAATTTTAATCTGTATAGCAAGCTCTCTCTCAAACACCAACTTTTGTTACATAAGAACATAAGAAATAGGAGCAGGTGTAGGCCATACGGCCCCTCGAGCCTGTTAGGAAACAATCGGTTTCATTGATGGTGGAGCAATGGCAGGGTATCATAAGCATTACACAGCATTGTTAATTGCTTCTTCCTTAACCTATTGCTTCTGAAAATATCAAAATGCACATTTTTGTTTCTTAGGAATTAATAACTATTAACTCTATGGGCCCAAGTTTCCACACGATAAAAAACGGGCGCCCTTCCGAGCTGGGCGCCCGTTTTTCGCGCCTAAAATGGCGCCGGAAAAAAAACGAGCGATTCTGGAGCGCTTTGCAGCTCCTTGTCTGCTTGGCACGGCACCCAGGGGGGCGGAGCCTACACTCGCGCCGATTTTGTAAGTGTGAGGGGGCGGGTACTATTTAAATTAGTTTTTTTCCTGCTGGCAACGCTGCACGTGCGCGTTGGAGCGTTCGCGCATGCTCAGTGTGAAGGAAACATTGGCACGCGGCCATTTTTGTAGCTCTTTGTAGCTGTTTAGTTTTTGAACATTTTTTAATAAAAGTACATTGCCATCAGCACTGAGGCTTCTTGTAGCAGTGAGAAGGGTGCAGGAAGCCTCAGAAAGTTGAGGCAGCCGATTCCCGACTACCTCCCCCTTTTGCCGTTGGGAAATGGCTCCTCAATTTCTGAGGCTTCCTGCAGCCTTCTCTCTTTCCCGCCAGCCGTCTGGAACGGCTCCCTCACCCGCCCCCCTTCCCTCTTCACCCCGCGTTCGGTCGGCTCCCTTCCCCCCCCGCCCCCGCGTTCGGTCGGCTCCCTCCCTCCCGCCCGCGTTCGGTCGGCTCCCTTCCCTCCCTCCCGCCCGCGTTCAGTCGGCTCCCTCCCTCCCGCCCGCGTTCGGTCGGCTCCCTCCCTCCCGCCCGCGTTCGGTCGGCTCCCTTCCCTCCCTCCCGCCCGCGTTCGGTCGGCTCCCTTCCCTCCCTCCCCGCCCGGTCGGCTCCGTTCCCTCCCTCCCCGCACCCCCCCTTCGCATTCGGACGGCTCCTTTCCCTCCCTCCCGCCCGCATTCGGTCGGCTCCCTTCCCTCCCTCCCGCCCGTGTTCGGTGGATTCCCTTACCTCCCCCCCAGCCCGCGTTCGGTCGGCTCCCTTCCCTCCCCACCCCCGCGTTCAGTCGGCTCCCTCCCGCCCGCGTTCGGTCGGCTCCCTTCCCTCCCTCCCGCCCGCGTTCGGTCGGCTCCCTTCCCTCCCTCCCGCCCGCGTTCGGTCGGCTCCCTTCCCTCCCTCCCGCCCGCGTTCGGTCGGCTCCCTTCCCCCCCCTCTCGCCCGCGTTCGGTCGGCTCCCTTCCCTCCCTCCCGCCCGCGTTCGGTCGGCTCCCTTCCCCCCCCTCTCGCCCGCGTTCGGTCGGCTCCCTTCCCTCCCGCCCGCGTTCGGTCGGCTCCCTTCCCTCCCTCCCGCGTTCGGACGGCTCCCTTCCCTCCCTCCCACCCGGTCGGCTCCCTTCCCTCCCTCCCACCCAGTCGGCTCCCTTCCCTCCCTCCCACCCAGTCGGCTCCCTTCCCTCCCTCCCCGCCCCCCCTCCCCCCGCGTTCGGTCGGCTCCTTTCCCTCCCTCCCGCCCGCATTCGGTCGGCTCCCTTCCCTCCCTCCCGCCCGCATTCGGTCGGCTCCCTTCCCTCCCTCCCGCCCGTTCGGTCGGCACCCTTCCCTCCCTCTCTCTTCCCACCCCACCCCCGCGTTCGATCGGCTCCCTCCCTCCCCCGCGTTCGGTAACGGCTGCCTCGTTTTGTGACGCTGAAGCACTTTCACACAGGTAGGAAGATGGTTTATTTTCTTTGCTTATAAATGTTTATTCAGGTTGAATTTATTTGTATAATATTTGTATAAGTATAAATAAGAATTTATTGTAGAATTTAATGACTTCCCTTCCCCCCCCCCCCCCCCTCCTCCCCCCCACCTCGTTCTGGACGCCTAATTTGTAACCTGCGCCTGATTTTATAAAGTGTAGAACAGGTTTTTTCAGTTCTACAAAAATCTTCACTTGCTCCATTCTACTTTAGTTTGGAGTACATTTTCACTGTGGAAACTTTGAAATCTGGTGTCAGTGGCCGGACACGCCCCCTTTTGAAGAAAAAATTCTGTTCCAAAGTAGAACTGTTCTACCTGACTAGAACTGCAGAAAAAAAAATGTGGAGAATTGCGATTTCTAAGATAGTCCGTTCTCCACCAGTTGCTCCTAAAAATCAGGCGCAAATCATGTGGAAACTTGGGCCCTATATGTGGCTAGTAGAAATAGAACAAAAACATCAAAATAAAAGTGATTAGTGTCAATACTGGCCAAGTTACTCTAAATATTAAGCCCCTCCCCAAGATAGAATCTACATTGGAATGGTCGAATATATTTTCTGACAAGATCTTATCAAATTTTGAAATCCCCCTTATATTTAGAGACTGTTATTCAAAACAGACAAAGACCCATCAGGATATGGAAGTGTGATATGCTGCTCAAATTCCTGGAACTTCCCACAGAACTAAGTGTTCTTGCACTAGGCCACTAGAAAATGAGGCTGAGTATCGGAATGGGCTGGTAATATCCTTTCTCAATTGTTATCCAAAAATACCTGTTGAAGAATGTACCTTAGACAGAATTACAATGTGCAGGAGAATCTAGACCACACAGCATGAGAAGGAAAATCATGATTCTAGTTAATGTGTTAGGAATTTGACAAAAACACAGTTGCTATAATCAAGTGAGCTACAAAACAGCAAATATTATCCCAATATTCAAAAAAGGAGCAAATTAGTTAGCCCAGGTTATGACAGAATAGATTATACAAGGTTTGTAGAGGAACAGATTTGATAGGTTGAATGCACTCTCTCATTTCATAGTCAATCTCATTTAGTTACACCTATAATGAGATCTGGGAAATAAAACTCTTCCTTAAATGATGCTAAATGGAAGGCACTGAAGTATAATGAGGGGTGACTTATTTGTTCATAAAAGCCTGTTGGAAAATTGATTTGTGAAAAATAATACAAAAACTTTCTGTCTATGTGTTGAATATTTTTGTTTAAATAGTAAGCCTGATGTCATCACAGAATTGGATAGAGGAAATTACTGAACATATTTGTATGAAGGATCAAAACTCAATATTGAAATGATTAGATCACTGATGTACACTGGGTTAATGACCATTTTCAGCTATATTAATTCGGCTTCCTCAACAGATGAAACCTCAAATACTGTTGCCAAAAGTATTGTCTTAGTAACAGCTTTTACCCTAATGAGATCATTGTGTTTCACGTTGGAACAAAAATATTCCATACAAACTGCACAAACGAAAGATAAATGAAATAAAGTCAAAGATAATTATTTGCAATCAGTAAAAATGGGGTACTGGCAGTGGGCTAGCTTTTCCCCAACCCCTTTTTCGGCGCACTCAGTCAAGATGCACCGACTTTGTGCACTCAAAACGGCGCCCAAAAACTTACTGAGTATCCTGGCCCCTCTGCCGAGTGTCTCGGGTCCTGGCGTGCCGTGTATAGTGCAGTGGGGGGGGGGGGGGTGGAGCTACAGCCCTGCGCAGAAAACACTGCCGGCAGCTGTCCGCATGCGCAGTGGAGTCTGCGCGCATGTTCCTCGCCCTCCTAGCGTGTCCTGCAGGCTGTGAGCAGGATCCGATGCTCGCAGCCCCTATCCCTGGCCGAAGGGACACCCCGATGTTCGCCACCACCACCCACCCCACCCCGCCCCCCAAGCAACTTGTTTCTGGCGATTTGAGCCCCTGAAAGGAGTTGATCTCAAGTTTCTGAGGAACAAGCGGTTTGCCAAGAAGTACAAGAAGAAAGGAACAGGGAAGATTGAAGGCAAAAAATAAAAAGGACCAACCGTCTTGATGAGCCAACATTTTGTATTCCAAATTATTTATTTTAAATAAAATCCAAGTGGTTGGAACTTTAAAAAAAATTGTTTCTGGCATAAAGGTAGGACTTTTTAAATATTTGTTATTGATTGATTGCTTATTATTTTTTGTGACTTGATGCAGGTCCTCAGCTTCCTTCTATTTTTTATTTGTTAACTAATTGCTTATTACTTTTTGGGCTTTGTTTAGTGCTTTGTAAGTCTTGGTGCAGGTCCTCTCAGCTTCCTTGTATTTTTTATTTGTTATTGAATGCTTATTTTTGTGCTTTGTTTAGTGCTTTGTAAGTCTTGTTGCTTTAAATGTACTAACCTGCGCCGAATTCTTAACTGCCCGCAATGTTTTTCAGAGCTGGTCACATACGCTGACCTAAGTCGATTTGGACTAAGTTTTAGCTGGCCAAAGTGGCATAAATGGCCAAAACTGGCGTAAGTAGCTGAGAATGCCCCCTTTTGGAAAAAAACACTCAACTAAAAAAATCGTACTTAACTGAGTTACTCTGGAGCAAGTTTATTGGGGAAAATGGCGTTTTTTAAACTTACGCCAGAAAAACCAACTTAGTCCAAAAAAATTGGAGCAAGTCATGGCCAAAATTGAGCCCAGTAAGACAAATTTTTGGAAAAACAATTTTACAAAAAGCAGAGTTGTTAGAGTTACTCAATTTTATGAATTTGGAACAAATATCTGGGGGAAAAAAAGTGCATTTAAAAGAGACAATTGTGACAATTCCCATTTGGTTCATGAAATTTTCACATTATCATGCTGAATACAAGAGGGCATAAACATAGAATGATACTATACAGAAAGAGGCCATTCGGCCTATCGTGCCTGTGCCGGCTCTTTGAAAGCGCTATCAATAAGCACCACTCCCCTGCCCTTATCCCAGAGCCCTGCAAATACTATAAAATTGGTATCAAATGCTATTGGTAAAATTCTTGGGCTGGATTTTCTGTTTGGTTGCGCTGATATTTTTGGCACAATTCGCTCGAAGTTGGCGAATCCAGCGTAAAAGATCGGGGAATTTTTAAGCGCAAATTACATTCAGTGCAAATCGAGTTTCCTCGATTTTAGCGCTAGTTTAAAAAACAATGCGCTAGAAGGCCCTGCCTACAGAACTAGCCACGCCGCCAATCAAATTATTCACCATTGCGAGTTTCCACGTCTGCAGGCGTTTGAGGGTCTAAAAATTAAGCTTTATTTGGTGCAAAGACATCAATAGGGATGCTTTATAGGGTTTTTAATATATATACACACACACACTCGTGCAGCGTCCCGAATCTGGAATTCCGAAAACTGGACTTGTCCAAAAAACAGACATTTTGCACATTGCAAATGGAGTCGTCCGGAATTATTGTCCGAAAACTGGACATTTTTGAGGCAGCCAAGATGGCGACATCGGGCAGTGAGGGACGAAGAAACCGGTAAAAGGCACAGCGTTAGGAATGGGCGAGCGGTGGAGTGGCGTGAAGCCGAGGATCGGCAGGCGGCGCCGTGAATCAGCAAGGAGCGGAGGATTGGCGAGGTCAAAAATCCGTCACGGATTTGGCCCCGAGGATGCCGGATTTCAGACCACTGATTTTCTTGTCCGAAATCCGGCAAAACCCAAAATCTGGCACGGACGCAGTCCAGAGGATTCCAGATGTTGTACCTGTACATAATTTTTAAATTTACTGCAAACTGACTACTGTACACCAATATAACTAGCAAATGGCTCTGTTGTTTAAAAACTCAGTTTCAATTATCTAAAATTGGGTTACTCACAGGTGGCAGACTAGAAACTGATTTTAAAAAAAGCATTTCAATGATAAACCCATTGTCAGCTGCATTAATCAAACTGCACCAATTTACTACTCTTAACTATATCAAGGAATTTTTTTTTAAAAAAAAGCAAACTTTAAAAAAAAAATGAGGTTCTGAAATACTGCCTGATTACACTCATTTTGACACTCATGACAGATTTTAAAGTTGACAATATGCAAATGATTTTGAGCAGAAACTCAAGAAAAAAAACTTCTCAAAACTAGCGCAATTTTGGGTGCAATTTGCAACCAGATCACTGATTGTGCCCAAAGCAGAAACTCTACCTCTCTGTCTGTTTTCGCAACATGTACGTGCTTCACACATGTAATGCTTCTGTCTTGTATAAAAATGCACTACTGTAGACTTTCTATTACCAGCCGCCTGTTGTACCAGCAAACAGTTGTCCTATGGTAGCAGAAAATAGGCAGCAGTTGAATCCTGCTGAAACTCTGTATACTTTGCGGTGCTGTGTAGTTTGAGGGGTTGAGACCGGTGATGTAGAAAGCGATTTCCCCAAACAGACTTAATTTACATATTGTTGGGGGTGCGGTGAGATCTTGGTCTTCATTGCCACACATTCAGTTATACAGAATATTAATTTCTAAAAGGTCAGTTTGCAAAATGGGCATCCAATATTTCTAGGGAATCAGTTGTGGCAGCAGCTGATTTAACAGGCAAGTACATTAAATCTGCAATATTTCAACCATTTTCACTCATTTGTTTTTATTAATACCGGTTCGTTGAGCCAACAGTTCCAATCCCCCTACTCTCAAGCATCATAGTGAGCACCAGTGAGGACATATAGAGGGATTTTAGGCATGTCAGGCTGCATAAGGTGCCCTGGGGCTACCCCTGGAACCTTCATACTTGCATCTGCAGACCAGACCAAGTTTTGGCAGATAATTAATCTATGTGGAGAAAAATGGGATCAATGACCTGATGGCCCACCAAGAAATGTGAATACCTGATTAACAATAATGTTAGATGCTTCCTCAGACGTACCCAATGCTTTCAGTGCCATTGGATGAAAGAAAGTATATGCAGGGTAATCACCAACCAGCATACGATTTTTGTTGGTGCAAATATAATGGTTTATTTTAAAAACAAACTCAAAATATGCTATTTTAGCAATAAATTTGTGTTCTAGTTAACAGCAAGGAGCATTCATTTTACTCTTTATGGCTATATTGATCAATTACAAGTGTGTATATCAGATATTGAAGTCCATTATTGACTAATTATCAAGACAGCCGACGCATGTCTGGCATAATAAGTACATCATTTGGTTAGATTATTCAAAACTTGATCTGCAGAAAATTTGTGATGCTCTGGATCAATTTTGTTTGTAGCCTAAGCGGATGTATTGATTGAAAATTGTAACTGAACAAGCTGGGTTTAATTTAGTATAGTAACACTCAATAATATGTTGAATGAATATTTAACCAAAGATTGAATAATTTGTTCTTCGATGTTAAATTACTTGACGATGTAATAGTTCTAATTTTATGAATATAATATATTGCAAACGTATTGAAACATGTAAGATTATAAGGAGGCTTGACAAGGTGGATGCAGAGAGGATGTTTCCACGATGGAGCAGACTAGAACTAGGGGGCATAATCTTAGAATAAGGGGCCGCCCATTTAAAACTGAGATGTGGAGGAATTTCTTCTCTGAGGGTTGCAAATCTATGGAATTCACTGCCTCAGAGAGCTATGGAAGCTGGGACATTGAATAAATTTAAGACAGAGAGAGAGAGTTTCTTAACCGATAAGGGAATAAGGGGTTATGGGGAGCGGACAGGGAAGTGGACCAGAGTCCATGATCGTATCAGCCATGATCGTATTAAATGGCGGAGCAGCCTCGAGGAGCCGTATGGCCTACTCCTGCTCCTATTTCTTATGTTCTTATGTTCAAACCCCGTCCCCCCCTTACTCATTTTATCAACGTAGTCCCTGAAATAGTACAATATTGGCCAAGAAGCAGGTATTACACAAGACAGTTTGAGTAAAGCATTAGCAGGTAAAATGGGGAAATCAATTGCTTTCAAAGTCTTCCAAAGATGGTGCCTGAATTCTATACATTATTTAAAAAATGCCTGCAATTAAAGTTTGAAGTGACTTATATCAGACTTCTATGATGGAGCCAGTAATCCCAAAGGTGACAAAATATCAAATGACCAAGGGACATCAAATATTGTGATCAAAAAATCCTATGTTTGTTTATCCAGGTTTGGCCCAGTGGCTGTCCCTTTAAATCTAGTTACAATACACAAGAGGGCATGCTGGAAGTAAGGTACTTTCACCCGCCATAATGTTGCAACACTGACCCCATCATAAATCACATGGTCAGATACTGAAATGAGTGCAGGCTGTGTAAATCCTCTTGCAAAGTCTTAGATATGCTGGGGGGCATTGTGGATAGGTATGTAAATGTAAGATGGCGGAAAAAATGTTAAGGGGCAGGAGTTAGAGTTAGGCTCCCAAGTATGCTCTGGCTGGTTGCCAGTACAGTCGGTGGGAATAACTGGGGGAGAGGCAGAGTTGTGATGCAGCATGTAGTACGCATTTTGTAGCAGGAAGAAGCTATGGCAGTGAATCCTCCTGGTTTGATTTCCAGGATGACTTTGCAGTACAGAAAGAAGTTCAATAGCTCTAGTTCCTATTCATATGCTTGAAAGGAATGTACCAATGTTTATATGTAAAATTAAGAGAGGTTACATTTTTCCATAGGTAATTTTGCTCATAAAAGACTACATTATATTAAAGATTCCTGATTTCCATAGCAAAGACTTTCAAAGCCAAATGAAAAGCACAATAGTAAATGGGTTATAAAATGATATTTAAAAAAAATGTTTCTCTATTAGATAACTTCCATGATTTCCATAGCAATGATTTTTGAAACCATAGAAAAAGCACAATAGTAAATGGGTTATAAAAGGAGATTTTTGAAAAATGTTTATCTATTAAATAACTTTGTAGAGATTCTTTACTTGTTTATAAAAGAGTGGCTTGTTCAGCCTCTTCAGAGGACATTAAAAGTCAATCACACATTGTGTGGTACTGGAGTAATGTACTGACCAGACTGGTAGAGATGACAAGGATAAGTGAACCAGTTGCTTTTCATGCCAATTCAACAGGCTTTATGGTCATTTTGTTTCTTGGGTCAGCTCACAAATGACCAGATTTATTGAATTCAATTTCACAATTTGCCATGGTAGGATTTGAATTTACAACCTTCGTCCGTCCAGTAGCAGAGACTATACACTATTGTACCTACTATATCATGGCAGCACATCATTATAAGGACTGCAGTGGTGCAAAAGACTGACCGCCGCCTTCACAGGGCAGTTGTTATGATTGGCCAATATATGCAAACTGGCCAGCATTGCCCATGTTCCATAAAAAAAAATTAGTAGAGTCCATAAGCAATGTACATTACGTCAAAGGTATAGTAGACCATTAGTGTATTTTCTTTTGGTTTTTATTTATACAATCATATACTTTATAATTTTGCTACATATTTTGTTTTATCTATAAAATTGGTACACACACTTAACTTTCAGTTATTGTAATAGTGAAATAAAACCAAAGCAAGTGAAATTTAGCCTCACCATTCTAAATATTGTTGGTGAACTGCTGCCAACAAGTCTTGTTTTCCTAACCAAGGACATTTTGTTTTAACTGGTGCCTTTGCTAAAATTTAAACACCAGAATCCCTGTTCTGGAAACATCTTGTTTGTCCACTTCCTTTTCAAACTCTTACTCTTGATATTTTTAGGAATTTCTGACAGCTACTTCCCTTACTGTTAGGAAATGTTATCTTACCTCTCTCACTGGCGTCATCCACCAGGATAATCTCCTCTAATAAATTCCGCGGCGACCTGATTATCACGCTGTGCACAGTGCGTAACAGAGTGCTCCACGCTTCATTGTGAAAAACTATCACCACACTTGTTTTTGGCAGGCCTTCAGGATATACTTTTGTTTTACATCTAAAGAAAACAAAAAAATACAGGGTAATGGGCATACAAAGTGATTTTTTTCTTAAACCCTTACTATATTAGCTTCTGACAAATAACTGAACTGCAGAAGTGTTCCGCAAGTGAAAATGTGCATTAATGTCCAGTTTCAGATGCACAAAATGTATTAGAATTTGTAGACAAAATAATTTGGAGAGAAGACTGGGAACAAAAAGAAAAATAAAGTCACGCAGACTAGAAAAATACACTAATATTCCTGTACAACAACATCTACACACCACTGCTGCAAACTATTGTCAAGTAAGACAATAGACATGATTTTTTTTTTTAAAGTACTGTAATTTAGGTCATAAAATAATAACTGACCACAACATTACAAGGTAACAGTACATATGGTCTTCGCTAGAAAAAAAGTGGTGTTATTTGCTAGGATATGAGTCATCATCATTTTTAGTAAACTAAAAGGCACTACAAGTTCTCTGTCACTTCGTGCAATAAAATAATACTTGACTCATTTACACACCCACCTTATCACATCATTGAAACACTTCAGAGCATCTAATAAAATTAATTACTTTTATGGAGTGCAGTGACTGTTATATAGGTAAACCTTATAGTACATAAAGCATTGAAGAAAACCTCTTAGTCCAAGCAAGTTCATTCCACAAATAGCATATAATCCATCATGCACTCTAACTAACACATGTAACCTCTAAGCAAAGTTTCTTCCTCGCTCCAAGTTAAATCAAGCCAAACTCCACAATTGTCTGTTTAATCTTACATTTTACATTATTCATTCTAGACCAGATGTCTTTCTTAACCACAACACTTTCACGAGCCCTGTCATTCAGGAAATATCATGTTCCAGTCTGTAACATCTCCTTGCTTATTCTTCCAACTAACTACAGGTGAAAGGTAGCATACAACAACTTGTAACTCAGAACACACTGCTTATTTTACTCATGGTTTTTGCTGTCTCCCCTTCATTAACACCAATTTGCATGCAGATAACAACACTACTTTGAATTTCCTCCAGTTATTCAAATAGTAAATGTAGCCTTTCTGTGGAAATAGGCAAAGCAAAAAAGCTGTCAAATAGAAAGTGCACACTTTTATTCACAACTCTTTTCTCAAAATAGACATTTTAAAAAGCCCTTTAGGTCTTTCTAAATAAACTCAAAACAATATCTTACTTTAGAATAATTTGAATCAGTTTAGGTGACTACTTCTGCGCAATACTTGTACATGTCAATATATTCAAAAACCCATTTTCCATGCTGTTTTGTAAATGTGCAAATAATTGGTCTGTAATTCTTCCAGCATTTCATTTATGAGGACCAGCAGAATTGTAATCAATTTTCTTAACTGATTAACTTATAATTGACTGTATTTAATAATTGATTCATTTCATAAAGATTGGAAATGCTGGGTCTGTTTTCTTTGGAACAGAGGAGGCTGAGGGGTGACCTAATTGAGATGTATAAAATTATGAGGGGCCTGGATAGAGTGGATAGGAAGGACTTGCTTCCCTTGGCAGAGAGGTCAACAACCAGGGGATACAGATTTAAAGTAATTGGGGGGAGGTTTAGAGGAGATATGATGGGAACTTTCTTCACCCATAGGGTAGTGGGGGTCTGGAACTCACTGCCTGAAAGGGTGGTAGAGGCAGAAACCTTCACCACATTTAAAAAATACTTGGATTTTGCGGTTAGCAGCAAAGGAACGACGCTTGCCATTCACTATGCTGACGGCTGCGCAGAGAGTGTTTTTGCTGGCTTTTGAGCAGAGGCTTGCTGTCATCAGGCGTCTGATTCAGCACGGCGTTCTCAACAGGGGAACTGTGAAGTGTGTGAGCAGGAGCTTGGCTCTTTAACAAATCAGAGTGAAGAATCCTCATCGAGTCACGCAGAGTTTAAACCAAGAAGTATAAACCAGGAAGCATAAATTAGGTGTAAATCATGTACAGAAAGCAAAATAAAGAAAGGGAACTGAAGATGGTAGAGACAGAGAGAGAGAAAGAGAAAGAGAAAAAGAGAAAGAGAAAGAGAAAAAGAAAGAGAAAAAGAGAGAGAGAGAGAAAGAGAGAAAAAATAATCTCCAACACAAATTAAATTCTCAAGGAATGAGACTCCACATTAATAAAATTAAATTTTCAATGCCAGAGAGGTTGTTTGGCAGTAATTATGACTTATCATGTTTAAAATTTACTTACACCTGAATGCACCAGCCCCAACATTTTCTGCTGTGTTTAGTGGGTAATTATTGGCTAAGTACTGCAAGTTCATGCCCTTATGTTGATTTCAATGCTGAGTCTATTGGCAAGGATTGTAGTGTTGCTTGTGGAGGAGCAGGGTAAAATGGACCGCAACTTCCAGATTTCCACATTTAATTGCACAATTGCGTAGTTCGGAAATTGCTGTCTGCTTTACTCCATAATAACGATGAGCACTATTAGCCTCACAAATATTTTCAATGTAAAATCCAGACCAATCTCTTTTGATGGTGCTGGTTGAGGGAGGAATGTTGGTCAAAACTTTGGGAGCACTCCCTCTCTTCTTCAAAGAGTACACGAGATCTTACGTCCACAAAAGCAGGCAACTGAGGGCTCTGTTTTACGCTCCATCCAAAAAGACAAGACCTCCAAATGCTCCAGTCTCTCAGTGCTGCATTGGAGGAAACTTCTGTCTTTCACTATATAGAATGAATTGAAGCATCAAGACAGTACAATGGTTTTCTGGTTTGAGATGCTTCATTGACCAGACTAAATCAAGGAGAGAAGGGTTTATTGTCTTTAAGCTTCTCTGCATGGAAAATAATTTTTTTTTATTTTTTTATACAGTTCAAGCATAACCCCCGTGCTCTTATATTCTATGCCTCGGCTAATAAAGGCAAGCATTCCGTATGCCTTCTTAACCACCTTATCTACCTGGCCTGCTACTTTCAGGGATCTGTGGACATGCACTCTCAGGTCGCTTTGTTCCTCTACACTTCTCAGTGTCCTACCATTTAATGTGTATTCCCTTTTCTTGTTAGCCCTCCCTGAATGCATTAACTCTCACTTTTCCAGATTAAATCCCATTTGCCACTGTTCTGCCCACCTGACCAGTTGATTGATATCCTCCTGCAGTCCGCAGCTTTCTTCTTCATTATCAACCACAGAGCCTATTTTTGTATCATCTGCAAACTTCTTAATCATACCCCGTATATTTAAGTTTAGATCATTGATGTATACCACAAAAAGCAAGGGACCTAGTACTGAGCCCTGCGGAACCTCACTGGAAACATCCTTCCAGTCACAAGAACACCCATCAACCATTGCCCTTTGCTTCCTGCCTCTGAGCCAAGTTTGGATCCAACTTGTCACTTTGCCCTGGCACCCACTGGCTTTTACTTTCGTGACCAGGATGCCACGTGGGACCTTATCCAAAGCTTTGCTAAAATCCATATATACTACATCATACTCACTGCCCTCATCGACCCTCCTGGTTACCTCCTCGAAAAATTCAATCAGGTTATTCGGACACGACCTTCCCTTAACCAATCCGTGCTGACTGTCCCCTATTAATCTGTGTCTTTCTAAATGTAGATTTATCCTGTCCTTCAGGATTTTTTCCAATAATTTTCCGCCATTCAATAAGATCATGGCTGATCTTCGACCTCCTCCATTTTCCTGCCCTATCCCCATAACCCTTAATTCCTCGAGTCCAAAAATATATCCATTTCAGGTTTGCCAAACCTGAGGACTGGGAGAAATTTAGAATTCAACAGAGGAGGACAAAGAGTTTAATTAAGAAGGGGAAAATAGAGTATGAGAGGAAGCTTGCTGAGAACATAAAAACTGACTGCAAAAGCTTCTATAGATATGTGAAGAGAAAAAGATTAGTGAAGACAAACGTAGGTCCCTTGCAGTCGGATTCAGGTGAATTTATAATGGGGAACAAAGAAATGGCAGACCAATTGAACAAATACTTTGGGTTTGTCTTCACGAAGGAAGACACAAATAACTTTCCGGAAGTACTAGGGGACTGAGGGTCTTGCGAAAAGGAGGAACTGAAGGAAATCCTTATTAGTCAGCAAATTGTGTTCGGGAAATTGGTGGGATGGAAGGCCGATAAATCCCCAGGGCCTGATAGTCTGCATCCCAGAGTACTTAAGGAAGTGGCCCTAGAAATAGTGGATGCATTGGTGGTCATTTTCCAACATTCTATAGACTCTGGAGTAGTTTCTATGGACTGGATTAAAGCTAATGTAACCCCATTTTTTAAAAAAGGAGGGAGAGAAAACAGGGAATTATAGACCGGTCAGTCTGACATCGGTGGTAGGGGAAAAACATTGGAATCAATTATTAAAGATGCAATAGCACCGCATTTGGAAAGCAGTGACAGGATCGGTCCAAGTCAGCATGGATTTATGAAAGGGAAATCATGCTTGACAAATCGTCTGGAATTGGAGGATGTAACTAGTAGAGTGGACAAGGGGGAGCCAGTGGATGTGGTGTATTTAGACTTTCAAAAAGCTTTTGACAAGGTCCCACACAAGAGATTAGTGTGCAAAATTAAAGCACATGGTATTGGGGGTAATGTACTGACGTGGATAGAGAACTGGTTGGCAGACAGGAAGCAGAGAGTAGGAATAAACGGGTCCTTTTCAGAATGGCAGGCAGTGACTAGTGGGGTACCGCAAGGTTCAGGGCTGGGACCCCAGCTATTTACAATATACATTAATGATTTAGACAAAGGAGTTGAATGTAATATCTCCAAGTTTGCAGATGACACTAAGTTGGGTGGCAGTGTGAGCTGTGAGGAGGATGCTAAGAGGCTGCAGGGTGACTTGGACAGGTTAGGTGAGTGGGCAAATGCATGGCAGATGCAGTATAATGTGGATAAATGTGAGGTTATCCACTTTGGTGGTAAAACAGGAGGGCTGATTATTATCTGAATGGTGACAGATTGGTAAAAGGGGAGGTGCAACGAGACCTGGGTGTCATGGTACATCAGTCATTGAAGGTTGGCATACAGGTGCAGCAGGCGATGAAGGAGGCAAATGGCATGTTGGCCTTCATAGCGAGAGGATTCAAGTATCGGAGCAGGGAGGTTTTACTACAGTTGTACAGGGCCTTGGTAAGGCCACACCTTGAATATTGTGTACAATTTTGGTCTCCTAATCTGAGGAATGACATTCTTGCTATTGAGGGAGTGCAGCGAAGGTTCACCAGACTGATTCCAGGGATGACAGGACTGACATATGAAGAAAGACTGAATCGACTAGGCTTGTATTCAATGGAATTTAGAAGAATGAGAGGGGATCTCTTAGAAACATATAAAATTCTGACAGGATTGGACAGGTTAGATGCAGGAAGAATGTTCCCGAAGTTGGGGAAGTCCAGAACCAGGGGTCACAGTCCAAGGATAAGGGGTAAGCCATTTAGGACCGAGATGAGCAGAAACTTCTTCAGAGAGTTGTGGGCATGTGGAATTCTCGACCACGGCCAGTTCGTTAGATATATTCAAAAGGTAGTTAGATGTGGCCCTCACGGCTAAAGGGATCAAAGGGTATGGAGAGAAAGCAGGAATGCGTACTGAAATGCATGATCAACCATGATCATATTGAATGGTGGTGCAGGCTCGAAGGGTCGAATGGCCTACTACTGCACCTATTTTCTATGTTACTCAATGACTGAGCATCCACAGCAAATTGGGACAGAGAGTTTTAAAGATTCACAACCCTCTGAGTGAAGAGATTCCTTCTCATCTCAGTCTTAAAAGGCTGACCCCTTATCCAGAAAAGTGCCCCCTAGTTATCGACTCTACAGCCAGGGGAAACAATCTCTCAGCATCCACCCTGTCAATCCCCCTCAGAATCTTATATATTTCAATGAGATCACCTCATATTCTTCTAAACCTCAGAGTATAGGCCTAATCTGCTCAATCTCTCATAGGACAGCTCTTTCATCCCAGGGATCAAGCCTCGAAGGCAAGTATATCCTTCCTTAAATAAGGAGACCAAAACTGTGCACAATACTCCAGGTATGGTCTCACTAGAAATCTACAGCGCAGGAGGAGGCCATTTCGGCCCATTGTGTCCGCGCTGGCTGACAAAGGCCAAACGGCTCGCTCAGCAGCCCTGAAGGTTACATATAAACCTATGAACAATGAACAATGGCGGACAGGTAAAGAGCATCTGGCCCAACCAGTCCACCCCATACAACTGCGATACCCCATGTATTGTAACATTTTACACTCCACCCCACCCAGAGCCATGCGATCTCCTGGGAGAGGCAAAAAAACAGATTAAAAACCCAGGCCAATTAGGGAAAAAAAAATCTGGGAAAATTCCTCTCCGACCCATCCAGGCGATCGAAACTAGTCCAGATCACTCTGGCCGTATTAGATTCCATGATTTACTTACCATTGTGGCTGCTCCAGCCAACAAGAGGTTATCCAGTCTAATCCCACTTACCAGCTCTCGGTCCGTAACACTGCAGGTTACGGCACTTCTAGTGCACATCCAAGCACTTTTTAAATGTGATGAGGGTTTCTGCCTCCATCACCCTTCCAGGCAGCGAGTTCCAGACCCCCACAACCCTCTGCGTGAAGAAGCTTCCGCTCAAATCCCCTCTAAACCTTCCACCAACCGCCTTAAAATTATGCCCCCTTGTAATTGACCACTCCACCAAGGGAAATAGGCCCTTGCTATCCACTATATCCAAGCCCCTCAAAATTTTACACACCTCAATGAGGTCTCCCCTCAGCCTCCTCTGTTCCAAGGAGAACAAACCCAGCCTATCTAATCTGTCCTCATTGCTAAGATTCTCCATTCCAGGCAGCATCCTCATAAATCTCCTCTGCACCCTCTCCAGTGCAATCACGTCCTTCCTATAATACGGCAACCAGAACTGCACGCAGTATTCCAGCTGTGGCCCAACCAGTGTATTATACAATTTAAGCATAATCTCCCTGCTCTTATATTCTATGCCTCAGCTAATAAAGGCAAACATTACGTATGCCTTCTTAACATCCACCTGGCCTGCTACTTTTGGGGATTTGTGGACAAGAACTCCAAGGTCCCTTTGTTCATCTACACTTCTAAGAGGCCTACCTGTTTAATGTGTATACCCTTTCCTTATTAGCCCTCTCAAGTGCATTGCCTCATATTTCTTTAAATTAAATTCCATTTGCCACTGTTCTGCCCACCTGACCAGTTGATTGATATCCTCCTGCAGTCCATGACTTTCCTCTTCATTATTAACCACAGCCAATTTTAGTGCCATCTACAAACTTTTTAATCATACCCCCTATATTCAAATCTAGATCATTGATGTATACCACAAAAAGCAAGGGACCCAGTATTGAGCCCTGCGGAACCCCACTGGAAACATCCTTCCAGTCACAAGAACACCCATCAACCATTACCTTTTGCTTCCTGCCTCTGAGCCAATTTTGGATCCAACTTCCACTTTGCCCTGGATCTCATGGGCTTTTACTTTCGTGACCAGTTTGCCATGTGGAACCTTATCCAAAGCTTTGCTAAAATCCATATACACTACATCCTTCCAGTCACAAAAACATCCATCAACCATTACACTTTGTTTCCTACCTCTAAGCCAATTTTGGATCCAACTTGTCACTGGGCTTTTATCTTCGTGACCGGTCTGCCATGTGGGACCTTATCAATAGCTTTGCTGAAGTCCATATACACTACATCGTACTCACTACCCTCATCGACCCTGCTAGTTACCTCCTCGAAAAATTCAATCAGGTTAGTCAAACATGATCTTCCCTTAACAAATCCGTGCTGAATGTCCCTGATTAATCCTTGCCTTTCTAAATGTAGATTTATCCTGTTGTTCAGGATTTTTTCCAATAATTTTTACACCACTGAGGTTAGGCTGACAGGCCTGTAATTACTTGGCCTATCCCTTTCTCCCTTCTTAAACAAGGGTACCACATTAGCAGTCCTCCAGTCCTCCGGCACCATGTCTGAATCCAAAGAGGACTGGAAAATGATGGTCAAAGCCTCTGCTATTTGCTCTCTTGCTTTGCTCAACAGCCTGGGATGCATTTCATCCGGGCCTGGGGACTTATCTACTTTCAAAGCTGCCAAGCCGCCGCCCCCAAAATCTCTCTCGCTATGTCTATTTCATCCAGAATTTCATACTCCTCCTCAAAAGCAGTATCTACATTGTGCCTGTTTTCACAAAGGAAAGGGGCAAAGTATTCATTAAGAATCAGTGATTGTATTAAGTTCCTCCCTACCTATAGCCCTTTGATTATCCACTATTGGGATTTTTTTTTCATGGTAGAAGACACTAAAAACATCCCACTAGTGGATAATCAAGGGGGGGCTATGGGTAAGGAGGAACTTAATACAATCACTATCACCAATGAAGTAATACTAGATAAAATAATGGGACTAAAGGCGAACAAGTCCCCTGGACCTGACGGCTTACAACCTAGGGTCTTAAGAGAAGTGGCTGCAGATATAGTGTATGCATTGGTTGCAATCTACCAAAATTCCCTGGATTCGGGGCGGTCCCAGCAGATAGGAAAACCACAAATGTAACGCCCCTATTTAAAAAAGAAGGCAGACAAAAAGCAGGAAACTATAGACCAGCTAGCCTAACATCTGTCATTGGGAAAATGCTGGAGTCCATTATTAAGGAAGCAGTAGTGGGACATTTGTAAAAGAATGATTCAATCAAGCAGAGTCAGCATGGTTTCATTAAAGGGAAATCACGTTTGACAAATTTGCTGGAGTTCTTTGAGGTTGTAACAAGCAGGGTGGATGACGAGGAACCAGTGGATGTGGTGTATTTGGATTTCCAGAAGGCATTCGATAAGGTGCCACATAAGAGGTTACTGCACAAGATAAAAGCTCACGGGGTTGGGGGTAATATATTAGCATGGATAGAGAATTAATTAACTAACAGAAAACAGAGAGTCGGGATAAATGCGTTATTTTCCGGTTGACAAACAGTGACTAGTGGGATGCCGCAGGGATCAGTGCTGGGTCCACAACTATTTACAATCTATATTAATGACTTGGATGAAGGGACCAAGTGTAATGTAGCCAAGTTTGCTGACAATACAAAGATGGGAGGAAAAGCAAATTGTGAAGACACAAAAAAAATCTGCAAAGGGCTACAGACAGGCTAAGTGAGTGAGCAAAAATTTGGCAGATGGAGTATAATGTGGGAAAATGTGAGGTAATCCATTTTGGCAGAAATAAAAGAAAATCAAATTATAATTTAAATGGAGAAAAATTGCAAAGTGCTGCAGTAGAGAGAGACCTGGGGGTCCTTGTGCATGAAACACAAAAAGTGAGTATATGTAGGTACAGCAAGTAATCAGGAAGGCAAATGGAATGTTGGCCTTTATTGAAAGGGGGATAGAGTATAAAAGCAGAGAAGTCCTGCTACAACTGTACAGGGCATTGGTGAGGCCACACCTGGAGTACTGCATACAGTTTTGGTCTCCATATTTAAGGAAGGATATACTTGCATTGGAGGCTGTTCAGCGAAGGTTCACTCCGGAGATGAGGGAGTTGACTTATGAGGATAGGTTGAGTAGATTGGGCCTATACACAATGGAGTTCAGAAGAATGAGATAATGAGGAGGCTCGACAAGGTGTATGCAGAAAGGATATTTCCACTCATAGGGCCCAAATTTCCCCATGAGTTGCGCCGTTTTTTTTTGGTGTAACTTGATTTTTCTGGTGTCTCTTTTTAGTTGCAAATATGGCCATTTAATTTGTGCCAGTGTAATTGAGTTAGTTAGATTTTTTGTTAGGTCAGTTTTTTTTCCCCAAAAGGGGGCGTTCCCAGCCACTTACACCATTTATGCCAATTTGGCCAGAAAAAAGTTGTACTAAACTAACTTAGGGCAGCGCATGTGTCCACTTTTGTCCGCACAGAAAGACCTTACTTACAGTTAAGGAATCGTGCAAGTAACTACATTCAAAGCACCAAGCACCAAACAAAGCACAAAAAGTAATAAGCAATTAATTAATAAAATAGAAGCAACCCTGCACCTAAAGCACCCAGACCAAAGTAATAAGCAATCAATAATAAAAAAATAGAAGGAACCCTGCACCTAAACAATATTTCAAGCACCAAACAAAGCACAAGCAGTAATAACCATTCAATAAAAACTAAACACCTGAAGTAAATAATTAAATTAACAAAATGAACAAATAAAGAGCTGAAGTAAATCCCACCTTCGGCCTGGGATAGGGGAGGGAGAACGCGGCTTCCGCCCCACCGACTTTCAACCCTTTTCGGGCGGGAATATTTTCCCCCCTTTTGCCCATTTTCCCTTTTTGCCCACAGACATCTTCAAAGAGCTTCACACATAAATTATTTGTAATACCACCTAACTGCATGTTGCTGGTTATTTATTGATAGACAGGATGGGATAAAGGTTAAGCACATGGCTGTAACTGCATATGTGCTGTTTTAACATGACAAGACCGCCACCCAACCAATCGAACGCAAAGCCAGCCCAGCATGACAAGCGACGTCGCTACACGACAAGCTATCCTCAGTCCAAATCACTAGATTGCAGCCAAAGACAACCAACCTCTGCCCCCTCTCTCTTGCCCCGATCTAAACTCAGTCGCACCAAGTAAGTTTTTCGGCACCGTTTCCAGTGCACAAAGTCAGCGCATCTCGGGAGAGTGCGTCGAAAAAAGGGGTTGGGGAAATTTGGGCCCATAGTCTTAAAATAAGGGGCTGCCCATTTAAAATTGAGATGAGGAGAAATTTCTTCTGTCAGAGGGTTGTAAATCTGTGGAATTCTCTGCACCCGAGAGCTGTGGAGGCTGGGTCATTGAATATATTTAAGGCAGAGATAGACAGATTTTTGAGCGATAAGGTAGTAAAGGGTTATGGGGAGCGTGCAGGGAAGTGGAGCCGAGTCCATGATCATATCAGCAAAATGGTGGAGCAGGCTCGAGGGGCCAAATGGCCTACTCCTGCTCCTATTTCATGTTCTAATAAGCATACCCACATCTTCCGCTTCCACACACAGATTACCCTCATGGTCTCTAATAGGCCCTACCCTTTGTTTAGTTATCCTCTTAATATATTTATAGAACATCTTCGGGTTTTCCTTGATTTTACTTGCTAAGAATTTTTCATGCTCTCTTAGCATTCCTAATATCCTTTTTAATTTCACCTCTGACCTTCCTATATTCCTCCAGAGATTCTACAGTATTTAGCCGTCGGTATATGACATAAGCTTCCCTTTTTTTCTTCATCCTCCCCTGTAAGTCCCCAGACATCCCTAGAATTATTGGGCTCAAGTTTCAGCCTGAGTTGCTCCTATTTTTTTGGAGCAACTAGTTTAGAATGGAGCATCTTAGAAATTGCAATTCTCGGCATTTAGTTTGCTCCAGTTTGAGTCAGTTAGAATAGTTTCATTTTAGAACAGATTGCTTACGCCTGTTTTGCAAGTTTCGGCAGCGAAAACTTACTCCAAACTAACTTAGAATGGAGTGAGTGTAGATTTTTGTACACTCAGAAAAACCTTGCCTACATTTAAAAATCAGGCGTTGGGAACGAAAGATGGGGGGGCGCGGGAGGGAAGTTTACAAACATTAAACACTTCACTTTTAAAAATAAAGAGCCATCATCAATAATAAATGATAAATAAATCAATAAATCAAAAAAATAAAAGAATAAAATCAAATCAATAAAAAATTATTTCTACTCACCTACTGCAGCAACGGGAGCCCTCCAACAGCGTGCTGGGACCCGCCCCAGCCAGCGTCTGTATTTCTGACGGGGGGGGGGTGGG